>NC_081415.1:615985185-616645810 GCF_030272615.1 Cryptomeria japonica
GAATACTGATTCAAGTGGTTCTCCCAATGGAGTGTACTTCCTTCGTGGTTTAGCAGCCGTTTGATTGTTCACTTGATTGTTGGTAGAATTTGATCCAGAAAAGATGAACTTTGGTCTCACTATGTTGGCATCAACAACACCATCATTAACTGTGTTCTTGTTCTTGTTCCAAAACTTTGGTTTGTCCTTTCCCTTAAAGTCCTCTTTGTTTTCTTTGAATAGTTTGATAACTCCTTGTTCAATCAAGACCTTTTCTATTGCTAGGCCCTTTTCAATGACATCCTTAAATGTAGACAAACAAGCTTTTCTGAGATCATAACCAATAGCCTTGTTAACATTTTGTGTGAACATTTCCACCATTTGTTTTTGCGGGATTTCACAAGAGCATCTGCTAGCTAAGTTCCTCCATCTTTGTAAAAATGACGCAAAAGATTCTCCTTCTTTTTGTTTCGTATTGCACAAGGTAGTAACTGAGACATCTGTTTCAATGTTGTAAGAAAAATGCTGAATGAATGCTTCTGCCAAGTCGCCCCATGACTTAATACCGGGAGGTAATTGAGAAAACCATTCCATCGCTTGATCTCCTAAGCTCTGTGGGAACAACCTCATTAAGTATGTTTCTTCTGCGGCTACCTCAATGCAAGCTGTGAAGAATTGTCTTATATGTGCCTTGGGGTCTCCTCTCCCTCTATATTTGTCAAATTTCGGTGTTGCAAAGTGCGGAGGAAACGGAGGCATTGGAATGCTCTTATCAAAGGGATAAGGGCATATATCTCTCATAGTATATGTGGGTTTTGATGTGCCCATGTCTTCCACTTTCTTTTGTAGATCTCTAATTTGTTGCTCCAAATTATTTTTGGGAGGAGATGGATTTCTTGTAGCATATCCCATGTTTGAAACACCCATTTGAGGAGGAGCTTGTTGCATGTATGGATGATACTGATCGTAGACATGTCCATATGGAGGTCTATATTGTTGCGACATGTATGGAGCACTTGGCATAATTTCTTGTTGAGGGACCCCATATCTGTTTTGTGTATATAAACCATATTCAATAGGCCTTTCCTTTTCCATTGTGTTGCCCCCAATTTTGGCATGAGGTCTCCTTGTGTCAAAATTTTGAGGAAGTCCTTAAGTATCCATTTGTCTTGGTTGACCCATATCTTGAGCATGTGTTTGAACATAGGGCCTCCATGATGGTCTTTGAGTGTAAGTATCATGCATTTGAGCTTGTGTATGTGGGATTGCTAGTTTCTGAAGCAAAACTGATGGTGACTCTGGCATCATATTATTGGGTCCTCCACTATTAGGTTGAGTTTGTTGTGAAGGTCTACTTTCCATAAGTTGAGATAAGTCAAAATCATGTGGTATTTTAGCTCCACTTTGTGCCATCATGTTTAGAAAGTATTGACGATCTCTCCTCATTATCTCTTCAACCAATCTATTGAATTGAGGATCCATTATAGATTCTTGTATGTCTGCTGATAGTATTGAAGAATTGTCCACATTATCATTGTGTGTAGCGTTGTGTATAGCGTTTGCGCTTTCCATATTTGGATTGTGTCTATAAACATTCATGTCTGGTAATGTAGTGTGCTCAGGATTGTAGAAGACATCATTGTCATACTCATAAGAACTCATGTTTACGGACCCTTGAGCTTCTTTAGCTTTTCTCCTAGATTTTTGAAGACGGGTTTCAACCATGAACTAGGTGTTTAGCAATATGTGAGAGACTAGACGAAAATGACAAGAGTATGTAAGACCAAGAGTTGTATGGAATGTAAATGAATCTGAAGTTTACTTGCAATGTCCAAAGTGTAAGACCAAGTATGTATGTAGTAGAGTAGGTGTGACTTCCAAAGAGAGGATAGTTTCTCTTGATGAGGTAAGCTGACCTTGACTCTAAGTAAGACCAAATGAGACCCAAAGGTAAGAAACCTTGATGAGGGACCACTTAGCAAAGTGTAGCTATATGTAATGTGTTGACAAAGTATGATGAGGACAAGCAAGTGACCTTTTAACTCAAGTTTAGACAAGTATGAATGTAAAATGAGGTATGAAGCAATGATGGACTGTGTAAGACCTTAGAACAGGCTGAATGCTAGATGAAACCTGAAGAGACAACCTAGGAAGCTCAAGTATGCCGAAACTGATTTCTTTGTTTGCTTGACTGTTAAACTTTTCAAATCCTGACACAGACGCCTCTGTATACTTCACAGACGCGGTTTTAAGACACAGACGCTATTCTGTTTGACACAAACGTGATTCTGAGATTTCCTATTGATGTTTGCTAGGACTGTAACAGTTTTTTGCAATTTGTGGACACAGACGCGCCTGTATACTTCACAGACGCGATTTCCAGACACAGACGTGTCTCTGTTCGACACAGACGCTGATAAAAACACAGACGCTATTCTGTACTTCACAGACGCGTTTATCAGACACAGACGCGGTTTTAACAAACACAGACGCGTTTCTGTAACCTTAGTGCAATCTTTCCTATCTGTGAATTTGTTTTGCTGTGACCAAATTTGATTTTTCGACTGTTTTTCGTGACAAGAGGACACAGTGTTAATGACCCAATGTTTGCAGACTGTTTAGACTCACAAAAAAAAGTGTGTTGTTTGATGTAAAAAGTTTTTGCATACACTTGAAGACACAAAAGACACAATGTTTTTCTGTTTTGTCTTGATTGTTTGAATGTTTATCATAAGTCAAGCACAATTCTTATGGCTGGCCAGGACAATAATTGTTGATCCCACATGGGGTTTTACCCCCGAGGCTACGCTATTCAGAGCGGATACTTAGATGCTTGACCTCACTGGCTCCACCCTCGGCACTCACTTCTCGGGTCAGCCAAGCATCAGTCCCCATGAAAACTCCCCATGGCGAACTTTGTATCTCTACTAAGAACCGTATGTGTGTGGGCCGCTACCAGAGGTCCGACCTCCTGCCTCAACAACTAGAAGGATTTGGGCATCTAAAACAAAATGGTGCTAGTAAGGGCATCCGCTCGTGTGGCCATACATGCGGCACTTTCAGCTCTGTAAATACAGAAGGCTCCCAGCCGGTAGGGGTTACGCCCTACAAATGATCAAATAAATTTGATCAAACGGGTTTATGGGGAGACATAGTGTCGGTATGAACTAATCAGCACACGTTATTCATAGTTTTCACCATGAATACATTTGATTATAGTGGCTTGGAAGAAGATGGCTTTTCTTTTGCTACCACTTGGGTCGTTCTCTTCTCACTAGTAGTCCTAATGACCACACGGGAAGACAGGCCCTCTAAAGAATAAACAAAAAGAGCCTATTGCTCAAGACACAAAAGACAATGGTTCAATTTTAGTGCACCAATTGAAGTGTTTGCTAAGCTATGAAACAAGGCACACAAATAAAATTACAAAACCCTAGCTAAGGCCCTGCAACAAAATTGTTAGTAGTTTGGGTTGTTTCAAATGATAACCCCTTCCTGCAAGCACACAAGTTAGGTAAATTTTAAGAAAACCCAAAAAGACTTTGTGAAAAGGGGCCTTCAACAAAAACGTATTTGCCTCCAAAGCAAGCTGCACAAATCAGGTTAGCTAGATCTGCAAAGGTTAGCCAAAAATAAACCAGATCTGAAACCCTAAGTACAAAAATCCGAAAACCCGAATCGAAAAACTTGAAAAATTTGCAAAACAGAATGCACAGACGCTGTTATACCAGACACAGACGCGTCTGTCCGACACAGACGCGGTTCTGTTATTCACGGACGCGGTCTCAGAACACAGACACCTCTTTATTCTGCAGACGCGATCAGATGGTGCACAGACGCGATTCGGGATCACAGACGCGACTTTCAGAAACCTGCAAAAATAGAAATGACAGAAACACAGACGCGATCAAAGATATCACAGACGCCTCTGAAATACAAAAACGCGATCCGAACACTCGCAGACGCGCAAAAAAACCTAAAATGTCGTCGAAATCGTCCGATCTGCAACTTCAAAAAGCAAAATCTGCAACAAAATGTTAAATGCAAAGGGACAAGGGTCCCACTGGGCGTGCCAAAATGTATATGGTGAAAATGGATAGCAATAAACAACAATATTGAAAGACTAAAATGGATTCAACCACCAAACCCTAGCCTAACAATGAACAAAGATCCACCATAACATATGAAGATAACCTAAGACAATGCAAAATAACTCAAAAATCACAAAGATTATACCATCACATGTCCACTAGGGTTTTGATCTCCATTCTTCCTATCTCCATTGATCTTGTTTGATATGCTTGCTCTCAGATTTTTGTATGCACAAGAGCTCAACAAAGAACGGAATGTGGTTGCAAGTAGAATTGTAGTGTAGTCAATTGATCAAGTAGTTAGGGTTTGATAATGAAGGAAGCATCTCCTTAAATAGAAGACACAATAAGAAATGGAGGGTTAAGATTGAGAGGTGTAAAAAGAGAGGTCGGCTAGGATTAGAGGGTAGGTATAAGAAATACCAAAATAATGAAAGAGGTAGGTAGTGTAGGAATTAAGAGATGAATGACATGTGTCATGTGTAGAAAAAGATAATGAATTAATTAAATAAATAAAGATTTATTTAATTAATAGAAGAAGTAGGATAATTAAATAAATAAAATATTTATTTAATATAGGAAAGGGATAATTTAAATAAATAAATGTATTTATTTAAATGAGAAATAAGGCTAGAAGAGGATAAATGAATTAATTAAATAAATAAAGATTTATTTAATTAATAGAAGAATTAGGCTTAGATAATTAAATAAATAAAATATTTATTTAATTAGACATGACAATTTTGAGTGTCTACACTTACAGGCTCACATTTCCATGCACAAACAACATTGCAAAGTATGAGGCCTTGATCATAGGACTCCGACTAGCCGTCCAATGAAAATTGAAAGAGCTACAAATATATGGCAACTCCCAACTGGTCATCCGACAAGTAACAAATGAATATCAGACCAAAGATGACAAACTCATGTCGTACAAGCAAATAGTGGATAATTTAAAGGTATCATTCACTACTATCACCTTTGAGCAGATACCCAGAGATCATAATCGATCTGTTGACGCTATGGCTACCATTGCATCTCTCCTAGATCTTCCACAAAATTCAACACGCTACGAGTTCTTGGTCGAACAACTTTGGATTCACGCTTATGATATCCCCGAATCTGAGATGATAGGTCACCTTATCGGTATCAAATCCCCATGGTACAGTGAGTTCTACACCTATCTAAGCGATCATACGCTTCCTCCTAACTAATCGAATAACCAACGTAAAACCTTCATTCGCAAAACTGCTCGATATACCATCATCGCTAAAACCCTATACCGGCGCAGTCTTGATGGTACTCTCCTTTGATGTATGGAACGGGATGAAATAACAGAGGCCTTGGAAGAGGTACATGAAGGAATTTGTGGAACTCATGCGAGCGGTCCTTCACTAGCCAAGAAGATCATACGCGTCAGATACTATTGGCCATCAATGGAAAAAGACTCATACTACTTTGTCAAAAAATGCAAGAAATGCTAAGTTCATGGAGACCTAATACATGCACCAGCACAGAAATTGCAACTAATCACAACACCATGGCCTTTTTGTCAATGGGGACTTGACCTTGTGGGTAAGATTCATCCACCTTTATCCAACGGACACAAATTCATCATTACCGATACCGAATACTTCACAAAGTGGATCGAAGATTTTCCACTTACCCAAGTCACCGACAAGAAGATTGCCTCATTCATCCTTAATTACATTATCTGCCGGTATGGTGTACCCATGTCCATCATCACAAATAACGATCTTCCTTTCAAAAATCAGAATGTCCGTGAGCTCTGTAAGAAGTTTCATATCCAACACCGCTTTTCCACTCCCTATTACCCACAAGGAAATGGTTAGGCCGAAACATCAAACAAGAACATATTAAGAATCCTCAAGAAGACAGTCAATGATGCCAGTCGTGATTGACATGTTCAATTGAATCCAGCACTTTGGGCATATCGAACTAGCATTCGCACCCTTACAGGCACAACTCCCTACTCACTGGTCTATGGTGCAGAAGTTATCTTACCTATTGAGGTTGAGATATCATCACTACGGGTTTCCTTGCATCATCTCATAGATGAAGAAGCATACAGGGTATCACGTCTTCAGGACTTAGAGCTACTTGATGAGAAATGACAAGTTATCCTATCAGTAGTGCATGAGAAGAAGCTATAATCATCGGGTTAGACCTTGCACATTTGAGGTAGGTGACCTTGTTCTTCGAGAGAATCCTTGTAACCAACCCAACTAAGAACATCAGGAAAATTTTGAATCGAACTGGTTGGGTCCATATGTTATCACTGTTGTATTTGGGTCTGGGGCATATCAATTGGCTACGTCAGAAGGAGAACCGCTAGCAGATCTGATCAACAACATGCACCTCAAAAGGTTTTATACCTAAGTTGTACAAAGCATCAGGATCCCATACATACCAGAAAAAACACAAAAAACATTCTGAAAAATGTCTCGAAGAAAATATAAAAACATCAAAATAGTAAAGAAAAATCATGCATCCAAACGGTGAACAACCACTACGGTGGCACCTTGGGTAAGTGCGATGGTGAAAACCTGCCAAATAGGTGCCACTCATAAAGGCTATGGCTCCATTGTCTTTCAGACTTGTGGTGATCACATTCATTACATACACACATCCATCCCTCCAAACCATGGCTTGTTATTGATCTGCAATCAAGGATAGTATTTCATGCGTCTTGCATCCCGCTTTTTCATAGTCATGCCTAAACTGGGGGCAATGCCCTTAACCTATTGATGGAAGTGGATTCTGCATTACTTGTGATTCATTGAGTTCTTCATTCAAAACTATCTCACAAAATCCAAAAACATTCAAAATTGTCTCACAAAATTCAAAAACATTCAAAACAAACATCACAATACCAAAAATATTGGAAAACTATCTCACAAAATCCAAAAACATTTTGAAAACATCAAAAATCAATCACAAACATGGCAACGCTTTTGTACATATGAATCCAAGAAGATACCAAACAAACATTGTGAAATACTCAAACGATGACCACTTATCATATCGACCAAACACTCAACATTAAACACGCAAACTGTCTAAACAAGGATGCATCCTTCCTTATCCAAAACAAAGACAAGATGACATTTTCTTTGATAAGAAAATTCTGTTTAAGCTATCAAATACTTGGTTGATTTGTAGATTATTTATTCACTTATATCAGGTTCCTACGCTACTCCGGGATATCCACAAGTGATTAGAGTGGTCAGGATGGTTCTTAAGCATTGTTTTTATGTCTTTTGTGAATTATTCCAATGAAGTTCTGGGGCATTTACTAATGGTGTCTACGTGGGAAGTTCACTAAGCTACGTGATCATATGCAAAATACAGTCATGGATCATTATGGCTTGCTGACTATAGCGTATACCTCGACCATATGAGCATGAACCATTATGGAGGGTCCATTTTATTTATGCTTTATTTGTGTTGTTTGTTTGCAAGTACAATGCTCCATCCTTGGTTCCTACAACCTCATCCAAGTTTGATATTACCATGCTCAATGATGAAAATAAAAGCACTATGGATCATCATTCCATCTCATCTATTTATATTGCATTCCATTGCATATCACCCATCCATTTAATCATTCATTATTCATATGCATGGTTTTGAATACAAATGTGAACAAAAGTTAATATGAGAAGTTATGTGAAAATGAGTTGGTCTTGGATACAATCACGACAGAGTTCTCTGATACATCGTCAGTGCATCATGCAAAGTCTACACAACCTTGCATTCATCTATCATTAGCACATCATCGTTTCATTACATTTAGTTGCATTTAAATACATATAGTTCATTATCATTTATTTACATTAACATCATTATATTATTTCATCATTGCACAAATCATGACATTTAGATTCATTTGTATGATAAATTCCTCATCATTTCATTTACTACCATTATTAGCCATTACTATGCATTCATTTAGTGTCATTTACCGATCATTATTTACCATCATTTAAAACTTATTTACCATGCATTTATTTAGATTCCCATAGTTGCATGCATTTATATATCTATCCATTAGTTAAGTGCATTCATCTATCCAACTAGTATATTCTTATACTCATTCATTAAATTTCACAAAATTCATTTAGGCTTCATTAGAAAACATTCATTATACTTTTTATTGCATTAAGGTGCAGATATTCATTACTCATAAGTTGCATTATCATCACATTATCATTTCGCTTAGCTCTATTTCATCAACATTTAGAATCATAACAAAACCATTTGTCTCAACATTGGTTTATACATTTTACATATACATTCATTTAGATATCATCATATAAACATGTGTACTTTATATTTGTTTATCCATATTGCATTCATTTTAACCATCTAGATGCATTTACATAAATCAATCATACAGGGCACCAATCATCACTGCATATCATCATCTCATTATCTCATCAACATACAATACAAAGTACCATCATAATCATCATTTCATTATGTATACATCATCATCATGGCATTACATACATAAAACATTACATCCACAAATCATGCATATCAACCTGCATCCACATGTTAGCATCCCATTCATAAAACATGCATGTAGACACCATGTAGGAATAAATCATAAATCTAGACATCATATAAATAAATCATCTCATCAACACATCCATATAGCAAGTACAAGTATCCATCTAAGCATAAATCATAAGATCATCATCCTGCATAGCATCCATACATATAATCAAAATGCATATCATCACACAATATGGGATCTCCTCATATATCATATTATATCGACAAAAACATACATGTATTAGAGTACAATGAAGTCCAAAATATTAGCTACCAAGAGCCATCCAAGACACAATCCAAAATGACAATATAAAAGCATACAAGAATGCCCTCTCAGATGCCACTCTGACCGGATGCTGCATCACCATCACCACTTGCTCCCCCACTATCCCCCGCACCACCTAATCTATCTCTCTATGGAGGACCCATCACACCACCATTGCTCTACATCCTCTGAGATCGCTTTGATCTAGCCCGTCACATCTGGGAATAGCTAAGTGCTCACTGACTAGCTAGCACCACCTTCTCATATAACCCCTACCAATAATCTATCTCCGCCTATGCTCGATGCATCTCCCACATCGTCTCCCCAGTAGGACCATGTGCTCCTACTCCCACCCGTACTCTCTCTTGCAACTCTGAAAATCTCTCCATGACCTAATCTCTCTCCCACAGCACTATAGTCAGCTTTGACTCTCGTGCAAATAAATGCACATCTCTAGCTGCCACCTTCGCCTCCATATCCTCAAGCCGAGTCTGCAAAAATAATATCATATGATCCCGCAGATCTCCACCACCTATTACTCCCTCCCCTATATCCATAAGTGTCTCTCCCGTGGCTCCCTCTCCAGTGGCTCCCTCCCCTATTTCCATAGGTACCTGTCCCTCCCCTGCATCCCTGACACCTAATCTTAGGCCTCCCTGCATCAACGGTCCCTGCGATAGCCATAATGGCTACCCACCTCTCCCTCTCTACTGTAATCGTCCACCACCCCCACCTCCACCTCCACCTCCGAATCCACCACCTCCTCCAAAAACCCCACCCCCTCTTCCTCCTCCTCCATCACCACCTCCTCCATCCCCACCATCACCACCTCCTCTCCCTCATCCACCTATGTGATGTCCTTTCCTCCTTCGTCCTTGTCTCCTCTCCTCCTCAAAGGATGGAATAGGCTCTGCTGGATCTGATATCCGAGGAATTGGATATGTCGCAATGTACTGAGTGTACTCATTTGACACCCCTGCATCTACCATCCCCAACCTTATCTACCATGGTCTCACCTATAGCGTGCAGAACTTTGCCAAAGCCTGATCATAGGGTAACACTGGTCCCCATAAAAACCTCTCTCGTACCACTCGTGCATACTCTCTCGATCCACTAGACAATCCCTGCCTCCACCCAAACTATCTCAAAACTCTACCTAGAAGCTGTCTCTCCACATTGTAGGTTGTCCTACCAATGAGGCATTGTATCATAAACACATACGGCAATGCCTCTGCATCATCCTCCCAAGGCTCACACTCAATATATGACCTCCAGATCACAGTATCCAAATCATCCAGTGCCCGTCGCCACCACTCTAACTTCCCCAGGTGGGGCTGACTCATCATACCTCCATACATGTAAACATATGTCTGTTCCATTGCTCAGAATCTCAGACTAACTGGTCGGGTAACAAGTAAGTGCTCCCATGCCCAAATATGCAACAGAGTGATCCCCACTCCTAATGAGCCCACCTCTTGGTATACTACCTCATGTAGCTCCCGATATAAGTGTGATAGCACGCATGATCGCCATGCAAACCGGGTCCCCTCTGTCATCATCTACTCAATAACCTGACCCCAACCAATGGCAAGTCCATGCGATCATCGATCTGGATATAGCAGTCCCCCAACAATCCCTGATAGCATTGATGGTAATAGCTCATACAAGGTTGCTATATCCTCCCAGGCTATTGACCCATCATCAATGAAGACATCCTCATCGAAGAATCTATGCACTGCTACTGTCCCCCAAGCTCAATCATACATCATCAGCTCTCCACGAATGGGAATTTGTAGGATGTGCCATACATCCTCCAGTGTAACTGTCATCTCCCCCTGCATCAAGTGAAACGTGCATGTCTCACTATGCCATCGCTCTGCCAATGTTGTGATCAACCCGCGATTCGTTTGAATCACAGGCATATACATAACATCGTACAGGTCAGTCGCTGCAATGCAATCCACCTTGTCCTCTATCAAACAATCACACAACACCTACGTGGCGGGATGCCTCTCGCGCATCTGTAAGACGCGAAGCTTCTCCTACACACATGCATCAACCATCATCATCAGTTGTTTTGTTTCAAACTTTCTTAAGTTTAAACCTAGACTATCAACAGATACTTTGATCAAGTATCTTCGGGTCTCAATAGGTAAGCAATCATGACACACCTAGACTACAACAAGCATTTATCCTAATGACCTAAGTCTCATCAGAGTTGCTATGGTTAAAAACAACTCTCAACTCACATCTCCATCCATCCATCATTGGCATCAAAAGATTATTTTTCAAACACACTAGGGCATCTATTTTCCTAACAAAAGCGCTATTCTGCACACAATAGTGCTAAAGTGCTAACAAACGCGCTAAACCAACAATAGCGCTACATTAACTATGCAATAGCACCACCTTACAGCAAAAGCGCTCAATCAACTACTCAATAGCGCTAAAAAGCCAAAAGCGCTAAATCAATTATACAATAGCGCTACACTTGACAAACGCGCTAAAACGACTATACAAAAGCATCATAGTGGCATAAAAGCGCTAAATTAGTTGACAATAGCGCCAAAACATAGTTTTAGCGCTATTGTGTTGACTCAACTTGGACCAAGCAAAAAACCTATCAAAAATGCATAAAATTCAAAAATTCAAATTCACATACCGCTGGTTCATAGTCGTTTGGCCGCTGGAATCGACGGACTCGCTCTAGTCGATGATCTGCTACAGGAACCGGCATCCTGACTGTTGCTTGCTCTTCCAAAAGGTCACTATCAGAGCTCTGAGATCACTATGGACGCAAATACAAACGAGCTTGTTTTCACCCCTTCCTCCCCATGTATACCCTTCGTCGTAACCCTAATTTCCCCGCGCTCACTGTCGTGGTCCCCGTGAACTTCCAGAGCCTCCCATTTCTTCATTTTATCTTCCTTTTTTTCACCAGTATTAATAAAATCTTCTCTTTTATCACCCCGCAAATTTTCATGTTTTTTCGAGAGATCGCCCGATTTTTCAAAATTTTTCAGCCCACCTCTCGAGGGGGCATACCACCCATTAAATTAACATTTATGGGGCATATTTCTTCACACCTATTTTTCTTTCTTTAAAACGACGCGATAAACCACACTGTCTCAAAGAGAAGCAAATGTAGTCACATAAATCTATCCATTTTAATTAAATAAATATTTGATATTTATTTGATTAAAAACCCAGTAGCCATCAATTAATTAAATTAATATAATTCATCTTCAAAACATTCTCCTATTAATTAAATAAATTATTCAATTTATTTTAATTAATTCATTAAACTAAAATCACAATCAATTAAATGGATAAATTCTATTTATTTCATTTAAACTCGTTTCCTCTTTTAAATAAAACATTTATTTAAATCATTAAACCCCCCCCCCCACTTGCATTCTCCCAAAACTACAACTTGCACCTATTTGTTGAAATAAATGAATTTTATTTTAATAAAAATCCTATTTTCTCTCACCCACCAAACCCACTTGATCGTAATCCCCTTCTAGATTCTTCTAAACCCCTTTCTAAATAGCCTAATCTATCCCCTAAATATTGTCACATTCCTAAGCAACTTGGAGTCACTTCTCAAAGACTTCAAAGTCTTTGAAAAACATTAAATGCTTTGTGTGTTCAACAATTTAACCTCTAAAGTCTTCCAAACCACCTATGGCTCTTACATGACCATTAATGGTTAACTCAACTCACCCACATAGTTAGGGACTTTGATCCCTAACTTAACCCTCATGTGACCCATGTGTCTTCTAAATCATTTATTGCTTTGACCATGGTTATCCTCACTAACTCTTGCACAAGTGTTTATCCATTGGATAAAAGCATTATTCTTTGGATAATGAATTTATTCACTCAACCCAACCCTAACCTTATCTCCCAAGTTAACTCTCAGGTCATGTCAAGCATTTAATGCTTATTCCCTCTCCTCTCAACTCATCTCATGTTGACATTTGTCATCTTGGGATTGGGTTGAAAGTCCTCATATGGATTGAATACCATTCAATCCTGACCTTTGTTAAGATTAATCAATCTCAACCATCCATTGCTCCATTTTTCCTATAAATAGAGCTCACATTCCTTAGTTTCTCATCCTCAATCCTAAAGCATTCTCAAACATTTAGCATTCATAGTCATAATCTTGAAAACTTGCATGCATTATAGTGAAATTTAGAGAAAAGCATTTAGCATAAATCTCATACATTGTTATTTTGGTCTAAAATAAATCATTCCTCGTTTCATAGCATCTAATATTAGTTTTTGTTCACATTTGCATATCATTTTGAGAACAATCATTTTGTCAATCTTGAACCTCCATAAGGCATCCATAGTGCAAAAAGGTGCTAAGAGCTACATTAATTTGGAATTTGGAGAGGAACAAGGGAGGAGGAGCTACGAGCATGGTAGAAGACATTTGGAGATGTCTTTTTGCCTTTATATTCATATTTAAATTCTTTAATTTGTTTTCAATGTCTCTCTTGCTATGCCTGCTTAGACTGGTTTTTGGTTGATTAACACTAACTCTTCTTTGTTTCTTGTGTTTTCTTGTGTTATATGACCACAGGTTCTTGTCTAAACATTAACCCCATTTTGCAGAGCATCAATTACAATATAACAAAGTAAGGAATAGGAAAAGGGAAATATACAATAAGTTAGTATTTCATAAAGCTAGACATACTTAAGCATCACATGCATCAAAGGAACGAAAAGATCATATATTTTAAAATTGAATACTTCATCCCAAATATAAATTTTGGATTTCAAAGCCAATGTAGTGTTATGACGAGCACCAAATATTTATACACAACCACCTCTAAAAATAAAAAAATATAATAAGTAAAGGAAGATGTAATCTCCCACCAATCAATATGATGAATAAATGATGAACAGTTAGTACCAAACCAGTACTGAGAGGGGGGGTGAATCAGTACAGGCAAAAACACTTTTCCTTAAATCGGTTTGATTGAAAACTCTGCATTTGACTGGCAAGCAATAACACCGGTCTAAACCAGATTACTGCCGGTTAAACACAGTAAGAATGTGAAAGACATAAACCGGTAACTCTTAACTTTCCACACAATCTAACATCTTATTTCCACTTCACCCATATGCATACACTAGTGATACATCAACAAAAATGTAAAGACTTACTGGTTCAACATGCTTTACAGCTTGACAGAAAATAACAAAGCATCACATGAAAACGCATCACACATAACACACATATTTTTTCACGTGGAAATCCAACTGGGAAAAACCACGGTGGGGATGAATACCCACAAGCTGTTCTTTGAACCCTTTTGAAGTCCGCTCTCTTAGGAGCCTAGTCCGGTTAGAGACTTTTACAATAGGTTTTGTTAGGAACTGATCCTGCTAGGGATCACTTGATTAATGGATGGCTAAAATACCCGGTTAAGGGTTAAACCCTGTTAAAGGTTACCTTATTAGAGGATTTCAAGAACTCAAAGATTTTGAGTCACCCTGTTAAAGGATTTACAGCAAGGCGGTTAAAGCTACCCTGCTAAGGGATTTTCCAACTGTTGAAGTGGTTAGAGGTCAACAGGTATTACAATGATCTGGTAACAACACTTCAATGCCAATGCACATCCGCTTTAGTTCCTTCCTTCTACAATCACACTCTGTAGGTATCTATTCTCTTATCTGGTCTGGCAAGAATCACACATCTCTACACTTAGATACACACACAACATTTGCCAACAACCTCAACATGAAAAACAACATTGACTTTATAGGAAACAGATAGGTCGGTAGCATAAACCCTAAACCCTAAACATTTAGGTTAAACAATTTAGTCGGTTCAATCCTAACCGTTGAACATATTTCATTGATTACAACAGTCTTGAACAGATCTCAAGACGTTCTCCATTGTTCGTTCTTCACCGCTTCTTGGAGGCTGATAACCCATCACGCGTTCTCCATTGTTTACAGAGACTACACACATTCCCGAGGTAGATAGGATCAATCTCCTTCATGTAAGATCCTTCATGCGCACAAAGGTGACGTGGCAACAAAATTTGTTCTTCATTACAATGCTAACTCATCACACGATGTCATTGGTTGAATCACATAGGCTTGGAACACTTCAACCGGAAACCCTGAAGCTAAGACTACCAATCGGTAGTCATACCATATGAAACCTTGATACAAAACATTCCATATACCGGTTCACATTCCAACATACCGGTTTACTTGGACAGACATATCGCTTCACTTTTTCACATATACCGGTTCACTACATTATATCGATTCTTTTGCAAGTTGCTTACTTCAATATACCGGTTCACTCTTCAGCATATTGACATCAATGACAACATACAATATCATCATGTCATCATACTCTGCACATATGCCAACAATCTCCCCCTTTCACATTGATGACAATATACAAAGATATCTTTTTGCTTCAGCTTCACATCTTCTCCCCAATACTGCAGATATCTTCTTCGCTTTACATCATCTCCCCCTTTGACAACAATACCAAAGTGGAGGCACAAAACAACTATGTCCCACTATGCTGCTCCCCCTAAGGAGTGGCATCCTTTAACACACCAATCCTAAAAAAGATATATCAATGTAAGTCCTGATTGATGTGGAGCAAACACCTTTAGTTCACCTCTTGAAGGGGCAACACCCCTAATTCACCTCTCAAATAGGTAAAGGTAGCCTTCGGTATAGGCTTGGTGAATATGTCTGCTAACTACTCTTTACTGGAAACATGTTCCAATACAATCTCTTTGTTTCGAACCTTTTCCCTCAAGAAATGATACTTAAGCTCAAGGTGCTTGGTTCTAGAATGTAAAACTGGATTCTTGGAGATGTTAATCACACTTGTGTTGTCACAAAATATACTTACCGGTTCAGATAAGGGAACTTTGAAGCCATTTAATACATGCTTCATCCAGATTGTCTAGGTGCAGTTCATAAATGTTGCAACATACTCCACTTTTGCTGTAGACTGAGAGATACAACTCTGCTTCTTACTCATCCATGAGACTAGTCTACCACAAAGAAAGAATGCACCACCGGTTGTTCTCTTCTGGTCATCCACATTACTGGCCCAAACAGCATCTGTAAACACTTTCAGGTTGAAATCATTACTGTATGGATACCATAATCCATAGTCAATAGTTCCCTTCAGATATCTCAGAATCCTCTTGACTGCTACCAAGTGGGATTCTCTTGGGCTTTTCTGGAACCGTGCAGTAATGCCCACTACATGTGCAATGTCCAGTCTGCTATGTACTACACAGTGCAATTTATCAATCATTGATCGGTATTCTTTCTCATTTACCAACACTGAGTCATCCTCCTTTGATAGTTTACAACCGGTCACCATTGGTGTACCAACTGGTTTGTTGTCTTCCATGCCAAAAGTCCTCAACACTTCTTTGACATACTTGGACTATGTGATAAAGATTCCATCTTTCATTTGTTGAATCTGTAGTCCAATGAAGAACTTAATCTTCCCTATATGTGACATGTCAAACTCCTTTTTCATCTCATCTGCAAAATCATGACTCATCTTATCATCTACTCCAAAGATTATGTCATCAACAAATACCTCACAGATTAGAATCTGATCTCCTTCTAACTTCAGATAGATATTACTATCTTCACTTGTTCTCTCGAATCCAATCGTCACAAGATGGGAGTGCAAGCGTTCATACCATGCTCTAGGTGCCTACTTTAGTCCATACAAGGTCTTATGTAACCTACACACCATGTCACTGTCTTCTGATAGGGAAAACCCATATGGTTGCTCTATATACACCTTCTCTTCTAGTATTCCATTCAGGAATGCAGATTTTACATCCATTTGATATACTTTGAATCCCTTAAATGTTGCATATGCAAGAAGCATACAAACTCCTTCCAATCTGGCTATAGGAGCAAAGGTTTCTCCATAGTCTTCTCCTTCTTCTTGAGCATATCCTTTGCACACCAGTCTGGCTTTGTTTCTTACCATAGTGCCATCTTCATTCAGTTTATTTCTGAAAACCCATTTGGTGCCTATGACATTTTTATGCTCAAGTCTGGTTACCAAAGACCATGTACCATTCTTTTCTATATGGTCAAGTTTCTCTTCCATTTCCTTGATCTAGTCTTCATCTTTATGTGCCTCTTTGAATATTTTAGGCTCAAATATAGAGATCATGCAAGAGTTTTCTTTGACCTTTCTTCTTGTAAGAATTTCTGCATCCTTGTCTCCTATGATCTGCTTTAGATCATGATTTAGCTTTACATACCTACGAATGATCTTAGTTGTTTTCTCTTGCTTTTCTTCTTCATCCTCATCTTCATCCTCATCTTCATCAGCATCAGCATCTACCGGTGTAGGAGCACTGTTACTGGTGCTAGGTTGTTTTGCAACCAGTTCCCAGAAGGTTACTACCGGTTCATCTCCTACTTGCTCACTGTCGGTTTCCTCAGATTTCTCAGAAGTTTCATCAACTCTAACATTGATGCTTTCAACAATTCTCTGAGTCCTGTTGTTGAAACATTTGAGAGCTTTTCTCTTTATGGAATACCCTAGGAATATTCCCTCATCACATTTAGCATCAAACTTGCTTTGATGTTCACTCCTCTTGATATAACATTTGCTACCAAACACTCTAAAGTAGCTTACCACTGGTGTCTTACCGGTCCAATACTCATAAGGTGTTTTATCCTTACCCTTTTTGATGAGTACCCAGTTCATTGTGTAGACTGCAATGCTCACCTCTTCTCTCCAAAAGGTGTGAGCAACATTCCCTTAGATCAACATAGTTCTAGCTGCTTCAACCACAGTCTGGTTGTTCCTTTCTACTAGGCCATTCTGTTGTGGAGTCTTGGGGGCAGACAGTTGCCTCTTGATGCCATTCTCTTCACAGTATTTTTTGAATTTACCGGAAGTGAATTCTCCTCCTTGATTAGTTCTTAAGCACTTAATCCTCTTACTGCTTTCTTTTTCAACCAGTGCTCTGAAGGCTTTGAACTTTCCAAAAGCTTCAGATTTGTCCTTCAAGAATGTGACCCACATCATTCTTGAGCAATCATCAGTAAGAATCATAAAATACCTATCTCCCTGCACACTCCTAGTTTTCATAGGACCACACAAATCAATATGCACAAGATCAAGTAAATTGTCTACAGTGAAAGATTTGCCTTTGAAGGTTGAGGAAGACATTTTCCCCAGTTGACACTCTCTGCACAAAGGATTTTCCAGTTTGCTTAGCATAGGCAATCCTCTAACTGCCTTGATCTTACTGGCCTTCACAATATTATCAAAGTTTACCTAGCAGAGTCTCCTATGCCATATCCAGTTATCATCAAACTTAGCCATTAGACATGTACTGACATTAGCATTCAGCTGAAATAGGTTACCTTTGGTTTGCATACCGGTGGCCATTACTTCACCACTCTTACCTTGTATTTTACACACTCCATCTCTGAATTCCAAAGTGAGTCCATTATCATTCAGTTGGGCAACACTCAAAAGGTTGTGTCTGAGACCTTATACCCAATACACATTGTCAACATTGCTTTTTCTATTCAGAGAGATGGACCCTCTTCCCTTTACCATACATTGTGCATCATTACCAAAACAAACCACACCACCATCATACTCTTCCAGAGATAGAACCTTACTCCGGTCATGAGTCATATGGTGAGAACAGCCACTGTTAATAATCCACTCATTGGAATTATCAAAGCAGGAGACAAGAGCCTTCTTGTCTGACACATCTTCCTTGACTGAAACAAACACAATATCTTCACTTTCTTTATCTTCTGATTCCTCATCAGTGACACCTTCATCAACTGCTACAAAACAGTTTCTTCGGTTTCCTCCTTTAAACTTCTTGAACTTTTCCGGTTTGTCCTTATTATCACCATTAGGACAGTTTACAGCAATATGTCTTATCCAGTTACAAGAAAAGCATTTCAAAAGGAGCTTACCTCTATATTTACCGGTTCCCTTGGGAAGTCTCTTGGCAAGAAGAGCTTCAAATTCCATCAGGATCTCCTCATCATCCATTTCTCTACTTTGTCTTGGTTCACCACTGGTACTAGCTTCTTTGCCTTTTCTAGATGGTGTAGCAGATGCTTTGAAGGTTGATTCAGTCTTTTGAATACTACCATCATAATTATTTAGGTAATAAGATGTTAACTTTGCAATGATGGAGTCCAAGGATACCTTTGTCTTGTCTACAGACCTCAACTCCTAAATAGTAGCAACCCTTATTGCATAGACCGGTAATAAGGATCTCAAAACTTTTTTAACAACAGTGGAATCTTCCATTTTACCACCTACACTCTTGATATCTCCAACAACAGTTTTGATTCTTATTCCATATTGTTGAATGGTCTCTCCTTCAACCATCTACATGACTTCAAACTTTCCCCTAAGGCTTTCTTCCTTAACTTGTTTCGCATGCTCATCACCGCCATAGATATTCTCAAGGGCATCCCATACTTCTTTGGGATTCTCTTTATCTTGAACATAAATAAACTCAATGTCAGATAAACTGCTAATTAGGGCTTCCATTACTTGCCCATTCTCCTGAATCTCTCTATTTTGATCATCGATGAGAGTACCGGTAGGGATAACATAAGAATTCTCAACATAGCTCAAGTGTTGAGCACCCATGCTTCTGATGTATATCTTCATTATGTCCTTCCATATTTTAAAGTTGTCTCTGTTGAACCTTGGACCTTCCCTCTTCATCATTAGAGTAGGATCTTTACCTCAAGTAGTTAAACTTACAACACAAAGGACCTGGAAGATGCTCTGATACCAATTGATGAATAAATGATGAACAGTTAGTACCAAACCGGTATGAGAGGGGGGGGGGGGGGGGTGAATCAGTACATGCAAAAACACTTTTCCTTAAACCGGTTTGACTAAAAAATCTGCACTTGACTGGCAAGCAATAACACCGGTCTAAACCAGATTACTGCTAGTTAAACACAGTAAGAATGTGAAAGACATAAACCGGTAACTCTTAACTTTCCACACAATCTAACATCTTATTTTCACTTCACCCATATGCATACACTAGTGATACATCAACAAGAATGTAAAGATTACTGGTTCAACATGCTTTATAGCTTGACAGAAAATAACAAAGCATCACACATAACACACATATTTTTTCACGTGGAAACCCAACTGGGAAAAACCACGGTGGGGATGAATACCCGCAAGTTGTTCTTTGAACCCTTTTGAAGTCCGCTCTGTTAGGAGCCTAGTCCGGTTAGAGACTTTTACATTAGGTTCTGTTAGGAACCGATCCTGCTAGGGATCACCCGGTTAAGGGATAGCTAAAATACCCGGTTAAGGGATGGCTAAAAACCCCGGTTAAGGGTTAAACCTTGTTAAAGGTTACCTTGTTAGAGGATTTCAAGAACTTAAAGATTTTAAGTCACCCTTTTAAAGGATTTACAGCAAGGTGGTTAAAGCTACCCTGTTAAGGGATTTTCCAACTATTGAAGTTGTTAGAGGTCAACAAGTATTACAATGATCTGGTAACATCACTTCAATGCCAATGCAAATCCGCTTTAGTTCCTTCCTTCTGCAATCACACTCTACAGCTATCTATTCTCTTATCTGGTTTAGCAAGAATCACATATCTTTGCACTTAGATACACACACAACATTTGCCAACAACCTCAACTTGAAAAACAACATCAACCTTATAGGAAACAAATAGGTCAGTAGCATAAACCCTAAACCCTAAACATTTAGGTTAAGCAATTCAGCGGGTTCAATCCTAGTCATTGAACATATTGCATTGATTACAACAGTCTTGAACAGATCTCAAGATGTTCTCCATCGTTTGCTCTTCACCGCTTCTTGGAGTCTGATAACCCATCACACGTTCTCCATCGTTTACAGAGACTACACACATTCCCGAGGTAGATAGGATCAATCTCCTTCATGCAAGATCCTTCACGTGCATAAGGTTGACATGGCAACACAATATGTTATTCATTACAATGCTAACTCATCACACTATGTCATTGGTTGAATCACACAGGCTTGGAACACTTCAACCGGAAACCCTGAAGTTAAGACTACCAACCGGTAGTCATACCATATGAAACCTTGATACAAAACATTCCATATACCGGTTCACATTCCAACATACTGGTTCACTTGGACAGACATATCGCTTCACTTTTTCACATATATCGGTTCACTACATCATACCAGTTCTTTTGTAAGTTGCTTACTTCAATATACCGGTTCACTCTTCAGCATATTGAACACAATGACAACATACAATATCAACATGTCATCATACTCTGCACATATGCCAACACAATATTATATTGATAAAAAGTACTCGAGTTCTTATCAAGATGAAACATATGCTAATTGAAAAAGTGAGTGATGGAGAACAATTGAAAAAACGAGTGACGAAGAACTAAATACTATAACGAAATAGGAAGAATAATACGAACAATTTAGAAGAGGATGATATTTTAGAGGAGAATCCTTCTAGACTTGTACAATTCACTACCACTCTTGTAGATTACATATCTATATTTTGCCTTTTTAATTCAAATGCCTTTTGCATGTTTCCTTATACTTTGGCCTTTTTTATTGCACCGTTTTTGTTTTGTCCTAATTTCACCTTCTACATCGAGACTAATGCTTTTATCTTTCCCCACTTGGGGCTATCATTGACATGTTTATTTTTATCCTTGATACTCATTCACTAGCGCTTGCACTAAAAGGAGGTGCAATGGTTATGCTGATAGTAAAATGTGCATGATATATTGGAGGGTGTGAATTGAAGAATGTTAGAACTGAATCTAATAGTGTTCTCGTAGTAATATCTCGTACATAGATGACCAAGTTTATATGACCTTGAGATATTTACAACATTGGCATGCTCTCTGTTAGGATGTAGTAGTGCATACATTTCACTCAAGAGAAGGGAAGTGAATTGCCTCGAGATATTTACAACTTTGATTCGCTAGGTATGTTTTGCCAATAATTTATTCCAACTAGATGTTTTGAGCCCTTTGTATAATATATTACATTAAAAAAAGAAATAAATGATTTACATTTTTAAAAAATATTATGATTTATTATACTGCTCCATTGAATACAAATACCTATCAACATACCCACTATACAAGTGTTGTGATTACTGATTGTTATCATATTAAAATTCTCAAATCTAGACAAATGAAATTCCTTCTTGAAATCATTGGACGATCTTCGCATTGAGCCTGCTTTTTCCTTTGAGAGATACTCTAAAATGCAAAACAGTCCATATACAATCATAAGGAAGAAAGAAGAAGCAAGACTACAACAACTATCTCTCTAAGGTAAAAAAACTACAAACCAGAACTAATGGATACTCTTTATATTCTTGCAAATCGCTTTAATGATATTTATTCAAATTCTAATATTACAGGCACAACCCATCCACAAAAGTATACTCAAGAAGGGGCTTACAATGGCAACAACCACACATTTTATTTTATATAATTATATTTATTCAAAGCATACTCAGCAAGGAGCTCCAAATCTTTTGCAGCCATCAACTATCAAAAAAGAAATTGTTATCAATTGTTTTGAAGCCAAACATTATAACCATTGCACCTTTGTTTTGGTGCAAGCGCTAATATAATAAATCTGAAAAACTTTATTGAGTCAGGGATCTATGATATTCAGTAAATGAGGTATTATTGGAAGGTTATTATTGTTTGCCAATGGGAAGAAGAGAATGCCTTGACTACTGGATTATTAAGATACCGACGGTGAGCAGTCTATTTCAAGGCATGACCTCCGAGAAAGATAGTGGCAGTGCTGAGAATGACTAAACATCTTTTGCATGGTATAGATCTGTCTGCCTGGAACTAGCTCTTCCATTGTTCTATTGGTCTGACTTACCAAGCAAGTGGTGAGGGTACAATTTTTTTATATAGCCTGTCAGTAGCTTGCATCAGAACAAGTACACGAAATCTGCTATGCTGGAAGGTGGATAATGTAGCAGCTAGGTATTGATATATTTAAGTTGTAGCTTTTGTTGGTACGTTAAGCTTCTATGTTTTCTTTGGTTTTGGAGTTTTGTCTTACTCCCATAGTTTATATATGACATTTTATTAGTTACTTGTGCTACTCTTTTCAGGTTATGCTGATGAGACTATATATCACTTTCTGGTTTGTAATGTTGTAATCTGTCGAGTCTATAGACATGACAAAATAAGCTAGAACTAAATCACCCTTCTATGTTAGACTCTATGAATATGAATCAATGGTGAATATTGAAACTCGGTGATGTTGTTTTCTTTTCTTGTTTCTTTGTTGCCTGGGCAATCTAATCTACAATAGTAAGTGCACTACATAGTTTAGACAATAATTTTATTTTTTTCTCTGTATCTCCCTCTTTATACTGTTACTCTTATATATCTCGAATAACATTTACTTATTGGGTTTTTCTCTCTCTTTATAATAGAGAACATTAGAATGTATATCTACATGCATCAATATCAACTCTACATGAATTGATTCCTACCATATGCTTTCCTCATCTGAACTATAGAAATTGATATGATATTTTTTGTGAGGCATTTTGTCAAACAATTCACATGCTATGTGTATGCTTCCACACTTTGCATACATATCTATAGGGCACTTGCAACTACAACATCTAATAAAAACTAGTTTCGATCACGACTTGTTGGATGCCTATACCATGTTTCGAACACCACATTCTAGCATAGGCTGAAAGGATGCTAACAAAGGTAGTAGAATCTGGATTTGCATCTATCAATTTCAATTGTTTAAAAGTTTTCAAGGAATTCTCAGCATATCCATTTTCTTTCAGGCATAAATTTGAAAATATATAAAGACTTGTTAAGAAGACCATTTTGTGCATATCGGGCAACCATATCATTCAAGGAGATAAGATTTCTCTAAGGTATATTGTGCAACGGTTCACGTGCCACATGCATGCTTCCACATTTTGCATACATGTCTATCAGAGCACAGAAAAATCCCGCAAAGAAAATTGCGAGTACACAGAAGAATCATGCAAAGAAAATCATAACATTTGAAAGAATTAAACTGCAAACCTAAATGACTTCACTTAAAAAAAAAATAAAAAAAAATAGACTAATAGATCGGCACGAACAAAAACAATTTTATGGAAATGAAAGGAATTTTAAGTTTCGATGAATTTCACGTCGTCTGTTTCAGCAGTGAGATACACAGACAAACATATGTATCAAGACACTCTTGATAAATCTCACTGGACCTCTATTGATTACTAGGAAGACTAAGATGATGGGTTGGTTGAGCTCCAACCGTTCACAAGGAAGAATGTCTTGTATCATCTTTCATAGCATGCTTGCGGTTCACGAATCTTAATCTGTTTCTTTTTGTAGATGTATTTCATAGCAAAAACATATGTAGGAGGAGGTGTAGCCAAGTTCCGGTTGGAGGAGAAACTACCCGTCTATCGGAAATTATCAAAACAAACCCACGTGAAACTCTTTCCGACACGTGTGAAACTCTTTCTGACATGCGTGAGACATTTTCGGTGTGGCCAAGTAGTAATAGCCTATTGGCTAATTATGTGTCACGTGTCATGCTCTCATATTCTATTTCTCATAGTGTGGGTTCCTGGGTTTGCGGTCTTCCAGGTCTTCTTGTCTCCTTTCCTTTTCCTTTTTTCTTATTTTGATACTCTTTTTTGTCTCCTCTCTACAAAGACAAAATCGACAAACTTTAAAAAACGAAGGAAAAAAAAAAAAACTGAAAACCATCACTCACGGTATTTTCTTACATGGGAGTTAAACACGGGCTCTCAAGAAAAAATTGGATTGGTAGGTCAGGTTTTCACTACAGGAGCACAAATGACAACAAAAACAAATATATTTCCAAAGTATTCAGGAGTAGTGGAGTGTATTTTGAATAACAAGGTAGCAAGTGATCATGTCATTTACAACTGAAATATTTGATAAATTTTCTAGGTCAGGGGTTTAAAATTTTTGTGGAATCACACTTTACGAGGGTGAAATAGTGAAATCACTCCATATCCTAGTCTTCAAGATGGGGGTTTAGTAGGATTTTGGGGTTCTTTGTTAACAGGAATCCCTCAGAAAAACACATGGGATTATGTCAACACAAATGAAAGACTAATATTCGTAAATGCAAAATAATATAAGGGGATTTTAAGGCGTAGGTTGACTCGAAAACTAAGAAAATCTCAAAAGAACAAACTTGCTATGATCTTACCAAAGATAAACAATAGCAATGCAATGGAATTTGACAAGATAGTTCAAAACGAAGAACAAACTGTGCAAGCTCAGTATAAAGGAAACAAGAAGCTTGTAGGAGACTTAGAGGGCCTTGAGTCAAATATGGGCAAGATCAAAGAGATCATGGGCAAAATAGAAGAGCTCACTGCAAACAAGAAGGTCACTTAAAAAGTGTATCAAGAGGTATTTATAGCCCTACATCCACACCGCTCTTATGGTCATCGAAGCTATATGTGGAAGAGCTCGTGAGGTTGAAAAATAGACTCATTGCTTTAGAAGCATAGGGGAAGTATGAGGACAACATGTTTAAAACGGTTTCAGAAGCCAATTGCAAGCTAGAAAATGAAAATAAAATACTACAAGAACAAGATCTAAATATGCAGAATAACATGGAGAGGGGACAAAGACAACTAGTTACCCTAAAACAGGAGTTAGATCAATTAAAAATAGCTAAAAACAAGAAGCCAAAAATGGAGGGAGGAGAAAACATAATTCAAATATAGGGAATCCAATCAGCATTGGCAGATATGGAGATAAAAGAGAATCAATTAAGAGACAGGATAGAAGAGGCCAAATCACATGGTCACAAGTAGTAGGTGGAGCATCAAGTAAGCAGAAATGAATCATTGAAAAACAAGTCAAAAGACAATTAAGAGAAGAAAAAAATAAACAAAGCAAGGTTGCAAATATTATAATTAAAGGTTTGAGGGACTTTGGTGAGAAGGAGAGAACTAATATTATAGCAAGGGACTTCCTTAAAGACAAATTGAAGTGGTCAAGGTTTATCCAACAAGCAAATAGGATTGGAAAGAAGATAGTTGGAGGAAATGATAGACATGTTAGGATCATTTTGAGAAACTTAGATGATAAAAATATGATTCTAAAAAATAGAGGGTTACTTAGAGGCACACACATCTATGTAGATGAATATTTGACATTTGAACAACAAGAAGAACAAAGGAAAGAATGGGAGAAAGTGAAAACAACAAGAAATAAGGGAAAGTAGGTTGGTTGAAGAATGAAAAAGCCCAAATCAGCGAGCATTTTTCAAATAAGAAATAGGGATTAAGGGCCCCACAGGAACACTTACACATCATAAGTTGGAATTGTAGAGGATACCCATGGAGAAGAGGACCTAGTTTGGGGCCCATAGCAAAGGGCAAAGATAATATCATTCTTACAGAAACTCATGAACACAATGGTTGCAAAGTTCCACATTTTGAAGGGTATAAAAAAGTTTTAGTTTGGAACAAAGGGAATGAAACAGGCAAAGTTCACAGAGGAGTTACAGTCTTGATAGATGAGAAGTGGTAGGGAATTGTAAAATTTGTAAAAAAAGACATAAATAGACAATACGTATGGCTGCAAATAACAGGGAATCTAGTAAATTTCAGATTGGTTGCTTGCTATTTTGCTTCGAAAAACTCAAATTTCTATAAGAAAATAAATTTAGACAACGAAGACCCGTATGCCTCTCTAAAAAAAGATATCTCTACTTTTAGCACGCTTGGGGACATAGTGTTAATGGGTGACTTTAACTCAAGGACAACTAATAATCAATCTCTTTAGTTGAACAATGAAGAAAGAGGGGAAACCAATCCTTTATGTTTGGAGGAAGGTGGAGACCAATATTGGGAAAGAACTTAAAAAGATAGTAATGATAATGTGACTCAGTTTGGGGCAGAATTTATCGGGCTTTGTAGTTTGTATGGAATGGTTATTTGTAATGGAATGAAGAGTTGGCCAAGGTTAGGGGGTATCACATGCAAAACCTATAATGGTCAAAGTGTAGTGGACTGTGTGATTTGCTCCAAGAATTTTATTTCTAAATTATTGGAGTTTGGTATTGGGGACACTTCGTATGAGATGAAATCTGATCACTTACCTCTCCTTGTAAAACTGGGAATCTCTCCAATCAGTCAACATGATAATCAGGACCATCACAAGCAAAAGAATATCCCTGATGCACAGTGGGCAACAGGAAGGTAAGAAGATTGAAATCACCCTTTTAACCATAGACAAGGCTTATCTCAACCCACAACTAGTGTTCTACCCACACACAAATGTACTCAATCAACCACAACAC
Source organism: Cryptomeria japonica (assembly GCF_030272615.1). Taxonomy (NCBI): domain Eukaryota; kingdom Viridiplantae; phylum Streptophyta; class Pinopsida; order Cupressales; family Cupressaceae; genus Cryptomeria; species Cryptomeria japonica. The sequence continues at coordinate 616,012,499 of NC_081415.1, forward strand.
TTTCTAAGGAGGGTTAGGGCTATTTTACAACCAAGGACACTCATCCTATGCCTTCTACTTAAGTTTGGAGACTTCCTACTGCACCCGGGTCAAGGAACCCCCAATTAGGCCTATTCCTTAGAGCCCTGTCTGACCGGTATTTCTCAAATAATTCAATTTTTTTTCAAACAACCCTAGGAAAAAATTACATTTTGGAGTACCATTTTGGGACTTCCACCCAATTCCAAGAGAAAGAGTTATGAACTTGCTCCAACACTCCTAAGCCCCTACTAGGTTGGCAGACCTAATAGGCCTAATTAGGTATGTTTTCTAAAGCAACTACTTAAGAATGGGGTTGCAGAATCTAACTCACCCCTTGGGTAGGTTCCTCAGGTGTCTAATGAACCAAAACCACCTTTAAACCAGTTCCCAAACTCTCCTTAGGTGGTTGTTCTCTCATTCCTCCTCAAGGGTAGGCTAAACACATGGTTTTGTTTAACCTAGGGTATAGTGAAAACCACACCAAAACTCACTCCTAGATTCCACCCCTTTGGAATCACAATATACACACCCTCAACCTGTATTTCCCAAAGGGACGATGAGTTCCTCCATGGGGTTTGCAGGTTGGGGTCATTTTTTTGGTGAAACCCTATGTATCGGGTCCTAGAGTGACAGTTTTTGATAAATTGCCTACAACTTGCTCCAGAATCCACCAATTCAAGTCAGACCACTTGCATTTGAACCTGCACTCACACCACAATCCAACCAACTCAAAATTTCATGCCAACTAATTCTCTATCAGATCGTACAGTAAGAAAAACCAGTGAAAATGGGTAAAATTTGAGTTTTTGTTTATTCAAACCACCAACTTCTCGCATTCAACATCCAACCAACTCACCGATGATCTCTAAGGTGGAAATAGGCCTTCCACAAATGACTAAAACTAATTTCCAATTTGTTAAGACTGTTGGAACTGCCTTGCCAATCAGTGGAGAAAAGTTGCTTAGCAACTTTTGCAACTTTTGACATCTTTTGAAAACTTTTCAATTTTGACATTCCAAAGCCCCTAATGGACTTGTAGACCCATCCTAAGCCTAAAACAACTTAGGGAACAACTTTACAACATACCTCCTACCGTATATGAACTCATGGTCCGAGTTGGTCACTAGGTTTATAAGTGACCTAGAGCCAACTGACCTTACAAGAGGTTCTTTATTACATTCATAGGTTCCAAAGATCCACACTGATTCAAAACATCATTCTAGGGTGTAGGACCATCTATCAACGTGCACAAAAAACAAACAAATCCAAAACCAAGAGGTGCCTTGCACCATACTCCCAGGGTTAGAAAAAACTCAAGTCTCTTGAGTTGGCAAATCTGGAACCTTGCATCCAATCTTCTCCAAAGCCCGCTTTGTCTTCTAGGTTGCATCTTCTAAGGGTTTGTCCTTCCATTGGACCAAATACTCATAATAATTATGCCTCCTTGTTTTCTTACTCACCCTCTTGTCAAGTACATGCTCAACTGCAAGTTTAGGCTACTTATGTAGATCTTGTAACATCTCTTCCCCGTTGGAATCATCTAGACCTGCATCACACACATTAATAACAGGACCTTTATATGCATAGATATCTGAAACATTGAAAGTGTTAGAGAGACCAATGTCCGGTGGGAGATCAATCTTGTAGGCATTGTTGCCACACTTTTGAATGATCTTAAAAGGGCTTATCTTCTTCATCATCAACTTAGTGTATTTCTCCTTAGGGAGTCTCTCCTTCTTGAGATGAATCATCACCATATCTCCAACCTTAAACTACAAATCTCTCCTTTTTTTATTTGTTGCATGCTTGTACTTATCTGAGGTTTGTTCTAACCTATCCTTGACTTGTTGATGGATATCCCTCATTACTTCTGCAAAGTCCACTGCTTGTGCACTTCTTTTGTCCAAGTCTTTGACATCTCTCAGTTCCAATACACCTCTAGGGTGTGATCCATACACTATCTCAAAGGAACTGTGACCGGAGCTTCTATTCACTAAGTCATTATAAGCAAATTCTGCTTGAGGAAGTATTGAATCCCATGTAGTTCCTTGGTCCTTAGTTAGACACCTTAATAGGTTTACAAGTGACCTATTGATAACCTCAATCTGTCCATCATATTGGGGATGATAGGCTGATGAGAATGACAAATTGGTACCCAACTTTCTCCAAAGAGTTCACCAAAAATGTCCAAGAAACTTAGAATCCTTGTCTGAGATAATTGATAGTGGCAAACCATGTAATCTTACAACCTCCTTGAAGAATATACCTACTATATGGGATGCATCATGTGTGGTTTTACAAGGTAGAAAGTGAACCATTTTTGAAAATTTGTCAACAACTACATAGATGCTATAATGACCCTATTTAGTCTTTGGAAGTCCTAACAAAAAGTCCATGTTGACTGAATCCCATGGCTTGCTTGGTATGGGTAAAGGAGTATACAATCCTGCATTTGAACTACTTCACACAACCTTCCGCATACTTTCTGATCTCAGTCTGCATCTTAGGCCAGAAATAGAATCTCTTAACCGACTCAAGGGTCTTGTCAATTCCAAAATGACCTGCCAATCCCCCATAATGCTTTTCTTTCACAATATTTTCTCTCATGGAACCTCTAGGAATGCAAAGTTGACTTCCCTTGAAAAGTAGACCTTCCTGCAGAATAAAATCTAAGAACTCATTGTGGTACTTGACACCCTTTTCCTGACATACTTGGTATGCTTCTTGGAAATCCTCATCTCCTTGGTACATATCCTTCATGGAACTAATACCTATGCTCTCCAACTGAATCTCTTTTACTGTCAAGTTCCTCTTGCTAAGGGAATCAACTACCTTATTTTCTACTCCTTTCTTGTGCTTGATGGTGAAAGTAAATGCTTGAAGGTATTCCATCCACTTCATATGTCGATGATTCAACTTGTCCTACCTATTCAAGAAACTCAGAGCATGGTTATCAGTATAGACTACAAATTCCTTTGGCAACAAATAATGCCTCCACTTCCTCAAGGATTGGACCATTACATACATCTCTAAGTCATAGGTTGAGTACTTTTGTTTAGCCTCATTCAATTTTTCACTAAAGAAGGCTACTGGTCTACCTTCTTGGCTCAAGACTCCCCCTACTGCCTTGTTACTTGCATCACATTCTATGGTGAAAACCTTATGAAAATTAGGTAAAACCAATATAGGTTGTTCTTCTACTCTCCTTTTCAAATACTCAAAGGACTTGTCTGCTTCACTAGTCCATACAAACTGACATTTTCTACCCTTTTTAATAGTATCAATCATAGGTTCACATACACCACTAAAATTATTAATAAACCTCCTATAGAAGCTTGCAAGATCATGAAAACTATTTACTTCACTTGCATTTCTAGGGGCAGGCCAATTGAGGATTGCTTCCACCTTGGATGGGTCCATCTTGAGATTTCTCTTGGAGATTACAAAACCAAGAAACACCAACTCTTCCTGCAAGAAGACACACTTCTCCAAATTGATCTTCAGCTGTTCTCCATTCAACCTTTTCAATACCAAATCCAAGTGTGTTAGATGCTCATCCCTATCCTTGCTAAAAATCAAAATATCATCTAAGTACACAACAACAAAATGATTGACAAAAGGTTTCAAGACTTCATTCATGAGTCTCATGAATGTACTAGGGGCATTTGAGAGGCCAAACAACATAGGTGGCCATTCATAAAGTCCTTCATTTGTTTTGAAGGTTGTCTTCCACTCATCTCCCTCTCTTATCCTGATTTGATGGCTCTTCAAATCCACCTTAGAGTAGTACTTGGCTCCTGCTAGACAGCCCATCAAGTCCTCTATCTGAGGCATAGGGAACCTATACCTGATAGTGATCTTATTTATGGCTCTAGAGTCCGTACATAATCTCCGTGTACCTTCTTTCTTAGGGTCAAATACTGCAGGGACAATACAAGGGCTAATGCTCTTCCTCATGAATCCCTTTTCTAGCAACTCATGTACTTGCCTTGCAAGTTCTTCATTTTGATCAGGGGTCAATTTATATGCTGCTTTGTTAGGAAATGTTGAGCCTGGTATAAGGTCAATACAGTGACTCACATCTTTGAAAGGTGGCAGGGTCTCTGGTTTTCTTCCTGCAACTATACCCTTGTATCTTTCCAACAATTCCTTCACTTCACTAGGACCTGCAGTCCTTTCTTGCACTTTGTCTTCCATTTTCTTTCTCACTTCTTCTATTGGCTTCTCCACTATGGAAAATCATGGGATACCCTTATCTCTGAGTGTCTACATAAACTCCTCTTTACCTACTAACATGACACTAGTCACAACGTTACTATCCTTCCCATCATCTGGTAGAGGAGTCATAGTGTATTGCACACCATTTTTAGTTAACTTGTGGACATTTTTCCTCCCATCATGTCTCAAGTCTACATCATATTGCCATGGTATTCCAAGGAGTAAATGGAAAGCATCCATCTCCACAAAATCACGCAAGATCTTGTCTCTATATTCACCTATTTGAAATTCAACCCAAACTTGTTCACTTACCAAGGCTTGTTGCTCTTTGCTCAACTAGGAGACTTTGTAGCGGCAAGGATGAGGAAATTTCTTCAATCCAAACTTGCTGACCATCTCAATTGAAGCAAGATTATCCGTTGACCTTGAGTCCACAATGAATCTACATACCTTGCTACTCACCTTGCAAGTAGGTCTAAACATTGTCTTCCTCTGTGGTGGCTCCTTGACGGTTGGTACCTTCAAGAGGGTTCTTTGGAACATCAGACACTCCCCTTGTTCTGGGTCTGCATGTCTTGAAGGTGAGTTCACACTTTGGGTATCCTCCTCCTATGCCAAATGAACTCTCCTTTCTCCACCTTGACTGTTAGAGCCTTGTTTTTCTGAGCATCTAAATGACTTATGGCCAACTCGATTACATGTGAAATGCCTTCTGGTGAACACATTGGCTCCTCTACCTCCAAATCTACCTCCACCATTTGGCCCCCTTCCTCTCAAACTACCCCTATTACTTGGTTCTCCTTCTGATTCTTGATTACTCGACTCTCCTTGTGGTTTAGGAGATGTTCCCCTTCCACCAAATCTACCTTTTCCTCTAAAGTTACCTCCTCTCCCTCTACCTTGTTGGTCTCCCTTTCTTCTAAAATTTTCTTCAATCCTCAATTCCATCTGATAGAATTTGTGAACTCTCTAGATTGAAGAGATCTAATTCATCTTGAATGACATACTTGAGGCCATTCATGTATCTTGCCAACTTTTGTTTTTCATTCTCTGGCACCCTTGCTCTCAAGGACAATTTGTGGAACTCCTCTGTGTATCCACTGACATCCAAATCCTTTTGTCTTAGGCTATGCAACTTCTTGTGCATTGTCACTTCATAATCCTCAGGTACAAATTGTCTTTTCACCTTTGCAACCATCCTCTTCAATGATGAGATGGGGTTCTTTCCCTCTTATACTCTCTCATTTTGCAAGAAGTTCCACCAACTAAGGACAAATCCTTTCATCTTAGACTTAGCAATCTTCATCTTTTGGTTCTCAAGTACATCTTCACACTCAAAGTGATTCTCCAAGGCCTCCAACCAATCCATCACCTCCTCTGGGTTCATCTTCCCAGTAAACACAGGTAGGCTTGCTTTGTCATATCTGTTACCTACTCTCTTAAGGGCTTCAAGGAAACTTCTTTGATTTGCAGGTATCCTTTCTCTTGCCAGCAAAGGGCATCATCCTCATTCCCTTATTCCTCTTATTCTTCAGAGTCTCCTTGATTCTTATCCATCTTTCCCTTCAACCTATCCAATTCTTTCCTCATCTCTTTGTTGGTTGTCACCCACTCTCTTACCAACTTGGCCAATTCAACGTTGGTCATCCTTCTTCCATCACTAGTGTCTTCTCCTTTTGACATCTTAACTACCTCCTTCTTCCACCCTCAATAACCTTTAAGGATTTGATACCACCTAATGGAAAGTGGGAGACAAGAAGGTAAGAAGACCCAAATCACCCTTTTAAGCATAGACAAGGCTTATCTCAACCCACAACTAGGGTTCTACCCACACACAAATGTACTCAATCAACCACAACACTTTCTAAGGAGGGTTAGGGCTATTTGAAAACCAAGGACACTCATCCTATTCCTTTTACTCAAGTTTGGAGACTTCTTACTACACCCGGGTCAAGGAACCCCCAATTGGGCCTATTCCTTGTAGCCCTGTCTGACCGATATTTCTCAAATAATTATAATTTCTTTCAAATAACTCTAGGAAAAAACTACATTTCGGAGTACCCTTTTGGGACTTCCACCCAATTCCAAGAGATAGAGTTATGACCTTTCTCCACCACCCCTAAGCATCTACTGGGTTGGCAAACCTAATAGGCCTAATTAGGTTTGTTTTCCAAAGCAACTACTTAAGAATGGGGTTGCATAATATAAATCACCCCTTGGACATGTTCCTCAGGTGTCTAATGAACCAAAACCACCTTTAAACTGGTTCCCAAACTCTCCTTAGGTGATTGTTTGTTGGTATTTTGGTGTGGTTTTGTCATTGATGTCAACACCTACTGAAAACAAGCACTTTGGAGATCCATCAACATTCACCGACAAGCATGTAACTATTGCACAGTTACTGGTATATGGTTCACCGGTAGGATATAATGTTCATCGGTACCTGGAATGATATAGAAGACACTTGATAATGTCGAAGACATCGTGTGGGCACTTTGTTTTGAAGAATTGATCATTGGTATATTCATATTTGCATATTTGCTTTTACCGGCAAATAGGTCCAGGGTTATCTAGGGTTACACCGATAGGTTTATCTTTTCCAGATCAGCATGGCACGCTATGAAGATGATTTATTATTGATGTAAATGCATTAAGCCGACATGTTTAATCGGTTATTGCATCAGATATTATATTGTATGCAAAATGTTTATTGTAATATCTTGTAGAGCCGACCTACTAAAATTGGTCTTAGGTTATGGTACAAATGTAAGATCTTATTTGTAAGATCAAGTGTGGAATGCAAAAAAGAATTGAGTGAAGGTATATGTGAGATTAAGCAGAGGTATACACGAAGACATCATTTGAAGGTGAAGCTAGGTTTTTGTATAAGCATATCAGCATTACACCGGTACTGAATCCAGCATATGAAGATGCTATCTTGTGCAGTACATTCTTATTGGATTTAACCATCCAACTGTAGTTAGTGTGACTCCCATTTTGTGATTGAGCAGTGAGCTCTAGGCTGTTGGCCTTTCTGCATGTGCAGAAAGCATTTATGTACACTTACTATCTACAGTAGTATCATTTGATTGTGGGTAAGGTTTCCCACCGTGGTTTTTCCCCTTACAGGGTTTCCACGTACAAATATTGGTGTTATGTGTTGTGGATGACTTTATGTTTATGTTTCATGCATTAATCCTTACCGGTATAGCAATTTACTGTTAACACTGTCTACCGACATACTTAACTGGTTTACCGGTATTAAGCATCTAGTTGGTTAATTGGTTTTTGGTTTGAATTTATTAGACAACTGATTCACCCCCCCCCTCTCAGTTGTCTCGGGGACCTAACAATTGGTATAAGAGCTTAGTCCTCTTTTGCATAAGTTTAACAACTTGAGGAGATCCAATGTCTATTAATTACTTTAGGAAGGACAGTCCAAAACTTGATGGAACCAACTATGGGATATGGAAGATCAGGATGGAGACACATCTAAATTGCATTAGTAAAGACATCTAGGAAGTTACAAAGAATGGTTATACTGCTACTATAGCTGGTCAGACTGCTCCAACTACCTTGGCTAAAGATGAAGAGAATGATTGCAAAGCAAGAGAAGCACTTTTGAGCGCATTATCAGATCAACAAATCATGGGATTATCAAATAGGTCTACTGCTAAAGCTATTTGGGATCATTTGGAAACACTAAATGAAGGAGATTCCACAGTCAAGATTGCAAAACTTGAAAGCTTCTGAGTCAGGTATGAACATCTAAAAATGGAAGAAGATGAAAGGATTTCTGCTTTTATAGAAAGAGTAAATGAAATTGTTTTGGGTATTAAATGTTGTGGAGGAACCCTGAGTGAGGATGAAATTGTTTCAAAAATCTTAAGAGGATTGCCACCGGCATATAAAATGAAGGTTACTGCTATAAATGAGTTGAGAACAATGCCTAATACATCAGTAACTAGGGATACATTGATTGGAAAACTTTCAGCCTTTGAAATTGAGGAATTTGGTCCTGTTGCTACTATAAAAACCGATTTGGCCTTTAAAGCATCAACATCATCTGCTCCATCATTTGACAAATCTGATTGGAAAGCCTTTTATGCAAGAGAACTTGAAGAAACCAGGAAGGAGAATGAAGAGCTTAAAGAACTTGAAGCACTATTTGCAAGAAAAATGCCAAAAGGTCAAGTTGGAAGTAAGTATGAAGGTAAAGCACCCTTTAAATGTTTTAACTGCAATAAGATTGGTCATATGGCTTCGAGATGCCCTGGTAGACATGCTAGACTAAGAGAAGAAGCTAGAAGAACATACAAGCCTAATCCTGAATATCAGAGATACAAATTTAAGAAGAACAAAGACAAATCCTGTTACATTGCTGATGAAGGTGTGACTGATGATTTTGATGAGGATCCAACAGACAATGGATGGGTTTTTGTTGCTATAATAGAGAATCAACCGGCACCTATTGCTCAACCGGTGGAACAAGCCCTAGCAGCTAAAGTTGAAGCAAAGGATGAATGGATCATTGACTCAGGATGCTCACATCACATGACTGGAGACAAAGGTAAATTCTTGAACTTTCAAGAATACAATGGAGGTTTAGTAAGATTTGGAGATGACAAAGCCTGTTCAATCAAAGGTAAGGGTTCAATATCTCTTGATGGTAAGTATAACACTGACAATGTCTACTATGTTGAAGGATTAAAGCATAATCTTTTAAGTGCTGGTCAATTAGTTGAGAAAGGATTTCAGTTACAATTTAAAAATGGAAAATGCAAAATCATGAATAGAACTAGTTTGGAAATTGCAACCGGTAATCAGACTAGAGGTAATATCTTTCATTTGAATAACAGTGAAAAGGCATGCTTAATTGCACGTATAGATGAAAGTTGGTTATGGCATAAGAGACTATGTCATGTAAACTTTGATTGCATGGTAAAAATCAGTACTTCTAAGGCAGTTAGAGATCTACCTAAAATTGTGAAACCTCATAATACAATTTGTAAGGAATGTCAATTTGGAAAACAAGTTAGAGCTAGTTTCAAAAGTATTCCAGAAAAATCCAATAATGCTCTTGATTTAATTCACACTGATTTATGTGGTCCAGCTAGAACTAAAAGCTTACAAGGTGATAGATATTTCATGCTAATTATTGATGATTTTTCTAGAATGTGTTGGGTTACTTTTCTCAAAGAAAAATTAGAAGCACTTGGGAAGTTCAAACTGTTCAAAGCAATGGTTGAGAATGAAATCGGTAAGAAAATCAAATTTTTAAGATTAGATCAAGGAGGAGAATTCACATCTAAGGACTTTAATACATTCTATGAAGTGAATGGAATCAGAAGACAATTATCAGCACTTCGGACACCACAGCAGAATGGAGTTGTTGAAAGGAAAAATAGAACTATCTTGGATGCAGCAAGAAGTATGTTATCAGAAGCAAATCTACCACATTTATATTGGAGAGAGGCAGTTAGCACTGTCATCTATACATTCAACAAAGTTCACATCAAAGGTGAAATCGGTAAGACCCCTCATGAACTATGGTTTGGTAATACTCCTACTCTTAAGTATTTCAGAATTTTTGGAAGTAAATGTTATATTAAAAGAGATGAGTATATTGGCAAACTTGATCCTAGAAGTGATGAAGGAATATTTCTTGGTTATTCATCTAAGAGCAAGGGATATAGATGTTTTAATAAGAGATTGCATAAAATTGTTGAGAGTACAAATGTAAAGATTGATGAACAATTCAGAGGAACTTCAAGTTATATAGACTCTGAACCGGCAACAGAAATTGTGACAAATGAACCTACATTGAATCCACTAGTACAGAATAAAGATCCAGTTACCCCGGTATCATCAGAGGATTCCACAGTAATTGAAGAACAACAGCAAACTAAGACACCCCGGTATGTAAGATTGAATCATTCTGAAGATCAGATAATTGGAAACAAATTTAAAGGAGTTATGACAAGAGGAAGATTGGAAAATGAAGAGGTATGTCTTATTTCTCAAATTGAACCATCATCTATCAATGAAGCATGTGAAGATAAATTTTGGATTAAAGCTATGGAAGAAGAATTAGGACAAATTGAGAAAAATAATACTTGGACATTAGTTTCCCGACCTAAAGATAAAAATGTAATTGGAACCAAATGGGTATTTATAAACAAACTTAATGAATATGGTAAGGTTGTCATAAATAAAGCAAGACTAGTGTGTAAGGGATATTCTCAGAAAGAAGGAGTTGATTACAATGAAACCTTTGCACCGATAGCTAGAATTGAGGCAGTCAGATTATTCTTGGCTTTTGCAGCTCACAAGGACTACAAAGTTTATCAAATGGATATTAAATGTGCATTTTTGAATGGAGATCTTGAAGAAGAAGTATATATTGAACAACCTGATGGATTTTCCTTGACAGATGACAATGATATGGTTTGCAGGTTAAGAAAAGCTCTGTATGGATTAAAACAAGCCCCAAGAGCTTGGTATGCAAGGTTGGATAAGTATCTTTTAAAGATTGGTTTTACTAAAGGAAATGCAGATAGCAATTTATATTACAAAATAACCAATGATGACATCTTGATTATTGAAGTATTTGTTGATGATATAATCTTTGGAGGAGAAGATGGATTATGTAAGGATTTTTCTATTAAAATGCAGCAAGAATTTGAAATGTCTATGATTGGAGAAATAAAATTCTTTTTAGGATTGCAGATTTCACAGAATGATAAAGGTATATTTTTTAGTCAATCAAAGTACTTGAAAGAATTACTAAAGAAATTTGGGATGGAGAACTCTAAACCGGTAAGCACACCTATGGCTACAAATGACAAATTATCTCAAAGGGATGAATCTACACCTGTTAATCCAACTAGATACAAATCTATGATAGGAGGTTTACTGTATTTGACACAAACCAGGCCTGATAATATGAATGCAATATGTATTGTTTCTATATTTCAAAGTAATCCTAGGGAAAATCATGAATCAACAGTAAAATGGATTTTCTGGTACTTACAAGGCACAACAAATCTTGGATTATGGTATCCTAGAGATGAAATTTTTGATCTATGTGCATACACAGATGCAAATTGGGCAAGAGATGTGGATGATAGAAAAAGCACCACTGGAGGAGCATTCTTTCTTGGAAAGAGATTAGTTTCTTGGTTGAGTAAGAAACAGAGTTGTACATCTTTATCAACAGCAGAATCAAAATATGTTGCAGCAACAACTAACTGTACACAGGTACTATGGCTTAAACAAATGTTGAAAGACATAAAGGTAAAATGCAAGGAACCCATTACTATATATTGTGATAAAATTGCAACAATTGATATATCTAAGAATCTGGTATTACATTCTAAAACAAAACATGTTTCTATCAAACTAAATTTTCTAATGGAAAAAGTTGAAGAAAAAGAGATAAAACTGGTTTATGTGTATACTAAAGAACAGCTTGCAAATATTTTCACAAAACCTTTTCCTAAGGAGACTTTTGAATATCTCAGAGATCAGCTTGGAGTCATACCACCACCGGTAGAGACTTAGACAGTTGATGATTGTCATCAACTGGCAGAATTAAAAGATAAATCTTTTACTCTGGTCTTTGATGAGGAAGCTATTTCTCAGGGGGAGTAGTTGGTATTTTGTATGAACTTGATTTTTGTAACTTTGGCATTTGATGTCAAAGGGGGAGAGATATCTATAGAAAAACACATTATTTTTTGAGGAGAGATTGGTATTGAAAATAAATCTTTGGATAAACACATGTTGCTCCCAGGGGGAGAGATTGTTGTTTAGGAGATTGTTGGTTTTTGGTATTTGGCATTTCTGTTTTGGCACTTTGATGGTTTTTCCATCTTGTGTTGCCATCAATGCCAAAGGGGGAGATTGTTGGTATTTTGGTGTGGTTTTGTCATTGATGTCAACACCTACTAAAAACAAGCACTTTGGAGATCCAGCAACATTCACCGGCAAGCAAGTAACTATTGCACAGTTACTGGTATATGGTTCACCAGCAGGATATAATGTTCACCAGTACCTGGAATGATATGGAAGACACTTGATAATGTCAAAGACATCATGTGGACACTTTGTTTTGAAGAATTGATCATTGGTATATTCATATTTGCATATTTTCTTTTACCGACAAATAGGTCCAGGGTTATCTAGGGTTACACCGACAGGTTTATCTTTTCCAGATCAGCATGGCATGCTATGAAGATGATTTATTATTGATGTAAATGCATTAAGCCGACATGTTTAATCGGTTATTGCATCATATATTATATTGTATGTAAAATGTTTATTATAATATCTTGTAGAGCCGACCTACTAAAATTGGTCTTAGGTTATGGTACAAATGTAAGATCTTATTTGTAAGATCAAGTGTGGAATGCGAAAAAGAATTGAGTGAAGGTATATGCGAGATTAAGCAGAGGTATACATGAAGACATCATTTGAAGGTGAAGCTAGGTTTTGTATAAGCATATCAACATTACACCGGTACTGAATCCAGCATATGAAGATGCTATCTTGTGCAGTACATTCTTATTGGATTTAACCATCCAACTGTAGTTAATGTGACTCCCATTTTGTGATTGAGCAGTGAGCTCTAGGTTGTTGGCCTTTCTGCATGTGTAGACCCCATTTATGTACACTTACTATTTGCAGTAGTATCATATGATTGTGGGTAAGGTTTCCCACCGTGGTTTTTCCCCTTACAGGGTTTCCACGTACAAATATTGGTGTTATGTGTTGTGGATGACTTTATGTTTATGTTTCATGCATTAATCCTTACCAGTATAGCAATTTACTGTTAACACTGTCTATCGGCATACTTAACTGGTTTACCGGTATTAAGCATCTAGTTGGTTAATTGGTTTTTGGTTTGAATTTATTAGACAACTGATTCACCCCCCCCCCTCCCCTCCCTCTCGGTTGTCTCCGGGACCTAACACTGTTCTCTCATTCCTCCACAAGGCTAGGCTAAACACATGGTTTTGTTTAACCTAGGGTATGGTGGAAACCACACCAAAACTAACTCCCATATTCCACCCCTTTGGAATCACAATATACACACCCTCAACCTGCATTTCCCAAAGGTCTGATGAGTTCCTCAATAGGATTTGCAGGTTAAGGTCAAATTTTTGGTGAAACCCTATGTACTAGGTCCTGGAGTGAGTTTTTGATAAACTGCCTACAACTTGTTCTAGACTCCACCAATTCAAGTCAGACCACTTGCATTCGAACCTGCACTCACACCACAATCCAACCAAATCAAAATTTCATGCCAACCAATGCTCTATCAGATCGTACAGTACGGAAAACCAGTGAAAATGGGCAAAATATGAGTTTTTGTTTATTCAAACCACCAACTTCTCACATTCATCATCCAACCAACTCACCGATGATCTCTAAGGAACAAATATCCCTTCCCCCAATGGCTACAATTGATTTCCAATTTGTTAAGACCGTTGGAACTTTTCTGCCAATCAGTGGGGAAAAGTTGCTTAACAACTTAGCAACTTTTCCAACTTTTTACATCTTTTGACAACTTTTCAATTTTGACATTCCAAAGTCCCTAATGGACTTTTAGACTAGTCCTAAGCCCAAAACAACTTAGGAAACAACTTAACAACATACCTCCTACCCTAGATGAACCCATGGTCAGAGTTGGTCACTAGGTTTATAAGTGACCTAGAGCCAACTGACCTTACAAGAGGTTCTTTATTACATTCATAGGTTCCAAAGATCCACATTAATTTAAAAAACCATTCTAGGGTGTAGGACCATCTATCAACACACAAAAAACAAACAAAATCCAAAACAAGAGATGTCTTGCACCAATCCCCCCCAAGGGTAGAATACTCATAAACAAGGAGAATAGAGAAATCTTCAATGATGTTCTTAAACAACATTTTCATGATCTAAAAAATAGTAGTAAGGGCACTCCAACCAATGAGATGGATGTTCATAATAGTATGATGATCCTAATAATTCACAAGGCTTCATAGGCATGCAAAAGGTCTCACCCCAAATTAAGGACTGCTAACACTTTTCCAGCAAACCCATGGTATGATGAAGAATGTAAGGCATCCAAGAGATCACTAAAAGAGAAAGGAAAGGACAAAGAATAGAAGAAAAAATATGAAAAATTAGTGCAATCTAAAAAAGCAGAATATGTAAAGGAAAGGAGGAAAGAATTGATCACTCTTGGAAAACATAATCCCAAAGGTTTTTGGAAGGAATTGCAACAAAAGAAAAAGAAGATTGAAAACAATATCACAGATGTTCAATGGCTAGAATATGCTAGGCCCCTTTATGAGCATGTGCATGAGAAAGATTATCCACCTATTATTAACACGTCTATGGAACTCTTCATGGTGGATGATATTAAACAAGGAATAAAGAATTTAGCAAGTGGCAAAGCACAAGATATAGATGGGTTACAAGAAGAATTTTTAAAATGGGGGATTGAGACTCTTTTCCCTCACATAAAAATAATTTTCAAATATTTTAATCAAGAAGGCTTGCCAGTAGAGTGGACAACCAGTGTGGTCATCCCTCTTTTAAAAAGTGGTGATATCAATAACCCATCCAACTACCACACGATTATGGTCAACCCTCTATTTGGAAAAAAATTTGGGAGCATGTTAGAGCGAAGGATCAGCAGTTGGGCAGAAAAGGAAGGCAAAAGGGCAGTCATGTTTTAGGTCAAGACACTCCACTATTGATCATTGCATCACCCTTAGACACTTGATAGAAAAAATATGGGACACTCAAGGTGAGGAAGCCTATTGTTGTTTTGTTGACTTCAGAAATATTTTGACATGGTTCCTAGAGACAAACTTTGGAGCATATTGGAAGAATTAGACATCCCAGATGTGTACGGGGTTGCTATACATAGACTTTATGAAAAGGTTAGAGCTAAAATCAGAACAAGTGAAGGTATGTCAGAGTGTTTTGGCAGTGACATTGGGGTTAAGCAAGGTTGCCCTTTATCTCCCACGCTTTTTGGGCTATACATTGATAAGTTGGAGGCATGGTTAATCAAGACCGAGGAGGAGGGCATTCAGTTGGCAGGTTACGTGGTGAAGCTACTTTTATATGTTGATGATCTTATCTTAATTTCAAAATCAGAACAAGGGCTAAGAGAACATTTGAAGATATTTTTTGTCGGGAAGTTGGGATGCAAGTGAACATCTCTAAGACTAAAGTCATGATTTTCTCATTAAAAAGGAAGGATAAGTAGATTACCTTTCTCTTTGAAGGTAGTCCACTAGAAATAGTGAAAGAATACAAATATCTCGAGATTGACTTCCACTATAAGCTCAGTTGGGAGACTTGTAGAACAAAAAGGATACCGGGAGGTTGGAAAGCTTCACATTTGCTTCAAAATAGGTGCAAAAAAGATGAACTTTAGGATTGGAAAACCCAAAAAACCCTTTTTGGTTTGTTGGTCACACTAGCGATTCTTTATGGTTGCGAGGTGTGGGGGGGCAACATATCAAACTGTAGATGGAGACAAATAGAAAGAATCTAGAAACATCTCATAAAAAGTAATCTCAAAGTTAAGTCCACAGTCCCTTATGAAATTCTTCTAGCTAAAGCAGGAACTTTCCCATTGGAAGCATCAATAGTAATACAGTTGATAAGTTATTAAAGAAGGTTGGAAACATGGATAACCAGTGTTGGCCTAAAATGGTGGTGGAGGAGATGCTTGATCGTAGGGAAAAAAACGTGGATGAAGCAAAACAACAATTGGATGAACAAGTGGGGCATTGATTTGCATGAACCTCCTAATAGCATTGGTGGAATAAAAAGTTACGTGATGAAAAAATTTCGGACTACCATGTGGACAAATCAGATTGAGTGAAAAAAGTGTATTACATCAGATAGTTTAACCCAACAAAGGACCATGGTGAAAAATCATATCTAGAGGAAGTTATCAAAGGAAAAGTGAGGTTGTTGGTTGCACAACTAAGGACGGGGTCACATCATCTTAGATGTGAGACCGGTAGGTGGAAAACACCCAAGGAAATCGGGAAGAAAGATTTTGCACGTTCCACAAAATGACACTACATAATGGAATGCTCTACCTATGAGGATATTTGTACCCAATACAAACATAGTTTAAAAGTGGACAACATACACCAATTATTTGTGGAAGACAAGATTAACCAGACAACAAGCCTTCTCATCAAAATCAGTAGTAGGAGATCAGACATTGAAAGGAATCTGAAGATAATTTAGGGTGTTCATCTTGGTCCCGTAGATTGTTTAGTCTTGTGGACATCATTAAAATCATTCATTCATTCTTTAACACTTTGGTTGTTCTCTTCTTCCTTGTTTACACATAATTTCATGTTATATGTCCTCCATGTTACACTATCATGATGCGTTCTATATTTTTTCATGCTTTTATACTTGTAAAGGTTATCACATTTGAATACTTAACATTACATTCACTTTCATGCTTGCATCTTACTTATTTGTGTGTGTATCTCTATCATTCAATTCAATCATATATTCAATACATTTACATAGTTTGCACCAACATTCGAGGCCACCTTTCCTTTATGATTTTCTTACAGGGAAACCTTACCTTGATGATAATTGCCAACTTACATTCTTATATACTTGGATACTTTGTGTGCATACCTAATTATTATTTGATATCCATTATTTGTTGCTAAAATAATAATAATCATTATCCATTTTGTGTGGTTTATCATGCAAAATTTTCCTTTCATATAACATATTGTGTATGTAAGCAACTAAAGGAGTTATGTATTCACTAACATTCTTGTTCTTGAGATTTTAGGTAGTGACATTTGTTACATAGAGAGTAATCATCACGCTTAGATGAATATTAATTATATCACACACTTGTAACCCAATTAAGTTCTATCATGATATTGTAATTGAGAAAAACACATTTGATAATGTGGAGTCCCATGATTGTATCAAACATTTCATACTTTAGTGTGACATTTAGTGTAAGTTTTTTGTATCACTTTTTGTATAGACAAATTCTTTGTTCTCTTTTTTTTAACTTCTCAAATTTTACAAACAATTGAAACTTATTGTTTGTGCCTATTTTTTTGAAATGATACAAAGTACTTATTGCATTTTCCTCTATTGTAGATTCCAATTGAGCACAAATGTTGAGGAGAGGAACACAAAAATAATCCAAAAATAGTGCATTACTTTACATGGACCAAATATCCTTTTAAAATGTATAAATATCTACTTTTCATACATTGCTAATGATCATAAACTTTGAGACACATGCTTATTTTATTCACATACATCTTAAAGAAAGAAAAATTATAATGGTGAAATTTGTATATGTATGTTTATCCCTCATTTTTTTCCATTCTAATGAAATATCTTATTGTAATTACATATTGACAAGTGATATACTCTTGTGTTGGGTTTGACTCACTATTGATCCATGTCAATCCTTATTTCATCCACTTTACATAGATGTCCTACATTCATAATTAATTAACCATTTATCTACCCATTCTCTTAACTTTCCATACAACTACTCCATACCTCGAATTGATCATTTTCCTTACCTGCTTCTTTTTTAGAAGGTGAGGGATTAACCTAGTTTAGATTCAAGAGCAACACATAATCAAATATTAACTCAAACTTTCAAATTCAAATTTTTTAACTTCCCTCCTCTTTTTCCTAGCTATTGTTAGCCAAATCGGTACATGTTTGTATGACATGTTGGCATGCTTGTATCAAGATATTCATTACATGTCATTATTCATATTAAAAAAATCCTATAAATAAAACAAGAAAAAAACACTATAGCACACTTCAATTTACTAAGGACAAATAATCATAATCTACATCATAATCACATATGCTATATGTTTTTCTGTATATTTTATATACAATTATTTTCTCAAAGCTGTAAATTCATCTATTTTAGGGGGTTGACCTAGGAGAGCTTGACCCTAGTGATCTGACGATCTCCTTAAAGATGTTTGTGAACACCACCATCCTCACATATAGACCAAACATTAAGATCCAAGGGAAACCAATTTTCACAAGTTTACATTAGACCAAATTATTCTTGTGCATCCTTTTTTCTTGCCACAATGCTTGTGTCCAAATTTGAGGGGTTCAAAATTGAACCACAACATTTTGATACTATATTGACACTAGGGCATCTTTTAGACGGAGAAATCCAATTTTTTATTGACATAAATATAGATTCTTCATTATGATTCCTAAAACTAAAATCATTTATCCTTATTTAATTATGAATATTTATTATGTTTTATCGAGTAAGCTCCTAATTAAATCTAAGTTAATTATATAATAATTATTATTATCATTTAATCAATTAGCATGGATTTACATAACAATCACACACACACACACACACACACACACACACACACACACACACACACACACACACACACACACACACACACACACACACACACACACACACATTGTTGGAGATCTTTATGCTCAACCTAGATCATTTTTAGAACCCAAGAAAGAAGCACAAGTCTAAGTTGGTCGCTCTTTAGTTGAGAGCTAATGACTAAAAGCCATCCATTCCCCAAATTTGCACATGACATGATCTTTACCTTATCCCTTATTTATTCTACCCCTCAGAGGTTTGAACTTGAAAAATAATGTAATAAAAACATATTATTACTTTTGCTCGACCAATTAAACTACAACCCTTAGATATACATAAAATCCAACTTATTCTCAATGATAAGAATAAAGATAAATATAATATAATGTAATCAAATATACTTTTTCTTTTTGATATATAAAAGTACCAAAACGGGGCCACACCCAATTATAATGCAAGTTTATTGAAAGGAAAAATTATAAAATCATCCAAGATAGGTAAGAGGAATATCTTTGTCGCCAAGACTTCAACAATAGGCCTCCAACAAATAGAGACAAAACAATCATATAGACGAATAATCAACTAACCAAAAGGCAAAGACAAAACCATAGTACATGTAAAACGAAGGCCATTGACACTTGCACCACTCCTTGACTTTGCCACCCCTTGACAACTCCCTCAGTTCCCCTGGCAAACCATGAACCATCTCCACTCCCCCATTCATTTATAGGCCTAGCTCACCTTTTGGGAGCTCAATGCCAACCAATGCTTGACCATGTCAAGTCACCCCATTCATCCTAGTCCCCCACATAAGGAAGGGACAAATGAGGTGTCAAAATGATAATAAAGTCTTGACCAACACTTTCATTGTGGCCTTAAGCATACCCTTGTTAGTGCTCATTCCAACCATAGACTTAAACCTCCTAACCATTTGGCTGAATTAGTGCCACCATCACCCATCGAGCCATATTAGTGTCTTCCATCTCCAACAACCACACTACAAAGAATGCAGTCACTTCAAAGTCTGTCCTATACTTATAATCCAATTCTAGGAATTCCTCACCTATAATCACCTTAATGGCTTGTAGGGTCATGCTCAATCGACACCAAAAAATTAGTATCAACCATTCATTCACGATCCTACCCTAGAAATCCATCTATTGAGTATTGAAACATAGACAAATGGTGGTCTGTCCTTACATTCGTGCCCAAATGCATTCTGCACCACTATTAAATTTCTACCTTGCCCCTTGCTTGCATTCATTGTACCCAATGGTCATCTCAATGTTATTGCCATCAATGTTTACCTCATGTGAGTTTCATTTCCCATCAATCCCTTTGTCAATCTCCCCTCACCGCCCCACCAAATTAAATTTCGAATCCACCATATCCAACATTTCCATATCCGCCATCATTTTAATCACTCATTTTGAGAGGGAAGCTACAATTGAACACCACTATTAAATTTCCACCTTGCCTCTTATTTGCATTCATTGTACCCAATGGTCATCTCAATGTTCTTGCCATTAATGTTTGCCTCATGTGAGTTTTATTTCTGATCAATGCCTCTATCAAACTCCATTCACCGTCCCTCCAAATTGAATTTTGAATCCACCATATTCAACATTTCTGTTGGTGTAAATAATTATTCATCATGGATATTATTACACCTTACTTAAGTTTACTTAGGAAATGAATTTCATAGTAGTTTGGGTATGAGACACTTGGGTGTTTGTGCCACATTGGGACAATGTGTGTAGGAGAATTTCTACCTTTTATGGTGTGATCTTGTTACTACTCTATCATATCCACTTATTGTGGAGTGATAATTCCACCTTCAATGGGTGATCCACCTCATGTGAAATATTTTATTGTTTCTCCTACCTACCACACCTATTTCCTACCTACCCTTTTTTCTTATTGAGCCACATGTCATGTTTGTGTGCTTACATATCCATATAGCCTTGCCTATATATGCAGGCTCATATTCATTGTATGTAACAACGATTGATGATCTAGTTGATCACATTTTGCATCATGATAGAATACAGTTTATTCCTATCATTTATTTTGTTCTCTATTATTTGTGCTTTCCATTGCCTCTAGATATTGGCAAAATCTCACATGGTATCAGAGTCATTAGAGCGCCATTGATTCGTGCTTGAGAGGCATTATTGCAACGTCAAGAGGCAGATATGAGGAGCAACATTATTTGGAGGCATCCTAGACCAGATCCGATCTCGCCATGGAGTCCGGGTGGCCGTTTTCATGAATTTTGAGTATAAATTCGGCCTATTTTGGTGAAAATCAAATTTCGGGCTTGGAGGAAATTTTTTGCCCAATTTGCACGGTATGGTACAAATTTTGATTTTTTTTTCTTTTTTTAAATTCTGCAAAAAAAAAAGATCTCATCTCTGTCAGGAATTTTTTTTTTTTTTTTGAAAAAGGCGTAAGGGGATTTTTTGAAAAAAAATAATTTTTTTTTTGGGGGGGTCCGCAGACCCCCCCATACTGCACCTACGTGTGTTGCAGGTTTTTGCATCCCATGCCCCGTATCTGCTACCGGCTATGTACCCCGTACCTATTGTCAGTGACCGACGCCGTTGCCATTCATCGGCGATTGCCATCCTTCAGCGCCGCCGACGACTGTCGTCCTTTGACACCGCTCACTGACTGTTCCACTCATCGGTTGTTTCGCCCACCCCATCGGTCGCTGCTCCTTTCGGCGTTGACCAGCCCCTCCACCGTCGACACCGACCACTCCTGGCATCGCCCACCTTCTCGCCGGTCACCTTCCCGGTGACCCGTCAACGACAGACCCACCAACATAGACCCCACTGCCACACGGACCACCTGCCACCAGTACCTCTACCTTGTCAACAGACATCACCAACTCACCTCTACCACGTCAGCGTACAACACGTCACCTGCCACATCACCTTTGCCACGTCATCCGTCAGTACAGTACAGACGCCACGTAGGCGAGGAGGCAAAGTTTTTGCGACGGCTAGACGATTGTCAAATTTTGGCTCACATTTTGCCGACGTCATTAATTTTTCAAAAATTTGGCAGGCCCCTCTCATTGAGCTTTTTGATTTTGTAGTTCAACTTCAAATGGCCATATCTTGCTCATTTTTGCTCCTTTTTTGGTATAATATTTTTTGAAATGGGCTATAATTTCATGTACTTTCTCGTGGTGGCATTATTTTCTGATTTTGATGGACATATTTTTCATAAATCTCAGTTTTTGGTGATTGTACTTGTCCAATCCTCATTTCTGCAACTTTCGGGACTCCGTTTGGGCTCATACAAACTCCTTTTCAAGTGCCATTTTTTTTGAAAGTGCATAATGTTTCATCTACTCTCATAATATGTTATCAGTTTGCAACAATTTTGGGTAGATATTGTACTTTCAATATATGGTCTTTTTTTTGCCAATTTGGCATTTGTATTGCATAGATCTATCTTGTTGGTCTTTTGCATTGTAGTTCTCAGCCTATTGGGGCAGTTGTAAAACAAAATCAGAATCCACCTTGTCATTGTTTTCAAGTGGCCTATTGTACACGCACTACATATAAAGTGCCAAAATCATCATTTTTTTTTTTTTTGGGGGGGGGAGGGGGTGGGGGTACTTTGATTGATTGAATTTGGGGGGTGTCTCTTGTTATTTTGTGCTCTTGTGTTCCTTCCTTTATGATTCTATGGGTTCTTCTAAGTTTCCTCTCTTAACTCCTCATAATTGTGCTACTTGGAAAATTGATGCATGGAGTAAACTTACAAAAAAATGACTAACTCATTACATTGATGTAACTATTGTTGCTCCCGCTTATCCTAAGGCTGATCTTGTTGGTCACTTGGATTGACTCACTAAAAATATCATGGCAATTGGTATCTTAAGAAAGTATGTATCAAATGATCTCATTTTTCATATTGAGAAATGTACTCTAATCAAGGATGCATGGCAAAAGTTTCAAGACTTGTATGGTTGAGTTGATGAGATTAGGGGATATCAAATTGATAGTGATCTCACCATGTTAGATCCCAAGAACTTTGATAGTATACAAGATTATGTCACCAAGGCAAAAGAGTTGAGGGCACAACTCAAGGATTGTGCCATTGATAAGAAGGATACTCAATTGATCTTCAATTTGATGGGCAAGCTTCCATGAGAATATGCAACATTTGTTTCTAGTTTCCAAACCCATAGAATGCCAATGGGTTCAAGCTACACAATTTCTACATTTGATGATGACAATTTCCAAACCCATAGAATGACAATGGGTTCCAAACCCATAGAATGACAATGGGTTCAAGCTACACAATTTCTACATTTGATGCTTTCCCTTAAATGTTGATGATGGAACAAACCAAGTTGATAAGCATGGGCATTCTTAAGGCTTCTAAGTCTCAAACATTAGTGGCAAATCAAGGGAACAAAGGAAATCAAGGAAAGGACAACTCAAACAAGAAGAAATGGCAATCAAAGCCTAAGGACAAAGCACCATCTTCTCCACAACAAGGAGATTCATCCTCTTCCAAGAGGGACAATTCACCAAAGAGGGAGAGACCTACTTGTACCTATTATAAAAAGTTTGGTCATGAGGAGCGTCGTTTCCATTCTAAGAAGATTGATGAGCTCACACATATCCTCAAAAAACATAACATTAATTTGCCTAATGCCTACAAGAAGGATGATTCATCAACTTCCACTTCCTCAGATTCAAAAGGGAAAGGGCAAGCATTCATGGCTTCTACAAGTGGGAAGACTCACTCTTTTGGGACAAGAAAAGGAAAATCTCTTTGTGTTATTACAAGTCATGATTCAAGGAGATGACTTCTAGATTCAGGGGCTTCTCATCATATGGCATCTTTGCAGTCTATGTTCTATACATTTGAGCCTTGCACCATGCCACAGATTTTGATGGGAAATCATACATACATGGATGTGATTGGGAAAGGATCTATTGCCATAGGGAATAACTCATTAAATGATTGTTGTTGTGTGTACCCCATTTGACAAACAATCTCCTTTCCATCTATCCAATCACACATGGCGCAACTAAGAGAATTGTGAAGTTTACACCTGAGTCAGTTTTCATTAGAGACTTAGAGATTAGAGCTATCATTGCGACTGGGGAGGTTGATCATGCATCTCGGTTATACTCCTTTTCAGATTTTGTTGATGAGGATGATTTCACGTATGATGATTCTACACATGATGATCACACTTCTTGTGATGATTTTCAGATTTTGAGGAGAGCTTTGGGTACTTGAACTTGGGGATTCTCACACGTGACCCTGTTCTTGAGCCTTGCATTTCATCTCCTCCTATTGATATCACATCACCTATTGCACTTGATGATGCAACTAGTGCAACAGTTTTGCCTTCATGTGATTCAGTGCAACAAGATATTCATTGTCTTCCAGCTTCAGTTTCATGGGATGAGTACTTGACAGACATTGCAGGTTTGTTTGTGGAATCCTACATTGCAGATTTGGGAGACATCATTGATGATATTCATCTTCTCTTTGATGAAGATGATCCTTCTTCGATTGTTGCGAGGGAACACTCTAACCCTCTTGTTCATTCTCTACATGATCATTCTTTCAAGGCTGACATGATTGTGGATACTTATGTACAACGGTTGGAGGAGGTATCTTTATGCTTTGAGGAAACATGTGAGTCTTTGGGACATGTTCTGCATTCATCTCCACTAGATCTTGGAGTACCTTTTTCAGCAGTGTGGAGCCGTTCACCACCTTTGGAGGGGGTATCTTTCATCATCGACATGGGGACACTTGAGCAGTTTTCAGAGACTTCATTCATCATGAGTTTTTTTCATACATCTTCCCTTCATGATTGGGGAGACTTCATAGATACACCTTTGGTTTTGTTTCTTCCTAAGAGGAGGAATGTTGTTCGAAGTTCATGGAGTGGTTTCTTCATACATCATCGAGCTTCTATCATTGGTGCAAATTCTACATTGAGGGGGGGCTTCCTAGCTTCTCTTCTTCTCTCGTATGGGGGGAACTTTTTCCTCACATGGGGTTTTGTTCCTCACATACTTCTATGAGAGTTCTCTTGTATAGTTTTCATCTCTCTTTTGGGGGAGGGTTTTTTCCCATTAGGGTTTTCTCTCTTTTCCCCTCTTTGTGAGAGATTTCATTGCATTGGTTTGCATGCATTTGCATTTGTACATGGGTACCTAACATGGCTCCGTAGCTGAGACCCATCTTGCATTGTTTAGTTGCATTGTAGACTTAAGTGCATTCCCGTAAGTTGCAGTTAAGGGGGGGTGTTGGTGTAAATAATTATTCATCATGGATATTATTACACCTCACTTAAGTTTACTTAGGAATGCATTTCATAGTAGTTTGGGTATGAGACACTTGGGTGTTTGTGCCACAATGGGACAGTGTGTGTAGGAGAATTTCCACCTTTTATGGTGTGATCTTGTTACTACTCTATCATATCCACTTATTTTGGAGTGATAATTCCACCTTCAACAGGTGATCCACTTCATGTGGAATATTTTATTATTTCTCCTACCTACCACACCTATTTCCTACCTACCCTTGTTTCTTATTGAGCCACATGTCATTTTTGTGTGCTCACATATCCATATAGCCTTTCCTATATATGCAAGCTCATATTCATTGTATGTAACAACGATTGATGATCCAGTTGATCACATTTTGCATCTTGATAGAATACACTTTATTCCTATGATTTATTTTGTTCTCTCTTATTTGTGCTTTCCATTGCCTATAGATCTTGACAAAATCTTAGAATTTCCATATCTGCAATCATTTTAATCACTCAAGGTGAGAGGGAATCTACAATTGAACTACCATTTTGATACACACAAAAGATTCAAAATCCTCCATGCCCTCCAAAATACACCAAATGGGTCTAAAAAGTTTATTGAATTTCCAATTTGGTGTGCTTTGACAATGTATGACATTGAGAGTAATTTGAGAGATCCCCTAATGATTTTTTTTGTAGCTCAATATTTTATATGATCTTAAGACCATCCACACTACTTGAAAACCAATTGTATTATTTGTCCTATTTTGCAACCGTTTAGCCTCCAAAGCAAAAATATTCATGTTACGGTCTCACAATACACACTCAGTACTTGAGGGCCCCAAGTTACATTGGGCAACTCCACTAAAATTCATCTTTGCCCATCCCTCCTCTAGTAGACACCATCATACATCTGCCCTTAGATTGATTTGTGGATTAACCTACCCAACCTTATGATGAGGGAAAATAATATATACTTGTTTTTGGCAAGGATAAGGATACTGATAAATATAATATAAATATAAAATATAACATAACAAAATATAATATAGTATAAAATACAAAATCCAACTTTTTCTCAAGGACAAGGATAATATAGTATAATACAATATAATTACATCTTATAGTTGTAGTTATGGTTGAATTATATATCATATTGGGTTACAATTATGATTATAATTCAATTGGGTTATAATTATGATTATAATTCAATTATAGTGATGGTTAGTACATTAGAGTTATGATTCATATAGGATAAAGGTTACACTTACAATTAACATACAAATTCACCTAGGATTAGCATTAGCGTTCCATGACTATTTCATTTTGAATTGTTAATTTACAATAATACTATAACATAATAAAATATTTTATAATTTTTTAAATATAGACATGCTAATTATTATATTAATATTATATCCTTAACAAAAATTTTAAATTAGAAGAATATATAAAATGTTTTTCTCCCTAATTTCGGAAAAGAACGGTTCTCTCCTAGAGAGGTATACTATACCTTTTTGAGTCAAAGACTCTTCTCAATTTAAAAGACGCGTGAACTTAAGTTGTGAAGGACTCAAAATTGAAAACGTTTATGCAGAGATCAAAATACACTTCGATCGTTTTATGTGCATTCTGATGCCTAATGTCTAAAATGAGACTAGGGCAGAGCTTTGGAGAAACTGTCGTCCATTTTATGTAAACTAAGTATTCCAAATGATGAAATGCCCTGGCTTAATCTGGGACATTGTTTAGAAGAAAAGCTTCATAAATACAACTGCGTGCTTTAAGGTACTTCGATTTTCAATCTGTCTTTTTCGATTACTTATTCAGCTCATTTGCATTTTGCCTGTGAAGCAGCTTTCTCTTAACTCCCCTTATGTTTAGTTTATGTATTGTGTAACTATTGTCATCCGTTGCTTAAACCCTAAACCCTACCTCTACAAATGAAACATGGACACAGGCACTTCCAACTCTAACTTCTCTTTGTACTGGAGCTTAAAGGAGTTAAGTACGAGAATGTTGAATGTATTTTGGTGAAGTGCATTATTGCAAATGTATTTAGTTACAGAGTTTGCTAGCTTAGTACTGATTTATTTCGAAGAGTGTTCAAATATTTATTTATTTATTTATTTTGATTTTCGGTTGGTAATACCAGGTCTCAAACGCTTTCTTGCATTTGCTTCTAAAACTTTGTTCAATTTAGAACCTCGGTCACCGGGGAGGTTCACTTAGCGCCCAGTACAACTCATCACCCCCAGAATGCGATGCCACAATGGCTGCATCGAGAATGGGTGCGATAGCGCCCACCTGGTGATTTCTCCAACCACATAAGGGATAGGATGAGTAATATGCTAAATCAATCGTTTCACGAACAATATTGCCAGTTTCAGTTTATTTGAGAAACATGTTAATTCTGTTATAGAATATAGCGAATTTCAAAACTAATTTCTTTTTGCTGTCTCCCTGTTCGTTAGACATTGTGCAACATCATTTCTGAAATCCAAGAGCCTTATGGATCTGCAAGTGCCACGTTTAAGTCGTGGAAGGCTTTGCTTAAAAAATCTTAAATCTTCAGAGCCTCAGAAGCAGGGGCTTTGGAATTTGTGTCACAAATTGATCCAAATTCCAGGA
Source organism: Cryptomeria japonica (assembly GCF_030272615.1). NCBI lineage: Eukaryota > Viridiplantae > Streptophyta > Pinopsida > Cupressales > Cupressaceae > Cryptomeria > Cryptomeria japonica. The sequence continues at coordinate 616,040,089 of NC_081415.1, forward strand.
GCGATTTGGTGGAGACAGCATAATAGCAATAATGGATCAATATGTCGTAATGAGTGAAATTGCAATGAATTGAAGTGTGGGATGATTGTAGAATTAATCTACAAATGACTTGAAAGCTGAGAACAAAGTTCTACCAATCGGAACAGTACTGAAACAAAGTGCACAAGAGGAGATATTAGAAATACAATAAGTATTAAGAACTGTATGTCTATTGTTATAATTGTAAAAGTACTGGCAACTGTATATCCATACTTTTAATTTAAAATTCTGGACAATAATAAAATACATAATAATATAATATTACACCTTGGTAAAAATGACCTGTATGCCATCTCAAGTTTGTTTTGAGAAAAACTGGATGCAATGAGTGTGTGGGAAGTTTGTAAGTTATAGTAATAGTATTGAGACTCAACTTTCAAAAAATAATAAGTTTTCAAGTCATGAGCTGAACCCTGCACACGAGTAGGTTTGGCTCTGCTCACAAGGACATAGGGAAAATCAGTGAGTTTTTGGTGTCTTGCTGAACTTTTGTCAGATCTGACAAGCTTTTGAAATATACTCTGACAGTGGCAAATTGAGATTATCAAATATTTTTCATGTTCTTTTGCTGAACGTTTTTGTATTTGTTGTCGGCATAAATTGCCTGTTGTTATGTTTGATAATATTTGTTATCTGACAATGTATTAATTAATTGTATCGAGTGGGTTGTTAGTCTCAGGTAGTTATGTGTCGGTTGGTTGACGATTGTGTACCTCTCGGCAACTATCGGGTCCTTTAAATATGTCGTGTATTGCCAAGGAAGGGGGACGGTATTGTCGGATCTATTGTAATCCTTGGCCGACCATCTCCAGTCTTCTTCTCTATAAAATTGAATGTGCGAATAAAGATATATTTTACTGCGGTGTCTGGTATACATTGCCATGTACATTATTATTTCCTGTATTTAATTTACCAGTTGTACCAGTAAACATTTTGGCGCCGTTGCCTTAAAGAAATCGGGTTAGCCTTGAGTGATTCATGTCCGTAGATCCCATCAAAGGTGAGAAGAGGCCACAGGGTGGTCAAGACCAAGCGATTAGGTGATTTGCCGACCATCGGCCGGAGGGAGCACAGAGATGAGTCGAAACTTGGAAGTACTTGGAGTGTTGGGATGCTGGAGGTGGACGTGTAGTGGACGCACGCGTGTCTGAGAGTGCAAGGAAAGCACTGGAACATAGCGGTTGGAACAGTTCACTCAGGTCTGACACACTTGGAAGTACTCGAAGTGTTCGGGACGCTGAAGGTGGACATGTAGAGGACGCCTGTGTGGCCAAGAGTGCAGGGAAAGCACCGGAATGTAGTGGTTGGAACAGTTCACTCAGGTCCGACATACCTGGAAGTACTCGAAGTGTTGGGGATGCTGAAGGTAGACGTGTAGAGGACGCCTGCGTGGTCGAGAGTGCAGGGAAAGCACCGGAATGTAGTGGTCGAAACAGTCCACCCAGGTCCGACACACAAGGCGAATACACATGTACCTTTCGAGTGAAAACAATGTTGAACACCCAGGAGAAGCAGAAACTGTCGAAGTTCACGGGAGACGGGTTGGAGGACCCGATACGGCATTGCAAAACATGCATAACCATTTGGGAGGCAAATGGCCAAGATGACAGAGACTACTGGCTGAAGGCATTTCCCGCCACCCTTCGGGGAATCGCCATTGACTGGTACACAAACCTCGACACCCAGCACAAGATGAGATGGAGTGATCTAAAGAGGGCGTTCCAGGAGGAATTCAAACTCTTGAGGGATGATAATGAGATTGTGGCCGAAATCTATAATACTAAGCAAGGGAAAAATGAGAGCGTATGTGCTTACAACCGCAGGCTCAAAGAACTATTGAACAAGATGGAAAACCAACCAACCGACGGGTTGAAGAAGAGGTGGTTCATGGAGGGATTGATACCCTCACTGCGCAAGAAGATGAAAGTAGTGCCTCTGTCCTCATACGCCGATGCGTACAATTGAGCGATGGACAACGAGAGTGAAAATAAAATCTCCTCCTGAGAAAAGAGGAAGACCGATGATGATGAGAGCACCAAAGGTAGCAGTGACGAAGAATCCAAAACCGTACGAGCCCTTCAACGGGATATGTTGAGAATGATGAAAGAATTGAAGGCTGAGAAAGAAACTAGCAATGAAGGTAATGAACTATGGTGTATTGACTGCAAAAGGGAGGGGCACATGAAAGGTAATTGTCCTAGAAATATGTTTTGTGAAATTTGCCAAGTGCTGGGGCATTCAATCAAGGAGTGCCCGTACAATTTGAAGATGAGAAGTACACAAGTACTCTTCACATAGGGAGAGTCCAGCCCATCGAAATCACATAATGTATTGCTAAGTGGTTATGGAAATCAACGAGGGCAAAACCAAATACAGTACGACTCCAGTGGACGTCCTATCATACAGTGTCGATAATGTAGTGAATGGGGACACTTTGCGAGAGACAACCATAACAAGAAAGACAACATACAATTTTTGTGCAAATGGTGTGGACTAGGTGACCATGAAGACACCAACTGCCCGAATCAGAAGGGTATTAATATGCTGGACGTGGAGGAACAAGAGGATGTAGTTTTGGCAATCACAAGAGCACAAACAAAGAAGGCGATGTTTTCAAACTCTGGTACGAAAAAGGAACAAGCCGAAGTAGAACAAGTGTTGGCGAAGGAACAAGTAACTTCCAATGGAACTGCAAGTATGTCATTGCGGGAGTCAAAGAAGAACATAGTTCGACAGGTGCTACAAACAACCATACCCATCAAGGTGGCAAACCTTCTTCAAACTATGTCGTAACAGAGAATGGCAATTGCCAACACAGTCAGTGACGACATAGTCATCCAGAAACAATGTAAGCCACATGAGGAGGAACTGATGGAAAAACCATCAATCGAAGGGAATGAGTCTAGTGATCCAATGTTGTTGACGGTGAGCATCGAGAGGAAGCCGACGGTCATCGAGATGGAAATAATGGGGAAGAAGTTGACAAACATCATTGTTGTTGGAGGCTCGGGAGTAAATGTACTGCCAGAAGACACATGGAAATGTCTGGGGAAGCCGAAGCTTTGGCCACCAACCTTCCACTTGGTAGGTGCCGACCAGCACGACATCCAGCCATTGTGAACATTGATGGCACAAAAAGTAATAATCGGGACACAACAATTTTTCTTGGACTTTGTAGTCATCCGGTTATAGAAGAAGGCGTACGATGCATTCCTTGGGAGGGGATGGTTGATTACTGCCAAGGCGAATCGTAACTAGAAACGAAACACACTCTCGATTGAGAGTGACGGGAGGAAGCACATCATTGACTTGAGGAACCAGGCAGTGAGTGAAGAACTGGCACCCTCGAACTTTGAGTCTGAGGTTGTAGAGTTAGGTATGGACGAAGGGAGGAAAGGCATGAAACCCAACGATGAAGCGGTGCTTGAACTGGAAGATTGCTTTGAGGATGAGATGAGTTCTCTTAATGGATTGTTTCATTGGCAGATGAGGATTATGAAGTCTTTGACCCCGACTGTAACATACTACAGATTGGCCAAATTGAGGAAGTGCAAAGTCTGTTGTACGATATTCATCTGTGCACATCTGATGTTGGTGTGTCTGGGCTGTACGAACAGTTGCCAAGTGAGCATGTACAGTATGAACAGAGGCCGCCAAGTGGGAATGGGGAAGTATCTAAGGTGTATGAAGAAGATTCACAGGGCGAGGATTGGAAATTGGATGCTGTAGAGCTTGGTGGAGATGCCCCGAAGAAGTTACTACTATACGCTAAACAGTTCACATCAGCCAAAAGTAATTCAGCGGTATGGTTCAAATCAGCTGAGAGCAAGTTGACCATACAACCCATAAGAGCCGAAAGTACATGGAGCGTACGGTCCACAAGAACCAAGAGTGAAGTTGCCGAAGAATTGTCACTGTACGCCAAGAGTAAAGTTTTTGAAGAATTGTCACCATACGCGGAGAGTAAAGTTGTTGAATGATTGACTAAGTCCATACCGTACGCGATACGGTTTAGAGCAGACAAGAGCAAGTTGGCTCCTGAGAGTCCAGGTTGCGTCGATGTGATGAGGTTACCACACGAAGCTAAGAGCCCCAACTACACTGTACAAACTAGAGAAGCCGAGTGCTGGAGATCCGTACGATCAAGGGAGCCAAATTGCAAAGCATTGATACCGTACCCCGTACGGTTGGTACCCATAGGCCAATCCGTACGAGTGAGTAAGTGCTACGCTCAAAAAGTTGTGTGGCCGTACGAGCAAGTGTGGAGGCGGCCGTATAGAAAACCCATAAGTATACCGTATGTGAAGAAGAGAAGGCCGTACGTAAGTACATTGTACGGGCGAGTGTGGAGAAGGCCGTACAGAAAAGCCATAAACATGCCATACGGAGGAAAAGTTGAACTGTACGCAAGGATTGCTAGGCCATACGGAGGAAGAGTTGCACCGTGGGAGAGAAAAGTTGAACCTTATGCAAGGATTGCTAGGCCGTACGAAGGAAGAGTTGCATCGTGGGAGAGAAAAGTTGAACCGTACGCAAGGATTGCTAGGCCGTACGAAGGAAGAGTTGCACAGTACAAGATAATTCTTGAGCCGTACAACGGAAGTATCGTATCGTACGGTGGAAGTGTTGAGTTGGATGAAGGGAGTCTCAAGCCACACACTTATGCATCGTACAGCCAAGAGAGAAGCACAAGCCTGTACGAAAGAACAAGTCTATACGCAAGGAGGATAAGTCCATATGGAAGGAGAACAAGTCAGAAAACACAATACTCGTATGGGAGAATACACCTTGATCAGAATTTTGACTTCATTGGCCTTGTTCCTGACGTCTTAAAAAAGTAGAAAATTGATGCACGCCATGGAGTTCCATGTGGGTTGAAGGTTGTAATTTGGTGTTGGCTAGGACCTTGCGAGGGGCGCTGTCTCCAGACCCTCTCAAGGGGCGCTGCTCCTTGACCCCGTTGGGGGCGTTGCCCCCAAACCCCCATTTGATTTGGCAGGTACACTACAAGTTGGGGGTGTCTAGTCGAAGTCACTGTTTGTCGTTAGTCTTCTCGAATATCACTTGATGTTTGCTTGTCGTCTAGAAGACGACTTTTCTTTTGGGGGGGGATGATGTTGTCGGCATAAATTGCCTGTTGTTATGTTTGATAATATTTGTTATCCGACAATGTATTAATTAATTGTATTGAGTGGGTTGTCAGTCTCAGGTAGTTATGTGTCGGTGGTTGACGGTTATGTACCTCTCAGCAACCATCGGGTCCTTTAAATATGTCGTGTATTGCCAAGGAAGGGTGACAGTATTGTTGGATCTATTGTAATCCTTGGCTGACCATCTCTGGTCTTCTTCTCTGTAATAATTGAATGTGCGAATAAAGATATATTTTAGTGCCGTGTCTGGCATGCATTGTCATGTACATTATTATTTCCTGTATTTAATTTACCAATTGTACCAGTAAACAGTATATCTTTCCCAAGTGAAATTAAGACACTAATGAATGTAGTAGAGCCCATGTATTCAATTGTTGATGAGTGGATTATAAACATTAATTTCTGCTTCAAGGGAGCTATGTAGGATAACCGTACACAGTAACAAGCCGCAACCGTGAAGATGCAACATCACACTGTGTAGTTTGAGAAACTGATATTTGTATCTATCTTCTCTAGGAGGGGAGATTGGCAAGAGAGAGTTGTAGAATCACCTCTCTACGTTGCTTTATTTATGGAATCTTAGAACACGTGCACGGGCCATAGATGAAGAAGTAGGAGTAGAAGAATCAGTTAGTCTCGAGAAGGTACAAGCCACTTAAACAGGTGAACCACTTGTAAGTGATATTTACTTTGGTCGATGGGTCTTGAGGTTCAACAAGGCTGATGCCAAGTGGAATCTTTCAATAGCCTAAAATAATTGACTAGACAGTATTCAATAACTTTGGTTGACTAGACAGTATCCAAAAAAATTGGGTGAAGAGCATTGCCCTAGAGGCTGAAAGGGAGTGTGTGTGTTTTCTATGATATTAGTGACTAAACCTTCCGGGTTGAGTTGCCATTGAATCACAAAATTGCAATAGATGTAAAAAGTCTGAATAAAATTATAAAACACAAAAAATTCTAGAGAGAGAGAGTGTGCATGTATATATGTATAGCCATGCAGGCATACATACATACATATATTTTGATGTGGGTTACTTGGGTTTTTAGTTTGTTTTGAGTTTAGAGAGACCACTTATGGGGAGATCTCTTCTCAATGGCTTTATTGCTGAAACCACTACTGGGGGTTCTCAGTTCCCAAGGCATTATCATCTTGTTCAAACCCATGAGCTCAACGACACATAGCCTGCAAGCACATTAGCCCAGCAAAGGCCCACAACTTGCGAGCGCGTTAGCTTAGCAAAGGCACATGGCCCGTGAGCTTAACTGCTCAGCAGGGGTTTGAACCTTAGTGGCCATCACAACAATGTTATGACTCCACCACTGAATTGTGTCCTTATTGGCTACACACAGACACATGCATGCATACATATTTGTGTATGTGAGCTGAATAAAACATGAAAAACTCTTATGTGTACATACATATATACATGTAAATATACACATATATACAATGTACTAAATAAAACACAAAAACTTGTGTGTATTTACACATACACATCTATCTATATAGCGTGCATGTATGTGTGTGCTGAATAAAACACAAAAAAATCTTGTGTGGCCATGTGTGCATGCATGTAATACACACATGCACATGCATGCACACAGAGATATATATAAATGTACATGTGTATATGTGTGTGTGCATACATGGACAAATATACATACATATATACACATGTATGTGTACACACACATGCATGCATACATATACATAAAACACATAAAGTCTCAATAAAACAGAAACACATTCTAGAGTGTGAGTGTGTGTGCATGTGTGTATACATGTATATATGTACATACATATACATGCACACACATACATCCATATATGCGTACATACATATACATGCATACATGTAGAACTCTCTGATAGGTATAGACAAGCCTGGCAGTGATGACAGTGCTTTTGAAATGACCTTCATGAACCACCAATGACCAAGGTAAAAGTATATCAATAATTAAACAGAGAAATGCATGCAACAAATCATGAGTTAATTGCTCAGGTCTTAATCTCATATAATTATGATCATTAAATTTATTTAAAGTAATATAGACAACATTCTAACACGGTTTAAAGTCATTAAACAAAACATAGATATTCCCTCTCAAATAGACTTTCAAAGAGCATCTAATCAAGTTTAACAAATTATAGTTCATCATTGAGAATATGATTCACAAACAAACAACCACAATATTCTATCCTTGCTGATACAGCTGAGCAACAGATGAATAATATATCATATCAAGAAACAGTATTACCATGTCAAACTCCAATTTTGTTTCTCCTCAATTCCACGAAAGGATAAATACTGAAATACATAATGTAATTTTACAAAATAAACTAACAACATCATTTGTGTTGGCAGGTTTACTTTCATAACAACTAGTTAAAGCATTCTTGATATGGATATGATGTGTCCTGAACATGAGACCAGCAGAGCACATAATCTTAGGAGATCTTATTCAAGAATCCCATTAATGATTATAAATATGCTATATGAATTGAATAAAAAAGACACGGTTTTGTGACCTATATTCCAATCAAAGAAACGAAACTCGGACTCGGCTCGGACTCGGCAAGGCCAAATCGGACTCGGACTCGGGACTCGGCGTCAGACTCGGCTCCAGACTCGGCTGGACTCGGGAAAGTGAAAAACTCAAAAAATTTAGAGATTTTTTAAGATTTAAAACTTGTTTCATGCACCCTTTATTGAATAAGACACAATAACATCATCAAACTTGGCTCATTTCATTACATAATACATACACAAGTATACATCTATGATCTATCACATAAGCATAAACGCAAATTGTAGCTGAAGGAAATAACAAACATAGATATATAAATATTGTCAAATGTATACAATATTACAAAACTCATGGAATAAAAAATCCATGTCATCATATGATCATCATCAAATGTTCCATACAAATAACAAAGGTAAATACATCTACAAGCCTATGGCGCAGAGGAGTCTGCACCCTCCGGCCCCGACGTCGGCTCCGATGAAGGCCCCGCCCCCCTACGAAGGCGTCTAAGGTAGGTCATAGATGATTGGGCAGCCATAGCCGCTCCTCGTGACACCACGCCATGCTCACCAACATCAGGAACATCTGTGTCATTGTCACCATCTCTGTCACTATCACCATCTGCCTCTAAATCTCCTCTCTCTGCTCGTGCTCTCTGCTCCTCCTCTGCCATGGCTACAGCCTCAGCCTCTATATCTACCTGGTCGATCCAATCAGTGTCATCATCACTAAAGACAGCCACAGGATCTGTCTCAATGGCCCACTCTGCCTCAGGATCAACCTCATCTAGAATGATAGGAGAGATGTCAGCTAATGCATTCTTTCTCATTCTCAGGCGGAGGTTATAGTGAACAAAGATAAGATCATTCATCTTCTCCACGGATAATCTATTGCGCCTCTTGGAGTGTATGTGCTCAAACATACTCCAATTGCGCTCACAACCAGATGCACTGCATGGTTGGCTCAAGATGCGAATGGCCAACTTCTGAAGATTTGGTGTCGTTGGGCCAAAAAAGTTCCACCAATTATCTGAGTTTGAAATGAGAAAAATAAATAAAATCAGTCTCTCATAAACTCATTTAACAATATACAATAAAACTAAAATTAAGCCTTACAATTTATTTTTACCTGGCATCATAGTTGTCCTACTTTCTTTGGCGATAGGACGAGAAAAGGTCTCCCCTTGTGCATTTGAGAACAACTGTAGCTCTCGCATAAGATCTGACTGAGTACAACCAACAGGTGCCATCTTCTCCATGACTGAGTATAGCCCATCAAGGACCTCCGCATCAGCCCTGAAAGTAGGGCTAAAATGGAATGCCGGATTCAAATAATAGGCTGCTGCATGGATGGGCCTATGAAGCTGATGATGCCATCTCTTATCAATGATCTGCCAAATGGGACCATACTTGCTCTCATCTCCTGCATAGATAGATTTGATGCCCTCTTTCGCCCTATCCATGCCCTCATATATGTAGCCCATTGCGGGCTTTTCTCCATCCGCAACTCGCAACAAAACCACCAAGGGCTTAACAAACTGTAAAATTGAAAATATTGTGTAATTTAAAACATGAGCAAATAAGAGAATATGATGAATAAGTTATAAAACAAAAAGTTAAATAAAAATTGTAGAATTTATAAAAAAATTACCTTCACTATCTCATCACAAGGGCTCCAAAAGCCTCGCTCATCAAAAATGCAGTCTGCCATATCTTTTCCTGCTGGGGTGGCAGCATAGGATGAGGAAGACCACTCCTCACCAACAATCATACGTCTCAAGGCCATCTTACAACGAAGCATGGACTGCAATGTGATGAAGTTTGTGGCAAATCTTGTGATTCCTGGACGAGCTAACTCCTTATGCTCTGTGTATTGTCTCATAAGAGCCAACACCCATGAATGATTATATACAAATTTGCACACATTTCTTGCCTTTTCTACACATGTCTTGACCCATGGAAGTTTTCCAATATCCTCTAACATGAGGTCAATGCAATGGGCGGCACATGGAGTCCAAACTATAGATGGGTGCCTCTCCATCAATAGTCTGCCTGCAACAACATAATTTGTTGCATTGTAATTAATGAGGTTACAAAATAGAAATTAATTTGCAAACAAAATTAGTTTGTAATCAAAAGTTTACCTGCAGCAACATAATTTGGTGCATTGTCAGTCACCACCTGTACCACGTTCTCTTCACCCACCTCATTAATCACCTCCTCTATCTGCTCACATAGGTAGGTGGCATTCTTGCAATGGGCGGAGGCATCAATAGACTTGATGAAAACGGTGCCCCCTGAAATAAAAAAATAAAGCAAGATCAATGATCATTCAATAAATCATTAAATGAAAAATAAAAAATTAATGCCTAAATGAAACTAAAATTAATCAATCACCTGCGGAAGAAACAAGAAAATTAAGGAGAGTTCTATTTCTCCTGTCTGTCCAACCATCAGTCATGATGGTGCAACCTTTAGTGCTCCATATTTGGCGTTGATCACCCAATTCTTTCTTCACATCATTCACCAATTCAGTCAAAATGGGTCCGCTCAAATCAAACTCAGAAGGGGCTTTGAACCCCGCCCCACAAATGGTAAGGGCATCAACCATTTCTTGCCAATAAGGTGACCTGTCACAAATAATTTTAATGAGATAAGTATGTACTATGTATAATGAACTATATACAACAAAAATTAATACGAACAATCAAATAATAAAAATTAAAACAATCAAACATAAAACATTTACCTGGCTGTGAAGAATGGAATACTGCCATAGATCCAAAATCTGCCAACTGCCATTTTAGCAGCATCATGGACCTCCTTGTTCCAACCCATGCTCTCAAGTGACTGTTGGGACCCAGGAGTAGTGCGAGGTGCAAAAAAGGTATCCAACCTAGATTTACGAATCCTAGGTCCAATGCTAACATTCCCACTACCACTGCCAGTGCTAGGAACATGAGAAGGGGCAGAGGCACTGGCACTAGCACTGGCACTTATAGAAGCAGAACCGGAAGCATGAGTAGTAGCAAAATGAGTGGGATGATATGAAGGTAAGGAAGAAGGCCCTCCAACACAACCTAATTGTGTCCCTGTTCCTAAAGGTGCATGTCTCCCAATGACTGTGAGATCCTCTTTTTCTTTCCTTTTCCTTTCAATTTCTTCAACCATTACATAGCAATCACGTACGGCCTCAGTGACTGCTTTTGTGCATGGGTCGGCATCATGCCCACGCACACCAGCAATATGGTATTTCAATCTATATATGCCTCCATGGAATATTGTTTTGCAAAATATACACTTTGTTTGCCCTTTTCTTTGCCCTGGAAAATCCTCATGATATTTCCAAGCAGGGTCCTTTCTAATGGGAGGTCTAGAAGAGGACATTGTATGATTGTTTTGTGAAACTTGAGGCAAATAAGAATGTGAAGGTTGCTGCAATAAAACATTACAAATGCAAAAATAAATTAAGACATTCATTCTATGTTGTGCATTCATAATTTCATTCTCATTGAACATTTTTTTCAAAAAAGCTAAAGTAGGGTAACTAGGGTTTGCAATTTTATTTTTTTTAAATTGTAGGGTTTGTCAAACCCTACTTTAAAAAAAATAAAATTACAAACCCTGGGCCTACATAGTAACATAGAAAAGATTTTGGAATAAAATGTAAAACTTTCAAAAAAAAAAGAATAGAAAAATGAATTTTTGCATATAAGAAACAAAAAAATCTCAAAAAAACAATGTTACCAACTTACCTCTTAGAACTCTTGAAGAAAATTGAAGAAATTGAAGAAATCTTCCTTGCTGGTTTTTCTTCAATGCACCCTTGTTATTCTTTTTATCTCACTTTACTCCTCCTATTTTTGCAAATGAATGAAATGAAAGTCACTTTTAGGTATAAAACAAAAATAACACAAAAAAAAAGAGTCAAAAAAACCATTTAAAATTGTTTTTTTTTTAACTTATCTTTCACATCGCCGCCGGCCGAGTCCCAGGCACGGGACTCGGCCAAACTCGCCAAACTCGCCAAACTCGGCGAGTCTGGCGAGTCTGGCGCCTGGATTCGGCCGAGTCCGAGTCCGAGTCCCCAGGACTCGGCGAGGGTGACTCGCACTCGGACTCGCCGAGTCCAGGCGAGTTTAGGCGATTTTCGTTTCTCTGATTCCAATACTTAGCCCAAACTGCACATATTCATGTTGTCCTGTTATAGAAAAATTCCTCAGAGACTATGCCTTCATGGATGGAAGTCATAATTTGATTTGAAGTTCTTGACAGGCTAGAGGCAAGTCTCCAATACTCCACCAAAAGTGCACATATTCAGGTCTGTTCTGTCATAGAAAAATTCCCTAGATACCATGTCGTCATGGATGGCAGCCTTCATTTGAATTGAAGAAGTCCTCAACAGACCAGAGAGGTGCAGCAATGTTCCAAACCATGATAGTTCTTGCCCACCTCAACCTTTGGCTAACCAGTATATCAGTAATACCATAGTCACAAAATAAACCTCATGAAAAAAATTTATAATCTCTGAAATTTAAATTAAAATCTAACAACTCTGACAATGCCATTAATATTCCTGCTCCTATTATTCACTCTGAATTTTCTTGTATGTGAATGCCAACTAAAAAATACTGAAAATATAGACAACATATCCATGAGGGTACATCTGAATGTGCAAAATAATAATGAACATATTTCTGCCTCTGCTGCCCATAAAAAACAAAAAAATTAAAACTAAAAGTTACTTAAGAAAATAAAATCCCACAGATTCACTGCTGGTTTGTATGGGAACACCATTTACAGTCAGGATATGCCAGATGGACCTGGATGAACTTTAGGAATACAGACTGCAAATCATGTTCCTATAATGAATCCATAGTGAACCAAAATATATACCCATATCTGGAGTGAATTGGATCAGGATTGAGGGCTTGAGGCAAGTGAACTGATACCTGAGCAGTAACAGTGTCAGATTTCCTTTTCTACTCTTCCCACACAAGCAAGTTTATGTGCCCTGTCTATTAGTTTCTTGTTTGGAATGGAGTGATATTGACTGCTTCTTCCTAGATTTCGATGATCAACCCCTCAAGTTGAGGTAATCTATATTGAGATCACTTCACAGTTCACATAAAACAATGAATTTAAAAAATTCTGATAAGTCAATGTTATGACAATTTTTAACTCAGAATGTATTAATAATTAGTTCAACGAAAATGCAGAAATCAGCAGAGTTGATTGAATTATGTTACAATAATAAAGACAACTTGTGGATCAAACACAATGTATACTGAAAATCAATGGCCTATGTATTGAATTTTGGCAAGATGTAGTCACTGAATTAAGTTCACTGGCCTAATGTTAAGTGCATCTTCTTAATACTCTAGTGATTGAATTGATTGCATCTCCCTAATGCCTTAAATGCTGAATTGAGGGCATCTTCCTAATTCTCTAGTTAATGAACAATTTTTTACTCAGAATGTATTTATAATTAGTTCAACGAAAATGCAGAAATCAGCGGAGTTGATTGAATTATGTTACAATAATAAAGACAACTTGTGGATCAAACACAATGTATACTGAAAATCAATGGCCTATGTATTGAATTTTGGCAAGATGTAGTCACTGAATTGAGTTCACTGTCCTAATGTTAAGTGCATCTTCTTAATACTCTAGTGATTGAATTGATTGCATCTCCCTAATGCCTTAAATGCTGAATTGAGGGCATCTTCCTAATTCTCTAGTTAATGAACTAAACTCATTTTTCCAATGTCCTACAGCAACCTCATCATTTGTAGCCAGTGTAGCTGCTGCATGCAGATCATCTACGGGGAGAGAAATGGACGGCTTAACTGTGGCAAAATCCATGCTCTCAGCTTATCTGCATCCTTCTCGAACGGATGATGTGCAACAGGGGGTCCTTCAGCTTCTTAACTCCCTCCTTTTGAGGTGAGGAGTTGTCCTTATGCTACATTATGCTAATTGGAATTTGTCTTTGTCATTTTTAAATCTTTTCCTTTTTCTTGCTTCTTGGTTGATGAATATTATAAAATATTATGATTAGAGTGAACTATTAAAAGTGCTTTTGAGAGATTCCATTTAAATAATGGATTTCTCAGTAAATATTTAACGTTGTAGCTCATATTTTGTTTGCAGGTATAATGAGGAGTTTGATGGGGTGGTGTTGGCTTATTATGATATTAAGATCTGCAATTGGACTGCAAAGATCCTCTCTGGATTCTCTCCCTATCTCAACTTGAAATTAAAAGCAAAATTGTTGCTTTTTTCTCCCAAGCCTGGAATGGTTCTTGGTAGTCATCTGCTTTCTCTCTTCCCTCTTTCTAAATTTTGAAATGTTACTTCTTTTTAAACAGTAATACAAATTATATGCATGCAAATTGTTAGATTGCCTTAATAGCTTGTTACGCAGTCGTCTTGTGGAGGGGGCTATGGTTCATATTTATATGTTACAAGTGGTCTCACAGACACATTGGAACAAACTTATAGGAATTCAAGCGCCATATTATTATACTAATTATTTTGAGTAGCTTCTAGGGAAGTGTTCTGGTGGTTTCCACTATCTTTGAAGAAATTTTGGAAATAATTTAAAGCAAATGGTATTTTTTCATTTGGTCATTTTCTTCGAAAGTATATTTGCAGATAATTTGGTATAGAATGTCACATATACTTTTATGGATTGGTGAGAAGTTTCACGTTTCATAGGATCTATTTACCTGTGAATGGTCCTAAATTTTTGTCTGCCATACCCACTGAGAGGATAAACATAGCCACCCTCTATGAATCGTTGCCTTGCTCTCAAATAATATTATCCTTTTGCTGCAAATGCAGTAAAAAAAATTATGTTCCTATAAATAACAATTCATGACGAACCCTACGGAACATGCCAAAATAACAAAAGGTCAAGGATACGTTTTGTCTAGTCATATATGAAAGTTGTTTTCATATAAAATTCCAGAGTTAGCATAAAACTATAATGCATCATAATCATGAAATACAGCATTGGTGGACCCTTAAGCTTGTAAAGAAGCCAAGAGAAATAGGCAGAGAGAATAATTTGCTGGAGGAAATGGGGTTTGTGCACGTATTCTTCATAAGTCAACTTCTAGTTGCCTTTATGTGCAAAAGTGATAGATATAAAATACAAAATACATGTCTCTTGTGCTGTTTTGTGCCAATTCCAAATAATATGCATTATTATGTATATATCAATGTTTTTCTTGCCTTTTATTCCATGGCAATCGGTTGAAGAAAGTGAGTCTCAAATTTGACACCATTGCTCCAATTCCAAATAATATGTATTATTAGGTATATGTTGATGATTTTCTTGTATTTTATTCTATGACAAGCAGTTTAAGAAAGTAAGCCTCAAATTTGACATCAAACCATCTCTGATTGCAGTAAATCATAAACTAATGTGCTCTACTGGTTGTCTGTCACAAGGAAGGGCTTTGGACACTTCTATGCTATTCGTAGCATTTTTAGAGTCCTATTTCAGCCCAGGACCATGTAATGATCAAATGCTCTGAGCAGAATTGAAGGCTATTTATATAGAATTCAAGTTCTTAGTGATAAAGACATGAGATCTGCAGAGACACATTTGAGTGGAAAGGAAGGAGCATTTTATTGGAGATTTTTGCATAAATTCTTTTGAGTCTCATTTGCATTTGCATTTGCATTGAATGACTATGAACTTTAAATAAATGCATAGGCTATCATTCTATGCTAACAGTCTTATTAATTGTTTAGAAGCTAAACTATCATGGACTGGTTTTGATGGATAAAACTTTTAAACATTTATAATCTTTGACGACCCTTAGACAATGGTTCACAAGTCTACTTATAACTAGAGCTGTAGGTTAGCATCCACATACATTTATGCTTACGTACAAAGTACAAACCATTTCATTTTTTCCACTATGAGGGAGTGCCACACCTAATGGAACCTCAACCATTCCCTCCTGTGCCACTTCATCAATTTCAATGGCATCTTTGGGATCAATATCCTATTGTAAAGTTGCAGTTTGTTAATACTTTGAAATCTGATGATCTTGAAGTTGCAAAGCGCTATGTATGGCCACCAACTTCTTTGCTTATCTAGAGATAAGCCTATTAATCTTGATAGAATGGATGAAGCTATATGTGGAGCAATTTCTCTTTGCAACAAAATAACTAGCTATTTGTGAAAGGAGGCAAATGTGGAGCATCTTCAACTTTAATTTATCCTTGTGGCGCCATGTCCACCATCTAGTAGGAATAGTTTGAATTAATATAGCTCTGGCAACGTTTGCCTCTAGTTTGTTGAATTTTGGACCATGAAGATTAGTAAAGGCAAACCATTGTATGTGAAGTATAGTTGACTAATCTCATGAATAAATCTTTCGTAGGGTTTTCATTAACTTTTATTTTACCTCGTTGTCATCACAAGGAGGTAACCTCCTAGGCTTTGGTGCATATCATTTGGGATTTAGAGAAAAGGTTGCCATATGAACCGGGGTGTTTGTAGTGTTCCATTGCCGCATCACAATGGGTTCAACATGCTGCTCATATTATTCCAAATTAGGATCACTATTGCAAATTACTTGCTTCATCCACCCAAGCATGTTGTCAATTGTCTCATAAATCTCTACAAGACTAGGAGAGTTTGTATCAGCATATTGAATGACATAGGTGAGATGGAGGAGTAAACGTATTTACAACCAAAATATTTAAAAAAGACAAGTTAAAAAATTAGAAACAGTAAAATAAGAATTTTAATAATAAAATCAGCAATTCATTAAAAATCAGCAATTTTCACCTCATAGTGGACCATTAGTTGCCATCAACGATCTTTTGTTTGATAGCTTTTCTTTTAGCAATGTTTGCAATAGGTCATCTACTCCACTTTGAATTAGCTATCATCAATTATAGAGCCTCCCGTACCTCAACGGTTCAACCATTCTCTTTAACAAAATAAAATAATTACCATACCTAGTCTACAAAAGTTTGAGGAATTTTTTATTTGAAAATGTCCTAAAGAGAGCAAATGAGGTGTGGTGGTTGCAAATGAATATCTCTGCCTTTTGCCGTCAATTGTTACACCTTATTCAATGCATGAACACAACATGAGGTTCAAAAGATGTGCTTGTAAGCACTCTCCAACATTATGCTAGCTAATTTGCACACACGTGCCAAATAATAACCATCTATACAACATTTGAGGCCCTAAACTCCTTTGTGGCCTCTCTCAAAATGTGAAAGCACTTTCATGAACAATAAATAGCTCTAAGAAAATAAGAGCCAATTACACATGTGACAATGATGTTGGTTATTGGTTGATTTCTAATCTCAGTCTACCCATCTAGGGCAATGGACGAGCCTGTCTTAATTCAAGTCTACCTCATGTCCCCCATCACCAAACTAACCTCAAAATTTCTGTCAAGGAAATGTAGCTTATGTTCTGCAAAGGGTGAATGAGGGACTAATAGAAGTTACATCTTTAGACATTTGTTTGAGATAAGGTGAATGTGCTACATGAAATGGGATGGCATGGGTATAAAAAAAATTGGCAATGGAAGACTCTACCACATCCCGTGATTCTATGTTGAACATAATTGCAATTTTCCTTGACTTCCAACTAGGGCTATCTTTATCTTTCATCTTGTGGAAATATCACCACCATAGTAGTGCCACTAGCAACTAGGGAGGGCATAGATGGTTTATTGCACAGATTTTTGGTATTGGCACACTTTAGACTTTGCCTCCACCTGCATATTCAATATATTAACCTCTACCTTCTCATTCTCCTTTATATCTAGACACATTTTAACCACGTCTTGTAAAGCCCAAAGGATGAGAATATACTTTGGGGTAGCTCTTAAAATATGTCTTGCAAATATGGCAACCACACTTACTACCCCACAAATTTTTCTTTTTGTGTTTGTCTAGGGCTGTCACATATTAGAAAAGAGTTTTTTTTGGAATTAAAAGGGTTCTTTGCATAAGTTTCTAAATCGGCAAAAGGGCACTCAAGTGGGTCTTGTGGTTGTTCTCCTTCATCCACATCACTCCCATACTTGGATGAACACCTAGCGAAGGTAGAAACTGTATTTCTTTCATCCATATCATGTTCACTACTCTTAGTGTTACTGCACATGTTCTGTGAAACAATAATGCAAGTGCAAATTGAAAATAGGAAAAAAAAGAAGAAAAAACATACATTTTTTCCTTAAAGTTTTGAATAAAAAACAAAACGAAAGCAAAAAACAAATTAAAAAAATCACTTATGTCTTCCACTTCTCTTGCTATCTCATTGCTTATTACTTGCTAATGTTGACTTATTACTTGCTAATGTTGATTTGTAGTGCCCCTCCCTCGATCAGACCCCGTGGTATCACCGTTCCTATGGAACAAGTCCCCAGTCAGGTATTATTGCATTGTGTTTGTCCGGTCTTGTCAGTCGTTAGCCTTGTTGGTCCTATTGGTATTTTGAGTTGTTAAGTCTCAGTTCCTTGCCTTTATGTTCGTGTGATATTTTATTAGCAAAAACATTAATATTAATAGTTTAAAGGAAATTAAATATTAATGGTTAATTAATTGAGATAGTTGATTTTGTGCATTATTATATTCAGTTAATTACATTAGTAAATGATTTAATCTAATCTATTGTTTAGAAAACAATTTATTAAAAAGGAAATTAGTTTTTTTTTGATCGGTAATATTTGTGATTTTATTAAATAAACTAAAATAGTACATCTACATCCAGAAAATAACCAACAAACCACCCCAAAAAACCACACAAAATCTCCAAACCACCCATCAACAAAAATATGTTCTCAAACCAATAACCTGCTCAAACCCTACGCCACTTCTACGAGTATGAAATGCCCATATACATCATGCCATACTAAATTTGGCATATACTGTTCAAACAAATTCTAACTGAAAGCTAAGATTTTCAAAAAAATATAGCAAAAAAAAGAAATCGCATCAAGAGGTACCCTGGCTCGTAGTGTCTTCATTTCTCTTTCTTCACCTCATCTGCATTCGGTGCGCTCGAAACACCCCCCACCCTGTTCACTCCACCAACCGCATAGATATCCGGTGACTCATTTTGCTTGGCCCATTCCGCAGAGAGGTGCCTGGTTATCGGTCGCTTCCTTCGCACCTCATCCACCACCCCAGCTTCCTCCCTCGCTTGCCTGATAATTTCGTCCAATTCCATAATTTGAACGTACATTTTCAAGCCTTCCCACCCTCTCCTTGCATCATCACAAAATCTTGCTTTGACTTCTTCTTGGCGTTGCATGAAAGGAATCCTCATATGCCTGCCTCGAAGCTCTGCATGCTCCTCTGGGATGCCTTCCGAAACATTAAAGCCCCATCCCGGGATTGCCCACTCCAACAGAGATTCCATATTAAGCAGATAATCTTTCGACACTATCGCCGTCATCACATTTCTTATCTCATAGGGATAGCCAAATTTGAGCCCCCACGCCATAATTAAGGAATAGATATCCACCCTTGTTCGGTATCTGTGGCCAATGACAACCACCTCCTCACCAAGAACTAGTTGAACAGCCCTCAAGAACAGGGGATCCCTCGCCAGAAACATGTTTTCCAATTGTTTTTCAGGAACCGGACCCCAAAAGGCAAGCATGAATATATAAGTTTTGAGTGTGAAATTGGCTTCCATATTGAACACCATACAAAACCGCCTAACTCTGCACAGAAACCGCTATCACCACCACCAAAATCGCTCATCTGTCAACTGAATGAGTGTAAATTCCTTTTCTAACTATTAATGAAGCTCTCTCAACATTCGTTGCCATTGCAGATAAATTCGGCATTAATTGCCCGTAATACTCGAGCCAGCCTTGACACAAAAACAGAGGAGAAAAACACATTTCGCACATTTCAAGTATGCCAATGGTACCGTACTTAGAAGGCCGTCTTAACTCCATTGAATGTTGCTGTCATTTCCATCCCACCACCTCACCTCTCCCTTAGCTAAATCACATGCCACATTGGACAATCCGTCAACAATGACATTTCCACTTCTCCTTACATGAGAAATACAAAAATCTTGAAAAGTTTTAAATTTTGAGCAGATTAAGGTGAGAAACTTATTTAATCTCCAACTCGGGGTTACACCTTTCATGATAGCGTTAACCACAACTTGAGAATCTCCCTCCAAATGGACTTTCAAAACCTTCATGTTCACTGCCAAATCAGTTGCTAACAAAGCCGCTTGCACCTCTTTGTCTTTGTTAGTTCCATCTTGCAGCCTTTTTGCACCTTTAAAAAGAACCTTCCCTTCATCATCGCAAGCCACATGTCCCGCTCTAGAGATACTCGGGTTACCCCTCGAAGCCCCGTCAAAGTTAATCTTAACCCATCCTCGCTCAGGTTTTGACCAAAACTCCTCCTTATTTCCATGATTCTTGCAAAAAGGATTAACCCTTGGGAACCCATGAACGGGTGAAATTAGTTATTTGAATTCTATTGGGTTTTGGAAATTAATTCAAAAAGGCAAATTAATATTTAATTTAAATTATTGCATGTGTGTGGGAGTTACTATTAGAATATTTAATTATATTTTAGTCACCTATATTTAGTTTCTTGTTTAATGGTCATTTAGCTTTTTAGTTAATTAGCTTTTAAGCTTTATTTAGCATTTAGCTTTTTCTTTTTAATTAATTAGCTTTTAAGCTTTATTTAGCATTTAGCTTTTTCTTTTTAGTTAATTAGCTTTTAGCTCTTTAATCTTTTACTTTAACTTTATGTTCTAATTATAGAACATCGTCTTGTAACCTCTATATATACGTGTGTATATCGTTCAATGTAATCATCCGATTATTGAATCATTCATTCAATTTATTTTTCATGGTATTAGAGCGTGGAAATTAAAAATTTCGAAAATTTTTGTTATTAAAATTTTTCGAAGTTTTTATTGAAGAGATTTTTTTCTCTTCCTGGGCAGTTTTTTTTGCAGGTTGAAAATTTTCCTAGGGTTTATGCAATTTTCGACTAGGGTTTTGACCCTTCAGCTCAAGTCAAAATTTTATTTTGGTTGCAAATTCTTGGTGGGTTTTTCGAGACCTCAACTGGGTCGTCGTCAGATTTTTTTGGGTGCATCGTTTTCTGTGCCTCGATTTTTGAGCCGTTGAATCTGAATTTTGTTTTCAGATTTTTGGTGGGTTTTTCGAGAGTTTTTTTGGGTTGGTCTCAGATTTTTCTGGGTGCCTCGTTTTCCATGCCTTGATTTTTGTGCCAGCAAATTTGCCTTGGAATTTAAAAACAGTTCACAATTTCTGCTATTTCTGTGGACATTGGGATTTTTGTTGTTTTTTTGGCACCATTTATGTTGTTTTAAGTGTGCAGAAAATTTTAATTTTGGGGTTTCTTTGAAACCTCGAAATTCCTGCCCCAGAATTCGTGCCAGAATTCTCCTATAGGGTTTCAATTTTTTCAGCAGTTGTTTCTATTCTGATTTAAAAAAAAATCAGATTCTTCTCTCTTGCGTTCACTTAGTTGACCTCGATCATCCTTGATTTCCGTGATGGCATCATTAATCAACATCATGTTGGAACACAGTCAGAAGTTCAACGGCCGCAACTACAACACCTGGAAACAGCGTATGCTTACCATCTTTGAGTATCGTTGCCTTGATCAGCTTGTTTTGGGCAAGGAATCTCGTCCTACAACAACAGGTGATGATCAAGACAAACATGATGTGAAGAATCGAGAGGCTGTCATGCTTATCAAACTCTCCGTCACAGATGATCAACTCCCACAGGTGCCTTCAGGTAAACAACAAAAGAGATCTGGGATCTTTTGAAGGATCTTCATGAAACGTCCGACAAGAGCCGAGCTTTCTTTCTGAAGAATATGTTGTTTTCTACCATAATGGATGAGAAGTCATCTATCCAGGCACATCTTACGAAGATCAAGGACATCCATGATCAGTTAGAAGCTATAGGCCGAACCATGGTGGAAGAGGATATGGTAGTGATCACGCTGAAAAGCCTTTCCAGATCCTACGAGCATTTTATTGATACGCTCAATATCTCCTCTGCTAGTGTTGATTTGAAGTTTCCTGATCTTTGCAACAAGCTACTCCAACATGATCGATGGAAGCAACAGTTTGGAAGCAACGCTAGTTCATCCATTGAACAGGCTTTCATAGCCTCAGCTTTGCATAAGTACAAGGGTAAAGCTCCGTCCTTCCAGCAGAAAGGACAAGGTCAAGGTCAACCTCAACAGTCTTCCAAAAAGAAGAGCTTACAGTGTTCGTACTGTCATATATCTGGCCATTTGGTGAAAGATTGCCGGAAATTGATAGCATCCCAACAATCCAAACAGGGAGGGTCCAAGCAGAAAGCCAATTCTGCCACGCATCTTGATCAGAAGGAATCTACCTTCTATGTGTTCATGGCCCAAACCTCCTCTGATGATGTTCAATCATCAGCCTGGTACATTGACTTTGGAGCCTCTCGACATTTCACACATCGTCGGGATTGGTTTACAGAGTACATGCCTTTCACTGATTCAGTGATCTTTGGTGGATGTGAAGAGTATACCGTTGTCGGCAAGGGCAACGTTCGGATTTCATCTGGTGGGAGTGATTTAATATTCCTCAATGTATACTTTGTACCTGGTATGAAGCTCAATCTACAGTCAGTCAGTCAGATTATGCAGCATTCACCACAGCTGGATGTCGTCTTCGGGTTGCATAAGTGCAAGATTGTTGACAGGGAGACTCGCACTACAGTTGTAGTTGGTATTGAGGATCATGGTCTTTATAGACTTGTTGATTCTACTGGTTCTCAGGAGCTCGCCATGGCAGCTAGGAGTACTTCCATTAGCACTCTTTGGCATTAGCGATATGGGCATCTCAATGTCCACTATCTCTCTCAGTTGGTTCAAGAGGATCTAGTCGTAGGATTACCTGAGATTCAAACTTAGAATCATGGAGTTTGCGGAGCGTGTCAAGTTGGAAAGGAGCATAGGACTCCGTTTTCAGATGGAGACGTGTTGTGACCTTTTTCACACATTGCCCCATTGCAAATGGGGACCCTCTGATTTTCCTACTTTCTAGGGTTTTGTTAGTGTCCTGTGATCTTTTGCTACAGTTTTACCAAGCCTTGTCCAATTCAGAGCATTTTAGGCCCTGACGATTGAAAGTTAGTTTTTGCAAGTTATGTGATTCCGAAGTGTGAACACCACCAGAGTGCTTAGAGAGGCCAAAGGACGAAGATCGCAATCGATTTGGACGAATTTGGACAACTTTCTATTTTTAGAAAGTTTGCTTTTTTAGGAAGTTTTGTTTTTGGCATTTTCAGCCTGATCCCCGGTATGGCTATTTTTAGAAAGTTTTTCCTATTTTTTAGGGATGTCTGTTTTTGCTTTTTTTTTGGGGATGCAAACCTAGGGTTTACACTTGCACCACTGACCAGCTTCGATCGGAACTCGAAAATTCCAAGTTTTGACCTAAAAAAGCTAAATCCCTAGATTTTAGGCTTTTTGCTTTTTCGGGATGCAAACCTAGGGTTTACACTTGCGCCACTGACTAGCTTCGACTGGAACTCGAAAATTCCAAGTTTTGACCTAAAAAAACTAAATCCCTAGATTTTAGGCTTTTTGCTTTTTCAGGATGCAAACCTAGGGTTTACACTTGCACCACTGACCAACTTCGATCGGGACTCAAAAATTCCAAGTTTTGACCTAAAAAAGCTAAATCCCTAGATTTTAGGCTTTTTGCTGCTTCAAATGATCCACCTAGGCATGGATTTCAAATTTCAAGTTAATCCGGTTAAATTTGATTAAGCTGTGAAATTTTGAAATTTCTCTGAAAATTCTTCTAAGTCTGGCTAACAAGGGTTTTGAAGTATTGCAGGTTCAAACTCCACCAACGATGCGGGAGACCATGTGTTGAAGAACACCAAAGTCCGCCCAAGGTGGAGAGCCCTCCAAAGTCCGCCCAAGGGGAGGTTGCTTGAAGTCCGCTTAGGGGATGGGTTTGAAGTCCGCCAAGGTGGGAGCCTAGCCTAAAGTGCGCCAAGGAGGAGAGCCCTCCAAAGTCCGCCAAGGTTGGGAGGCTAAGGAGGAGGAGAGATAGAAGTCCACCCAAGATGGGAGCCGCCACCAAAGTCTGCCCAAGATGGGAGCCGCCACCAAAGTCTGCCCAAGATGGAGGTCGTGTAGGAGCCCTCTCCCAAGTCCGCCAAAGTAAGAGAGCAAGGTAGGAGGTGCCAAGTTTAAAGTCCGCCCAAGGCTAGAGAGGTCATGTGGGAGCACTCACCAAAGTCCGCCCAAGATGGGAGCCGCCACCAAAGTCCGCCCAAGATGGAGGTCATGTAGGAGCCCTATCCCAAGTCCGCCAAAGTAAGAGAGCAAGGTAGGAGGTGCCAAGTTTAAAGTCCGCCAAGGGTAAAGAGAGCTATGAGGAGGGACCTTCAAAGTCCGCCCCATGCCTTAGCCAAAATTTCACCATGTAGGAGCAAAGGCTAAAGTCCGCCCCATGCCTTAGCCAAAAATTTCGCCTTGAAGAGAGCCATGAGGAGAGGTCTCCAAAGTCCGCCATACCTTGGAGAAGATGGAGATAAATTTCAAAAGTCCACCTACGCATGGAAAAGTCAAACAAAATCAACAAGATGCCAGTGATGTCACAAAAATTCACTGAGATTTCAAAATTAAATCCAAAATGATGAAAATATCTAAGGATTATAAAAAATCCTCAAAATAAATCCAAAATGGAAAGTTTTTTTGGAAAAAGAGAATATTAAAAGAATATTATTGAGATATTAATTCAAAATGGAAAGTTTTTGAAAGGGAATATTGGAGAATTGATGAATATCTTCAAACTAAAATCAAAATGGAAAGTTTTTTTAAAAAATTAGAAGTATGAGTTGGATGATTTTAGGGGTTTTTACTTAAAGATTTAACCTTGTCTACAAATACTTCATTATCAACTTCATTATTACACCAAGAAGTTCAAAGTTACTAAGGAGAGCTTAGTAAAGTATGTCAGTTTGAAGATCATCTGGAGAAAATTCTAGATATTGCTGGAAGTTGGATAATATTTTTTGGCAAAAGGTTTACAGATTTCTGGAGAAAGGCAACTTGTACGAGGAAGAATCATCCAAACTTTTCTGAATTTTCTGAATATTTTGGAGAAAATTCTAGCCTTACTTCTATCCAAGTCAGAGGTGAAATTAAAATTGTGGATTTTCTGAATATTTTCCAGAATTTAATAAATGATTTTTTTCGAAAATTTTGGAGGAAGAAAATCATTTTTTTTGGCTAAGTATGAAATTTTTGACACTTGGTGGTAACCACAACCAACCTTAAGATTGAGGGTTTTAAGGTGAAAATTTGATTTTTATGGCTAAGTATGAGAATATAAAATGGAAAATTTTCGAACACTTAGCCATTTTGCAGCCCCGTTATTTTCAAGACTTTGCAAATCATTTTCTAACTTAAAAAATTTCATTGTTTGCCTGCAGGTCCTAGACATTATGAAATTCCAGGTAGATAAAGATGCTCCTCTAGAGTAGAGGATGACTTCAAAGTGGAAGAACATCAGCGACACCAACCTCAGACACATCAATCTGAGGGAGTTTAAGAAGCGAATGTTTGGTCTGGACAACCTTGTGCCTACCACCATTGCGCGAAAAATGGTGAAGAGTGGTATCGTGCACGCTGCTGGCTTCCTCCCCACCATGCAGTGCAATGAACTAGTAGTTGAATGTGCCAAACACTACAACCCCATCAGTAAGGACATTGTTGCACCCGATGGAAGAGTGCTGGCGAATGTCAGCGATGAGGCCATCAGAGAGGCCTTCAGGATCCCAGAGTACCACAACACAATGTATATGAGAAAGGACGAAGTTGACAGTCTGTACCAGGACCACCTAGAGGAATATGATGCCATAGTTAACCATTCCTGGCTAGACAAGTCGAGGAAGGGCGCCTCCAAACTCCAGAGAAAGAGCCTAGTGTGATCATACTTCAAGGAGGACATTGGCGACATGATTGTCCTGCTCAATAGAATAATAGGAAATCCTCAAGGAGCTCCATTCGAACCCTGGATGTATTATTTCATTAATGAAATAATCAATGGAATGAGGATGATAGACTGGGCCCGGATGATCAGCGACAACCTAGACAGCTAGCTGAGGAACTTGGAGACGAATAGGACTTTCTTCATGAGTTCTTACTTGTTTTATTCATTGGCCAGGACCTACAGATACTGAGGTCTCACTTGCAGAGGAGAAGTTGGGAACAAGGAGAACCGGTTTCCAGTGTACGATTGCTATCCCCAGCTCCACATGGAGGAGAAATTCCATTTTAAAAGAGTGAATGATACCTTCCTGATGCACATCACCCGGACACTTCAAGGTGGCTTGCATTAGAGGCTCTCTCAGGAGTCTATGGACTTCATCGGTCGGTTCGGGTGTTGGTACATACAATATCCGAAATTCACTTACCTCCGAATTTAGGGATTCTCCGAGCCTCCATACAAGCTTCTGGCTTACCCTACCAACTGAGTGGTGTTGCGCGAGGTTGTGAGACAATTGGAGGAGTATATAGTGATTCAAAGGGATAAGCAGAAGAAGGCAGGAATGTCCTCACTCACAATCGGTAATGGGCTGGAAACATGTCCATCATCACAAGCTGCTGCAACCGCGGAGAAGGAGTTGGCCTGGTATCCCTTCTATCAATACAAGGCAAGAAAAGATTTCGATCCATTCCATAGGATAAAGAAGATTGAAGGGACAACGTTTGAGCACAGATTGGATCTAGAAGACTACTGGGCTAATGCAGCCGACACCTTCGAGATCAGGAAGAGATTCTGGTCAAGAATTCCTTTGAGCATGGTGAGAGCAACGGAAGTATTCAGAGTTGCCGATCAGGTAGAAGAAAGCCTAGAACTTCAGCAGCCGGGCTTTGAAAAGATGAAAAATGAACCCTTAGTCTTAATAGATTGGACAGAGGGAGAGAAATCAGATCTAGCAGACCTCATGAGGTCGGTGGTTGAGTACTCAAGGTGGTGGGTGTCTGAAAAGACAAAACAGTTGAAGGCCAAAGGTGTGACTTTGACTTATGAATTAATGGGAGTAGATGATAGTCTGTCCGTCGATCTTTGTACCTCCGCCGGCGATGTTCGAAATCCAGAAAGTGTTGGGTCTCGAAAGAGGAAGGAGTTGGTTGGAAGCTCCACAAAGGTCACAGGGAAAAGGGTTGTGGGTGAGAGAAGAGAATCCAGCGAGAGTCACTCCATCCTAAGCGCTGCTTCCATTGCGCCTGATCAGAGTGCAACTGGGGAGCAAGAGATGAACATCTGTGTGATTGATGATGAAGTAAGGGTGCTTTCCTAGCCAGTTGAGGAAGTAGTGAAAGAGGTCTTCCAAAGCCCAAACAAAGAGCAAATTGAAGCACCTACAATCTTCTTGGATGGCATACCAACAAATCCAAGAGAGTCAGATGATGAGTTTGATCGGAACACTGTAGAGCAATCAACCATTCCGGATTGGCTGAGAGCAAGGATAAAGGCCAAGGTTCCCAAGGAGGTCACCGCAGCATTCTTGGAGAAGGTGAATGAACCCGCTGTAGCTAAACCACCCAAACTCGCCAGGAAGTTTTCCCTAATTCATAGAGACAGTGCCGGATTCAGGACAGTCCAGATAGCAGTGCCCAAAGAAGGGAAGACCAGAGACAATGTCACCGCAGATGATTACAAGGTTACCACTATAGAGCTGGGTAAGCCCACCCAGGACCAAGAGGTCCAATACTTTGATGACTCCTGCAACGTTCTGAAGGCAAGGCTAGCTCATGAAAAGGAAAAGAGGAAGAAGGTTGAAGAAGAGAACCAGCAGTGGAAGAAGTATGTTCTCCATCTTACTAGCCCACTCAACTGTGAAGTCTCGACTACTCCACCACAACCTCTTCAACAGGGATCAATGAAGGACTATGATGATATGAAGGGATCGTACACTCAGGAAAAGGAATGGATTTCAGACGCTTTGGTGCGTGTTGACACCCTGGTGGAAAACTTAGTATCGGCACATGAGGCAACTTCTTTGTTGATTGATCGTATCCAAGATCTAGCCTCCAATTGGGAAGAGGTGGATGAAATTCAGAATGAAATACTCCCTCATCTGAAGGTTATCCGAGGTATGTCAAAGAGAAGCTTAGTGGATGCAGGCATCATACAGACATGAGACAGGTACGACTTCGGCACGTGGTACTATACTCTGGTCACTCGGATTGAGGTTCTGAAGAAATCCGAGACCAAGTGTTTCGAAACAGAGGCAAGTGTTAGAGAGATCCGGGGCAAGGTATTCCGTGTGGCATCAGAAATCTAGAAGAAGGAAAGCCTAAGGGAGAAGCATTTGCAAGCAGAGAACATGAGAGCCAGGATTCAGGCGGGTTTCTTCAGGGATGCAGGGATGATTGACAAAGGCGATCTTTCAAAGATTGCAAACTTCCTCTCCATCGATGATAATTTCCTCACCCAAGCAGTTGAATGGGAAGGCATCCTTGCCACATGTACCGATGACGTGGACCTCATCGACTTCCAAATTGGTGGTTTGCCAAGTGTCACCATGGAGGAGGTCAAGCTCATTGTGTCCAGATATGTTGAATCTCTGAAAGAAGAAAGTGGCCACTCACCTCAGTAAAATTAACAGCGGCGCCACTTGTCACTCTTTCATTTGTTTGAACTGATAGTATTTCGGGAAACCCTAATTAGGGTTTAGGACTTTCAATCTTGGCCCTTGATCGCTGTTTGATCTCGGCCATTCATTTATTTTTGAGAACTATATAAGGTTGCCTCCTCTCATTTGGAGAGTGTGAGGTTTTTTGATGTATTGTTGCTTAAGGTCATTTCCAGATAATATATTGCATTTGTAATCTCTATTATTTGAATGATTTGTATGGTTTCAATTGCCTCAACACTTAGTTAGAATTAATCTAGATTTGCTTTCATTGCTGTTAATTTGAATGAAGGATTTGATAAGTGTCAAACTATGGTGTATCTCCGCTCATACTTTTGGTAAATGGATGATTTCCATTCTATCGTGCAAAGTTAGTTTGAGCCCATCCCCCGTGCATCCCATCATCTCGATCATAAGCACAACCCATTGAAGATTGCACCGGCCTTGTGTAGTTGTCCCTAGTGTGGCGAAGCAAGGTTTGGTTTCTCGAGAACACCCAGTTGATACCGTCTCCAGAATTCGTAGGATTAGATTAGCCTTCCTGAACCCTATCTTTTTTCCCCTTTCTTTTGACTGTCTAAATCCCAGAAAATCCCAAAAAAAGAAGAGCCTAAATTGCTAAATCCATCTAAGTCCAGTAGTTCAAAAATACTTGTCAAACATAAGTCCCCCTTGAAATTTCAGCATACACTACCCAAGAAGCTATTCCACTAAAGTCGCTTGTTCACACATATAGACCTTGGAATCAGTAGTGATTTTTCAGGAGAGGATAGAATGCCCTCGGGTATCCTATCCTAATGTTTGGTAGATGATAAAACAGACACCAACAAGACGCTTGGAGAGCATCCAAGGTCTTGCAACTCGTTCATGCAGACATTTGTGGTCCCATGAACACTCGATCAATCATTGGATGCAGGTATTTTCTATTATTTGTTGATGATTTCAGCAAACGCATGTGGGTTTATTTTCTTAAGTAGAAATCAGAGGTGTTCACCATGTTTCAAACGTTTAAGGCCTTAGTGGAAAAAGAGTCTAGCTGTCAGATAGTCACTCTTCGATCCAACAATGGAGGGGAATTTTGTTCTATAGAGTTCACCAACTTTTGTGCATCACATGGCATTAAGCATCAACTTACCACACCTTACACCCCACAACAGAACGGTGTTGTTGAGCGTAGGAACTGTACAGTCACTGAGATGGCTCGGTCTATGTTGGAGCATAGAAATGTTCCAAAACACTTTTGGGCGGAAGCGGTCTTCACTGCAGTCTACCTTTTGAATCGGTCTCCCACAAAGGCCGTTAAGAAGATGATTCCAGAGGAAGCTTGGTTTGGCAGGAAGCCCAAAATCAGTCATTTGAAAGTTTTTGTCTCTACAACTTATGTTTGGATTCCAGATGCCACGTGCACCAAACTGGATCCAAAGAGTCAGAAATTGATGTTTATCGGCTATAGTGACAACCACAAGGCATATCGGCTGGTTGATATAGACACTAATCACCTCATATTCAGTTGAGATGTAGTATTTGATGAAGAAAGAGGGCCTTTTCAGCCTTCCTCTCCTAATTTGAGCACTGAGGATCACCCTCCAAAGGTTGTAAGTATGGGTGTTCGTCTTCCCTTAGCTCCACTTGATGGGAGGGATTTAGTTGAATTTGAAGTTGTGGGGTCTCCCAGGCATGACATTGCACTCCCTGACTTTCCTCAAGATCTTCTTGATCCACATCCAGAGGAGCTTGCTCCAGATATTCCAGGCACTTTTCATCCTGCAGTAGATGCTGGTACTTCTACTCTCCGGCCTAAGTGGTGGGCCAAGACCATTGGTGATCTTCATGACGATGAGCTCATTAAGGGTAGATCCGTTAGAGGTAAGAGCCAACAACACACAGTTAATTTTGCTCTTATGGCCAACATTCACAGTATTTATGAGCCTCAAACATATACAGACGCTAAAGGTGTACCTGAATGGGAAAAGGCTATGGCAGCGGAGCAACATAGTCTTCTGAAAAACAACACTTGGGTATTGTTTGATCTTCCTCCAGGAAAGAAGACCATAAAGTCAAGTATAAAGCTGATGGAAGTCTTGATAAGTAAAGGCTCAGTTGGTGGCAAAGGGTTTTCACAGAAGGAGGGCATCGACTATGAAGAGACATTTGCTCCCACAGCCAAGATGAGTACCATTAGGCTTGTCCTCGCTCTCTCAGCTCAATTTGGATGGAAAGTCCATCAAATGGACATCAAGAGTGCCTTTCTTAATGGTGATTTGCAGGAAGAAGTCTACATGACGCAGCCTCCAGGTTTCAAGGTTGCCGGTAAGGAACACCAGGTATGTAGACTAGTCAAAGCACTCTATGGCCTCAAATAGGCTCCTCGTGCATGGTACATCAAAATTGATAAGTACTTGATTGATCAAGGCTTTTAGAGGAGTTCTTCGGATCCCAATTTGTATGTCAAACATACTAGTGATGATATTCTATTTCGAGTAGTCTATGTTGATGATCTCATCATTACTGGCAATGCAACACATCTGATCATGTAGGTCAAACAGAATTTGTGTCAGCATTTTGATATGACAGATTTGGGACTTCTCCATTATTGTCTCGATGTAGAGGTTTGGCAGACTGATAGCCACATATTCATTTCTCAGTCAAAGTATGCCAAGAGCCTACTAGATAAGTTTTGAATGCAAGATTGTAAACTTGCATCTACACCTATGGAGATAGGGCTCAAATTATCAGCCAAATCAGATTCACCTGTAGTGGATGAGTCTTCATTCAGGCAACTAGTGGGCAACCTCATCTATCTCACCGCCACTAGACCTGACATCAGTTATGCTGCGAGTTATATTTCTCACTTCATGTCAGCCCCAAAAGTTGAACATTGGGTTGCAGCGAAGCGTGTGCTTAGATATGTGAAGGGCACTCCTGATTTTGGCATTTTGTACAGCAGAAGCAAAGATCCTAGGCTGGTTGGTTTTAGAATATTTAATTATATTTTAGTCACCTATATTTAGTTCCTTGTTTAATGGTCATTTAGCTTTTTAGTTAGTTAGCTTTTAAGCTTTATTTAGCTTTTAGCTTTTTCTTTTTAATTAATTATCTTTTAAGCTTTATTTAGCATTTAGCTTTTTATTTTTAGTTAATTAACTTTTAAGCTTTATTTAGCTTTACTTTAACGTTATGTTCTAATTATAGAACATCGTCTTGTAACCTCTATATATACGTGTGTATATCGTTCAATGTAATCATCCGATTATTGAATCATTCATTCAATTTATTTTTCAGTTACAAGAAATAAATAAATTAATTAATGATTTTAATGTGTGGAATCTTGCATGTTTGGGAGTTACAATGGAAAAAAAAAGAGTATTTTATTTTATGGATTACTTTTTCAAAAAGAAGGCTTCCCGTGAGTTTCTTTGCATATTTTTCTTGGTTATGGGTTTTGGAGAAAAAAAAATAGTTTGGGTGAAAATAATCTAGATTTGGAAGAAGAAATTTGGGATGCTGGCTTGGATTTTGTTGGGAGGTTGAAGTTTTATGGATTTTGTGCATTGTGATTCGTCTGTGAATTTCCTTGGGGGTTTCTGTTTTCATCTCTGCGTGAATTCCTACCAGCGAAAAGAGGTAGGGTTTTCTGTTCTTTCTTTTGCATGTAAATTTGATCCTTGTTTTGAAAGAAATCAATTTGTTGTGTTATTGAAAAGAGAAAATGAAAATAAAGATTGTCTGATAATGGGTTGGGAATTTAAAGGAAAATGGGACTGGATTAGATCTAAATGTTTTCTTTTCCCTCTGTGCATTGAAATTCTATTTAAAAAAAAAAAATGTGGCTATGATTTTGTAAAATGTGCTTAAATTTTATTTCATTTGGAAATCTGGGACTGGTTGAATTTATTATCAATCTGGGTTATGGGTATGATGAAATTGTATGACATTCACCCGAGAATTTCTGTGTCTTATGTTTGTTATTTTCAGTATTTTAATGTGTGTGTGTATATATATATATATTTAAATTAATGTATAATCATTTATCTCTGTCTAAAAATTTAATTTTTTTCTGCTAAAATATCTATGAGCGGGTGCCGTGGGCACCCACGGTGGTGGGGAGTCCCACCTCCCGTGGGCACACCCATGGCGGTGGGGAGCCTCCCACCGCGGGCTCTCTACCACCATCGTGGGGGAGGAACCCATGGTGGCGGCTCCTCCACCCCTCTCAGCATTATGCAATGTTAAAACAATTTTAATAAATGCATTTGGTTAATGTTTTATAGATTGTTAATATTTTGCATTGTGTTTATATATACATTATTTTGTTAATGTTAAGGCTTATGTATGCTTAAATTGCCAAATGTTTTGATAAATATTTTGTATGTTTATAGTTTGGAAAATGTAGTGTTTTGGCATAGTAGTTACTTTTTGGGATTAATATAGTTAAGCTTTGATTAAGACAGTAAACTGGGTAAATAGATGTATCATGGATAAATATAGTTAGACTTGAAAAAAGATAGAATAAAAGATAAAAGTAGGTTTCTTGTTAGATTAATAGAAATGAGTTTAGAGTATAGTTGTGGAATATATATATATATATATATATTTGAAAATTTGTTAATTATAGACTTAATTAGAAATTAGATACATTCTTGAGAAAGTAAACGAAATTAGATTTATGCATATGTTATTCATCATGTGGTTAAGCTTTGATTAGACTAATAATACTTATATGTTGACATTTGATCTTTGGTTTTCTTCTTGTATTACGTTGATGATCAAATCATGATAGCTAATGGTAATAGCGTATAATGTTATTTTAAATGTTGGAAAAATGGAATTTTAGTTTATTGTGCTATCAATAGGAATGAAATGAGTTGTGATGGTTTATGATTTGGGTTATTGCAATTAATAATGACTTGAATTAATTATTGTTTAGACAAGATTAATTTCTCTTGGTATCTTAATTAAGATTGCATTCTTTTATGCTCGTATTCATGAGACCATGCATCACTTGATTTTTTTTCTATTTTGTGGGTTTCTTGGTCTTGATGTTTAAATGCCTTCTTAACTCCAGAGGCTAGAATAGCATTAGAGTTCCTTTTGTGCATGTTTCTCGTTGTCCCTGAATGTTATGAGATTGATGTCTTGCATGGGTTCTTTGTTCCTGTTGCATTGGACCAATTAGATAGTTATCCTTTTCTAGCAAGTGGGCTAAGCCATGCTATGGTTGGAATCTTGTCACCTTGTGTTTTGGGTGTCATGGCTCTGTAGTTTATTTTGATTCCTAGGTGCAAGTCAAGGGGGAGTGGCTTTCATTGGGGGTCGAGACCCAAAGTGGTCACCTGGGTAACTCAATGGAAGTTTTGTAATCAAGTGATAACCTAATTAATGAACTTGGGTGGGTAGCTAGATACATTAATAAAGATTAATCCTTGTTGCCTCTCTTATGCTTAGGTGCTTGTATAGGGCTGAGGTAAGTAGAGAAGGGCCTGAAATGGCTTCCACCAATCTTGTCCTTTCGAAAGGTTGGTGTGGTCCACTAGCGTTTGTATGGGGGGCGAGGGTCAGGAGAGGTTACCAGGGTAACCCAGGATGGGGGCCGAGACCTAGTGAAGACATACCAGGGTAACTCATGACAACCTAGTGATGACACTCTTCCCTATTGCTACCTAGTGGTAACTTGCGTCTTTTGATTCCTTCTGTGGATTGTTTTTGGAACTCTTGAAGTGGTTGGTTAACTTATGTTGGTTTATCCTTTTGTGGATTGCTTTGGGCCTCTAGAAGTGGGTTATTGACTTTGGTGTCTCCCTTGACATTACTGTTGTGAGCCTCTTGTGGATTCTGTATTGTTGAATTCTTTTGTGAGCCCTTGTGTACTTTGTTTTGTGGATTCTCCTATGAGTCTCTTGTGAGTATAGCTTTGTGGATTCTTTTGTGGTTCTTGATTGGTACCTTTGTATGTTTGCTTCCGCCTTGTGGGTTTGACTGATACCTCCTAGCACGGGGGGTGGACTTATTGGTACCACATGGTTGGGTGGAGTGCTATTCGCACCCATTGGGTTTCGGCTCTTTCCGCAACATGTTCGAGGAGTCTCATGAAAAGATTGAAGACAATTATTATAGTACCAGAATCATGTATTCATCCCATCATGGGACTCTTGGAGATTTGTATCTTGAGGATCCATTGTAATGTATTTGATGTTCTTATGTGTAATCTTCAGCAATGTAATATGTATCTTGTACCTATGTATTGTACAATTTTGTAATTTGTATAGCAGTTCCTTGTTGGGTTTTGGATGATGTTCAACCTTGTGTTGCATCAGTATGGGGCCTTGAGGACTATTGCTAGTTGTTAAATGTGTATCATTATTCATCTTGATGTATGTATCTCTATGCATGTGTAATGTAATCTTTAATAATAATTTTTTTTTCACATTTTCATTGTCTATTTTGTTTTGTCCTTTGGGCCTCATGGCGGGGCGTGACATGATTTCTCTAGCGATACCTTCAAACCTTACTCAAAATGAATAGCTTTCTTCCACCTTGGCTGCAAAACTCTTTGACATGTAAAAATGAATTAGAATGAAAGAGGAAGGCTTCTTTTTCGTCATTTATGACTAAGTATGGCATAAGGGCCCTTAACAAAGAATATTAAAATAATTGTTTTAGACATCCCCAACTGTCTTGTGGACGTTTGATTGTCCCTATGGCATCCTCATTTTTTAGGGATGTCTTTATGATGGCTGGGGCAGATTTTTAGATTTTGGGGCAGCAGTGGCATGTTTCTAGCCTTTGTGTCCCTAGAATGTTTGTGGTATAGGAATGATGAATAGTTAAAAAAGTCAATATATATTTGTTTACGTCAAGGAGTGAGGGCTAGATAGAAGAAATTCTATTTATAAGCTTTATTTCCTTGTAATGCTCCATCTCATCTAACACTTCCTCTCCTAGTTCCAATATGGACATTTTTTCTACTTTACTCGAAGTCCGAAGATTCTTTGCTTTCTTTTTTGAACCCTAGTGATTTAGCAAAGCCTTGTTTTCCTCCTTGGTTGGCTTTTTTTACTCACTATACCTACATATGAGAGACCTTTAATATTATTTTGTGTAGCTATCTCTTTGGGAAAAAGTTCCTACTTGTTTTCAGCTCTGTTTAGTCTAATAGGCAGGATAGGCTCCAGTTTACCTCCATCGAGAAAATTTGCCTTAAATACTAGAGAATCCTCCTTTATCTTTGTGCAGATTGGCATCATTTCTTCTTGCATGTAGGTCCTCCTTATCTCTCACTGCCTTTTTCCTCCTTAGTCATAATTATCTATTGCTGTGGCAGCTCACTATCTTGCATTATCCACATTAGGCTATTTTGTTTGCTCCATCAAATCTGCTCTTTAATTCTTGCTTCCACAATCAATTATTTATTGTTATTGTTATGTGGATTATGTGAAAAATCCCTAAAGTTTCAAGGGCAAGGGCCCCAATAGAACCCCCACTAATTAATCAAATTTAATATAATTTATCCACAGCCCATAAAATTCAATTGTGGGGACACTACTTAGTTGGGATGGGGGGGGGGGGGGGCGTTCTATTTGGGCCCCTGCCCTTAAAATTCTAGGGTATGTTCATGGAATACAGATCCCATATAATTCGTGGAGATAGCTTTTTAAGTAATATTCTACTTTGAGGGGATATTGCTGCACTGACATTTTAAACTCATGGTCCTCCTCCTGTGGTGCAATTATGGCTTGAGGGCCTCATCTTCTTGCCTCCTCTTGTAGGGCATATGCTTTTGTCTTATCCATCCTTTGATCCTATAGCTTGATTGCTTTCTCCTAGTCTCCTCCTATAGGGAAACTACTTCTTATTCTACTTGCTTTCTCTCTATCATCAACTATGGGCCCATCACACATCATTGGAGCAGGGTTATCACTTCAGCATGTTGGCACTAAGATGTTCTTGGGGAGATTGAACCTTGTTCTCCAAGATGAGAACCTACACACACATGAATGTGTGTGTGTGTGTGTATATATATATATATATTTTGTATGTATGTATATGTATATGTGTGTGTGTGTGTGTGTATATTTTGTATGTATGTATATGTATATGTGTCTGTGTATATATATTTGTATATATGTATATATCTATACCGAACTGGCAAGAAAAGAAAACTAGCTAACTGCCAAACCTGAACTCTGAACCTGAACTAGCAACATAGATGACAATACTAATCAATATGTTATGTTGTTTACCATGTTTCATTTTCCTTCCTTGTTTTTGACATCTATTTTATGATTGATATATCAATATGCAATTTTTTCATTATGATGGTCTGGGTGACTGTCAATTTTGTTTTTGGCTATGTGTTTATGCATGTATTTTTCCATATGATAGTTAGATACATATATGTATATATTTGCCAATTCTATATAGTGCTAATTTTTGTACTTCTCTGCAACCACAGTTGATTTGGTAACTTTCTTACCTCAAATTTTAATTGCAATTATTTCATTGGATAGTTTCAGCATTGCTGTATTTATAGATGATAATATCATGAAATCTCTGCTATGTTAAACACGTTGCAGTCATTTTGGTTGCTGATAATCACAGCATTTTATTGAATGCTGATATTTCCTTGTAATGCATATTCGTGTGAAAATTTGCTGATTGCAGAAGGCAAGGTGAATAAGGTTGAAAAGGATTATATTGGGGTGATTTTACTGGGAATCTTCAATGCAGCGGTTGCATTTGAAGATATACCTGAAGAATTTTGCTATCAAGATAATGTAAGAACTACAAGATACTTTATATGCATCTGCTTCCTGGGTATAATTGTTAGCACCCTTTTTTGGAGACTGGTGTGTAATGTTTTGTCGATTGTTGTCTGTCGTGTATTCATGCATTTCATGGTTTTTTCAGGTTGTTGGCATTCCTTTATGGGCGAGCACCTCCAGTGGCCATGTCATAACACTTGGGAGCACGATTAAATTTGTTGTGAAAAGGTAAAAAAAATACCCGTTGTATCTATTTCTAGACAATATCACTATCTATAAGTACTATATTCCCTAGCATTCTAACTGTTAGCACAAGAGTTGGTTATGGTCGAAGATTCAAATGTACTCTTTAATTAGTTTCAAAAGCTCTTTCAATTTTATGTTATCATTTAAACATTTCTTCTCTTGTCTGAGGTTTTGTTTCTCTTAGGACACAAGGTTTAGTGGCATGGCTATGGGGTTGGATGGAAAGAAGTGTTTCTTCTTGCAAAAAGATATGAAATGTATATTAAGGTGTAAAATGAATGAAGATAGAGGGCTTTAGTTCAAGCAACTATTTCACACTGAAAATATTAACTTGGGTTCAAGGTGGTAGGAAATCATTCTCATGCCTTTTGACTTTTGAGTGGTCTCACACCCATAAATAGAGTGAAGCTTGTTTTGTTGTATCCTTTTCATGTTTATTATATATCCTGTTTAAATTCCTATTTGAGTTAACCCTTAGTCATTGATGTAATTATAGCCACCCTTCTCAAGTAGCTGAATGCTTCGGGGTCCTTGTGTTGTATCAGTCTCCAGTGTATCTGATATGGGAGGGATACATATCAGACGCTTTCAGAATTTGGTGTCTAGATTGTTAAATTATCAGATTATGGTAAGCAGATTCTGCACTCGGAAAATTAAACCGTAACACTAGGAAATATAAACCTGGTAACTTCTATCAAAGCTGCTGATTTCTAATGCATGAACCCACAAATACATCACAGTGGAAAGCAAACAGCAAATACACTGTCTTCTCATTTAACTTGAAAAGAAATACGCTCGACTAGCGCGAAATTAGAATGAAAAATAGGAAAAAGCAAAATATAAAGTCTAAAATTAGACTTCCAAATCTGGAACATTATCTTTTCTGCAAACATGCATGTACCCTCTCCTACATAACTGGGTATTATACTCTTCATGCGTGCACCTTTTCCATACCAATTGTTCAATTGTGGACAGGTCTGTATCTGCTATTGTACAGTGCTGCTGATTTACCCCTCTGCAGAGAGGAAAACTGACTGAGCAACCAGGTAAAAAATTCAACACAGATATGGTATGCCTTATCTGGAATGAGACCAGGCCATTCAGGTCCTTAGGAATGCATGTATTATATTTTCCAAAAAAGCTTCATTGCAGTTCAGCTTTCATAAATACTGGTATAAACATTTTTGTTTCCACATTTCTGTGATTGTTGGTTCTTCCCAATGCCATTATTGTTGTGTTTTTGACTCTCAATTTTATTTTTGTTGAATCCTACACTCAGTTTGTATTGTCTTCGAAATACTCCCTTGTTCATGTTGTGGCATTTGTGAGATATCTTATGATTTTGTGTTATCATTATGGCAATCCAAGGCATACTTATTTTATGCCCATTGTTTTGCATTATTTCTCTTTTCAGTTTTATCTAAAAAAACATTTTTTTAAGGCAACAATTAGGGTTGCAGGATATGGCACCTTCACTAACCAGGCATGTGTATTGCTGTACCTGACATGGGTATGAATATGGTATGATATATATATGGAGTGGATAACATACCTGTTTGTACCCAAAAATGGCTGTATGTATGCCATGTCCGTTACTCAACACCTATTGCCTATTTAGCCATTCACAAATTAAATAACAAAAATTAAAGCAGACTGCTGCCACAAAACCCTTAAGTTGAAAGTCACGTCATCTTCCCTAGAATAAAGTTAATGAAGACCCTTAGCCTATTTCCATAATTTTTTTCTTGTTGACTAAAAAGGTAAAAAGATAAATAATTAGATAATTAAATTAAATTTTTCAAAAAGTAACTTTACATTATATTTTAAAAATGCGATTTATATTTAACTATTTAAAAAGGTTGTTAAAAGTGAATTTAAAAATTAGGCAGGCCTTAGGTCCTAGAAGTGAGTGTTTAAAAGGATACTTTGATATTTTATAACTTTTAAGGAAAAATTATATAAAATAATATTATATTCCTTTGAAAAAGTTATAGAAGGCAGATTGTTTTCAAAATAAGATCTTTTTGCTTGTTTTATGAATTTTCATCTTCAGAGAACGAACATGAGTTTTTCTATTGCTCGAGGATGAAAACCCTTTGGCAAGATGATTTCAAAAGCAAAAATTCTCCTAGCCATTTGAGTGATTTCGTTTAAGAGATTATTAGAGCACTGAATGCTTGTAGTTTCAGAAATATTTCTTGATGTTTTCAAGTTGTTCCAATCCAATTTAATTATCAAGTTGTTGCAGAAAGATGATATGAATTTGTAATTTTGTTACTTATTTAGCAGATATATTTTTGGAGATTTTAACATCTTGTGTAGGCTAATACCATTTTTGAGGAGAAATTGCATCTTTTACAAGTCTTAAAATTGGTCATACAATTTCAGCCAGGCCGTACATATTCAGAAAATAATATATGTTTTAACTTTTTATTGCAAGTTCTGTTGAGTTTGGGTGCTGGTTTTGTTGGTATTTATCCTTGTTTTCAGGCTGCAGCAATCATTGAAGTGAATCGCTGCAATTACATTTAGTTTGATACAAGTTGTACTGCCACTTCTGGCCATAAAATTTGAAAAAATTGTGAATAAAATCTTCATATTGTTTGGGAT
Source organism: Cryptomeria japonica (assembly GCF_030272615.1). Taxonomy (NCBI): domain Eukaryota; kingdom Viridiplantae; phylum Streptophyta; class Pinopsida; order Cupressales; family Cupressaceae; genus Cryptomeria; species Cryptomeria japonica. Next base: position 616,080,141 of record NC_081415.1, read on the forward strand.
TTCGTTTTGACAGCAGCAGGTGATATTATTATGGTTTGTAGTATGTACCATTTGCATGAGGTTGTATGGAGTAGCCAGTTCATAACAGGAAAATTAGTAATTAAACGCTGGTTGCATCTCTTTCTAGTAGGTTCTACCTCTTCCTATCAGGTTGTACAACCTGCAATTAGCTTTAATTCTACACATTCATCATAGTTTTAGAGTTATTTGTTATTATTCATCCTTTTTGTGCTGGCCATACAGATCTGGATTGATGGTATGACATTTCTGATATTTTTGATCTCATGATAGTGTGGAAATTAATCATTCTTAGTCTTGTTGCATTTGGTTATAGTTTTGATATTGTGTGAAAATCTTAGTTCTAATCCTTTCTCCTTCTTTGTAATTTTTAGGATGGCTTACGGCTAGTTAATGGTAGCATTGTTATTGCAAGATCATTTTAAATGGTTCTCCATTGGATCCATATTACTATTGTGAGAAGATCCAAGACGGTTCGCCACCAAACCCTTCTTTATATGCATTTGTGATGTGCCACTAGGGCATGGCACAACAAGAAAGAACAGGAAAGAAATGGCTATGTCATAACCCCTCTTTGGACATTGGATTATTGTGATTAAATAAATACGATAATTAGAACATTTATTAATAATATTGGAAAATCGTCTCATTTACGAGACTTCACGATTTTCTTCTAAAGTGAGAGGGTTGTCATAACCCCACATCCTGGTGATGTAATTAATAATAGATTTTGTGATTCTTCATCATACTAATAAATTATCATTTATTATGTAATTAATAATTGATGTTAATAATATTAATAGTAATATTAATCATTCATGCTGTGATGTCCTCATCTTTGACCTAGAACATTATAGAAATAAAATGATTATGTGGGCAAGGAGTGGCACGCCCTGAGCACTTACCAATTGTTAGAAGATAGTTAGAAGTAAATATACATAAGCAATTAGAAATAAGATAATTGTAAAATCGTAGTCTTATGAATAAGACGATTTTCCTAATAAGCAATTAAATGAACAAAAGTGACAACGATTAATATAATAGACAATGATCAACGTAGCAACAATCAATGTCGGGCGAGTTCATGGCTGACTTCAGGCAGCGATAAAATTTATTTTAGAAAAGACAAGACAATGCGTCGGTTTGCCTCTTAGAACATACAGTAATTAATGACAGCGACTTAATGAACAACAGACCTCATATCATAACGATTCATAATAACATATCATGCAGCGATTAAAAGGAAAACGTTTCAAATGAGTTTCAAAGCATTCTGGACGACTTGTTAAAACAAAGACATGTAGGTGCGATTTGTTAGGAAGAAAGAAGAATCATTCCTAAAGGTGGCAATTCATGTTTATAGTAATTAATTAACCTATGTGTAAACAAATGAACATTAACAAGTTACAACGATTAGCATTTGTCAAGGAAGGTGGTGAACCGATTTGTTTGAGAACCATTAGTGAGCAGCAACCCCTTTAAAAAGAAATTAATTTTAAAGTGGTGCGATTTGCAAAGAGGTGTGATTCATTAAGACAGGAGGTAATTAAAAGAAAGAAGCAATTTGTTAATAAAGAGATGTGACCGGTGGTGGCAATGTGTCTATTTGCAAAGAGACAAGCCTCCCTTGGTAGAGATATGTATAGAGATTAAAGTTGAAGAAGAAAGGAGGAGGACTACGGGGGAAAAGAAAGAAGGTAATCAGGTTGCAAGGTAAGAATTCCTCCCTATTAAATAATAGGTATAATATATGATAGGTTCGTATTACTAATATTAATAGGTGGCATTAAGGGTAAAAGCTCATTAATACTTGTTAATATTAGTTAATGAACATTGGGTAATGGGTAAAGTCCGTTGTTAGGTAATGTTAATGGTGGTCTAGTAAATATTAATACACATCTTAATGTATAGTATTTACTAGTCATAAAAATAGGGATAAGATATAATCTTGTAAATGTTGTGACATAAGTTTGCATATTAAAGGATTATGAATACAAGGTATTTTAGGAAATATATTGCATATGTAAAGGATGGTTAATCATATTGATATATGTATATGTTAATTTAAAGAATACATTAAGAATTCATGTAACACAAAGGAAAGTTTATGAACTGAAAATGTTATATGACTTGGTTGACTAAAACTCAACCAAGAAGAGAAGGATCGGGTCAATCCCCTTTGAGGACTTGGATGATGGAGGCATCACCCAAGACAAGGAAAGGCAAGGGTCTTCCTTGGCTGGCTCGGGTGTAAGAGGTTATACCCAAGACAAGACTCAAAGGTCAGGCCGATCCCCTCTAAGGACTTGGATGATGAAGGCATCACCCAAGGCAAGGAAAGGCAAGGGTCTTCCTTGGAGGGCTTGGGTGTAAGAGGTTACACCCAAGACAGGATTCGAATTCAACTTCGATTTCCTGGAGGGCTTGGGACCAAGGGGTTCCAAGAGGGTGAGCCTCACGGCCGCCTAAGGACATACTTACGTATGGCATTGTATCCTTTTTTAGATGAGAATTATGATTATGTTAATTGAGCATTGAAGCTAAATTGCAATTTAGATTACTTATATATGTATATATATGTTTGTTATGTTCTAACAATCTGTTTTGCAGGTTAATGATCTCTAACTAGTAGGGACATTACAGGCTAGGTGATCTGGTTGCCAACACCATCAAGTATCAGTTTTTATGAAAAGTATATATGAATAATAATAGTAATGACCTCCCATTCTTACATTGTATAGTTGTTTCATTCCTCCATTTTATTATTAAGGATACACTTTTAATTCCTTTTTCTCATTCATGTCTAAACTTTTGGCCATTCGCTAGAGTATTTTCGTCTCTTCTAAATTTCTATTATACAATAACATGCATTTAAATTTTGAATTAATGCAATATAGTTATATAACACATTTAAAATAATATATAAAATTTTTGGGCTAGCCGAGTCATTGCCAAGTCCGAGTTTTCCAATTAAACAACAAAACCACCATTGTCATTTAAAATTTAAAACATGCATGATAAATATTCTTCGTTCAAACTTCAAGTTCAACATCAAAATAATAGTATCAAGATAATGTTTCAGCAATTGGAACTTTTAACTTTTAAGTTTTAGTCATCAAATGGATTCTCTAAATCATCATCATTGACATTAGATGATGTAGGGATGTTAGATGAACTACAAGCAATGCCGGTGCCACTTGCACTAGAGGCGTGCTTGCTTTTCGAGTCCTCAAATGCAATATGCTGAGAAGTGGAAGCATCCAAGTTAGTATGCTATGGCTTTATAGCCCATATCTTGGTCTCCCCTTGCTCGTAGTCATCTTGTTTGTGTGAAAGGAGCTGCAAGTTGGAATGCACATATACTAAGTTCTCCGCTCTTTTTGAGTGCAATTTATTGCGCTTTATTGAGTGGATGAAAGAATATGTGCTCCAATTCCTTTCTGATGCAGATGAACTAGCAACCTATGAAGACAAAGTAAACAATTAAGGTTATATATTCATTAATTGAATTTAAAAGACATAAAAAAATTATAAATATAATTTTAAATACTAAAAAATAAATATTCATTAATTGTTAAACTTGTGATAAAATTTTGATTGTGAGGGGTTGTAGGTGCTGGAAGAATTGGCCATGGAAGTGTCACCAACTATGAGGATCCTTACTTAACCTATCACGAAGAGCCTCGATTCTTTGACCATTTGAATGCACAAAATATATGCACTCATTCGTAATTGTATCTCACAATTCATCTTCAGGGAAGAGTTTGAGGCATGCTGCCTTGTACCTTTCCGCCACTTCAAAATCTCTATATGGGGCAAGCTTTCCTGACACAAAAAAAAACTGGTTGTTGTCATATTTTGGAGACAATGCAAAGCCAAGATGTAATGGAGTGGTCATCTTGTTCCATCTTTCCTCAACAATTGCATGCACCTGTTTGAAAAAATCTCCTCAGGGTCTTGCTCTTTTGCATTTTTGATCTACTTTATCTTCTCAATCACTGAGTCAATGCTATAATATATCTCTCCAATGCAAGGCCTGACCATGTCAGTATAGAAAATCATGCTCAAAATGGGCTTGGTGAAACTAAGGAGATACTCCACACAATCCCACCATGAGTCATATAATGTCCTCTACCTAATTTTTGTTGCTCTCTCAGTGCTGCTTTCCTTTCATATAGACCAATTTTGGCAAATCACCATATTAGAAAGTGCCTCTCTAACTTTCACAAGTCATCTCAAGACAACTGTGTTAGATGTGAAATCGGTCTCTGTAACCTCTAATAGAAATTAAAGCCAAAATGATTAAAATTAAAAAAACAAGCTTTAAAGAAGAATTAGAATACACAATCAAATTATGAAAATCAGAAAATGTAAAGTTTTACTTGCCTTCAATAACTACAATTTTGAAAATGATGTAAAACTTCCTCGAGACATGTAGTGGTTGGTGATGAACATTTGGATGTCTTTAGCTTTTGCATACACGTATTTGATCCAGTCAATTTTATTCCCAATCTTTTGTAGCATAAGATTTAGTGAGTGGACAACACAAGGTGTCCAAAAGATATGTTGATATCGTTCCTCAACCAACAACCCAACAGCTCTACAATTCTTTGCATTGTCCATTATGCATCCATCAACCCCTCCTAATTGTCAATGCATTTATCAACCCCTCCTAATATGAGCTATTCGCAACATTGAGGGGTAAATTATTGTTGTACCATATGTTTGCTGTTGCCATCCTTGCTTCATGTTGTTTCTCTTTATTCCAAGTTGTAGGTTTAAGTGATGTTGTGTTCCTAGAACATTGCATAGAATAAAGAAATTGGGTGAAGAAGGAAGACAAATATAACTCTCAAGAGTTTCACAAGCATAGGAGAGTAGATGACGATTGTGTGGGGCAACAAATGAATCTGTAGATGAATTGGTATTGGTATTCGTCACTGCAGTATTGCTTCCTTTGCCTTCTTTTTCATTTTTTCATATCAAAACTGGTAAGTAGAGCATCCATTTCTCACAACCATGACACTACATCATGTGTAGGTATTTGAGCAAGGTAGTATTTTAATCTATTGATTCCTCCTTTTTATAAGAAGCTTGCAAAAAGTTACAACAGACCTTGCCCCTGACATCACCCTACATGCCATGCTTCCATACAAGGTTTATCTTGCCACTACTTTGCCTTGAACTTGCCATTGCTAATTTTAACCATTAAAAAAAGGTTTTCAATTTTTTTTCTATGATAAACATTTATAAGTTAAAATAAAATGAAATTTATGGTAGGGTTAGGAAATTATTTAATTGGTGTGTGCTAGGAAGGTCTGAGTGGTTTTGAAGGTCTTCATTGGACTTGATGGTAGGGGCTTTGCCTCCTAACCCCTCCCTATATCGCAACAAGGAATGTTTTAGGGGCGTTGCCCTTGAACCCATGAGGGGCACTAGCCCTCGACCTCATTGAGTTCATTGCCCACAATCCCCCACCAAACTCATTTGATACATTTTGGAGCTATATTTTGCATGAAATTTATGTGTTATTTTTTTTAATTTTTAATTTTTTATTATTAAATATTTAAGTGTTTTTTAAGTTGCCAAGTTCTTGTGGAGCTGGAAATTTTTGTTTGCCAAGTTTAAGTCAAGTCCAAGTTTGTGAACCATAATCTCATGTTCTTGCAAACTATGATCTTATATTCTTGCAATGTATGCAGTTTTCACTGTGGAGATGGTTTGAGTTTTGATGTATTAATGAGCTGGAATCAAGTTTTCTTAGAACCCAAAATTAATATTAGAGTGAACAAAATGTCACTCCACTAGTATAGGGCCATAGAAAAGTAATAGCAGAAACAAACTTGGGTGAATAACTCCAAATTAATATTGTAGTTATCATTTTAGAAAGTGATTTTCACTAGGAGATTGAGGTTGTTTGTTAATATGTTTTAGTTCAAAGATCTGGTGGTTGTATTTAGCAACAAATAACCACCGACCAAATCAGCTACTACCATTCAACTGCAAATTGTAACGTGACTCAGGGATACAAAAGTTGGCTTAGCTCTTAGTGCAAGCCCCTGGTTCTTATGGTTTTCAAAGCTTCTAAGGATCTGCCTAAACTTGCAGCCTTGATATTATACAAGTATGTTGTTAAGTGATCTCCTTCCTTCAATCCTTCAGATTAATGAATTGGGGATATTGGAGATTGGGCAGCTAAGACTAGGCAAATGGCTGTAAAATGCAATTTTGTACCCTCTAAATCTGTTGTGGATGATTCAAATTGCTCTGAAGTTTCAAATACAAATGTCTAGTTTCTGCAATCAAATAGCTTTGGACATAAATATCTTAGCAAAATTTAATAGTTTTAATAGGCAGGATGTAATATTTAAACTAAAATTTTGATTCTTGACTATATTTGTTTTCCATATGAAAGAAGAATTGTTCTCATCTCTTTAGTTTGTGAAGTCCTCATGTATATCGTGATCCCCATTGATGAAAAAGTCTGGTGGTCTAACAGTATCATCATGTGAAGCTCTGAACTTTTTCTTGGAATCTTCCATGATATGATACATTAGAGCTTCTTACTTTTGTAATTTGAAAGGCTTGTTCATCTGAACAGATCACAATTGAGGACTAGAGAGCAAAAAGAGAATAAAGCAGAATTTGTAGAATTTTAATTAGGAACGTATGCATACTTAGTTTGATATGTAACCGATGGCTAAACTCTCAATTTTATTGAAATGCATTTAAATTTAAAAAAACAATAGGTTTTTCTTCCTTTGAGTTTTTTGTATAATCCGATTTTGTCCTGTTCAAATCCCGATTTTTTGAAAAAATCTTGTACTTTTGGTTTGCTGTTTTTTCCCCAAAATATTTTGCCTGCTATGCTTCAAATTGAGTTCAAACATGCTTTGAAAAACTGTTCCAAACACTTTTCTACGCCTTGAACTTTGCTTGGCCAAAAGGAGAGAAAAATCACAAAAAACACATTTCAAAATAGAATGAATAAACAAATTGGGTGCATGGTTTCTTTTATCATGCTAGGTGAGTTGGACTCTGGAATGTGAGTTACCTTCAGAAACCTCGCACCTTTTTTTCACAGACTTGGGTGAGTTGCTTAGAGTACTTGGCCAAGGCGTAACTTGTGAGTTAGTGCGTTTTTGGAAATGACTTGCAACTTGTGGCAAGTTTTAGTGAGTCATGTCAATTTTTCCATTAGAGCAATATGGATTATTTCTTATGTTTGATGTAATACCCTTAGTGGCTGACGTGGGGATTAATTTTATCTGAAGTAGGCCATGTGTTGGCATTGGTTACAAATATAACAATCCTAATTTTGATTTCTCATCTGTAATATTGGAAAATAACAGCATCAAAATATTTTTTCTTGCGTAGTTTGTTGTACGTTTGGGAGTTTAGTATAGAAAGATTCCATCTTGAGTCTGGAAAGATTAATTTATTTGAAAGTCTTATTGTCTGAACTGTTCTATGGGTTTCAATGAAGGTTTATTGTCCATTCTTTATTTCTGAAGATCGTGAAGGATGGTATGATCCTAAGCTTATCTTTGTCTAGTCAATATGTAGCACTTTGCAAAACATGGATTATCTGTGCAGTTCATGAATTTAATGTGCCTTTTAATGAACTGTTATTTCTAAAAACCGGTTAAAATGAATCCATTTATAATTATATTCAAGTTTAATAAACAAGAGCCCTAAGCAAAAGGAAGGTGCTACTTATAGTTTTCTGGTTCTGAAGAATTAGTCAGTTTCTTCTTTCAAGCAGCACTTCTGATAGGATCTTTACCAAGTGAGAGCAGAGGAATTAAATGATGATTGTTTGAGCATATCATTTATACCAATGTCAGTGCTTGTAGAAAAAACAAGTTGTTGCATGGAACATTTGGGAGAATAAGAAATAAAAAACCATGGGATTAAACATTATACAATCTGGATTGAGCAGCCAGAAAATTTGTCTGAATTTCCTTTTTTGATGAATATCACACATGATTGATGTTCTAACTTTAATTTGCATTCCCAAAAGTGCAGTCTGGAATGACCGTTGCATGCTTAAAGTTCCATACCTTTTCAAGTCCAATCTCAATCTCTCTCTTGCAGAATTTGAAAAAATATGTTCTTAGACCATTCTATGTTGTTATCTGTTGGAAATGTGCCTCGAATTAACTTGACTTGTGTTCAGACTGATCGGAGTAACCTATCCCGATGGAACAGCTGTCGGTGTGACTCTTGCCGATGGGCCGATGGAACCCTCTTCTTGTGATCGACTATCAGGTGAGCAAGTCCGAGTTGATCCAACAGTGGTCGCTAGGTCGCGATGGGAAACTGCTCGTTAGAATATCCATGGCGACCTAGCGACAAAGAAGAGCTTCATTTTAGGCGGTTAGTGAGGCCGTGCTAAGGTGTCAGGACAGGGACTTCGAAGCCAATCAGGGAGTGACACGTGGCATAAGTGAGCGGCCCAGGTGAGATAAGGGTCATGCAAATCGAGAAGATCCAACGGCAGATCTGAGGAAGATCAACGGTGGAGTAAAATTTCGGGACTATCAGCGGCTGTTGCTGTACCGAGGTTGTGAGGTGCCCGGAATGTTATCCCTTGCGACATGGCGACCAAGTGGTGGGACTCGGCAGGAGAGTAGCTAAGGCGAGTTAAAGGCCGAGTAGATCGCAGATGATCGGACGACGATCACAAAAGATCCGACGATAGTCGCTAGGTCGCGATGGGAAATTGCTCGATAGACTTTCCATCGCGACCCAGCGAAATTGCTCGATAGACTTTCCATCGCGACCCAGCGACAAAGAAGAGCTTCATTCCAGGCGGTTAGTGAGGCCATGCTAAGGTGGCAGGGCAGGGACTCTGGAGCCAATCAAGGGGTGCCACGTGGTGGAGCCGCATTAGTGGAGTCGCTGGTTTATCGAGAGATCGGAGCAATGCTTTTGTGGTCTTTCCGATGGCCGATGGAGTAGAGATTGACTATGGGTGTGCACTTGAACCGGAGTCCAAAAGGTAAACACTTGGACACTGAAGATGGTCTTGTCGGTGTATATGAATACGAACCGACCCGACTTCCTGGTGCATGTGGGATATTGTGTTTCTCATGAATGCAGACTGACGCAGATGGTTAGACTTCAAACCGTTAGTGCAGTTGCTCAGATGAACTGTTGACAATCTGATATATGAAGCCATTGGATAACTATGGTGAATGATACTGATAGCGTGAGTCGATTGTAGTGTCCAGTTTGTGAGAATCTGAGAACGAATACCTGTAGTTGCAGATTGAAACTTTATTGTAAATTCATGTACTGGAAATAAAGTGTTTCAACTGTTGGTGGTGGGTTTTTTCTCGAAAGGGTTTTCCCACGTAATTCTTGGTGTTCTGTCTCTGTGTTGATTCTATGTGTTTTGTTTATGTTATTCTTAACGTTCTGTAAAAGTTTTAAACTGCATTCTTGCATGATCTTCCTTGTTAATTGACATTAGGAAGGCGTTTTTGCACTGTGTTTTCCTTACATTATCACTTATTATTATGTCGACAAACAAAGAAAGCGTAATAGCTCACTGGTCTAGCTCCATAGCACTGAAAATGTATTGGGGCTCAAGTTATTCACCGAAGGGACAAGATCCGTTCCCATCCGGGTCAGTAGTGGGACATTCTGTGAATTGGAGAAGGGGCAACAACGTAGTTTGCTGGGCCCTACTATTCTAAGGGCCCTACAATTATAGTTGGCCTCCCACCCACCCCCTTTAGAATAGTAGGGCCATAGAATTGTAGGGGTGAATGAATGATTTGTGAATCCGCTGTCTCTACAACCAACCATATGATCTGTGAATCCGTTGTCCAAGCAGGGGAGACGTCGAACAATGCAAGGTAATGATGTAAGTATGAACCAGAATAAAAGAAATAGAACAGAGAACAGATACTAAAACAAGAGTACAACAACACAAAACCTTATCTTGGGAAAACCCTCCACTTGAGGGTGAAAAACCCAGCCTGCAAAAGTAATACTTTTATTGAAAACTTCAAATGACCAATACATATATTGAAAGCTTCAATTGACTATCACAAAGTCTGAATCGCTTTCTTATCAGATACAACTCCTTGACAAAATGATAACTAATGATATACTCCTCTCAAAACATAAAATTACACATCAATTGTTCTCCATAAAACAATGAATGCCGAAAAAACTCAGAATTCGGACTTAGCAAAAATACTGAAAAGTATTACACGTGACTATATGATGAAGCACACAAGATAACTATGCCCCAACCTGCACAATTCATAAATACATATACTACCCAAGGAGAGCAGAACATGCATCAAGAAGAACATATATACAATTCTGAACCGAACGCCTTATCTTTTTGGAGATGTCGATACCAATAGCTGTCGCAGAAATACCAAAGACATCCACACCAAAGAAACGGTCACACACCCGCAATAACTCATGAAAAACAGTAGATGAAGTGACAAGTATGAACGGAAGAAGACAGATAAGCCATCGACAACAATCCAAGTAGTGAACTTCACCAACGAGATGAGAAAGGAAGATGAATGCACATGTCGTGCTTGCCATGCTGCATGAACAGATACGGAGGAGCTAGCCACGTTGAGGATATGCAAATAAATCACCAATGCAAGAGGAAGGCTCTCTCGCAGCTATATAACTTCAACACTCCCTCTTAGCAAGAGAGAGATCTTCAATATGTCATCACATGACAAGTACACATAACTGCAACCCAGAAGATGTCAACAAAAACTCATCACAAATTTTCTCAAATAAAAAATGTTATCTTAGCATAACAATATTCACCATAGCTACTTCTAGAGGGTGAATCAGAAAACAGAAAATAAAGTCATAGAGTCACACGCATGACTTCCACCATGGCTACTCCCAGAGGCTGGATCCACCATAGCTACTCCTAGAGGGTGGAACAAGGGATTTCACCTCGAATTTCTCTCGTAGAGAAGAACTCATTAACAAGGGATTTCACCTCGAACTTCTCTCGCAGAGAAGAACTCATTAACAAAATCTTCAAGACAAAGAGACTCCTGAAATGTCAGACTCCCTCTAAAGATGGAATGTCAGGCTCCCTTTGAAGCTGAAATGTCATATTCTCATTTTAAAATAAGAAACCTTCTAAATTTACATTAGACCTTGGCTCCTCCTGAGGTGTCCCTATGTTGATTTCTGCAGAAGAAGCTAGATGAGAAGACCTGAATTTGCAATCTCGAGCAATGTGACTATATTTGTCACACCTATAACATTGAATGTGGGATAAGTCCTTTTTCAGTTCTGAAACAGGATCTGACTCTTTGTCTCTATCCCTCTTTCTTCTTTTGCCTTTTTCCATAGAAGAATGAGTAACAAGGACTTGATTTTCCATATCATGATGATTACGCCCAATACCTCTCGCCTCCAATCTGCATTCCTCTTGAATACAATCAGCTCTCAACCGATCAAACTTGGGTAGATTATTTCTTCCACTAATACCTTGAATGAAAGATTCCCAAGAGTTGGGAAGTCCATTCATGGCTAACATCACCAAGTCTTTATCAACAAAAGATTCTCCAATTGCACTGAGCTGATCCTTTAACTCTGTAATTTTTATGAAGTATGAAACAACTGATTCTTCTTTATTCATTTTAACATGCAACAATTGACGTCTCAGGGCTAGAGCTCTGTTGATGTTGTTGAATTTGTATAGGTCCTTCAGAGTCTGAAATATTTCTTTGGCTGAACCCAACTAAGAAATGATAGGAATTGGATGATCCTTAACATAATCAATCAAAATTTCCTTTGCCATGGTCCTGTTCTTTCTCCATTGAACTTTCTTGGCATCAACAAAAGGTTCTGCTACATCTGAATTGACATAATCAAGAAGATCATTCTCTTCAAGAGTAATCAGAATTCTAAATTTCCAGGAAGAGAAATTTGAAGAACCATCTAGTCTGTCTTCTGCTTTCAACCCATTCACCATTGTGAAAGGCTTAAACAAGCAACTGAAAGAGATAAAAGAAAACTTACTTTTGGTTCTTGATCGATTCCTTAGACCTGCTCTGATACCATGTTGAGTATGAACCAGAATAAAAGAAATAAAACAGAGAGCAGATACTAAAACAAGAGCACAACAACACAAAACCTTATCCTAGGAAAACCCTCCACTTGAGGGTGAAAAACCCAGCCCGCAAAAGTAATACCTTTATTGAAAACTTCAAATGACCAATACTTATATTGAAAGCTTCAATTGACTATCACAAAGTTTGAATCGCTTTCTTATCAGATACAACTCCTTGACAGAATGATAACTAATGATATACTCCTCTCAAAACATAAAATTACACATCAATTGTTCTCCATAAAACAATGAGTGCCGAAAAACTCAGAATTCGGACTTAGCAAAAATACTGAAAAGTATTACACGTGACTATATGATGAAGCACACAAAATAACTATGCCACAACCTGCACGATTCAGAAATACATATATTACCCACGGAGAGCAGAACATGCATCAAGAAGAACATATATACAATTCTGAACCGAACGCCTTATCTTTTTGGAGACGTCGATACCAATAGCTGTCGCGGAAGTACCAAAAGACATCCACACCAAAGAAATGGTCACACACCCGCAATAACTCATGAAAAACGGTAGATGAAGAGACAAGTATAATCGGAAGAAGACAGATAAGCCACCGACAACAATCCAAGTAGTGAACTTAATTGACTACATGAGAAAGGAAGACGAATGCACATGTCATGCTTGCCATGCTGGATGAACAGTTACGAAGGATCTAGCCTGGCAGAGGATATGAAAATAAATCACCAATGCAAGAGGAAGGCTCTCTCGCAACTATATAACTTCAACAATTATCACTTATTATTATTTCGACAAACGAAGAAAGCGTAATAGCTCACTGGTCTAGCTCCATAGCACTGAAAATGTATCGGGGCTCAAGTGATTCACCAAAGCGACAAGATCCGTTCCCATCGGGGTCAGTAGTGGGACGTTCTGTGAATCGGAGAAGGGGCAACAACGTAGTTTGCTGGGCCCTACTATTCAAAGGGCCCTACAATTATAGTTGGCCTCCCACCCACCCCCTTTAGAATAGTAGGGCCATAGAATTGTAGGGGTGAATGAATGATCTGTGAATCTGCTTTCTCTACAACCAACCATATGATCTGTGAATCCGTTGTCCAAGCAGGGGAGACGTTGAACAATGCAAGGTAATGATGTAAGTTGATTGGCCACCAAGTTGAGTAATTTGGCTACCAACCAAACCCCAGATTCTATACGTAACATTCATGCCTTATTCTAGCGTATTCTAGCAAGTGAATTAATTACTGATTAATTAACCCTGTCTTTTCTATAGTGCGGCCCACCTGCTTATCCTGTTACACCCCCCCATTCCCATTACTCCAACATCATGTCAATGGGATATTCTTCCTGGCTCGATATTTCCCACCCTTACTCTTATTCTAGATTAATTAGTGTAGGGCTTGACTGGTGGGTGGGTGGTAATAGTTCGCCTGCTAAAATAAGGACTATAGTTTCCCACCCACCAGATGGTCCCACCTGCCCTTCATACAAGATTTTAACATCATTTTAAATCACTTTTAGACTCTTATGGTCATCCCACATGTGTTGGTGGTGGCCTTTCTTTTCTTACACGTCCATGTAACTGCCTCCTTTCAATGAATAAGGCTACCGAATATTAACTTGCTGTAGCACTCAAAGCATTACTGTTTTCCCCTACAAACAACCATCATGTTCGATTCTTCTGCAGGCATGTTGTTAGGTTTTTTTTTTAAGAAATGACAAAATGTTTTGATTGGTTTGACTATTTCAAAAAATGAGAGTGAGGGGTAAGATTTCAAGGCAAGGCAAAGCCAAACATCAAGTGTCATAATGGATTTCGTATAAACTGAACTGTTTGTATCAGTTGCTTTTTTGAATCTCAAAGGGTCAAAAGGAGGGTAATTTACTCCTGCAAACATTGAATGACCGATATATAACTTTCTGCCAAAAAACAATGCTAAATCCGACTGCTGTGAATTGACTGACACATTGCAGAGTATGAAATGTGATTTAAGTAAATTGAAAATAAATATCTGAAACTATGTAAGGTTCCCAAAATTGTTTAAGGGAATAAAGAAGTGTTTCCAAGCAATATAATTCCAAAAATCAAGTTTTTCCAGCCTCTACAAAAGTAAGCCAATAGAAATCCTGCTAGTATGTTTTACTTTTACATAGCTGCTATTTAAAAGGGAACTAGTTGGAGGGAACATCCAACCTCAATGGAAAATTGTGTGTAATTATTTATTGTTGTTTCACTGGAGAAAATTTAAGGTTGTCTTAAAATTTGTGCCCTTTTATGCTCATGACTGAGAAAGAAATTGCCACTTATGCCAAAGAAGATGTCTGATTCGCAAAGAGCAAAATTGTGGTTAGGTGCATTGACTAGCTTTAACTGTTGACTGTAAATTCTAAGTGTTAGTATTTCATTAATAAAAGAATAAAATGGCAAAAGAAGAGGAAATTCAATTAGTAGTGTTTAATGATGGGACGATTTGTTGTCATCTGAAGGATATAACATTTGGTTTAAACGATCTTTGTGACTTTGTCTGAATAGAAGAAAATTTCAGGAACGTGTCGTTTAGTTTATAATGTTTAAAAACTGAAATTGATTTACCACTTTTATCTTTCTTTGGCACTATCAGAAAAATAAAAAATATGTTAAATTACTGAAGGGGTAATTAATGTGACTATAAATATTTGGTGCTGCCGGGATATTTTTTATGGTTGTAGGTAGAATTTGCATGAAATAAGCAAGCATCCATCAATGTATATTTAAATGTGTTCTTTTTGGAACTTTGTATTGTGTAGTGTGCAAGAGGAATCATTCCTGGATATCAGTGGGTCTTTGAAGCCTCCAAACACTGGCTGTGTCAACTGGCTATTATCATTGTCAGAGAAGGGTTCAACAGTTTTGGAGGCAGAGAGGTCTGAAATTTAATTTATTTTTGGCATCAATGTTTTGTTGTCCCTTTCATATGTGACTTGATGAAGGCCCTTTTCAACGATCCACACTAAGATTGTATAGCTGCTATTCAAATGGCTTTTGTAGATTGCTTTCAGACTATTTTCTCTTTCATTTGTAATATATTGTGTTCTTTGATTCAGATTGGCATATTTATCTTACCTTTGCAAGTTACATTATCCAAGTTTCACAATCACGAATATTAGTGCAGGAAAATTCACAAGGAAGACAGGAAAAGAGAAATAAGAACAGAAAACAGTGATCCCAAAGTCAACGATGGTCACAGAGTACATAGAGAGTTTTCTGCAGATCATTCTCATGAAAGAGAACACAAGCATACATCAAAAAGAAAAAGGAATAATACAGATGCTGAAGTCAAAGATGTTGGTACAGTTAGTGAAGACTTTCCGGCCAATCAATTTCATGAAAGAGACTACAAACACAAATTAAAAAGAAAAAGAAATGATACAGATTCTGAAATAAAAGATGGTGGCACAGGTAGTATAGAGTTTCCTGCAGATAATTTTCTTGAAACAAAATACAATCACAAATCAAAAAGGAAAAAAAATGATATAGATGCAGATTTGTAAATTGTATTTCAAAAAAGTTTCACAAGAAAATCCTTGTAAAGGTTTTTTTTCCTGATCAAAGAGATTTTCTAAGAAAGATCATTTCAAATGAGCCTAAATTTTTGACAGTCAATCAAATTCTTATCACAACCCTCGGATCCTACCAAATTGATTTGCCCTGCAAACCACCATTTTTAACAACTTTGTTCAAAATCCACTTATGAGATATTGGTATAAGGATAAATAAAAGAATTTCCCCATGGATCTACCGAGGCTTTTAACTGAGATTTTATCAAATATTAATACTTACTCTGGCTACAAGGAAGGCTTGTGATGCATGTTCTGGAATGGGTACCCATGTAAGAAAGGCCGCCAAGAGAGAGATCAGGAATTAAGTTTGACACTAGTAATAGAATCAGCCGTGGAGTTTTATATTAGCTGTTTTATATTCAGTGTATCGGGAACTGTGTTATTTTCTATTCTCCTCCAACCCCCCAACCTCATTCCCCGGCATATATCTACAGCGTTATCCTGTTAAAGCTCAGTACCTCAAAGTACAATAAGAATATTATTTTATTCTCCATATCTATTTGATGAGCATTGTATGGTTTAATTTTTCCAGATTTGGGTATTACAATTTGAAAACAAACAAACCATATTATTAACTATTCAAGCATTCTCAAAACAATGATTCTTAGTCATCAACAGTGTTTATAATCTAATTAATTGTTTTCAGTCAAAATTTCTGGTTTTAATCCCTTGGTAAAGTTCAATACTTTCTGTTAATCTTTTGTTTTGAAATAATTCTATGTTAAAAATATTAAATATTTGTACCTGAGGCAAAATTTGATTTTTCATGAAATCATCGAATCACCAAAATTCCCTGCATTACCTATTGAGGAAACTTTGAAACGTCTCTTTCATGGTACTGCTTGTTATGTATCTGTTTATTTGTAAGTACCTTAGTTAACTTGATTATAACATAAAATGTGTTGGACAACATTGTATAGAATCGAACTTCCTCTGAATGGCTATTGAGGAAATTTTGGAACGTCTCTTTCATGGTACTGCTCTTTATGTTTCTGTTTATTTCTAAGTGCCGTAGCTAACTTAACTATAACATAAATGTGTTGGACAACGTTGTATAGAATTGAACTTCCTCTGAATGGCTATTGGCTATTCCTAAAATTTTTTGTTTGGAACACGTTGTAAACCCAGTTCAGACAAATATTTAACTTTCTTCTCAAAAACCTTTTAGTCATTTAGCAAAACTTATGATATTTGTCCACAAAAGGTAGTCTTTTAACTCTGGGTTTGAGTGCCGGAACCTTTCATTATGAAATGCTATTGCAGGTAGGAATGTCAATATGTAGTAGTATTCAAGAGATAATTTCACATAAGCAAGTTTAATATACTATTAAGCAGATGAAAGTTAAAGACTAGCAAGCAACTAAGTGCAAATAGTTTTCATCTTGTAACTGTTTATAACAGTAGTCACACTTGATATTTAGGGAAAGTGGAAATGTACCTTTAAGATGAGCAAATCCTGGTATCTATTATTTGTCTAAATTTTCTTATCATCAATGAGCTTCATTAGAAAGCTTTATGCATTGACTTTTGGGCGTCTATATTATATTATTAAGCCTTCAACCCTTGTTTTTTAATTTCTGTTTATACTTTTTTCATTCATGTTTGCTTTGTTGATTGATTTTAGAATGCATGCTTTCAGCTTGTGTGCCAAAAAGTTAAATCTTTGACTCATCTTTTCATGTAAAAGTTAATGACAACATACAACCATAGATGGAAGTATGTTGCACGGATTTCCCATTTCAATAGAATAGACAATGTGAGCATGGGAATCAGCTCATGCCCACAATGGTGACAAGGTTTTTGGGAATGGACAATCATTTCGCTAGAATAGCTAAAGAGTGAACTGCAATTGAGTTTATGGTTATTGCTTTTAATTTCTTATTCTGCAACCATTGTAACATTTCATTAATAGTCTTTGGGAATCCAGACCAATCACCTTGCTGAAGCGGCTGCTTTGTATCATGCGCTTAAACTTGCTCATTGTCAGGGGTTTAAGAAAGTCTGGGTTGAAGGAGATTCCCTCAACAAAATCCAGCGTTTGAAGAAAATTCAGAAGCCTAGTTGGTCTATTGAGACTTTGATTAATGATTCACTGCTTTTAATTAGCTCATTTGAAAATGTTTTGTTTCCCATTTCTATAGGGAAGGGAATGCCTTGGCGGATTCTTTTGCCAATATGGCGTGCTTAGGAGAGATGAGTTTATTTGGCAGAGGAATGACACCCAGCCGCCTAATGTGGAAGACATTATTAATTATGATTTGCTTCATGGCCGGTAATGCAATGTCTTTTATTTGCCTTGCATTTTCGAAGATCCTTATTGGAGTTTGGGTGGCAAGTCTAATCAGTGATTTTAAAGATTATCTCTGCCATTTCATGATGGTCACAAGGATTATGGGTCGACTATGATTGTGTGGGGTAGGTTCTTGATTGTGACTCTTTGGCTTTTTCTCATTATGGGTGGCGAGAGGATAGGCTAGAGGCTTTAACTTGTGATGATGTAAGAAGGATTGTAAAGTGTGGAAAATTTTGAATAAGGGTGGGGTGATTCCATACTTACAACATCTCCATGGCTTGGATCCAAAGTTGCATGGACACGGATACGGTTTTTTTTAAGATCCCCAATATGGATACGGTTGGATACGTCATTCATAAAAAACTTGGACACATATATTTAATACAGTTTTCTAAGTTATTCAAGGAGATTTTCATTACTTCAAAAGCAATACAAACACATAATTGCTACATAAATAATGATAAGTTGATTTGACATTTTACAATATTGCAAAAATAGTAGAGTTGCATTGGAAGATAACCCCAAAAATGGGTCACTAAAATAGAAAAACATTTCATTTGTCTCTCATTTGGTGTAGGTTTTGTTAATATCATTTTTAAAAAAAAATTGCATGAATGAAGTTTTTCAAAATTAAATTTAGGAAGATTTACATCAATTTTTTTTAAAAAATCAAATCACATTAGTATATAGCATGGTTGAAAATCAAGGATTTTTGGGCATGCATGGGTACAATATTCAATGTGTATCCGGGTTGTATCGGATACGTATCCATTTTGGAAATGAGAACGGACAAAGGAGTTTCCAACAACTCTGCTTGGATTTGAAAGCCACACAAATTTTCTTTGATGGTTGGAAGGACCATACTCTTTTAGTCTGTGGCAAGATTGTTGAGATCACAAAGGAGTTTATTGCTGAGATTACATTGCTTCCCATAGAGGGAAGACAAATCTTTAGAGATGGAATTCCTTGGAATTGGTTGTCCAAATTTTTCTCAAAGGAAAGCAAGGACTCGAGCTAGTGAAGAAAGCGAATGGTGGTTACCAAGTCAAGTTGCTCAAACCTCTTTGGGCTGCATTGGTAAAGGTAATTATGTAGTACTTCACCCTTGATGGGAAATACATGACTGTTAAAAGAATCCAATTCCGCATGAGGGTCTAATCCTCCTAATCCTAGAGCATGTTACGGCCCTTCCCTCTCCCTCGAAAATGAAATGCCAAAAGAATGGCTCTCCCCCTTCGGCTGATTTAATGCTTTCTAAAAAAACCCTTTTACTTTTAGGTAAGAGATTGAATTTAAAATATAAAGAGGGTCTTAAAATAATAGAATGTGCTCTAATGAAGTAGGGCTTATAATTTGATTTATTGCTTTGTGATTTTTAATTTTTTTAGTTAAGAGATTGAATTAACATACAAAGAGGGCTAACCTCAGGGTCTCCAAGTCATTGGGCTAACTTACTGTTTCCTTTTGGTTACCAAAATAAAATAAAATAATAGAGGGCTGATCTTAAAATGACAGTTTGTGCTATTAGGACGTAGGGCTTGTTGGCATTTGTATGAAGATTGCATTAATGATATGTTATGTTGTCATTGATGTCAATTAACTGGTAATGATATTGTTGTAATATTGTTACTGAAACCGATAGGAAGAATTTGTGGAGTGAACCTGTAACCGATGTAAACCTTATCTATTGATGTAACCAGTAAACCCTACATGTTTTAACTGGTAAACCCTACCTGTTGTTTTTGATAAATCCTAATCGATTAAGTTTGGTGAATTGGTTATATTGGTTTATGATCTAATGATGAGCGGTAATGATTATGACACGTATGATTATTGTATGAAGACAATTCCAAGAGATTTTGGTGAGTTGTTGTAACAGTTTTTGTCTAGGGAATGAGCAAATGTATTGCATCTAATGCAAAACGCATGATGAGTTACTAAGTTCATTGAAGCGGTGATCAAAGAATGATCAAGGTTTTCTTGATTGTGTGCAGAGATTGCTATGTAATCCAACAGTCATACTTGAACCAATTTGTTTGTAATCTCTATGAGAATTAGGTTTTTGTTGTGTTACTGACCTGATTGATTTGTTTATAAGGTCGATGAAGCTGTTTAGTTTAATGAGTTGGCAAAGAGTGACCATAGATCAGTTGAGTGTGTGGTTGGCGAACCAAATGATGTATTTGCAATTTGAGTAAAGGCAGATAGGAACATGAAATGGATTTGATCAAGCAAGTGTAGTGCTATTCATACAGATCAACAAACTCTTCTTGTTTTCTAACAATTACAGTAGAATTGAAATCCCCTAACCGGGTAAGCTCTAATAAGCTTGGTGTTATTCAAATCCTCTAACAAGGTGATCCATTAGCTTGGATTTTCAAATTCTCTACCAAGGTTACTCCTTACAGGGCATTGCTTCTAACAAGGCATTTATAGTCAATCCCTTAACCGGGTGATTCCTAACATGATCAGTTCTTAACAAGACTTTTTGTAAAGCTTTAACATGCTAGGCTTCTAACATGGAGGGCTTCAGAAGAGTTCAGATAGTTATCTTATGAGTCTCATCACACTGTGGTTTTTACCTATTTTGGTTTCCACGTCAAAAATATGTGTCAACTGGTCAATGTTTTTGTGGTTATGTTTTCATGGATGATTTACTTAACTAGTTAACTTTTTTGATAAGACATGATAACCAGAAGCATTGAGAAATGAAGAAGTTGTTTACTGTTAATTTGTTGTAACAATCAACCGGTTTATCTTATGAGTTTTTATCTTGACAGAGGTATTACATTGTTAGTTCTAAGTTTAGCATTGTTCAAAACATATGATTTCCCCGCTGGTGTCCTTGCCCGCAAGTGAGAGTAGGTCTTAAGTTACACTTTAAGTCGATTGTGAGACATGAGCGGAAGAGGTTCGAGAGTGAAGTGATAAATTGTAAGGATCAACAAATCCCCCGCAACACGATATCCCACAAAGGTGAAAGTAGGTACACTTTATAGTTTAATTTAATAGAGCGGGAAGATTGTGGAAGATGATTGCATAAGTGTTTAAGATAGCCAGAATAAATCAACTCGAAACCTGCTGAACTTGAATAAGATAAAGCTCGCAAAAGACAATGTGCGGGGCAAGTAGCAGTAAGCGGAGGTTGGAATTTATAAGTGCCAAGGAGTGAAAGGGAAATACGTGTCAAAATCTTGTTGTAAGTTACATTCTGACCAAGAAGCACAAAAAAGGCAAGGAGAGCCATTAGATTACATGTTTTTTTTGAAATTCGTCCCGTCCTTTAGGCCTTCTTCTCAGATTAAATGCTAACACTGTGAGTTCTAGCTTATCAAATAGAGGTCATAGCGAAAACATTGCAACGATATGATTCTAAGAGGTTAAAGGGAGCAAGTGAAGTAGAGAAGGATACATGAACGAGCAGGAAGTGACCAAACTGGTAGCGTATTCAGATTTTGCAAGTGAGTCTCAAGGTGAATCAGGTAAGTATCCTAAGCCTACTAGTAAATTTATGAAATTAATTAGTTGAAGCTAGATGGTTTTAAATGAAAAGGTAGAAGGGTAAAGGGGAAAATAGTCTAAATACCTAGGTTAGTGCATACATGACAGTGATTTAAGGAACCCTCAACAGGAACCGTAGAAGCAGATCAAATGGGAACCAGGAAAACAAAGTTGAGGAAAGAATTCAAATGGGAGTTTCCATAAGTAATACCTTGCTCAGGAATGTAATTGGATACCCATCTCGGGGAATGAAATCTCTAAGATGTCATTGATAGAATCAAAGAACCTATTGCGATGCATGAAATGAAAAGTTTGGGAGAAAGCAGTTTGATTCAAGCAGTTGGATTTCCAGTTGCAGTTGAGGCACACGACTTGGTTCAATAGTGCACCCATCATTATGATATGAGATTGAGATAACTTGTAAACAATCACAGGGTCTACGCCGATCTCACAACCAAGGGCATAAAGGAACTGTTAGGAATTCCTGCTCCTGGAGCATGGATAGAAAGGACTAGAGAGCAAGCGGAGCAGGAGTTTCATAATGATAAGTAGGCATTTGAAAGAACTATGAGGGGAGAATGATACATCAAGAAACAAGGCAGAGTATTAACTAAAATGCCTACCTTGATAGTAAGGAAGGATACTATCCCGAAGTGTACGCTGCCATCACATTCATTAGTAGGATGACAGGGTTAGAGATAAGTGGGTTGTTCCAGGGTTGGATGTTCACATACATACAAACAATAAGAAGGAATACATGGACATATGAGTGGGCCACATTCATCAGCGACTCAATATACCATTGCATACAAGACACAACTAGGAATTTTTATATGTCTTCCTACCTTGTTTATGCATGCACCATAAAAGCACATATTCAGGGTTTAAATACCGTATGAATTTTAGGTACAGAGCTTGACAAGAACCCTATGTATACATATTACCCACAATTGACAAAGGATGAAGCTATGTTGTATTACAAAGAAGTAAATGATTACTTCCCCATGAAAATTACTTGAGAATTGGAGGGAAGACTAGGAGAAAGAGTACCAGAAGAGGTACGAAATATGCTCAAATACTATGGTAAATGGTATATCCAATTTCCTACCTGGTCTTATCTCAGAGTGCAAGGGTTCACATGGACACCTTTCAAGCTACCTAGGTATCTGTCCATATGGGCGTGGCTACCATAAGTTTCTAGACAAATGATAGAGCTACACAACAAATACCTGACCACACATAGAAAGCTATGGTTTAAGTTCTCGGCGAAGATGGGTGATTTTTTTTGTGACTCATTACAAGATGCAAAAAGGACAAAAGAAGACTTACTTGCTAGGCATCTACAATACTTCCAATATACAAGGAAAAATTATGATCCCTTGGAAAAGATTGGAAAATATATTGCAAAGAAAGAAAATAATATCCCAGATTTAGAAGATTATTGGATGAATTGCAAACATGACAAGGAGGTACGAATGAGGAGATATTACCAAATGTTGATTCTCAGGCAAGTGAAGGGGTTAAGACTAGATAAAACTGGGATAGAAGTGCCCAATGAATTAGTAGAAGATGATGAAGAAGTGTTGTGGCCTAACTATGTAATAGACCAAGTGGAGCAAAGACCAGTAAGTGAGCCTGCTCTGAATGAGCTTGAGTTGGTCTCTATGGACCAAATCAATCAATTAGTTCTAGAATCAACCAAAAAGTGGATAGAGGCATGCAAAGTGGAACTGGTAAAACAGGGGCACGAGTTGACCCTGAAGAGGAAGAGGAAAAGAAAAGATACAAAAGAAAATGCAGATTTCCTGGTGCATAAAAGAAAGATTGATATGACAACGATAATAGAGCCTGGGACCTTAAGAGCGGAAGATTTAGATCAAGAGGGCATGCAAATTGTCACCATGAATGCCGATCTAAATCAATTGGCAAGAAGTAAGGCGACTCAAGCTCAAGACCAAAGTAACATGAATGTGCAAACTTCAGCTATTGGTGATACAATAGTGGTGCAATAAAAGGTACCCCAAGGACAAGTATTGCTGGCTGTTCCCATAACAATGTCTCAATCCGCAACTCAGTTATTTGCTTCCCCTTTGTCAGTAAATAACACGTTGGGTGCCATAATTAGTATGGTAGGAGAAGGAGAAGGAGAAGAAGATGACCCAAGATTTTATATGGAGTCGAGCAAGCTATTGGAAAGAAAGTTTGGCACGTGCTATATGGAGAAATTGCAGAAGAAACTCGAGCAAAGAAAAGCATCGCATAAGTCTTCATCCAACATGCCTGCAACAATAGAGGCGACCACTAGTAAAAGCATGATGGGAAATGTCGTTAACTTAGGTGATGAATCTTTAGAGTTAGCAGGCAAATGACTGAAAGATCAAAATGTTCCATCCCTAGATGCTGAAATACCCGTAGAAGAGAAAATGGTAAGTGAAGAAGTGACACAATTTGAAAATGAGTCTGATGAACAAATGGATAAAAACGTGGATGAACAAATGGATAAAAAAGTGGAGAAGAAAACTATGGAGGAGAGAGGGAAATGGGTTGAAGTAAGCAAGGAAGTATCAAAGCAAAATATAGCAGCAAACCCGCTACAAAAGATAGCCGCAAACTTGCAACAAGAGATGCACGAAGATTCGCAACAAGAAGTGCTCGAGGTCCCGCGACAAGAAGTATCATAAATGACACAAATAACTGATGCAACAAGGAATAAAAGTGATGAAGTGGAAACACATAAGAGTGCATTGGGTATTGTGGACAACGGAGGAAATAAGGAAAGTGAACAAGAAAGTTTTAAGGAAGATGTAGTTCAAAAGAATTCAACAAATAGTCCAAGGCTTGAAAAAGGAAAAGGAGTAATCTAGTGGAATCCCAAAGGGAGCTTGTGGACGATGAAAGGAAATGAAAGTCTAGGGAAAAAAAAATTCATAGCAAGTGTGGAAAATGAGAATATTTCCAATTGGCTAAGACAACAGGATGAACCAAACAAACCAACAAAGATTGTTCCAGTGGATTTCAATAGTTTGTTAATAGGGGCACCTAATGTAAAAATGAAGAAGACTGCCAAAGCTCGATATACAACCCAGTTAAATGACAAGGGAGAGTAGGAGATGCATATTATGTAGCCGATAACCAAAGGAAATGAAGTAGGATGAACGGATGTAGAATATCAAATCACTACGGTCACATTGGGAAAACCCTCCGGGTTCGAAGGTGATATAATTACTAAACATGGTGTAGCAATCATGAAAGATCAGATACAGAGGGAACAACAAAAGATAAGAGAGAAAAAATGCAAATACAACTACTAGTTCAGTTTATAAAGGGGATTACTCAAAAGGGAGATACCCCACAAAAAATCCGAGCTCATCCGGTATTAGTGTCACAGGAAGAAGTAGATGGGGTGGACACATTGAAGAAGAAAGCATAAATGTTGGATGAATGAATAGGTGAGGTATTGGCCCATGCCAAGGCATCATTGGAGATGGAAGGAGACATATATGCCTAATGGAGTAATCTAATTAAGAGGTTCACCCGAGTTCAAGGGAGATATGAAGATCTGCTAGAACGAATTGAAGTGGAGAAGACTAACCTCCAGGCTATCGGGGACATGGCGACAAAAGAGGTAGTAGAACTGGGAATAATGACTGATAAGAAAACAACTGAAATAAGGACATGGATTGCAGTTAATACGAGGCAATTGGGCATATTGCGGGAAGGCGTCGAGGTTTTTCAAAAGTTAAAAAATGAAGCAGCGAAGACTCAACTCAAGAATACGATGCATATTCAAGTAGTAATAGAAAGATTAATCGAATAGGTAATAGACATGGGGAAGGAAAAAGTGTTGGAGGAGTTTGAAGGCATGTGAGATAAAAGGTGGTCGGATCTTGCAAAGTATAAGGGCACACAAATATTAAGTGATATCAGACAAGTCCAAAATATAGTGAAAAGTTATAATGAAGAGGCCACAGATGAAAAACAGGACCCGAAGCCATTGCGGATGGAATGTAAAGTGCAGGAACAAAAGTTGTCCATGATTAGTGAATTAAGAAACAAAGAGGTAGCTCAAGTCTTCGCAAAGCTTCGACAACACCTGGGACAACAAAAGCAAATGTCTGAAGCAAATGTTGAAAAGCCTAGCATTGACCACAGTCAAGATTAATGATGAGATGACAATGTTTTGTTGTGTTTCTTGTAACCCTGCTATAAATGCAGAAGTGATTCATTTTTAAATAGTTCGAGAATTATAGACTTAGGGGAGCTTTGACAAGTCCAAGATTTTATTCTCTGTTCTCTTAAAGAGCAGTTTTGATATTGTCTTTTCTTTGCAAATTCTTGTGATGATGATGTACTGAGAGATAATGTTCAAGGGAATCTAGATATAGTCAATTATTTCGGCAAAGATAATATATAATTCTTAGTAGTTTTCTGGTGTGTTATATCCCTATCCCTTCTTGAAGTAATTTCTTTTAAAGATCACACAATTTCAAGTATGATTGAGAAAGTATTTCTGATTGTTTAGGAAATTGTTCTTCAACATTTCATAGTATTTCATAGAGACATTTATTAAAAGGCTCGATGTAGTATAAGATTTTCTTATAGTTGTATTTAGCTATTCTTTCGATTATCATAAAATCAAAGTTGATACTCCGCATATACTATCTAAATGTGCATCCTAGAGGAAATTATTTGGAATCCCTTTGTGAAACAGTTGATGTATGCTTACTGAGTTAAAACCATAGGGTCTTAAGAGGACGTTTTGAGCCTTGGGGAATATATTTCTATACCTTTCAAGTAAATAAATAAGATTAAAGGGCAAAAATTTATAACTACTTAGTGAACTCAAAATCCACATCAACAAGCATACTTATGATAAATTAGCAGAATGAGAAAGAGAGAGATATGAGTGACTGGAAGCAAGATTGCAAAGAGATAAGACATCACTAGATTCAAGGGAACAAGCCCCCAAGCCTAGGATCTTAACTCATATAATCATTTGCAAGGGCACATAAAACAAGACAAAAAAAGAAATAAAAAGTCACACAAAAGACATACAAAAAGACAAAAAAGGTGTTAGTATTGAAAACAAAGGCTCTAAGTCAACTAGTTGAAGAGACCTCGATAGTTAAAATGTCTCAACACTAATATCATTATTGGAATACCATTACAAGAGCACAAGTGGTGACATGGAAAGAGAAAGAACATGTATCAAGTGATGAACCATGATCCAACAACTAGCAAGGCATGCTATTCTTATGGGTTCATAGGGAGGAGAAAAAGGAAACATGAATTCCTCAGACTAGCAAGTTGTGTTATGCTAGGTGATCCATGGAAGAAAGTAAGAGGGAACATGGATTTCATAGGCTAGCAAGTTGTGTTATGCTAGGTGATCCATGGAAGCACAGATTCCCATGGGATAACAAGTTGTGTTATGTTGTGTGATTCGTGTTGAAAGGAAGAGTTAAGTAGCGAACTGTGTTATATAGTTCCACTCATCATGAAAAATGATGCAAATGATAGCCAAATAAAGCATTGTATATAAGGAAATCTGTAACATAAGTTTGAAAAGCATAACCAAGAAAAGCATTGTATTCAAGGTAATTCACCACTTGAATTTGAAAAGAATAACCAAGAAAAGCATTGTATGCAAGGAAATTTGCAACTTGAGTTTGAAAAGGATAACCAAGCAAAGCATTTGTATGCAAGGAAATTTGCAAATTGAATTTAAAAAAGGATAACTAAGCAGAGAATTTTATGCAAGGAAATCCACAACTCGAATTTGAAAAGGATAACTAAGAAAACCTTTGTATGCAACGAAATCTACTACTTGAATTTGAAAGGGATAACCAAGCAAAGTATTGCATGCATTGAAATCTGCAACTTGAATTTGAAAAAAATAACCACGGACAACATTGTATGCAAGGAAATACACAACTTGAATTTGAAAAGGATATAACCAAGAAAAGTATTGTATGCAAAGAAATCCATAAATTTAATTTGTTAAAGGATAACCAAGAAAAGCATTGTATGCGAGGAAATCTACAAATTGAATTTGAAAAGGATAACTAAGAAAAGCATTGTATGCAAGGAAATCTGCAACTTGAATTTGAACATAAGCAACAAGGAGGCCGTGATGTTTGCCCTCCCTTAAGATGTCAACATAGCCCTATGTTGGTGTATTAAGGTAGAAGGAGAGACAATGATAAATAACTTCAACACCAAGGAGATCTCCTTTAGGCAACAAAATATATGCAATCCAAGCCAAAGAGGGCATAGCTCATTTGAGGCAAAAAAGAGATAGTTGTAAAAACATATCTTGCATAAGTGTAAAAGGATCCTTTTGAGGGATGAAAGGAGGAATCTATTCGTAGCTAAATATATTTAACTCCAAAATAGAGGATATATTTAGTAAAATGACATTTGAAAGGAGAAAGGAGACCAAGAATACACACTTTCCAAGTCAATACCATCTGACCAAAACATGCTCTAGAAGAACGTACCACATGTAACCAAACATATTCCATAGATCCAAACATGTCGGAAGTGTCCAACAGATAGTCTCTTCTGCCTGTAACACTTGATCTTCTATCGATAACCAAAACCTGTTTGGCGGTAGCCAACCATAACAGCTAGTGTTGACATCAATGACAAAACACCAATACAACACATAATAATTTTATCCAATAATGCCAACAATCTCCCCCTTTGGCATTGATGGCAACACTAGATGTGAAAAACATATAAGTACCAAGAAATGCCAAACAAGTCTCCCCCTGTGGAAGACAACCAATAATCTCTTGAATATCAATAACTGTCCCCCTGTGAATGATATCTCTATAAAGTTCTGCATTTATTTTTTTCACATCATGATCTCTCCCCCTTTGACATCAATGCCAAAATTCTGACAAAAATACTAAAGCAAGAAAAACCTCTGTATCTCAAAGCTGACTACTCCCCCTGAGTAGGAGCACCACTCATCAGTGCCAGAATGAATAATATCTTTGATAATAAATGCTGAACTAATGACAAACTGCATCAATCAAGTCTCTGTCGAAGGGGCAGAAACTCCTAACCTGTCTCTCAAACACTCAAATGATTCCTTAGATAGTGGTTTAGTGAATATATCTGCAATCTGTTCTTTAGTGTTCACATAAACCAATTTGACTTCCTTTGCTTCTACCTTGTCCTTTAGAAAGTTATACTTTATTGATATATGCTTAGTCTTAGAGTGAAATACTAGATTCTTAGACATGTCAATAGCTATAGAGTTATCACAATAGATAACTACCAGTTCACTACAATTTACTCTAATATCTTTCAACATTTTCTTCATCAACAAGACTTGAGTGCAATTAGTTGCTGCTGCAACATATTGAGCTTTTGCAGTAGATAAAGAAATGCATCACTGTTTTTCGCTGATCCATGAAACCAGTTTATTTCCAAGATAGAAAGCTCCACGAGAAGTGCTCTTCCTATCATCAATATCTCCTGCCCAATCTGAGTCAGTATATGCACATAAAGTGAAATCATCATTTTTAGAATACCATAAATCATATTATGTTGTTCTTTGCAAACACCAGAATATCCTCTTTACTGCACATTCATGATTTTCTTTAGGATTACTTTGATATCTTGAAACAATACTTACTGCATTCATAATATCCGGTCTAGTTTGAGTTAGATATAACAGACCACCAATTATAGACTTATACCTTGTCGGATTTATTGGTGTAGAAGTATCCTTGATAGATAATTTCTCACTTGTCACCATATGAGTACTTACCGGTTTGAAATTATTCATACCAAACTTCTTCAACAATTCCCTTAGATATTAGTTTGATAGATAAAAATTCTTTTGTCAGTTTGAGTAATCTGCAAACCTAAGAAAAATCCCATCTCACCAATCATGGACATTTCAAATTCATTCTTCATATTGTTAGCAAATTCCATGCACAATTTATGTTCTCCTCCAAAAATGATATCATCAACAAATACTTCAATAATCAAAATATCATTATCAGTGATCTTATAATATAAATTACTATCAACACTGCCTTTAGTAAAACCAAGCTTCAAAAGATATTTATCCAATCTTGCATACCAAGCTCTAGGAGCCTGTTTCAATCCATATAAAGCTTTCTTCAATATGCAAACCATATCTTTATCATCTGTCATGGAAAATCCATCAGGTTGCTCAATGTATACTTCTTCTTCAAGTTCACCATTCAAAAATGCATATTTAACATCTATTTGATAAACCTTATAGCTCTTATAAGCTTCATAGGCAAGAAATAGTGTAACAACTTCAATTCTAGCTACAGGTGCAAATGTCTCACCATAATCAATTCCTTCCATTTGAGAATATCCTTTACAAACCAATCTAGCCTTGTTTCTTACAACTTGACCATCCTCATTCAGTTTATTCCTAAAAACCCATTTAGTTCCAATAACATTCTTATTGTTAGGCCGGGTAACTAAAGACCAAGTCTCATTCTTTTCTATCTAATCTAATTCATCTTCTGTAGCCTTTAACCAATGTTCATCCTTACAAGCTTCAATAACTTTTGTCGGTTCAATTTGAGAAATAAGACATACCTCTTCATTTGCCAGATTTCTTCTTGGCATAACTCCCTTGTTCCTATCTCCAATGATTTGATCCTTAGAATGATTTAATCTTACATACCTTGGTGTCTTCTGAACTTCAGGTTCACTTCTCTGATCATCAGTCACAGTTGAATTTTTTGATTGTGCCGGTGTAACTGTCTCAATTTCCCGTACCTGTTGAGGCATTGCCGGTTCAGTTATGATCATTTCCATTGCTGGTTCCCTATCATATGATATAGAATGATTTCTGTACTTCTCATCCACTTTCACATTAGCACTCTCCACAATTTTTTGCAATCTTTTGTTATAACATCTATATGCTTTGCTTTGAATTGAATAACCAAGAAATATCCCTTCATCACATATAGGATCAAACTTTCCAATTGAATCATCTCTTTTGATATAGCATTTACTTCCAAAAATTCTGAAATACTTAACAATAGGTGTATGTCCAAACCATAATTCATAAGGTTATGCTTTAAACCTTCTACATAATAGACATTATCAGTATTATGCTTACCATCCAAAGAAACAATACCTCTACCTCTGATCATACATGCTTTGTCATCTCCAAATCTGACTTGATCGCCATTGTATTCTTGCAGGGACAAAAATTTCCCTTTATCTCCAGTCATATGATGTGAGCATCCACTATCAATTACCCATTCGTCCTTATCTTCAACTTTTGCGGCCAGGGCCTTTTCTTCATTTTTGATAGCCGGTTCCAGTTCATCTTTCTTTAAAGCATAGAGCACCCATTCCTTTCCATTGTCGGATCCACTAGCAGAGTTTTCTGTCGGTTCATCTCCAGAGTTATCAGTTACTCCTTCCTCATCCACTATGTAGCATTGTTTACTTTTCTTGAATCTATATATGTTCTGGTTAGGCTTAAATGATTTCTTAACTCTTTCCTCAAACCTTGCATTCCTTCTAGGACATCTAGATGCAAAATGACCAATCTTATTATATGAAAAACATTTAAAAGGTGCTTTTCCTTCATACTTACTTCCTATCGGACCTTTAGGTACTCTTCTAGCAAATAAGGCTTCAAGTTGCTCAAATTCTTCATCTTCTTTCCTCACGTCTTCCAATTCTTTTGCATATAAAACTTTCCAATCACTTTTGCCGGTAGATAATGATGATGATGCATGAAAAGTAGGTTCAAACTTTACAACTCTAGAAGATCCAAATTCTTCAAGCTCAAAAGCAGATAATTTCCCAATCAGAATGCCTTTGTTAACTGAAGAGTTTGCCATTGTTCTCAACTCATTAATTGCAGTTGCCTTCATCTTGTAAGCCGGTGGAAGGGCTCTCAAGACTTTGGAAACTATTTCATATTCATTCATAAAACCTCCACAACATCGAATTCCCATAAAAATCTCATTTACTCTTTTCATAAACACAACAATTCTTTCATTATCTTCCATCTTCAAGTTTTCATATCTTACCCGATAACCATCAAGTTTAGCAATTTTAACAGTAGGATCACCTTCATTTAGAGTTTGCAATTTATCCCACATAACCTTTGTCGATGATTTATCAGTCAATCCCATGATCTGTTGATCAATAAGTGCACACAAGAGGGCTTCTCTAGCTCTGAAATCATTATCAATATTCTTATCCAAGTCTGCAGGAGCAGGATTGCCAGATGCCAGATCATAAGGTGTGTATCCTTTCTTAGTGATCTCCCAAATATCCTTGCCAAGACATCTAAGATGAGTCTCCATTCGAATGTTCCATATCCCATAATTTGTTCCATCAAACTTAGGGATTTCTCTTCTGTAAATAGTAGTCAGTGGATTAGAAGTGTTAGCTGCTATAGGATCTACCTCAAGCGGTTAAGCTTCTACAAAAGAGGACCAAAGCTCTGATACCAATTATTAGGATAATCGGTGAAAAACTGAGAGGGGGGGATGAATCAGTTGTTAACAAATTATAACTTTTAATCCACTTAATAACCTTTTAACAGATCAAGTACCAGTAAAGCACATACAAATGCCGATAGGAACAGATACCGGTGAACAATACAACTTAACAATTAAACAGATAATCAATGCAAAGCAACCATACCACATAACACCATGATTTGTACATGGAAAACCCAGAAAGGGAAAAACCACGGTGGGAAGCCTACCCACAGTTAGATGATACTTCTGTAGAAAGTATGTGATACAATGAGGGGCCTTCACATGTAGGAAGGCACACTGCCTAGAGCGTACAACTCATTACAAAAGAGTCTCACTGACTACATAGAGGCTACAACCATCTCAAGATAAATGGACAACAATAAATGACATCAATGACAAAACATCAATGCAACACATAATCAATTCATCCAATAATGCCAACAACCTCTCCTTCCATCTTTTCCTCCATCCTGCCAATGTAGGAGGATCATCCTCCCCCTTTATCTCACAACTCAACTCAATCTCAACCATCCAATGTTTGGTGACATTTTCTTATCCATTGATCTTTGCCACCTAGGATCAGAGCCATAAATTGCCTATAAAAGGAGACCTCTAATCATCATTTTGGCTAATTAGCTAATAGTGAATTATCAAGTGCTTTTATGCTTTTAAGAGATTTCAAGAAACCATCAAGTGTGCCATTGGCTTAGCATTAGCATTACCATTGTAGCATTATCATTGTAGCTTCATCATTATAGCTTCATCATTGTTACTGTAGATTTATCATAGATTGCATAGTCTCCATATCCATTTTAGCTTCATATCATCCCCATTCTCATATTATCATCATAGTTCTTTGCATTGTAGGGACAAATCCACTTTTCTTTTTCATTCACCACATAGCTCATTCTCATTGAAGTCATCTTAGTATCATTTGTGCAAGATATCTGAGGTGAAAATTGATAATAAGATCTCAATAGATAGAGATCAATGGGACAACAGTAAGGAATTAGTGTTTTAGGTATAATTTATGTTTTATTTGTTTATTTATTTATTCATAGTTTCATTGGTGTACTCGTAAAAGTAGAATTTCTAGTTATTTGTGGTGTAATAGTAGGTTCTTCATTATTTACAGTTTACAAGATCACACTTTTTTTACAAACAATTTCGAACCCTAGCCTCCTCAGTGTCACCCAATATAGAAAATGGTCTAGACGATGTGTCAAACACATAGTTAGGTGATGTGAGTCTTCATTGTATTCTTAGAAGAATGAGGGAATAATCTACCTCTCCCATTGCAAAGAAAGTCATAGAGAGTGACCTTCTTGAAATCAGTGGTTTTCCACATTCTATTCCTTGTCCTGAATTAATTGTTTCTTCTTCCAACCATTACCACCTCGAGTCCCATGAAATTTGAACTTCCAGTGGTTTAGAATTTGCCAAAATTGATCCTGAAGTTGTGTCCCAAGTGCTCAAGCTTCCCGGATGCGAGAAATTTGTGAATAAAACTGTAAACTCTGAGTGAGATTATTTTTCTGACAAAAGAGAATGGTGCCTAGTTGAATTGCAACTGGCTAGCTGAAAGTTAAGAGGAAGGGAAAGTCTAGACTCCCTTCACTTCTCAAAAGGGACCATTTCAAAGAAGAATTTTTTTATGCAATCACCCTTTTGCACCATGTTGTGAGAAGTTTTGAATCAGAAGAGTTTCCTTTTTGGATGTGCCATCTTATGATAGTTATTTATATTGGTAATAAATACATTGACTAGGCAAGGCTAATAAGCCAACATTTGCACAAATAGCTAGCTAGATATAGCTAGAGGGAGTCTTTCCATTTGTGCTTGTTATTGATATATATCCTTCTAGCAGAGAAATGGAATAGCATGACTTACAAACCCTAGTGTCTCCAATTGCCGATATACTTGTGTATGAGTACTGCCCATAGTTGCAAAAGAGGAAAGGGATGAAGAATTATCTTTGTGTCAATGACGCCTTTTTATGGGTATTAATTACGAGGATTGAAGGGTCGTTGAAAAAGAGGTTTTCTTCAGAAGATGCAACCCTAGTGACTTAGTATGATGATCATTTCATTTGGTTTGATAGTTTCTCCTACTTGAGAATTAGGGGTTTTGAAAAGGCCCCGTGTAAATTGCATAAATATGTTTCTAATTATTTTGTGTCCCTATAAGTGTGACACTAAATGGCAAAGGTAAATGTAAAATATATAGATCACATGAAGGAAAAGGGATACTCATTTCCCATTTCCTTGATGGATTTTGCTTGCAAGAGCAATGAGGCTACCAAAATGATAGAGAATTTTTTTTTATCAATTTTTTTTTTCAGTTTCTATCACAAAGGCCTTACTACGGAAGTAATGGCTATGTTCAAGCTCATTTTAATGGAGGGAATACATACCTGCATCATCCACAATTAGAAGACTATTGGGAAGATTTCCTAGATTCCAGGGAGGTACAAAAAAAAGATTACATGAGGTTGACCCTAAATCAAGTCAGGGTCTTTAAGTTGCCTCTTTCTATTCTTGAAAATCTAGTTGATGATGGTTCAAAAATTGCTGATGAAATCTATCATAATGCTCTTGGACCCCTCCCACAACTCTCTTGGTCAAATAAGGAGACCATGGATGTAGAAAATAGAACCTCAAATATGGTTGAGAAGAAAACAAAGGAATGCATTGGTTCCTCTACATCAAAGGGGACACCAAGCCTAAAATAGAGTGCATGTCTCAGAATCCTACCACCTCTAAGGTTCTGACCATATCAACTACCACTTGCGAAATTAAGTAATTCGTTGTCTGGAGGAGATGGAGAGCAACTAGGGGATAGTGTAAAGGTGAAATCCATGTGAGGAAGATGCACCAACATCTTCCAAAGGAAAAGCAAACAAAGAAGCTTGTATTGTTGTTTCTTCTACAACTTACAATTTGTCAACTATTATGGGCATTGCCCAAGAGAATGATTCTTTTATCTTCCACCAAATTGGTGGAGATAATATATCCAACACATTCTTTGATAGCTCAAATTTCTCCATGCTTGGTAATTTTGCTCCAATTTATTTCACACCTCCACCTCCCACTAATGCAATAACCAATGTTCCTAGTTCATCCATTGTTACCTCTTCCTCATGACTAAAGAAGGTTGTAGATAATAAGAAAAGGTATACTTCCATGCTAGATACAAAAGTAGACACAATGGCTAACCTGTTATAGGATAGCCCCGAGCCTAGGAATTTTAGAATAATGTCTAGAATGATTGCCGACCATATCTCTAGTCACAAATTCTTGGAAATCAAAAACCCTATCGAAGATAAGAGTGAACATGAAGTCACAGAGATAGACTTTAGCTTAAGTAGAGTGGATATGGGTTTGGCTACTATTGAAGGGGACATCTATCATGTAAAATTCTTTGTGGGTGCATTGTCAAAAAGAGTCAAACTCGAGGTGCAAAATAACTTAGTGCTACAAAAATAGGTGAGCACTTTAACTTCCTTTATTCAATCCATTTTGCAAATGAATAACCAATCCACATATCAAATTGTAACTATTCCTATTGAGGTATTGGACCCAATAAATTGAAACAAATAAAAAGTAGTCAATCTGTCACCTTGGTAGTGGATAATTGGGTCAGTAATATTAGGTTTAATGAAATAGTATGTATCAAGGAATCTATGAGATCATACACTCTAATACCAAAGAAGATGAAAACTTGGAACAATGATTTGAAAAATGTGAAAAGGGAGAAAAATAATGTCAATAATCCTTCATGAATTACAAGAAGTTTTGAAGTTACCCCCATAGATTTTAATTAATGAAGGAAAAATCACTAACAAAATGAGAATTAATTTACCATGTGGGTAGATATGCTAGAGTGGAAACTCTCCATAATCGATGAGTTGGACATTCAAATAAGGTCAACCTTCACACACTCTTAGTAGGACGTTAAGGATTTAAAGCATCACTTGTCTACTCTGGAGATAAACACATTTGAAGAAGATGGAGATAAGCTATGTTAGAACACCAATGTAGCCCAAAGTTTCAAGACAAGGATGGATGAGGAACGGTTTGCCAAAAGGGTGAGTGCAAAGACAATGAAGACCCCAAAGAACCTAAAAACTTATCTCCCAACCTTTAAAAATGAAGTTGATGATATACGCCCAAAAATTATATAGAAATAGATCATAAGTTAAGTAAATACAAGCTGAGTGTTAATATCATAGGATATGCCAATGCTAGATCAGTAACATCGATCATCTCCAAGTACAAGACATATAGAGCAACTATGCTAGCATGGGTGGCACGACAAGCACTTGTCAACGATGTTGTAGAGGAGACACCACATGGAGAAGGAGGTGGAGATGGAGGGGCCATCATCAATTCATCATTAATTAAATCTTATTTTATTGGTGCTTTTATATTTTTTTCTTGATTGGGCACCAAAAACTATTGGCTCTAGAGGTTCGTTATCTTATTTTATATTATGTTATGAGTTTTAAGTTGATTTAGAAACAATCATCTTTAAGAGGTCATTAGTTTCAAGACAATTACTGTGATGGATATCTATATATGTTAGATGGATGATAATGAAGAGGATCAATTTGTTGGTTTTAGAATACTAGATAGTTTTTAATAGATATTAATGAAAGGAATCTTAATGTAGTTTCATGTATCATAAATTTTGAGTTATGGTTGATCGATTGTTTATTCTTCTTATGTTGAATACTCTGCTATTTGGATTATCTTTTCTTGGTATCTGTTGGATGGTTTAAGAAAATTGTATATGCAAATTATTGTGAATTTTTGGATTTGGACAAATGGAACAGTGATTTGGATGTTATAAATTTTAGTGTTTGGGGTAGAATATTTGTATTCTAATAATTTATAATACTATTGTGATTTTTTACCTTATAAAGATTTCTAGTTAAAATCTCTCCCTTATTTTGTTTTTGGTTAAAAGCATATAAGGATTTTATTCTTTGAATATTGTTAGAAGGTAGTTGTGCCTTGTAAAATAAGCAGAGGGTAGGTGTAAAATATCATTACACCTAGCTCAACAGTTAGTTTCAATTTTCACCTTTGTGGGTGAGAGAATATAGAGTTAGGTGACAAATATGTTAACCAACAACTATGAAGGTAGCCACCCAAGATGTAGAGGCCAAATGTAAAGAACAACTACAAGAGAGATATATTATGACAATAATAAACTGTATTCTTATCAATGATGCAAAAAATCAGTTGAATGCACATAAGAGACCCCTTGGTTATATAGGCCAAGGTGAGAACATAGGAAAGTATAAGATTATGACAAGTGTCATAAATTTTATGACATGATAACCAAAGTGAAAATATATCATCCCACCTGAAGTGGAAAAGTGATAGAGTGATAACACCACTAAAGGTGGATCACCCACCAAAGGTAGAAAATTGCAACCACAAAATATGGATATGATAATGTGATAAAAGAATTAAAGGTGGATACACCACATAAAATGGAAATGATAACATTATAAGTCTACCTAATGTGGATATTCTCCAACAACCTCCTATGTGGTCCCTAAGTAAGCTTAAGTGACATGTAATTAGGACCTAGGTGAAGAATAACCAAGGTACAACACCTTAATTACACCAAGAAACCCTACTCCTAAGTCTTAGTATCTTCAATGGGGTGTAGTCTTTGATGATGTTTTATATGATTAGGATTGTTGGCATGTGTAAAAAGGTATTGAGGTTGTCAATGTTGTTGGTCTTTTTATTCCACATGATAGTGTAATTCTTCTTTTTCCTCATATGTTTGATTTAGATCATGTTGCTACTCATGGTACTTTTATTGCTTCTATATGTTTGTTGTTGTGGTTATTTAACACATTTTTTTTACATTTAGTGCTGGCTTTCTTGATACTTTAGTTGGTATTGTTCCTAAATATTTTCTAGGTGTTTTTTGTTATGTTCCTAAATATTTTTGTTGGAGTAAAAGGTAAGTGGGGTAATTAATTTTTTCAGTTGGCAATTCCTCTTTTAATAATGGGGATGAAGCTTCTTCCCCCTTTCTAGATATCCATATCAACATTTATCTTGAATCATGACTACATGATTGTGTTGAATTGGGGTTCATTCTTTGAAGAAAAATATGGAGGTTTTTTTTAATAGTCTAGGTACAAAGAAGTATATATATCAAATAGTGTTTGGCTTGGATGATAGTTGCTTTATTCATCTATGGTTTTGAGTGGGTATTATCATTTGATTCTTGTTAGTTGGTTGAAGATACTTCACTATATATGCTTGTTTTTTGTTTTTTTTTCTTAGAAGTTAATTATCATGGCTTAATTTGAGGTTATTGGTGTTTTTTTGTTGATGTTATTAAGATTTATTATTCATATCATCCTGATGTTCTTCTTGTAGCGGGATTCCATTTATGTTTGTCATTTTGAACACGTGTTGTTTGGCACTTTCCTTTTGTATTTGTTTGAAGGGTGTTATAGACTATTATTTGAGTTGATAGGGTGGTATATTTTCTTGTTAGTATCTTTAGTTCAATTTCTGAATCTCTAACATAATATTTATGTTTGGTTTCTAGCATGAGCTATATTTGTAAACTATGTTTAGTATAAATTATTTACAATGTAAATATTAAATTGCAAACATTAAGTAATATTTAAGTTTTTTAAGAATATGTAGTTTTGATGTAGGAAGTGTGATTGACATAGCAACTAATTCAAAAAGGTTATGCAAGTAATGACAACTTTTAATGCCATATCTATCACAAGGGTGACACATATCGCATCATATCACTTTCTCTTTACTATCAAATTTTGGCTTTCTTTTTCATCCCACCAAATTTGTGATGCAAATTTTATGTAAGTTATTTAAATTTCTAATATAAGAGTTAGATGTTATTGCCCTTGATTAGGGTTTTTGCCACTCATATATTTCTTTATACCAATGGTACTCCGAACTCATCCTTCTTGATTATTGAAATATATAAGCAGTTGGTTTGGGGTTAGGATGGGCCAAATAGAGGCCATTCTTAGATCTTATGATCAATTTATTAATGATGAAAGCATTTTCTAGGTAAATTATTATAGACTATTTTTTATGAAAAGTATTGGCTCCCTACTTGGATATCAATGGACTTCTTTTAATCCTTCATGAGGTTGATCTCAACACAAAACCATGTCTCAATTTGATCCTAATAGTCAAGTCAAACATATCAAGCCCATGACAAGTGATATAACCTAATGGTTTGACATTTTAGTTATAAAACCAAAGTGAGATGAGAAAATAGGAAATTCAACTCAAAATAGATACTTTGATTGATTATCTTGTGATTATTAACCATGCAAATCATAAATTAAAATCTAATGAAAAATTATAATCATAGTGACAAATTTAGAGCAAAAATACTCTCATATATAAAAATGTGTTTTAAAAAAGATAAATTATATGCAAGAAGTGAGATTGATGTAGCACTTGATACATTTGATGACACAAACACTTTTAACATAGGGTTGATGTAGGTTGTGTCAAACTATTATTTTTAGAAAATTCCGCCTTTTCTTCTCCTTCCACCCAAATTTTGGTGTAGAAATGACATAGTTTACATCATAAAAAAGTTTTATGTGGTTTGAATTAAAGGTTGAAAACATTAAAATTAACATAATCCTTAATGTTGTAGATAAACAAGGTGAAACTACCAATAAAGTCTCTTCCATGTTTATGCAAATGTAATATTTGGTTGCTTAAAGTTGAATTACCTATTAATGATTAAGTGTGGAAGCATAACTCAATAAATAGAATAAGATTAGTGAACCATATATTCGCAACACATAACATCAAATGCACACAGCGAAACCCTTTTAGGAAAAAATCCCTTTAAATAAAGAGGAAAAGTATGTATTAATATTAAATAAGCATTATACACTATCAACACAGTTCCATCAACTTTGATACCATTCCAACAACACCTATGTACTTGTGAAATATGACAACAAACTACTATTTGGTACATTCAATATATAGACAAAGAGAGGCAAAACCATAAATGGTTTCACCAAAATAATGGATGCCAAAACTATGGTATCATGCAAAAAACTCACACCCACTTTAGAGATCATCTTTTGAGAATAATAATCAAAATTAAATACTTCACATTGGGACAATGAATGTATCCTAAAATAGCATATGTAACTACAAAGGAATATTTGATTCATAAATCCTCAAAGACTAACATTGTGAAATGTATAATTCTATTTTTGAAATGACAACTCAAGTGGGTCCCATATATTATGATAATACTCCCCACTCCTTAATCCTAGCACCCGAATCAAAATGTTATATTTAGTGAATCCAAAATCAATGTAACTACCATTATTTCTCTCAATCTTCCTCATGGAGACATAAATAACTAATATATAAATTCTTAGGGGAATAGTACATGCATATAATCTCTCCAAATTACATCCTAGGTGTCCATGCACACTTTCCAAGAGTGTTGGAGACACATAATTATACATGGGATTTGTAAGGCTAATGAAACCTTGATCCTAACATTATCCCATTTGACAATATCATTACAAATACATCCATAGGAAATAAAAATGAAATAAGTACAAGATCCAAGGGTGGAAAAGTGATAACACCACAAAAAGGTGATCACCTACCAAAGGTGGAAAAGTGCAACCACAAAAGATGGATATGATAATGTGATAAATGCACTAAAGGTGGAGACACCACATAAAGTGGAAATGGTAAC
Organism: Cryptomeria japonica; assembly: GCF_030272615.1. Lineage (NCBI taxonomy): Eukaryota > Viridiplantae > Streptophyta > Pinopsida > Cupressales > Cupressaceae > Cryptomeria > Cryptomeria japonica. The sequence goes on from NC_081415.1 coordinate 616,120,925, forward strand.
ATGATAAGTCCACTTGAAGTGGAAAAGCTCTAGAAATTCCTATGTAGTTCCTTAAGTAAGCTTAAGTGATGCGTAATTAGGACCTAGGTGAGAAATAACCAAGGTAAAACACCTTAATTCTATCAACACACCCCTTAAGTGCAACTTAGGGAGATTTTCACAAAAGCTAACAATGCAAGATGGGTCCCAACTACTAGGCCATGTTAGGTACCCATGTACAAATGCAATACAATCTCTCACAAATGGAGAAAAAGAGAAAACCTAGTGGGACAAAACTCCTCCCCAAAAGAGAGATGAAAATACACAATGCTCTCAATAATGAATGAGAAGAACAAAACCTCATGTGAGGAAAAAGTCCCCCCCATAAGAGAGAAGAAGAGAAACCATGAAGCCCCTCCTCAAGGCATAATCTCCTCCAAAGATGGTCCAATGGCGTCGACCAACATTCCTCCCCATTAGGAATAAATAGAGTCAATGTTAAACCAAGAATGCCAAAGTGTGACAAAACCAAATACCACTGTCGATGAATAACTGGTGATGAATCACTCCCTACAACATGATAGAGATTTAGCATGGAGACACATGTATGCACATCAAATGGATACTCAAATTACATATATTGTCAACTAGAGACATGCACCAAGTCTCATAAGACAGTTCATAATCTACTGAGTACAGGAGGCTTACATAAAATATGTCATCAATGACAAAGTACAAAAGGGTGTGGCACTTTACATTAGTGCAAGTGCAACATAGTTCATGCAAGATATTATAACAATGACATGCAACGATGTAAATCTAGAAACTAAAGATGTTGCCACCAAAGAATTGCCCTGTAGAAAATTTCTGATGATGCCCTCCAATTGGGATGATGCCAAGAAAAATTAGGAGCAAATGGCACCGCCTAGCTACCAGTTAGAAGGATGGACGATCTACAAACATGTATGATAGGTGGCGAAAAATTGTGTTCCCAATTTTGCTTATTTATTGACATATTTGATTTTACAAAAACTTATTTAAACTTTAAATAAAAACATGATAAAAAAAACTTTATTAAAGATTGTTGGTGTAAATTATTCCTCATAATTACACTTTACTTAAGTTGACTTAGGGTAATGCATTTCATAGTAGTTTGGATATGAGACACTTAGGGAAGTGTGCACATAGGGATGATTTATGTAGGAGAAATTCCACCTTTTGGGGTCTTGTCTTGTTGTTACATTCCACCTTCGGTGAGTGATCCACCTCTTGTGGAATATTTTATTATTTCTCCTACTTACTCCTACCTACCCCTACCTACCCTTGTTTCTCATTGAACCACATGTCATGATTGTGTACTCACATATCCATATGGCCTTGCCATTATTAGCAGGCTCATCTACATTGCATGTAATGATCCAATTGATCGTATTTGAATCTTGATTAGAATACAATTTATTCTTATCAAATATGTTGTCTCTCTTGGTGCTATTCATTGTGCTCTAGATCTTGGGTATACTTGACAAATTCTTACAAAGGCTAATTAAAAAAAAAAGAAAAAAAAATTAGAAAAGAAATTTTTATTTATTTATTTCAAATTTTTAGATTCAAAAAACTTTATTATTAAAATAAAGAATATATATTTTAATTAAAAATATTTATTATTAGCAAATTAATAAAATTTTATTTAATATAACATATTAAAGAAAAACTTTATTAAAAAAGTATTTTTTAAACATTTTTTATTTTAAAGTTTTATTAAAAACTTTAAAAAACATATTAAAAATTTATTTAAAACAAATGTTTTTTATTTACAAAAACACAAAAAAATAACATTTAAAAAAATTGAAAAAACCCCTTGCGGGGTCGCCATGTGGCCGCAAGTGCTTGCAGTACATAGGTGGCTTGAGAGCCTTACAAATAATTCTTTTGTTACAATAAAAAAACAAAACAAATGAAAAATATTTAAATTCATTTTTTTATTTTTTATTCTAAAACAATTTAATAATTTGAAAGGAAAAAAAAATCATACCATATTGTTAACGTTCACAAGACAAGAAAAGGGAGATTTTTTTCATTTTGAGGTGCCCTGCTCTGATTTGGATGATTTTATAGGTGATCTTGGGGTTCTTGGGCCTTTGGAGTACGATGGCGGAGTGGATTTTGCCCCAAAGTGCTCCAAAATTGCAGGTGCATATCGAATATGGTAACCTCCTTTCACCCTCAAACAACTGTAGATTTGGCCTTCGACGTCAGATTTAGATGAAACAAAATGCGATTCTGACTTTTTTGAACCTCTTCAATCCAATGGAAACCTCATATCTAACCCAACAAGCTCCAATTTTGACCTAAAATAGAAAGCCAAAAAATGCAAAACCCCAAATTGCACCAAAATTTTGTCAAATGGAAAACCAATGACACTCTAAAAGATTTGATACCATGTAAGAATTGGCTATGAAGGTAGCTACCCAAGATCTAGAGACCAAATGGAAAGCACAACAACAAGAGAAAAATAATATATGACAAGAATAAATTGTATTCCTACCAATAATGCAATACAATATGATCAACCAGATTATTAATGAGTATTACATACGAGACTCCTTGGTCATATAGCCAAAGTGAGAACATAAGAGTGCATAAGATTGTGACATGAAACAAAAAGTGAAAATCTATCACACCACCTAATGTGGAAAAGTGATAGTGTGATAACACCACAAAAGGTGAAAAAGTGCAACCACAAAAGGTGGATACGATAATGTGATAAAGGCACTAAAGATGGAGACACCACATAAAGTGAAAATGGTAACATGATACTTGTCCACCTTAAGTAGAAATGCTCCAACAACTCCTATGTAGTTCCCTATGTAAGCTTAAGTGATGTATAATTAAATTTTTATCCTTAGTTGGCAAGGTTCAAGTTGCTAATAAATTTCTCATTGCTACTCACATGTATTACTCATCTTATTGGGTGCCTTCCAAACGAGGCTATGAAGAATTAAATAAAATAATTAAAATTTATTTGTTCCAAGTGGGATGGTAATGTTGGTTCCGTTTCCTCTTCTTGGTCTCATTGTATTCAACCAAGATCTAAAGGTCGTCTTGGCTTATAGATCCCAAAACTCAAGGGATATGTTTTGTTGCTAAATGGATTATCAAAACTACTAGGGGAGATGAGCCATGAAAATTTTAGTATGTCATTGAACCATGGAGGCTTCAGTTAAGAAGAAGTGACAAGATGTTAATTGGCTAGATAAATTGCTCGTGTCTTGTTTTTTTTAATAGTTAGAACCTCAGTCTATATGTAAAACTTGGAAAAATGTTTGTAATTTTTAATTAAAAGGAATGACTCTTCCTTGCAACATGGCTTCAGTTTTGCTTCACCATCTATTTGGTGGAACAAACTCATCATCTATCATAAGATCAACCACTGACTATTTGCTTTCCAAGACATGTACTTTATTTGGTCAAAGTGGGGTTCAACAATTTAAGGATATTTGGGATTTAATATGTTTGATTGGGCCTCATGGGAGAATATCAAATAAAATTATGGGATGAACAATAAATTTACAATTTCTAATTTTTGTGTAAGAATTAGTCCCTCTTGGTCATTCTATGAAGTTATGTACTCCAAGCGAATGCAACTTTTTCAAGCATTGGCGATGGTTGTTTTCAGATTTCAATTATCTTCCTTTAAGTTGGTGTGTATTCATATCCTTCCTAGCTAGCCCTTTACTCCTTGTATAAATTATAAATGGAAGTGCAAATTTAGATCCAACCTTTGGACTAAAATGAGTTATCAAATTTGAAATTCTAAAGTTGATTTTGATACTCAATTATTGGCTTGGAAAATACTATGTTACAAGCTACATGTTAAGGATAGATTGAAATGTATCATTGCTCAACCAACCAACTACCCATTTTGCCAATGTGCTAAGAGCATGAAATAAATGTTCTCAAATTGCTTATTTGCCAAAAAACAAGTTTGATGTCTTGAGAATTTTTGTTTGCAAATTTTAATCATGATTTGAGTTGGAAAGAAGCCATTTTCAATCTTTGTACTCATAATAATGTGGTTGTTGATTCTATTAGATAACTCAATTTAAAATATAGATGAAAAAATAGACGTGTTGTTGTATCTTCTAACAATTATCATTAAAAATTGGCACTCTAAAGATTTACAATAACACATTCCTTTAGGTCGCTTTTCTATTTAAGCAACTTCAAGTAGTATGCAAGACAAATGCTAAGGTTATGAAGCACTGCTAGCAAATCAAAGAACAAGCTTTGTACTTTCAACATGATAACACATCTAATTAGTATAAAATTGTCATATAGTGCATGCAATTTTCAAATCCTATAGCTAAATGAGAAAAAAATGTTCTTCACTTAGCAATTTCAATGTTTGTTCAAGTTTTGAGTTTAAGACAACAATTTGGTAATAAGAGAGATGATTTGTATGGTAACTTTGCAATCCTTTTCTTCTTATCCCAGACCCATTTTAAATTATAGTGAACTATTGATAGCTTCTTTTATTTTCTCAATGACCCTCTCATTATCTATGATGACTTCAAAATTTTTTCCCTACCCCAAACCCATTTTTAATTATATTAGAGTGTTGATATTTTCTCAATAAACCTTTTGATTGCCTAATTTTATTTAAGTATTCTTACATTAATTCACTATAATTTTTTTTTTTCAAAAATTCTACTTTCGAAAAATCCCACAATAGTAGGGAAGCCTCAAATCTGACAACTTCAAATGAATTCAAATTCTATTTCGAGAGATGGTTGAATTACTTCAAGTTGTTTTTCCAAGAATGTTTGATTCGCATAAAACCTCTACTAAACAAAATTGCTCACAGAACAATGTGGTAGGTGCAAGAAGCTGTGGGAGAATTGTCTGGGAATTATGTATTTCAATGTGGCTTGTAGGGGTACGGTAAGTTATGCCACTCTAAACAATGCAGAATTGGAAGGTACCCACCATTACCACAGGTATGTTTATAATGCAAATTTGCCTGCTTTCCAAATTATCAAATCAGCTTGGCACTCGTAAAATTATAAATATGGCAATAACATTCATAATAAAAACTAATAAAAATAATACAGTGTCGCTGCTGCTAAGTCTTTATTCTAGAATCCAATGCAATACCTTGTCTTCAACAAAAACTCTCAAACTAGACTGTACTGCATTTAGAAATGGAGATGAATTCTTAGTAAGAAAACTCTGCAAGCAAGGACGATTGAAAGAAGCCATGCACATTTTGCTGGCTATGGATGAAAGAGGCTCTAGGGGTTGCTCATCTACTTATGATTATCTTCTGCAGGAGTGCCTTAAAACTAAATCCCTTGCAGATAGTAAATTAGTTCATGCCCACATGATTGAAACACAATTTCAGTGCCAAGACATATCGCTGGAGAATAAGCTTGTGAGCATTTATGCCAAATGGGGCGATCTTGAAGAGGCTCGGAGGGTGTTTGATGGAATGCCCAAGAGAAATGTGGTGTCATGGACTGTCATGATTGCAGCTTATGCGAGGCATGGGTTATGTGACGAGGCCTTGACACTGCTATATCGAATGCAAGGAGGAGAAGGTATTCAACCCAATCAGTTTACTTTTGCCAGTGTTTTGCCGGCATGTCAAAATATTGAAGTGTTGAAGGAGATCCATGGTGAGGTTGTTAGGCTTGGATTTGATTCTAATGTGTTTGTGGGGAACGGGCTTGTGGATATGTACGGGAAGTGTGGTCAAATTGAGGTTGCTCGGCAAATGTTTGACAAAATGCCTCTTCGAGATGTAGTATCGTGGAATGCAATGCTTGCAGGATATGTGCAGAATGGACTTGTTGAAGAGGCAATAAAATTGTTTGGGGTAATGCCTGAGAGGGACGTGTTTTCGTGGAATACAATGATTGCAGGTTATTTACAGGCAGGAGATGTTGAGAAGGCTTATGCACTGTTTGAGGCCATACCCCAACGGAATATTGTTTCATGGAATACTATGATTGCAGGGTATGCACAGAATGGATTCATTGATAAGGCTTTCAGACTCTTTGAAATAATGCCTGAACGGAATGTGAAGACATGGAATTCGTTGATTACGGGATATGCAAACAATGGCCTAATCGAAGAGGCTTTGCAGTTGTTTCAGTCGATGCCCGATTGTAATGTGATCTCGTGGAATGCCATGATTTCAGGATATGCACAGAATGGGCATGGTGAGGAGGCCTTGGAGCTCTTTAGACAGATGCAGCTAGCAGAAGTGAAACCGGACTCGGATACTTTTGTTGTTGTTCTCCCAGCTTGTTGCACTTTTGCATCTCTAGAAGAGGGAAAAGAGGTCCATGGAGTTTTAATTAAAAATGGGTTTGAGATTGATGTCCTTGTAGGAAATACTCTTGTAGGTATGTATGCAAAATGTGGGAGCATAGAGGATGCACACAAGATGTTTGATAAAATGCTTCAACGAGATGCTGTCTCATGGTCTGCAATTATCGTAGGTTGTGCAATGCATGGATGTGCCAAGGAGGCCCTAGAACTATTTGAAAATATGCAATTGTCTGGCATTAATCCAAACCATGTTACCTTTATTGGTGTCTTATCTGCATGCTGCCATTCTGGTCTAGTAGATCATGGATGGCAATGTTTCAATAGTATGAGTCAAATTTATCATATTACTCCTACAATGGAACACTATGGCTGCATGATAGACCTTCTTGGCCGTGCGGGGCGCTTGGATGAGGCACAAATCTTGATTAACAAAATGGCAATCAAACCTGATGCTGATATGTGGGGGTCTTTGCTTAGTGCGTGTAAAATCCATACCAATATCGAGCTAGCTGAATGGGCAGCAAAAGAGCTTTTTGAGTTGGATCCGCAAAATCCCGCAACTTTTGTCATACTATTCAACATCTATGCAGAAGTTGGCAGATGGGTTGACATGGAAAGGGTGCAAAAAATGATGAAAGATAAGAAAGTCAAAAAGAAACCTGGATGTAGTTGGATTGTGGTCGACAAAAAAACACATGCTTTCCTCGTAGGGGGATAGATCAGAGTTGGGAATGCCAAAAACTTGGGAGCGTTAGAGAGATTATGCCCGGGAAGACGCATCAGTGTCTGTCCCCAATATAAGATTTTGACTATTGATGTTTGTGGAGCAAAGAAAAAAAATTCTTCTTCACCACAGCAAAAGCTAGCTGTTGCATTTAGATTTAAAGACAAAACCCCTAGAGCAACTATACAGATAGTGAAGAACTTCAGAGAATGTGGTGACTCCTCTACAATCAAATTGGTTTCCAAATCAGTTGAATTAAAGAATCCAAACAGATGGCAGTTTTTTCCATTAGATTGATATTGTATCCTATTCTTGCATAGATTATTGGTGATACCGAGTGAAAGAAGCTGGAAACTCAGGTTTGCGTTGTCGTAAAACTTCTGTTATCAGTTTAGTGATTAAGTTTATTCTGTAAATGTGACTGGCACTATGGTCAATCGTGGAAGAGCTTGCCTAAATCTTAAATTATTCTCAGGAATACCGAAAGTCCAAAGCATATAGTAGTTGGGTTTTAAAAATTGAAGAAGACAACAAATGCAAAAAGGACAGTTGAAATCAATTATCTATCTAATTCATAATATACATGAGCTTTGTGACAACGCGAGATCAAGGTTTTAGCTTCATTCATCTGGTGTTGTCATTATCCCTTCAGGAACAGTGTACAGTCCGTAAATGTGTATGACTGTTGAATTGCTTCCCTAAAATCATTCCCAAAGTGCCAAATTACAATTAAAGAGTTCCGTGGATGTATTTCAGAACTGGAAAAGAAACAGAACAGCAAAAGGAACGAAGCAAATCCTTGAAATTATTGTAACCGTTGAAAAATCAATGTAAGGTAAAGTTGCATTGAAATGGAGGAGACAATAAGAAGTGTTTAAATGCACCGATTTTAGGCATTGCCCAATCTCATTAGTGCTTTAGGTCTGAAACACACATATGCAGTCATGCAATAGATTATAGGACCAAACATTTATATATGGCTAGGCACTTCTTTGGGCTTTGCTACTGAATTGATATGCAAGGATGAAAGTTTTTAAGGTCTGGTGCAAAACACCTTTAACAGTATTCCTTCAAATTTCTCAACTTTAACATATGTCAGTCTATAGGAATCATGTAGAATCTTCATCACCCTATTTCCCAGTGTTTTGTTAAAGCAGGGCATTCAGTTTAGTGGTGGTTGAGCAGTGGGGATAGCCAATTTGGTATAGGAACATGCAATTCTAGCATGCAGTCGACTGATTGGTGGTATGGGTGTTATCCTATTAGACAAGACCTGTAGTGACTGGCATCCGTATCCCGAACTGCCTACACTTGTTGCCCGCATTCAAATTACTCCCTCATTCATTTGCACAGAAGGTGAATTGGAATCACGGGAACTATTTTAAAGATGGAAACAAATATGACCAGCATTTAGCATACAGATATTTATATCTGGGACAAGTTTAATTGACATATAACATCGATGTAACATAGAAGAGATTTGGACTAAGAGAGGCAATGCATACTTTTGGAAAATGATACCAACATCAATGTATATGCCTATGGAAAAAACTGATACAAAGCAGTTTTTGTTGTTCTCATATAATTATTCTCTTCTAATTTCAATGTATTGGGCTTACTTCAGTTTGGAGGAATTTTAAAGTTATCTGTTGATCTCTTATGCATCCACAGAAGAGACGTTTCTCTTCAATAATTCTTGAGGAAATTGGTTTCGTCCTTGTTGATGCTGCTTATTACACAAGTTGTTCTACCAAGGCAAGTTTTGTACATCCAAATTGTTATAAGTGGGCATCCAGTATTTTGGCATTGATATGTTGATCATAGCATAGGCTTTCAAATCCGCAGAAGTATTCCACTCCCCGAAGTCATAAATAACCCCGAGTACTCACCATCGGCCTCATATGCTGTGCCATTACCTAATTTTTCCCCAAGTTTGTCAAGAAGTAGTTCGAAATTATTTTATTTAGATCTTTCCTTTTATTGTCTCATATTTTAGATTGGAAGAAAAATTGAAGCGTGAGAAGATTTGAGAATTTTAGTTCAGGGTTAGGGCTAGGGCTTTCTAATTCTTCAATTCAATTTGAAACGATTAATCTTTAATTAAAATTTTTAAAAATTTTAAACACTGATGAGGGTTTTTCTTTTTAATTTATTGATATGAGGGTTCAGTACAAAACATTGGATTACCTTTAAAATGGTAGGCGGTGTTGAATTATGGTAGCACTTGCATATTATTTTAGGACCAACCATATATTTTTAATATAAACCTTTTTTTTTTTTTTTTTGGTAAAAGTAAAATAATTGTTTTCAAATTTCAGTTTGTATTTTTTAATAATTGAAATTTTTTAATATGGTGTTTATTTTTAAATTTCTAGTCTCTATGCACTATATTTGACATTATATGAAATGACAAAATTGATATAAAATATTTGTTTTTATCTAAGTTTTTTGTTTGAGTTTTTTCCCTATCAAAGCTACATAATTGAATTTCATTTTTATTTTTGATATGTCATGTAGATAGAATGTTAATGCTATTAGATTTCCACAATCCATAGAGATGATAGTTATTGTTTTTGGATTTGTTTGTCTTAGAAACTATCAAATGTTGAGAATGTAAACACAATATGAATGGAAATTAGACAAGAAACAAGATATTTAAGATTCTTGTTTATGTATGAATTACACCATTTAAGGGCTAGACAAATTGTTAGTATGGAATTGAGCTTTGTGATGCCCTCTGCGACTGTTGCCCACGCTGCGTTGACCTCTGTGGTTGGAGACCATGCGATTCCCTCTACGGAGTTGTCGTCTACGACTGTTGGGTTGCAATCTGCGGCAGATGCTAGGATATCGTTGAATTTGGCGGTTGATTATTCCATTGCTAGGGTTGATTCTGCCGCTAGGGTTGGTGCGAGTGTGACGGGGCCTGCCATTGCTGGCTTTGGTGGACTATATAAGGTTTCAAAGGCACGATTTCGGCAAGGGTTGAAAAGACAAAATGTTGACAGAGGGTTTATTCCAGTTTTTAATGCCATCTCCATTCAACTGAAAGCGGAGACGGAAGAGGAAATAGATTACAATGTTTCTATTTTTTCCACTCAAGGAGTTATCTATCGGATTAGAGGTTTTTGGCCTAGCCTCCCTTAGCTGCATGCCTGGATCTCAAAATAGTGGGAGCCACTCATTACTTGTAAAGTTCATATTTATCCCATGGCAAAAGGGTTTTTCATAGCAAAGTTTGACAATGCTTAGGACAAAAATATAATATTATGTGATCATTATTTTAGTTGGGAGGACAAATTCATGTTGATGATTAAACCTTGGCACTCGGATTTCAATCCCTCTTCTAAAATGTTTAACAAGATCTCGATTTGGGTTCGGTTGCCTAATCTTCCCCTTCATCTTTGGGGTGATCCTCTTTTGGAGGAAGTGGGTGAAGCCCTTGGTGATTTTTTGATGGTGGATGATGAATCTTCTGATATTCTTCACTCCACCTTTGCATGTATTCTAGTTGAAATGGATTTCTCAAAAGGGTTACTTGTTGAGATTGTGCTCAAATCTTCTAAGGGTTGTTGGGTTCAATCTTTGGACTATGGGGGGATACCTTTTCGGTGTAGAAGATGTTTTAAAACAAGTCATGTGGTTGCACAATGCAGATTAGAGAAAAAGACTATGTTGGCTTCGTGGTGGAAAGGGGCTTCTGAACAACACTATACAGTTGAGAAAAATCTGAGCAACCTAGAAGTTTTTCTTAGGTGGTTGCGTTGGATTCACAGGGTGTTGTGGCATCCCCACTGAAGACCACAAATGGTGGGAACGTTGATGCAACATCTTCTTTGGATGTCTCAAAGGGAGGGAACATTGATGCTGAGCAAGTTGTACATGGTGATTCCCCAAATGCAAGAGGGATTGGGCCTCAGGCTGTTGTGTCTTGTGATGGCATTCTGGCTATCAATCTCGGTGTCTCTTCTGATGTAGGGAGGAATGCTATTGATTCCCCTAATATGGTGAACACTCTTTTTGCTAGTTCTCTTTCTCAGATTGATGGTGGACTTTCGCTGGCTTGGCATAACAAAGCAACACAGGTGGAGGAGGGTTGGATTACTATTAAGGGTAAGAAAGCTAAGCTTTCAAAACCCTCTTTTGATATGACTCTCCACTCCTGCAAGAGTAGTGCTAAGTGTAAATCTTGATGGTTTTAGTTTGGGGGAGCCCTGGTTGGATTTTTTCTGGTCTTTCTTTGGTTTTGTTTTAGGTTGTGGGAGCCTTTTATTAAAACCCATGTCTTTGTTTTTGGGAGTTTTATTTCCTGACTGGCTTTGTCTCTACCCCATCGTTGTAATATTGAAAATGTTTTCTATGGGGTTGTTTTGTTGTTGTGGTCTGTTTTGGCTTAATGTCTTGTTAAGTCCAAACTGATCTCCTTTTGTAAAGGATTTCAGGTCCCTTCAAAACCTATTTTTTCTTTAATCAAAAACAAGATATTCAATGCTCAAAATGTGATACAATGTACATATTTATCAATAGGAAATGACTATTCAATTCATCTTCTAATTGATTGTTTAGCTTCTTGTATTTAGGAAATATAATATAAAAATATTATATTACTACACCTAAGATTAGGTACAATAGTATGACATCTCCCCTTAGTCTGTAGGAGTAGTGGTAAAACCACTATTTATGTTGCACATTGGGCAACTTGCTTGTGGTGCCCCATTTACTTGATAAAATCTTTAATATTTTTCAAAAGATTTTGTTTGAGTTATAGCTTCTTGTTGTCTATAGTTTTAGAATTTTCAAGAACCAGCAAATTGACTTGATAAAGACTTGAGTTTGTGTTCTCAAACTTAAAGAATTAAAATGCCTCCTAAAAAATATACTAACTAGGAATTAAACCTAGGACCACCAATTTGTTGTTGGGGTGCTCCACCATTAAGCTACCAGCCCACTTTGTGACTAGTACATCTTGTTGGACATTGGTTGATGTGTTGTCATTAGTGTCAACATATTCTTATATGTATTCCAGTGTTGCAGTCAGATTGAATGAGTTGGTTTAGCTTGAGCTTATGCAGGTTAAAGGGTTTCTGTTATGTTGTCTGTAAATGGTTCATTCCCATTTGTAGAGGTGTGCATGATGTTTTGATTGGTTTATGAGGTCCAGTATTTTGGTTGGATATTCAGTTGTTCGTGTTATTTGGTATTTTGGTTTGTGCTCCGTATTGCTCCGAAATTGCTATATCTTTAGTTGCAGATGTATGTGTTGTTTTTGTAACTAGGTAGAAAAATAAAAGTTGAATTTTGATTGCCGAAGGCAACATTAGAATTCAACTTAAGTAATAGGGCTGGACCCATTCTTACTATGTGGCGTGTGAATTAGTTATGTATTGTTCATTTGTAATCGGTTGGGCCCAATAACCATACGTTGTATTATGACATGACCATTTCCTAACGTGTGGACCCATAAATGTTCACACGCAACACATTATGTATTCCTCCACATGAAATGTGTGAAACACACACCTAAATGTAACATGTGGTTAAGAAATTTATGTTAATAGGGTTGGGCCCAAATGAAACGTGTGGCTAAGCATTTCATAGGGTTGGGCCCTAAACAAGAAATGTGTCACAAGTTGCAAGTTATGTAGGCCCCAAATTGGGCGCCAAAGTGCAAAGTGAAATATGTAAAATAAAGGAAATTAGTCAAGGCTGACTTAGAAGACTTGAACATGAATCTTGTATATAAACAAGATTCATTCTACACAACAAATGTCCTAATCAAGTGCAATCAGGCTTATGCAAGAACAATTAGTGAATTAGGCATCTTAGAGAGTGAATCCATTGGACAACTTGTTGGGCAAGGTGATGCGCTATACTTCAGTGATCTCCCTCTTCAATTGACGACGATATTTTGCTCTCCCTGAAGACACACTACATCTGCATATGCTAGGTTCAGTCTACCCTAGATTGGAAACCAAATCAGATAAGTAATGTAATTCATGTAATATGCTCATAATTAAGAATTTGATCTGAATCTTTCATGCTAGGTTTTTCCTCCAAGAGGGAGGTTTTCCCAGGGTACTTGTGTCTTGTGTTGTGTGTTCTTATTGTTATTTATGCTTATTCTCAATCTGTTTATAACTTAAGTAACTAGATTAACATCTGATTACCTAAAATCAATATGGTATTAGAGCTCTAGGTTCGTATAGAGGTTGTGATCAGCTTTGTGCTCCTATCTAACCTGTTGTTCAAAGGTTTAGTCCTCATGGCTTCTTATATCAAGACTGAAGATAGGTTGGAAGGTCACACAAATTACTCTTCTTGGAAGGTCAGGATAATGATGGCATTGAATGATCTTGCTGAATATGTTGGCAAGAATGCTAAGGAACCTGAGGATGAAAGTGAGAAAGAAGATTGGAAGAAGAAGGACTTCCAAGCTCAAAGGATAATAATACTCTGTCGAAAATCACTTGGTGCCATCCATCTCCATGAAGAAGACCACTAGGGAGATGTTCACCACATTGGAAAAGATGTACGAAGTCAACAATACCAGCTACATACTTGCTTTAAGGAATCAACTCTCGTACATCAAATTAGAGAAAGAAGAACCTGTTGCTGCTTACTTCATGAGAATCTCTGAGCTAAGAGATCAACTTGCTACCGTTGGGAAGAGCGTTGAAGACAATGACTTATCTATGACTGCCCTAAATGGTTTTCCTCCCCCTTGGGAACCGTTTGTTCAAGGAATCGGTGCTAGAGTTGAGCTTCCTAAGTTTGATCAATTAATGGGAGATTGCATTCAAGAATAGTCTCAATTGGCTGCGAAAGGAAAAATTAAGAACTCTTATGATGAGCAACATGTCCTCTTGGCTAAGAAGGAAGACATCCATTGGAAGAAGATTGATCTCAAGTGAAATATGTTGGCATTTTTGATGTTTATGTTGTGATTGTCATTGATGGACACACACTTGCATTGAGATCCTCTTTATCTGTATATGGTAAAGCACAACCGGTATTTGTTCCAACCGGTATGTTGTATTATAGTCTTTAGACTATTGATGTTTTGCAGAATGTGTTTCCCAGTCTGAAGCGGCATGTTGACCTCAAGCGGTACGAGGGATTAAAGCGGCATAACACATTTCTACCAGTCTTCATTTTTGTCAAACCGACAACCGACATTTTGTATGAACCGGTAGTACTTTGTGATGAGTTACCACCCACCGATTGTTTGACGGTGCCGACACTGTAGCGATACTTTTTGTGACGTATTACCTAGTATGTCCAGGTTCATTGAACCTAGGAAATTGTGATGTAATCCTATTGGACCGACATGAAATCAGTTTCCTTTATAAGGACATCATGTCTAGGGTTTTAGGTTGTTGTTGTTGTTATTGTTGTTGCGATAGTTGACATTGCGGCTAGGGTTTAAGGTGGTTAAGGAGTTGGAGAGATTATGAATGTGTAGAAGACTGAAGTAATGCAATAGTGCATTAAGAACGAGCTATCAAGGATCTAACCAAGCAGTCAGTGCTATTAGCTAGATCAAACACTTGTTGATTATTCACATCTTTGACAAGTCTGTAGCCCTTAACCGGGTAGGCCCAAAAGCCTCTTGTAAATCCTCTAACAAGGTGGTTCACACCTGTGGATCTAAAATCCTCTAGCAAGGTAGTCTTTAATAGGACTTGTCTCCTAACAGAGATTGAGATTCCTAATAGGATCTGTTCTGGTAAAGAACACTGTAAGACCTTAACCGGTCTGACCTTAACTAGTCTGGTTCCTATTCTGCAGATAGTGACTTGTGAGTCCCATCTCACCGTGGTTTTTCCCATTTGGGTTTCCACGTCAAAATACCTTGTGTTATGGTGTTTGTGCTATTGTGGCTAAATGCATTATTAGCTATTTGGTTTGCATGTTTTTTAACTAGTTTGTCTGTTAAATTGTTTTACCGGTTTACTGCTAGTCTTGCAAAGTGTTTAAGTGCTAAGGTTTTTGGTATACTAATTCACCCCCCCTCTTAGTATTCATCAATTGGTATCAGAGCCTACCTTTCTATAAGTTTAACCACTTGGAAAGAGATATGGGGGAATACAACTTGAGGGAACTTACTCAACGACTCACTCAGTCTGAGCAAGCCTATGATGATCTTATGGTCAAATACAAGGCATCTCAAGCAAAAAGGAGAGAACATGCAGAAAAGCTGATGGAGCTATCTGAAAATAGTTCTGCAGATGAAGCAGATATGGAAGCCCTAATTGCAGAAGTAAATAAGCTAAATGAATCAAACTCCAACCTGAGAAAGGAGTTGGAAGGACTTACTATCCGGATGTGTCAAGAGCTTGAGAACCGGAGAAAAGCTGAAGACCTAGTGAAAGAAAGAGATTTTGAGATCTCCAAGTTGAAACAAGAGATGAGTGCCCTAAATGCTCAACTCCATGCAAGCAAGGTGGAAAAGGAAGACATGCAAGGAGAACTGAACACTGCCATCTCTGAGAATGAAAACCTGTTGGAAACAAATGCTGCTATTTCCAAGGAACTCTCTGAGTCAAAGGAAATACTTGCTAAGTTCAGCAAAAGTACTGTCAAGCTAGAGCAAAAGCTTGAATCTGCCAAACCAGTCAAGAATACCAATGGACTTGGTTATTCTGGTCATGAGGAAGGTGAGACCTCTGGTACAAATGCTGGAGCATCAAAGAAACAATCGACATCAAAGGATAAAGGTAAGCAAAAGTTTAAACCTGTTTGTTTCAACTGTCTTAAAGAAGGACATACTGCTAATGTGTGTAGGAGTAAGGCTTACAACAATTTTCCTTATTTCCTAAATGATAAGCCTAGACCCTATAGATTTGATGGTAACTGTTATGCATGCAACAAGTATGGGCATAGAGCATCTGAGTGCAGGTCTATTATGAATAACACTGGAAGATATCCTCAGAGGACCCAAAGAGTTGGTCCTGAAGCTTTTGTGAACCGGAATCACAACCGGTTTAATGCCTTCAATCATCAGCCAAGAAGCGGTGGTTATCAAGCGACAATTGGATGGAGAGCAAATTGTATGATCTGTCATGGTCATGGTCATACTACTGCAACATGCAGAAGGAAGAATGGAAACATGGACAATGGACCGTGGAGAGCACCTGGATTGGTCTGCTATCACTGCAACAAACCGGGTCACATTGCTAGATTTTGTAGATCAAGAAAGAGCATATTTGATGATATACCGGTCACTCCGGAAGGAGACATTGATGTTGACACTGTTCAAGCAGATATGAACAAAACCTAGAAGAAAAAACCAGCGGTGTTACAAGAGGAACCGGTTTCTGCACCTAGTGTGGAAATCACAGAATCGGCAAACTAAGCTTCAAAAAAGCTTAGGGGGAGCAAACGGCAAAATGTTTCGAACCCCTGGTTTTCACTGGTAAAAGACCTTAACCGATATGTTATACCTGTCGTTTGGCAGAAGATCGGAAACAGTAAAAAGGCAAAATTAGGGTTTATGCCCTAATGGAGGAGCATTAATGATGGTAGGCGAGGACTATGTTTAAAAGCATTTTTGAAATCATTTCTCATTATCAGTTTTCGAGCGAAGAAAAGTTTTTCAAAGAGCAGAGCGACGAAAAGGCGATTTGAGTAAAGATTTGGAGAAATTGAGAAACCGCGAAGGAGATTCAAATTCAAACTGGAAACGGTCAAGTGGAGAACACAAAGCGGTGATTCAACAACTGATAGAGTGTGAAGTAAAAGAGAATCTACAAGCCCTAATTTCGCGTGTTTCAAAAGGTATTTCTCGAGTTCTTAAGGTTTCAACGAAAGTCCAAGTATAATGCCCTATCACAAGTTCCGGTTGGTGTGATAGTAGAAGAGGGAATCTCTGACTACATAGACTGCAAAATAGAAGACCTAGGGTCTCTAGCTATCCACACCCAATTAGGTTTATTTTGTGGCAAAGATAAGAAGATCAAACCGAAATTTAATATTTTGGAGAAGAAAAAGCTCCACAATGCTGTCTACTTCTTGGAAGATTTTACAGAGGATCACATAAGGATCATTCTGAGCAGAGTCCATGGTGATAAGATGTACCTGGAAAGAACACATGATATCACGCCGCAGGCAATTCATGCAGTCACCGGATTCTACAACACAAGGGAAGTGCCAGCCCTAAGAACGGTAAGCAAAACTGAAATGACCAAGCTCACCGGTTCAACGAGTGACTCACGAGGCATGACAGTAAATCCTATCAAGGATGATCTGGTGAAGTATGCGTGTATGGTGATTGGATACCAGACATTCTCAGCCAGCAGGATTAACTCTGTATCTGCTGCAGCGGTAAATGTCGCTTGCCGGATGATAAAGGAGGATGCATCATTTGATCTGTGCACCGGTATGTAGAGACAACTCCTGTTCAATCTAAAGGCGATCAAACAGGATAATACACTTAGGTTCAAGTTTGGACAACTACTGGTAGGGTTGTTCTTCTATTTCCAAGGCTACTTCCCAGGAGTAGGAGACATTCAGTGGTCTGGTGATCAACCGGTAACCAAGCAAATCAAGGAAAGCATTGAAGCACTTGGAACTGGTTACCCTGATATTCTGAACAAGTATTTTGATGAGTTCAGAAGGAAGATGAGCCAAAGAGTGAGGATATCAGGAGACATCGTCAAGAAATATGAAGACGATATCTGCTTCACCATCCAAGTAGATAAATGCATAATGGAGGCCGTTGAGCCTAGACAGGAAGAAGTGGAGCCAATGGGCTATGAGGTGATGTACAATATGTTGGAAGGGTATGCCTCTACCCTTATTGCCTCACCGCTTGATCCTAAGGCGAAGAGAACCGACACCTACCTAGAGAGGATAACACCGGTTGAGGAACCACCAACAATGAAAGAAAAGGAACCGGCAAAGAAGAAGGCAAAGGCAGTGCCAACAGCATCCACATCGGTTACTACTGGAACTCCAAAAGTGACCAAGCGGTCACCAGCCAAGAAGAAACTGGAAGCTGCATCGGCTAAAGTGTTCCAGAGAAAGAGGAAGACAAGGAACACCTCTTCAGGCTCAGAAGAAACCTTGTCTGAGGAAAAGCCAAAGAAAACACGTCAAGCAAAGAGGAAGACAAAGGATGAACCGACATCATCTGCACCGGTAAATATTGATATCTCCTCTTACAAACCTTTGACACATTGTCAACGAACTATCAAAAACATTAGGAGAAAAGTATTGAATGATTTAATTGATTATTTTGATGATTTCAATCATGATGAAAAGGAGGCTGTGGAAAAAGAAATAATTCAATATTTATGTATTAATGACCGATCCCCTTCAGAAATTAGATCTAAAACATTGGATTCTTTGTATAAATCCTTAGACAATAAATGGCGCATTGCCATAGAGCAGGAACAGGAAATGAGAGAAAAAGTTTTTGCTAAACACTTTCCTGATGTATCAAATTCGGAATTGTTCGATGTAATGAACAAATACAAAGGTCTTTTCTTCATGAGAAGAAGAAGACTCCTGTTACTGGAAGGAAAAGGTAAGGAAGTGCTCAAGGATACACACACTTGTGCCCTAGACGCTCTGAAGATGCATCGATTGGCTGAAGCCAACCGACAAGCTGAGAAAGAACCGGTTATATCCAAACCGGATGAAGCATTTGATGATGAAGGAAATTTGGTTGATGAACCGGTCGACACTATTGATGTCGATGCCCTGGATGGAGAAGATGTTACCCAGGAGATACCATCTGAGGCAACAGGTCAAGAGCAACAGGTTGAACAGGAGAAGAAAGCTGAGGACAGACAGGAAGCGGCAAAGAAAGAGGCCGAGCAGAGGAAAAAGGAAGAAGAAGAGAAGAGGAAGAAGGATGAAGAAGAGAAGCGAAAAAGGAAGAAGAAGAGAAGAGGAAAAAGGATGAAGAAGAGAAGCAGAAGAAGAAGGAAGAAGAGAAAAAGAAAAAAGATGAAGAGGAAAAGAAGAAGAAAGATGAAGAAGAGAAGAAGAAGAAAGATGAAGAGGAGAAAAAGAAGAAAGATGAAGAGGAGAAGAAGAAGAAAAATGAAGAGGAGAAGCAGAAGAAGGACGAAGAGGAGAAAAAGAAGCTAGAAAATGAAAAGAAGAAGAAGGAAAAAGAAGATAAGGAACATGAGAAGAAGTAGGAAGCAGAAAAGAAAAAGGCTGAGGAGGACAAGGAAGCAGAGAAGAGGAGAGAAGCGGAGAAGAAGAAAGCGGAAGAGGACAAGGCAGGAGAAGCGGCGAAGAGCACCCAGATGGAGACTCCGAAGGCAACCGGGAGTCAAGCCAAACCGGCTGACCTCTCCAGTCCTATAGATCTCCAGTCTGCAAGTGAAACGGAGCTAATGCAGAGTATCAAGGTAGCTCAAGAGCGCCTTGAAATCATTCGATGGAAGAAGGAGCAGGATGTAATCCAAGAAGCTATGGATACGCTTACCGGTTTGATACCCGGTACAAATCTTCCAAACATCGATTCATCACTAGCTAGACTAAAGCTCCTATGCACAGTAGTAGATGATCAGGTGCAAAGCCTTGAAGAGGCAGCAGAGGCTAATGTCAAGAAGGACCATCAAAAGGCTCTTAATATAGCTCTGGTGAAAAAGTTGAATGAGCTCCGGACTGAACTGAAGAAAGAACAAATGGATATAAGGGACGCTTTAGATGAGGGGAATATGCCACTCAGCAAAATCTGTCAACCCCATTTGTTCTATGATGATGTGCTAGCTCAGAAGCAAAAACTTGAACAGGACTTGTAGTCCTACTTGAGCACATTCAAGCCGCCTTATGATTCCTTCACAACTTATGGGTAAACCGTTCATCGGTTTCATATCCAGTCAGCGAAAATGGAGCAAGAAATCAGCACTCAGTCCAGAGATTTGCAGGAGCTTCAACTGGTTCTACTCCCATGATTGCAAATTCTTCAGAAGTGCTATCTGAACCTGGATGCCTTAACTGTTACACAGGAAATGAGCACAATTGATGCTATGGAAGAACAGGTCTCCCAGATGCAGACAGAGCAAGAAGTAGCCACCTCCCTACTTGAGTCCTGATCTCTGTCAATGAAACAATTCTTGCAGGATTTTAAATCTGTTTTTGACAAGTATCATTCCTTGTTGTCATAAACTTTTATTATTTTTAATATCAAATGAAAACAGGGTTGTTCAGCTGTACTTTGTCATTATTGGCAAATGGGGAGAAGAATTCTATTGAGAGAAGTATCTGGCAATCAAATTTTGATTATATGCTCTGTATATCTCAATTTTTATGCTTTTTATGCAAAATTGTTATACACTATATTGTCAAAGGGATAGTGTATATGCTTAGGGGGAACAATTTTGCTAATGGTGTGATTTTGTTGTAAAACACTTAGATGTCAAAATTTTATTTTCCTAAGTGTTGCCATCAATGCCAAAGGGGGAGATTGTTGGCATTATTGATGTTTATGTTGTGATTTTCATTGATGGACACACACTTGCATTGAGATCCTCTTTATATGTATATGGTAAAGCACAACCGGTATTTGTTCCAACCGGTATGTTGTATTATAGTCTTTAGACTATTGATGTTTTGCAGAATGTGTTTCCCGGTCTGAAGCGGCATGTTGACCTCAAGCGGTACGAGGGATTAAAGCAGCATAACACATTTCTACCAATCTTCATTTTTGTCAAACCAGCAACCGACATTTTGTATGAACCGGTAGTACTTTGTGATGAGTTACCACCCACTGATTGTTTGACGGTGCCGACACTGTAGCGATGCTTTTTGTGATGTATTACCTAGTATGTCCAGGTTCATTGAACCTAGGAAATTGTGATGTAATCCTATTGGACCGACATGAAATCAGTTTCCTTTATAAGGACATCATGTCTAGGGTTTTAGGTTGTTGTTGCGATAGTTGACATTGCGGCTAGGGTTTAAGGTGGTTAAGGAGTTGGAGAGATTATGAATGTGTAGAAGACTGAAGTAATGCAATAATGCATTAAGAACGAGCTATCAAGGATCTAACTGAGCAGTTAGTGCTATTAGCTAGATCAAACACTTGTAGATGACTCACATCTTTGACAAGTCTGTAGCCCTTAACCGGGTAGGCCCAAAAGCCTCTTGTAAATCCTCTAACAAGGTGGTTCACACTTGTGGATCTAAAATCCTCTAGCAAGGTAGTCTTTAATAGGACTTGTCTCCTAACAGAGATTGAGATTCCTAATAGGATCTGCTCTGGTAAAGAACATTGTAAGACCTTAACCGGTCTGGTTCCTATTCTGCAGATAGTGACTTGTGAGTCCCATCTCACCATGGTTTTTTCCATTTGATTTTCCACGTCAAAATATCTTGTGTTATGGTGTTTGTGCTACTGTGGGTAAATGCATTATTAGCTATTTGGTTTGCATGTTTGTTAACTAGTTTGTCTATTAAACTGTTTTACCCGTTTACAGCTAGTCTTGCAAAGTGTTTAAGTGCTAAGGTTTTTGGCATACTAATTCATCCCCCCCTCTTAGTATTCATCAAAATAGAGATTCCAGCTCTTCTATCCCTCATTCAAGGAAGAGACCAAGAGACTTATCTCACATCCAATGCTTTCGATGCAACAAGCTTGGCCACTTTGCAAGGGACTGTGACACTCAGGACGAGCAAGAAGATGCAAACATAAATGAAGTATCTGTAGACGTCTAAAACTGGTCAACGCTTGCGGAGTCGTATTTTAACATTGACGCATTGCCTTATTTTAGGGTTCTTGCGTCGCATTAACATTTCTTCTATGTTGTGTACTTGGTCTTTATCATTTGCGAGCATCGAGTCCTTCTTCTGCATTCCTCATTTGTCTCGCTTTCGAATTTGGTCTTGTTGATAACAATCTTCAGTCATGATTTTGATCGATCTTATCCTGTCGCATCAATGTGCGTGTTAATTTGTCATCATTTTGGACATCGTCAATCCTAATTAGGGTTTTGTCCTCTTTTCAATCTTGTCATCTTGCGATCGATTCGTCATCAATCCTTGTCCTTTGATCAAATTGTCATCAATCTTGTCGTCTTGCGATCGATTTATCATTGATCGTTGTCATTTTCAATCTTGTCATCTTGCGATCGATTCGTCATCAATC
The DNA here is from genome assembly GCF_030272615.1 of Cryptomeria japonica. Lineage (NCBI taxonomy): Eukaryota > Viridiplantae > Streptophyta > Pinopsida > Cupressales > Cupressaceae > Cryptomeria > Cryptomeria japonica. The sequence continues at coordinate 616,143,067 of NC_081415.1, forward strand.
CTCGTCCTTTGATCAAATTGTCATCAATCTTGTCGTCTTGCGATCGATTTGTTATTGATCGTTGTCATTTTCAATCTTGTTGTCTTGCGATCAATTTGTCATCGATCTTCGTCCTTTTCAATCATGTCAATTTGGATCAATTAGTCATTGTTCCTCGTCAATTGGCGCATTTATCAATCAAATCTCTTATTAGCATTGGTCCTTTTTCAGTCAGAATCATGATCAAATCGAATCGATATCAATTATCTTTTGACAAGACCTAATTGTCATCCTTGCATTTCTAATTCATCTTCTAGGGTTTCATGATTTAGTCATTTAACCTTGTTTGTCATTTCCCCCTCTAGGTTAAATAATTTATTTATTTATCCTAAGTCTTCTTGTCACAATTAAATGTTCATTTAATTGGCTAACTAATTCCTCCCTCTTTTGTGAATTAAATTAATAAATGAAAAATTGTTAATTAATTCACTTAATTCCTAATTTCCTCATTTTCTAATTTCTCCTAATTCCTAATTTTCTAATTTCCTAATTTCTAATTCATCTAATTTTCAATTTTCTCCTATATTTCCCCTAATTTCGTGGGAATGATGTAGCAATTTGTCATAATTTGTCATAATTGACAATCAATCAATTTTGACATAGCAATTTGTCATAATTGTCAATCAATCAATCTTGCATAGAAAGTGTCAATTTGTCATAATTTGTCATAATTGTCATTCTTGATTTGAAATTTCCTTTCAAATCTCTTCATGCTAATCTTGTCTTTTCTCCAATTTGTCTATAAATTGGATGAATTTCTTCAATCAAAGCCCTGGTCGAATCAATCACGCTTCTAGTACCCTTATTCTGTCATCTTGCTTTCACATTATACTCATGCACTTGAAGGTGAGATCCACAAAACAAAGCTATTTGAAGGAGAAAGAAGGACAGTGGAGCCACATGAAGGAGACATCTGCATTTGGTTTGCTTAGTTTTCATTTTGAATGTCTTGTCTTCATGTTTTCATTGAATGTTTTTAGGATTGTTATCACTGCATTTTAGTTTTCGTGATTGAACTAGGCTAATATTGATTTGCTTTGATGATTTCCACATTTCCTATCTACAGTATCAAATCCCCACAATCGTGAAGATTTTCTCTTTTGATCTATTGGTTTGTTGATCCATCCTTAAGTTAAAACTTCTGATCTTGTTGTTTGATTTCAGTAATGATGTATTGGAAACTAATCCTTACAACTGTTCTAGAAGGAAAATTATCAGGTTTACAAGCATGATCCAAGAAGGCCCACTTCAGCTTGTGCCATCGGATCTAGATTTGAAAGTCTACTCAAACTTTCTCCTTATTAATGATAAAAATTTGATAAATTCTATTTTAGATTTAGGATTGGTTCCAAATTTAAGTCACGAAATTTGTTGTGGATTTATCATCTAGATAAGGTTTTAGAGGGAGTCTCATGATACTGTCAAAATACCTTATTTCAGTAAATCTTATTGTTGGTTTTCTAAACTTTGTGTTTCAGCTCTAAATGATGGATTAAATAGAATGTCTAATGTATGATCTCTACTTGATTATAGCAAAGTTATTTCCTTTCTTCTATCATATTTTATGTTGAAACTAACGAATGTTCTTGTTTTATTCTATGATACACTGGGTGTATCATCCACCCTCGGCGGAGTGCAAGTTGGTAGTTCTTTCTCACCCTCTGCGGAGTGCAAGGTGAGTTCACCCTTTGCAGTATGGCAGGTCGTTCTTCTCAATGGAGAAGCTTATTGTATCCTCTGTGGTTGTGCCTGATTCATGTTGTATGTTTATGTATATATCTAAGTATTCATTCTTGCAGGAATGCATAAGGAAAGGTCTCTTTCTTCATTTGTGGATGTGCATGATGAAAGATCATTGAATTCTGATGATATATGCAGGTCCCAGGAATGTGTGAAGCTATGAAGTTTTGGATTCATCCTTTGCAGGCATTGCAAGAGGAATTTTATGGAAAGGTCCATATTGTGTAAACTTGTGTTCAAATTGCATATTGTATGTATTACTTAGGGCTGGGCTCTAATCATGTAATCTGGTTGAAAGATTCTGATTATGTATTTATTTTCCTCCCTAGTTAAGAGGGAGTGTTGGTTTTTGTAACTAGGTAGAAAAATAAAAGTTGAATTCTGATTGCCGAAGGCAACGTTAGAATTCAACTTAAGTAATAGGGTTGGACCCATTCTTACTATGTGGCATGTGAATTAGTTATGTATTGTTCATTTGTAATGGGTTGGGCCCAATAACCATACGTTGTATTATGATAGGACCATTTCCTAACACGTGGACCCATAAATGTTCACACACAACACATTATGTATTCCTCCACATGAAATGTGTGAAACACACACCTAAATGTAACGTGTGGTTAACTAATTTATGTTTATAGGGATGGGCCCAAATGAAATGTGTGGTTAAGCATTTCATAGGGCTGGGCCCCAAATATGAAACGTGTCACAAGTTGCAAGTTATGTAGACCCCAAATTGGGTGCCAAAGTGCAAAGTGAAATATGTAAAATAAAGGAAATTAGTTAAGGCTGACTTAGAAGACTTGAACATGAATCTTGTATATAAAAAAGATTCATTCTACACAATAAATATCATAATCAAGTGCAATCAACCTTATGCAAGAACAGTCAGCGAATCAGACATCTTAGAGAGCGAATCCATTCGACAACTTGTTGGGCAAGGTGATGCACTATACTTCAGTGATCTCCCTCTTCAATTGATGTCGATATTCTGCTCTCCTTGAAGACACACTACAATTGCATATGCTAGGTTCAGTCTGCCCTAGATTGGCAACCAAATCAGATAAGTAATCTGCTCATAATTAAGAATCTGATCTGAATCTTTCATGTTGGGTTTTTCCTCCAAGAGGGAGGTTTTCCCAGGGTACTTGTGTCTTGTGTTGTGTGTTCTTATTGTTATTTATGCTTATTCTCAATCTGTTTATAACTTAAGTAACTAGATTAACATCTGATTACCTAAAATCAACAATATGAGATGTATTCAGGACGTTGATGTGTGTCCTCGGTTCGATTGGTTCATGATTTGGAAACCCACAAGCGAATCTTTCAAGTTGACAGTTAGTTATGTCAGTTTTCTTGAGCTCCGGTAAATAGATGATGATGATGATTCTAGTAATATGAGTTGTTGCGGTTGTTGTGTTGCAATTCACGTTGCTTGTGAATGTTTCTAGATCATGTTCTATGCGTATTGGTGATCTGCATTGATTCTTGTGTGCGTTATCAAAGATTTTTTTTTGTCCGATGATGTTCTTCGTGTTATGCGACATTCTTGGTGATTGTAGCCTGTTGCGATTGACTGAGGAATAATTGTTGAGGTGTTGCGTGTTTGCAATATTGACTTAGGTCCAAACTATGTCTTAGCCAACATTGTTTGGTCTGCATGTATTGTTGTAGCGTGTGAGGTTATTATTTTATAATTTGTATTAAGGGTTTTGTTGACCTATATTTTATGGGTTGATAACTTGTATAAATGAATGTAATGATCATTGAGAGATATGATGCTATGTGCGAATATTGTATCAATCATTCAGTAGCAGGGAAGTTGTGCAACGAAGTGTGTTTCAGAGAAGATTTGACAGTGAGCTTAACCGAAACTGTACCGAGGCATATGGAGATTCTATTTTCATAGTTCATGTAATCCAGATTGTTGTCCGAAAGATTTTGTAAGTCAGTGAGACATCCTATAAGGCATTGAGCCTTCCCTAAGGGTTGTAGCCTTTATGGTTTTCTTGTATTTGAGCAGTGAGTTCTAGGCAGTGTGCCTGAATGCATGTGCATTCCCCATTGTAATATTTACATTTACTCCTAACAAGGTGTTATCTCATTGTGGGTAGGTTCCCGCCTTGGTTTTTTCATTAACCGAGTTTTCCACGATAAAATCTTGGTGTTATGTGTGTTATTGATGTGGTGTTGTTTCATGCTTTAACTGTTAATTATCAGATCTGATTTGTGAATTAAGTTGCAGTAGGTTTTGTGTAAATTGATTCAATCCCCCCTCGCCCCCTCTCAGTTTGCTGCATTGTTGCCAACACATCTTTCGTCTGGTTATGGCTCATTCTCCCAACGCTCCCCCTTGAGCTACATTGCAAGTGTTTGGGGCTTCCTAACTTGGCCCAATGCTATTGACCTAAGCTTGATGCCAATGTCAGGCCCAAGAATTCAAATGTAAACTGAATGGGAATTAGACAAGAAGTAAGATATTCAATTAAATTTTTACCATTTATCCATTAATCAAAATATAATATAATGTACATAAATATCAATATGAAATGATTTTTTAGCTTCTAATGTATCTAGGAAATATAAAATATGAAGTATTACCCTACTACACCTGTGATTGTGTACAATAGTGTTACAAATGCTTCTATGCTTTCAACTTTGATGTCAACATAAATTGGCTTCTTTTGAGGGAAGTTTCTTAGAACAATCCTCAACAATTTGGGAAATATTTTCATGTTGATAATACTACAAACCTACACTTACATATAATGATCTACAGTGTAATAAAGATATTGAAATGGTTAGTTAAGGCAAACATTTCAACTAGCCTAAAAGAGCAGAAAGAACTTTTCTTGAAGTTTAAAATAATTAATTCATATGGGGTTGATCTTTAAAGGAAACAACAAATCAAAATTAACATCTATTATACATATAGTGTTTTGATGAAAGTTGAAGATGGAAGATAGAGATAGAAAAATGCGTAAAATTGGCGGACTAGAGGTATAAAAGAACCAAGATAAGCTAGTGGGTTCTTTGAATAAATTATTGCATGACATGTTGAAAATGAATACAATAATTATAAAGGAGGCATGGTTCATTCATAGCGACTTTCACATTATCAAGTTTAAGATCCTTTAAGACAAACTTCAAGCTTTAAGATACAAAACACATTTTGTTACACATCTTGAACAAGTGCAAGGCACATTAATTAGTTGGGTGTTGTGCATGAAGTAGGCTTGCTTAACTTCCACCTAGTTCACAAAGATGCACAAGTAATTATTCAAGAAAAAAGGCATGTAGTATTTGGTAAGGGCTTAGCTTTGAAGATTAAAGATGAATCCTTCTAATTAATTAAGAGATTCTTGGGGGCCCTTCAAAAAGTTGGAACCCTTCAAAATACAAAATTGCTCTTCATGGTGCCCACGAAAGACAATTCTAAAATTAGAACAACATATGAGAATCAAACATGCTTCCATATTGCATGATTTTCTATAAGCTTGATTTCCAACATTTTAATAACTCATCTTTCTATCTACAAGATAAAAATAATTGCTAATTGTAGCATCGGAATTAGGAATCATCACAAGCAAGATATATCAATCAAAACATTAGACATGATAACTCAATCAAAAGAACACTCATTGAAATGAACCTAATTCTAAGCACACTCAATAGAGGTATGAAAACAAAGCATTCAAAGATGAAAAATTATGCAAACCAGATATAGAATTGAATACTCCTTCCATGCGGCTCCATTGTTGTTCTTTCCTCTTCAATGGGTTTGTGGATCTCACCTACAAGTGCACACACAATTGAAAGCAAGATTGATGAAAAGTTCAAGAGTACTAGAAGCATAAGTTCGATAGTTTGATAGAAAATTCGGATTATTATCAATTAAGGGATTTGATTGAAGAAAATTATCCAATTTATAGACAAATTGGAGAAAATGATCAAATTAGCATGATAGTGATTCGAATGGAAATTCAAATCAATAATAGCAAAATTATGACATATCTATGACAAATTTCTATGCAAGGCTTATGACAATTCATGACAAATTTCTATGTCAAGAATTTATGACATTTTATGACATTTTATGACAAATTCTATGACACATTTCTATGTCAAGAATTTTATGACAATTTATGACATATTCTATGACAAATTTCTATGTCATTGCCATAAATTTAGGAAAGAAATAGGAGAAAATTGAATTTAAGAATTTAAGAAATTAGGAAATTGAAATTGATGACAAATTAGGAATTAGAAATTAGAAATTGATGAAATTAGGATTTAGTGAATTAATTAATAATTTTTCATTTATTAATCAATTCACAAAGAGGAATAATTAGCCAATTAAATGAATATTTAATTGTAATGAGAAAACTTAGGATAAATAAGTAATTTATTAATCCTAAAGGAAGAAATGACGCACAAGGTTAAATGATTAAATCATGAAACCCTAGAAGGTGAATTAACAATGTGAGGATGACAATTAGGTCCTGATTAAAGATAATTAATGTCGATCATGATTTTGGATTGATAAATGACCAATGCGATAAACAATTTGATTGAGAAGATGCGCCAATTGACGAGGAACAATGACAAATTGCTCCAAATTGACATAATTGAGACAGACAACGATTGATGACAAATCGGTCGCAAAATGACAAGATTGACAAAAGGACAAGAATCGATGACAAAATAGATTGCAATATGACAAGATTGACAAGGACAAAGATCGACCAAAATCATGATTGAAGCTTGTTGTCGACAAGACCTAATTCGAAAGCGAGATGAATGAAGAATATAGAAGAATGACTCGATGTTCGCAAATGATAAAGACCAAGTGCGTGACATAGGAGAAATGTTAATGCGACGCAAAAACCTAAAATGAGGCAATGCGCAATTGTTAAAGTATGACCTCGCAAGCGTTGACCATTTTTGGGTGTCTACACTAATAATCTCTCTAAAGAATGCAAACAACTGGATATGAAACTCAAAAACCACAATGAATTATGACTATTGTGAGGATTGCTTGAATCCAAAAAATATGCTCCAAAAGTTGGATCAAATCATTTAATTTGTTTGTATCAATAGTGATATTAAAATGGGGATTCTCCATTTTGATGACTAACTTGAAATCATCTTGGCCTAATAGAGTCAATTTCTTATTATTGTCCATAAGATTTTGTAATAGGTCATCCTCTACAATGCATACATTTAGTTGAAATACATTTTTATCATTGATTGCTTGGTTAGAAGCCTTTTGTATGCCTAAGAGAGGCAAGTTATAGGGAATCATGCAGTAATTATAAAGTAAATTTTATTCAGTGTGCAAACGTGTAGGTCTTGTTCCAATTCATGTAGAAAGATTACAAAAAGTAATTGATGATGCTATTTTTTAATACAAGATGTACATGAATAAAGTGATTAATTATGTATGTCTATCACAATCTATAATAACTCAATTGAAGAGACCAACAACCTCATTATCTATTTGACATCATATTTAGTTAAAAACAATCTATTAGGTATTTCATATAAGATTAATCTATTTTTGTACATATCTTGATATTTCTTGTACATTTGTACTTGTTTACTTTTTGGATTGAAGACGTGGCAATTTTTCCAAAATGTCAAACATTGGTGAGAGTCAATGTTTGTTATTGCAAGTGATGCTCATGAGAGTTCTTTACAACCAACAACGTTAAGGTTTCACAATAGGATTTCAACTTTTTTACCATTATCACTTCTGATGAAGCTTGTTACGAAGCCTTTATTCACATCTAACATCACTAGTTCTACTCTATTGGTCACTATCTTATTGTAACCAAAGCTAATTCACTTAATTGTTATAATAAAATGTTGGACAATGCACTAGTTCCATTTTGTTTACTCCATAAACTACCCAGGGAAGCAACTTCTTTGTATCAGGCCTACACAAGCATTGATTTTAAGTTCATTCCTTACATCCAACCAAATCTTGCAAGGTTGGAGTGGGCCATACACTCTTTGCCAATTTGAGTTTTTTTTGTATATTTAAATAATAATTCAATATCAATGTTTATAATGTAATCATTCTTACTTGTGTATTTTATCTTAATTGGTAATTCTTAAGTATGCTATTAATCATATGTAATCATTCTTAAAAGTGCATTTTGACGTGAAATGAGTTTCATATAATGAATAGTCATTTATATTTATTTAGACAGTTGCACACATTGTGTTTGTTGATTTGATTTTGTTTTGTTTATGTAAAGTCTAATTTATGATTAATGATTGAACGTAATTATCTAATTTATTAGAGTAAATGATTGTAGTAATTAGATGGATTAGAAATGGGATTGCATCATGGAAGCAATTGTTCAACATCCATCCAAAGGTGCATTTATCTACAATAACCTTTCATGGGAAGAATACAAGGATATGCAAGGAAAAGGTTTCTTCTAGCTTGGGTTGAGGCCAATAGGGTGAAGGATTTTGTAGGGGGGATATCATGAGCTAATTCTAACCTATGATCTTTTGAAAAAGTCACAACTATAAAGAAAACCTTTATGCTTGGGATGATATCAAAATTTATTCATACTTGGAGTATAGTATATATTATACTAAATTACAATCAATGTAGTTCTAAATGCATTTTTTATCATTTCATAATTGGTGTTGTTCAATGCAATCTTAATGTGGTTTTTATTATTTCTTTCTAGATATTGTTGCTCATGTGGCCCTTAGAACTACAAAGAAATAAATTCCATGGTATTTGGTAGTATCCTTGTGACCAAAATGGGAAGGGAAATAGACTCAACCAAAAACACATGTAATATGATTGTACTTGACAATTCAACATGCACATCATGGTCCATTGATCAAACCATACATTCATATTGTGTTAGGTTGGCCATTTCAAGAAGATGACAAGCCTTGTCATTTTCAAGTGAACAAGTTGCTACACTGGAAGGTTATTATGCTTGACAAATAATCACCTATGGATGACTTACCAAAATAGAGCAAATATTGAGTCTAAAATCATGGAGATAAGATATATGTTTGATGTCCATGATGCTCAATTTATGCAATAATAGGTTTTAACAATCTTCACGAATAGTTTGCATGTATTAGGAATACAAAACCCTATTACCGAGTAGAGATGGAGATATCCCATTTACTTTGGGGTAGTAAATGCCAAAATAGATTGATTGCTTGCTTCAATATAGCCACACCAAATTACTAGTCATGGATTCAGCCTTCAACATAGATGTAATGAGGGTATGTAATGCATTTACAAACTATATATTTATGTAAATTAACAATAATTTTTTAGCTGACCATGTCTACCACTTGTCATCTTGCAAAAATTGTATAACCTACTTGCTTTTGATGCGAAGAATATGGTGCTACAAATGGTATGGCTCATTATGTATAGGTTGTGTACATATCCTACTTTGGAGAGTACATTTGAGGAAGTGCTTTAATAAAATCCATTAGGTGTGGATCATTATCGAAGAATTGTATTTATCTTTGTTTCATCATTAGAAAATCATTTGTACTAAATAAATAATTTGACAAGGCACTTGTTTTGATTACAATGAAAGTATACCTTTGATTGTGAGATATATATGTTTTGTTAGCATGTGAGTTGTGTGTGGCTAAAGAACTTAATTATGAAGGTTAGAGACAATCTGATTGGGTGAGATATGTTTAATAGAATTGGATTTATGATTTACTATTCATTTAATTAGGAGTGCACAAATAGGGAGGCATACTTTTTTGTTGATGAATATATAGAAACACAACATTCCTTTGTGGAATAATCTAGAATAATGGCTTTATTGGGTGGGTATGTGGTCAACATATTTCTAGACACTCAAGCATGTGGGGTAGGAAACAAATGACATCATTGAGCCATACCACTCACATTTCAATATATTTTTCCTCATGACAATTTTCATTAGTTCATGTTGTCATTTTGATTGGTTAGCACATTAATTGATAACATATATACTAGCGTGTGCAAATAAACAAGGATTGTGACTTTTATAGGAGCACCAATCTTGAGAAACTAAAGAATATATCCTAGGTTTGTACCTTGTAAACTATTTATTCTTAGATTACCTTTGATGACACAAAGATCACATAGCATGGTTGACAAGTGAAACTCATTTATCATATAGTTATCAAGTATATGGGTCATTGTCAAGTATGTGTGTGTGCCTTTGCAACTAGTCTACCTCAAAATACACATACAAGCATATTATCAAGGTGAACATGACGAGGGAGAGAAAACATGTGCATCATAACTTCAAGTAGGCCAAGAAAGATGTTGTCATTTGTGTTCCATTCATTGAGGAAGGATGCACGATACATCTCTCAATAAGTCACTAAGTGACAAACCACAACCTTCTCTACTTTGATGCTTTAGTGACTAAAAACTACAATAACATTTTATAATCATTATTCCTTCCAAATATAGATCATGTAGGAATCATGATGACATTGGAGGAGTTGGACAATGCTAGATTCTTGAAAGTGATAACTTAGTTATGTAGGCGATGTTATAAGAACATTACAATCATTCAATTTATGGTTAATAAGATTTTGATTTCATTTTTCAATCTATTTATTTGGTTATAGCGAAATGACAAAGACGACAGAGAAGTAGATAGAGAGAAGGGGTTGTAGCTTATACTTACATGTTTCAAGATTGTTTGCACAATGCAAATGATTTGGCTACACTATTGTTTAGCCAAAATATTTTGGAGGACTTGAACAACCAAGTCAAAAATATACAAATATCATCTCAATTTGGTTTACAACATCCATCTATCCAATCGTTTCACCCATTGCAAGATAGTTATGGTCACAAGTTTTGTTAAGAAGGAGACTTCATTGATTTATGAATGTTAGGAGAAAATACAATATATACCCATTACTATACCCAAGTTTCCAAATCCACCATTGCTATGAAATCCCAAGCATTGAAAATGACATAGATGACCTAGAGAGGGTAGCAAAATGAGACATGGATCATGATGGAGACGAACAATATACTACTCTAGGAATTAATGGCATAAATGTTGTAAACATGTGATAATGTCACCATGCTAGAGTAGGTATATAGTTGAACCTCAATTACAACTATTAAAGTAATTGCTCCACTTGGCCCATGGTCCTTAACTCCTAGTAGCCTCTCACATTGAACTTTCCAATACTAAACCTCTATCTCATATAATCAAATCAAATTATTGTAATTTACATTGAGAGATTTGATAATTTCACCATGTTAGTCTCTTACATAGTTGGAGTAAGATTTCAAACCATCTAAAGATACACACCTCTTATCCAATTCCATCTTTTATTTTCTCAATATCATATATTGTGGTTCATTGCTACTAAATCCTAGGTTAGTTTGCCAATTATTTTATCCTTATAAGGAATGTTGGTTTTCATTGTTTACATATGTTCCTTACACCGATCAAATTTTGTTTGAAGCTTCTCATTTTGAATGAGACTTATGTCAAGCATAGCTTCCATTTTGCCAAGCCTTATTCAATTTGTTTAGTAGTTTTTTCAAAGTGGTGAGCTTCTCCAACTTGTTTTCGTCATCCACTTATCAAATATTTGTAGTAACTCACATAAAATTTGCATTGCACAAATTGCCTTCAATCTAACAAGATTAACTATGCAATTCAATATTCTCATACTTATCTAATCAAAACTACACAATTCAATATTGTTAGACCTTTGGAAGCAACACTCATACTCTATTCATAAAGCCATCTCTTAATTGATTTCATGAGGTCAAGTTCTCTTCCTCTTTTATGTTTCGAGTCCTACAAATCATATGATTAGCTTGATTTGATTGCATGGTATAGAAATGGTAAAACATTATTATACATACATGAGTAAAGATGTGCATAGAACAAAGTACAATAAAGATATAAGTAATGTGTTCTCAATTTTTTTAGTGCGCATAAATGACTCCATATTCTTTTATTACATTTTACAAGTTTGTATTTGAAAATGGATACTATATTTTACCTATACATGTCAAACAAAGTAGAGAAAGGTAAAAACAAAATACAAGCACTACCTTTGTAGACAAAATGAGCAATAGCATGGAAAAAGTAGTTTTATATTTCAAGGACTCATAGATTGAATCAATAATAAGCATAGTTTGATTGTATGAAAATGATAACTAGCAATACATTGATTGAAAGAAGATTCATGAATAAATTGATCGAATCTATTGAATTGGTTTAACATGTAAAACTAAATTTGTGTTCACACATTTTTGCACATTTACAAATTCTTAGCAATATAAGAAATTATTTTAAATGTATTTCTATTAAATCTATTTTTTGCCTTTTCCTCTAATAATAGATTTTATTAATATGCTATTGTTTTCATAAATTTTTATGATCATTCATTAGAAACGAATAGATTGCTATAATCATATAAAAAGATACTAGTTCATAAAACAAAAGGTTCCTATGAATAAAACTTTTAAAACAAAGATAAGTGGCATGATCTACATTAGATGGTTGATGACAATACTAAAACATTGTAATGATTGAGTTAAACTTGTGACAATCATTACTGTATGAGTTACTTTTTATTATGACAAAGGAAACAAAATTATATCTCAAGTTTTATGTTTCAATTTTTTAAATGGTAGGTAAAATTGGGTCAACGTTTCTCATTATAATAAATATTTTTTTAGTGGTGAATATCCATCAATTGTTTAATAGTTAAAATTGGGGATTCAAATTTTGGCTAATAGTACAAGTTATAAGATGATCTAAATCGTCACATTTTAATAAAAAAAATATTTTAGTTGTGTATAAATCGCCAAAACATTTATTTTATTAAACTTTTAAACTCAAGAATTCATCACAATATTTGATGCCTAATTAGATAAAATTCACCTAAATTTTATAAGTTATAGCACAAAGAGAAATTAATTTGCCAATTATATTATATAATTATTGGTTACTTCAGGACCATATCACCAATTTTTTATTATAAACATTTAGTTTATCTATAATCTAATGGTTGGCCCATTGTATTCCATGGGTTAAAATGTACCCATGCAGCTCAAATTACCATCAAGCCCAAAATTGTAATTGGGTCATTGAAGATTAATGATATAACGATTGGAGTTAAATTTTGTGGGTCAAAATATTCCAAAAAGCTCCATTGCCCATGGGGCCTAAAATAGAACCCAAAACATTAGATTATAAGTAAAATGAACAGTGATGAAAAAAAAAGCGCTAATTTAAAAGATTCAATGTTTGATTTAAAATATTAAGAAATTAAGGAATTATAGACATAAGCTCTACACCTTAAGGCTTAAACTAGTTAAAACTACCACCCTCAAGTCCTTACTTTTCTGCTTTTTATTAAGGAAGGATTTGCCATGGTAGTTAATTGTAATGTCTCCTACCCGATTAGCATAATTAATCTAGTTCAATACACTTATGACTTAAAACTAAATTGATTAGGAGACAAATCTGTTTTCAATTAATTGATTATTAAGAAGTGAATTGCTCATCAACCATATTAGATAATTAAGTTTGTCTTCCATAACTCTTAATGCAAGTACCAATCCTTGTTACTACATATTTAAGGAAGGAGGAGGATATGTATGTTATCAAAGCGCTTAGAGACCAACTACAATAAGTTCCCTCAAAGTTTATAGATCCAAGCCCATACCTCTCTTGGGTCTATACACTCAAGGCTTACGGGTCACTGATCCCCACCCTATTTTGGGACTTGACCTATTGCTTGGATTTAGATTGCCCCTCTTTGGAACATCTCATCCTCATCTCCTTAAATACTGATAATAGCAACAAAGGAATGATGTATAAATATATTTATATATATTGTTTTATTTATTCATTTTCCTTAATTCATCATATTGTATTATTATTCTTTCTACTAATAAATTTAGATATGAATTCCTTATTATTATATTAATTTATGTTAATGTTTTTTATTACGGAAAAAGAAGGTTTTGAAGGGACCCTGAAACCCTTTACATCAGATTACATAAGATAGATCAATTAAAGCCCTTTCAAAACAAAACCAACAGACAAAACCCCACAAGGATGAGAGACAACAAAAATAAACAAAAAGGATTGCCTAGCCCACAAAGACAACAAAAAACCAGCAAACTACCAACATAGACCTAGCAATAAAAATAGAAAATCAACCCAATTTTTTAAGGTTCTCCGCAACATCAACACTAATTTGATGCATCTTCTTGACAACATTCTTCAATTCCAAGATGTCCTGGGGCACTTCAATGACTTTCTTCTTCTAACTAGCCCAAGTATGCTTTCCTAGAGGACCTGAATCTTCCGCACCAACAACCATATCTTTGTCCATGTCCACCGCAACCCTTTCCATATGAGATTTCTCCAGATTGCTAACCATGATAGATATAGTTTCAGCAGAAACCTTGACAATGTTCTGACTGCTTTCCATTATACCTCAAAGGGTAGCCTCACATTTGGCAAGTCTAGCCTCCATGTCCACAATTTTTTTATCAAAAATATCCTTCACTCTTTGGGTGGCTTCCATGTTTTTAGCCATACAATCAGTCATGACTTGTTTTTCGCTTTCTGTCCAAAGAGCACCTGTCAAAGCCCCCTCAACCACCTCTTTACCAATACCAGCAGGATGAGCACTAACAACAACATGCGACATATCTCTAGCACTCACATTAGCCTGCATAACTTCCATCTTGGAAAATAAGGACCTTTGCTTGAGATTAATGTTCTTAATCTCATAAAACACCCACCTGAAAAGACGGAAAAACCTCTAGAGAGCTATTCTTGGCAATGTTGGGCACATCAAACGAGATCTCTTGTTTGGGATGAAAATCCTATGGAGTAAAATCCACTGATTCCTTGGAATTATGTTCAGATCCATGGGAGGAAGAGGACGCCTCAACATTGTGAGTTCGGTCCAGGGAATCTTGTTCATCTGAGTTGTTTGAAACATTCAAAGTGGCCTTTTGAGGTTTACCCTTTGGTCGTTTGCTCGAACCCTCACCACCAACACCAGGGGACCCCTTACTAACACCTGAAGCAACCACCTTAAGCCCAATTTTAGCCTTTTTGTTGGTGTGAGGGACGAAATCCCCATCATTGCTGTCAGTCTCCCAACCTTCTGATTCTGAGTCCTCGCTATCATCAATTAGCAATAATGGGAGAGGGCTTGCTAAGGTTTTCAAAATCCCTGGCTTTCAAATACTCAAAGATAAGAGAGATTAAACCTTGGTGTAAAACCGAATTAACATGGGGATTCTCCTTATAATCAGCTATGCTAGCACTAAACGAAGACATCAGATAAAATGGAAAAGATATTTTCTCATTGTGACGAAAATGGTTAAGGAAAACAAAATGATACCCATAGATTTTGGTGAGCCTGCCATCCAAAGTAAAAAACTCCATAATCTCCTTCATTAGCCCCCTCCAAATGGCCTTAATCTGCTTTGGCTCAAAGTGGGTCTTGTTATCTTTCACCAGGCACTCACGCTCCTCTTTCTTGGGGAATCTCTTCATATCAACATCAGAGATTTTTCTCTCTGTAAATTTAATCCCCTCCATATACATACTCGTCACTTTGGCTATGAGTTCCTCATTAATCTTTGTCACCCTACCAAACAAATTCACCTTACCATCCTTCTACCCCTTCATGAATTGTCTGGTAACACTCTGGTTATGCCCATGCAGTTTCTCCAGGAATGGCGCCACTCCCCCCTTCTGCAATCTATGCCAAATGGTAGGGTTCTTCTTCCAGTTAGCACAATTAGTTGGTTCCACCATGCATCTCTAACCCCCCATACTCTTAAAACTTGACACACTAGCAGCAATCTTCAATAAAATAGAGTCAGCGACAGAAAAACCAACACCGGCTTCTAAAACAAGTAATACCCATAAAGCGTGCAAGGTCTGGCGGTCATAATTATAAGTGAAGGCATTCTGACCAAATGCAAGCCAAAAAATGATGACAAAATTAAACACTTTCATCATCGAAAATAGTAGGGATCTCCTCATATCTATCATGTGTTCGTTCGTGCATTAGTTAATCATTTATATTATTTATTGCTATTAGCATTTTATTGTTCAAGACATTGTATATATATATATATATTTTAAGTTATATTTAAGATATTATACTATATAGTAGAATTTTATAGAATGAAATAATGATAATGCAACAGTAACTGCCCAACATACCGTTGGCAGTACAATTTGTTGACTCCCCTTGACTCAGCCTTTTTGTCTTTTTCTTTCCTTTGATGCCTTCTCCCCACAAGGAATCCTATCTTGGCAGTACAATTTGTTGACTCCCCTTGACTCAGCCTTTTTGTCTTTTTCTTTCCTTCGATGCCTTCTCCCCACAAGGAATCCTATCTTATAAACTTTTCCATTGGTCTTATGTGCAAGGACGTGGCTTTTGGTCAACACCCATTTCTTTGCACCCCTTCCGTACATCGTAATTTTAATAAGTTGTTGCTAAGAATAATGGAATCGTGCCCTTCCAACAACACTTCAATACTTGGGATTAATTTATTATATTATTTAATATTAATTATTATTGATTGTAAATTATTATTAAATATTCAACATTATTTAATAAACATAAAATAAAATATTGATTTATTATTGATTGTAAATTAATATTAAATATTAAACATTGTTTATAAATTAATATTTAGATATTGACTATATAAGAATATAAAATAGAAATTGGTTATATAAGAAATTAATAAGATGAGAAATAAGAGAATTGATTATATATTAATATTTATGTAGGGATATTACATTAATGTATTTTCTTATTTTTTGTCAAGATTTGTCAAGGCTTTTTACAAGTTTCTAGTGTTTTAAAAATATTTGCCAATAAAATTAATGTTCATAAAAAAAATCGTCAATATAAAGCAATGTATGTTTTCGAAAGATTTGTTGAGATTTTATATCTTTTTTCAGGAGGGCAAGGTTTTTAAAGTCATCATTGATTTAAATGGAAATGATCATAATAAAATTTAAAAAAATGTCAGTCTCTAGTTTCAGCTAATAACTAGACTAGATTTCAACTTTTAATACTTGATATTTTGTTTTGCAATGGTACAAGTGATTAATAATTAAAAAATAGCTACAACTATAGTACAAATACATATAGACAAGATAGAAGGGATAGAGAGATAGAAACAAAGGTATGCATGGCACACCAATTTTTATAAGATAAAACAACTCCATTGGAGAGATGTGCTTCTTAGATATAGCCAACAATTTGAAATAGATAAATTTTTAAATTCCAATCAAGGATAGGGTATACTTTAAGAAATAATATCTTAATTCTTTGTAGCAACCCTAATAATCCACTAGAAAACAACATAATATCTTAGGTAATTTTTCATATTGGAAGTCAATTTTGGAGTGGATGGTAATATGTTTTACTTGTACCAGAATTTGACAATTTAGCAACTGATTTTTTTTTAATATATAAATTTTATGGTGATTCACTATGTGATGTCACTACACCAAAATGTCAACCTAGTAGTGAGGGCAAGCACCAAGCATGTTAAGAGAGGGATTTTGTCCTTAGGATGATCTGTGAAGTAGCACATAATAGGAACATAGAGGAAGCACCATATAGCTTAGGTGCATGAATATCAACACAAAATAGGAATATTCAACAAGGTTGTCCACCACACTCTATAAGACATGACCTTGAGACCTCAATTTTGATACTATAGTAATGTGTTGTTACATGAAAAGATCAACCCAATGGTTAGGACAAGCACTAAGGGTATTAAGGGATGTCTTGCTTCCTCTATATGATCCATGAGGTAGCACTCAATGACAAATGGATGCCCCACCATTTGCATCAAGTGCATTCTTGCTAACACAAATAAGGAACACTTATTAGGAGTAAAAGATAAGGAACCACTATGATAAAGTCCTAAAATGTTATTAAATGGCACTCATTACTATTAAAGTTCAAATTTTTATCACACCAAGGTTCCACTATAGGTGACCCCTCATGTACTTGTGGTTATTGGCCCCACCATTCAATTTAGGTGTATTTTCATCGACATAATAGAGGAATGTTCATTGAGGTTCAACTAGGCGCATGATTGGTCCATCATATATTGTAGGAGTCAACCTCAAAACATCAATTTTGATACCAATGTAAGTGATGACTACACCAAAATCTCAAACTAATAGTGAATAGAACCCACCAATGTTAAGTGTGATGTTTTGATTGCACTAAAACACCACCAAAAGAAAACCCCCTCGTGGGATCATTGTTGTTGGTGCCACTCTTTGATTCAAGTACATGCTCACTAGCATAACAAAGGAACATTTGTTGATATGATAGAGGAATATTTAATGGGGTTTAGTCAAGGACAACATATGTGTTTTATTGTCTATGGCAATAGCTATTTATTCCTCTTATTACAATAGAATATCACACTTATAGTCGTGTTTCATTGTCTATGGAAATAGCTATTTATTCCTCTTATTACAATAGAATATCACACTTATAGTCAATTCAATATTTTGGAACAATAGTAGTGAAACTATTTTTAAAGTATAACAAATTTATAGAAAAAGCGGTGCTATAAAATCTACCTAGAGTTATAATTTGTACACACTAAAAGGTAATTTTCCTAACTCAAAAAACAGGAATTGACAAGAGCCACTTGAACAAAAAAATCAATGAATCTCAAATACAATCCACGGGTGGAATTACTTAATGATGGATTAGGGATTTTGTCCACTCTCTAATGACAAACAAATATGATGTTTGACTTATTTATAGAATAATTTAATAAAAGTTAGATGGTGTTGTTGAACTTCGACTTAGACTAAAATAACCAATTAAGCACTAACTTTCCCTCCAAAATACAATTTTAAATCTTCTTTTTCCCCTTCAAGTAACCTTGCACATAAACCATTGGTTAAGGATAAAATGAATAAATATTGACTAAATAATACCCACAGTGACCTATAATATAGGCAAACAAAAATAGGAGACATCAAATTATAATGAATTCATTTTCCTAAATTATTTTCACAAGCCCATAGGAAATGGAAAATGGGCATAAAGAACATCCAAGAATCTATGGAAGAAGGGGACATGATAGTCCTCCCTCCTTGAAATTAATTTCTCTCAACCAACTTACATTTGGATTCTTCAAGATGAAAACTCGTTCCTATGTAGCATCCTCAGCTATTAAGTCCTTCCATTGCACCAAATACTCAATAATTGTTTAATTCATCAACTTCGTTTCACATGTGTCCAAGAAAACCTTTGGGATCAATACAAAACTTCCTTCATTATCTAACGATGACAAGTCTTTAGAAGGTGTAACATGTTGCCCTAATATCATTTTGAGACACAAAACAGGGAAGATATTTAGAATCTTGTTAATCCAAGTTAACTCTAGCTCATAGGCCACTTCTCCCACCTTTCTTATGATCTTAAATGGGACATAAAATTTGGACTTCAATTTTTTGCTCCTTTTTTCTTTAATGAATAAAACCTATAGGGTTTTAGCCTTAAGTAAACCATGCCTCCAACTTCAAATACTCTATTGGTATGACACTAATTTACATAGATATTCCACTAATTCAAATAATTTTGAAAATGTTCCTTAATGGATTTGAATATCTCTTCTCTCTACTTGATCATATTTTTCACTCTAAGAAACCTATTTTTGTGGTTTCAAGATCCACAAAAGTTAGAGTATTATATTTGATGCTTTGCAAAAAGGGATTAGAAAAACCTGTGGTATGGCAACACACACAAGAAACACAAGAAACGAGAGTCGGTGTTAACAACCAAAGATTATTCTAAACAAGCATACCAAGAGAGACACTATAAGCAAAATAGAGCATTTAACAATGAAAACAAATGCAACAAGGCATCTCCAAATGCCTTCCACCATGCTTGTAGCTCCTCCTCCCTTGTTCCTCTCCTCTCCAAGTTTCCAAATGAGTGTAGCTCTCAGCAGCTTTTTGCACTATGGATGTCTTATGGAGATTTAAGATTGAAATGCCTTAAACTATGCTATGCAAGTGTAAAACAAGATAAATATGAGATATTATGCAATGAACTAAGATTTATTATAGTCCAAAATGACAATATAAATGATTATACTAAAATGCTCTCTAAAATTGACTATAAGTTAAATGCATACAAGTTTTCAGGATCTAGATTGTGAAGAAATGAGCTCTATTTATAGGTAAAATGGAGTAATGGATGGTTGAGATTGAGTGATCTCAACAAGGGTCAAGATTGAAGGGCTTAAGATCCATGTGAGGACTTTCAACCCAATCCCAGGATGACAAATGTCAACAAGAGATGGGTTGAGAGGAGAGGGAATAAGCATTAAATGCTTGACATGACTTGAGGGTTAACTTGAGAGGTAAGGTTAATGTTGAGTTGAAAGAATAAAGGCATTATCCAATAAATAATGTCTTTATCCAATGGATAAACTCTTGTGCAAGAGTTAGTGAGGATAACCATGGTCAAAGCAATAAATGCCTGAGAAGACACATGGGTTACATGAGGGTTTAGTTTAGAGATAAAGTCTCTAACCATGGGAGCAAGTGGATTTAACCATAAATGGTTATGTAAGATTCATTAATGGTCATGTAAGAGCCATTAGTGGTTTGGAAGACTTTATAGGTTAACTTGTTGGACACATAAAGCATTAAATTATTTTCAAAGACTTTGGAGTCTTTGACAAGTGACTCCAAGTTGCTTAGGAATGTGACAATATTTAGGGGATGGATTAGGCTAATTGGGAATGATTAGAAAGTGATTAGAAGGGTCTAGAAGGGGATTTAGCAGTGCAAGTGGATTTGGTGGGTGAGGGAAATATGATTTAAATTAAAATAAAATTAATTTATTCAACTTGTGGTTGCAACTTGCATTTGTAGGAGAATGCAAGTGGAGGGGGGGGGGGTTAAATTATTTAAATAAATATTTTTAATTTATTTATTTAAAAGAAGAAAGGGGATTAAATTAAATAAATAAGATTTATTCATTTAATTAATTGTGAATTTGGTGTAATGAATTAATTGAAATAAATTGTGATAATTTATTTAATTAATAGGAGAATGTTTGAAGATGAATTAATTAAATGTTAATTTAATTAACTGTTGGCTAGTGGGTTTATTAATCAAATAAATAGTAAATATTCATTTTAATTAAAATGGATAGATTTATGTGACTACATTTGCCCCTCTTTGAGATGGTGCGGTTTATCGCGTCGTTTCAAAGAAAGAAAAATAGGTGTGAAGAAATGTGCCCCATAAATATTAATTTAATGGGTGGTATGCTCCCTCGAGAGATGGGCCAATTTTTTTTGAAAAATCGGGCGATCTCTCGAAAAAGAATGAGAATTGGCAGGGAGGTAGAAGAGAAGAATTTAATAATAACGGTGAAAGAATAGAAGAAATTGGAGATAAAACGGAGAAAGGGGAGGCACTGGAAGTTCACGGGGATGAGCGGGGTAAAATTAGGTTTAGGGTGAAGGGTATATATGGGGGTGAAGGGGTAAAAACAGGGTCATTTGCATTCATCTCCATAGTGATTCAGAGCTCTGATAGTGACTTCTTTGAGAGAACGAGCAACAATCAGGATGTCGGTACCAATAGCAGATCATCGGCTAGAGTGGGTTCATCAATTCCAGCGGCCAGATGGCTACGATCCAGTGGTACGCAAATTTGAAATTTTGTTTTTTTCGCATTTTTCATGTCTTTTTCAAGCGTCCAAGTTGAGTCGGGACAATAGCACTAAAACTATGTTTTGGCATTATTGTCAGTTGAACTAGCACTATTGTGCCACTATAGCGCTATCGCATAGTGGTTTTAGCGTTGTTGTAAGTTGTAGCGCAGTTGAGTAGTTGTTTTAGCGCTAATGCATTTTTAGCGCCATCGAGTCCTTCTTGTAGCGCTATTGCTTTGAAATGGCATTATTGCATAGTTGTTCTAGCGCTATTGGTTTTTTGGTGCTAGTGTGTAGTTGTGGTAGCGCGATTGTTAGCAGAGTAGTGCTATTGTCTAAAAAATAGATGCCCCAGTGTTTTTAAAAAAAGAATCTCCTGCTGCCGATGGTGGATGGATGGAGAGGTTAGCTGTTTTGAACCATAGCAGCCCCGATGAGACTAGGTCATTAGGATAAATGTTTGTTGTAGTCTAGGTGTGCCATGATTGCTTACCTGTTGAGACCCAAAGATACTTGATCAAAGTATCTATTGATAGTCTAGGTTTAAACTCAAGAAAGTTTGAAACAAAACAACTGATGATGATGGTTGATGTGCATGTGTAGGAGGATCTTCTCATCTTACAGATGAAGGAGAGGCATCCAGCCACTCAACAGTTGAGAGATTGGCTGACAGAGGTCGAGATTAATTGCATTGTAGCGACAGGCATGTATGATGTGATGTATATGCTAGTGATTTGGATGAATCACGGCTTGATGACAACATTGGCGGAGCGATGGCATAGTGAGACTTGTATGTTTCACCTAGCTATGGGGGAGATGATTGTGACATTGGAGGATGTGTGGCGGATTTTACACATCCCTATCTGAGGGGATCTTGTGACATATGACCGAGCATGGGGGACAACAATTATGCAGTGGTTTTTTGATGAGGATGTGTTTATTCATGATGGCTCAGTAGCATGGGAGAATATAGCTGCATTATATGAGCCACTGCTAGTTGTACTGTCAAGGATTGTTGGGGGCCTAATATGCTTGGATCGACGATCACATGGACTAGCCGTGGGTTGGGGCCAGGTTATAGAGCAGATGATGACTAAGGGGACGCACTTTTCATGGGGACCATGCATTCTTTCACACCTATATCAGGAGCTACATGAGGTGGTGTACCGAGAGACGAGCTCACTAGGAGTCGGGATCACTCTACTGCATATCTGGGCATGGGAGCATCTACCTGTGACCCGACCTGTTATTCTGGGATTTAGGTCAGTTGATCAGCCCTATGTGTATATGTATGGTGGTATGATGAGTCAGCCCCACTTGGGGAAGTTAGAATAGTGGCGGTAGGCATTAGATGATTTGGATGCAGTGATCTGGATGCAGTGATCTGGATGCCCTATATTGAGTGTGAGCCCTGGGATGATGATGCAGAGGTCTTGCCTTATGTATTTATGACACGGTACCTGATTGGTAGGACAACCTACAATGTGGAGAGGTAGGTACCTGGTAGAGTGTTGAGGCAGTTCGGACGGAGGCAGGGATTGCCGAGTGGGTCTAGAGAGTATGCACGGGTGGTACGGGAGATGTTCCAATGGGGGCCAGTGTTACCATATGATAAGTATTTAGCAGAGTTTCAGACTTTACAGGTGAGACCATGGCATATGAGGTTGGGGATTGTAGATGTAGGGGTGTTAGATGAGTATACACAATACATTACGACACATCCTATTCCACGCATATCGGATCTGATAGAGACGATTCCATATTTTGAGGAGGATAGGAGACAAAGACTAAGGAGGAGAGGGGGTCGAGGATTTGTAGTAGGTGGATGATAGAGTGGTGACAGAGGAGGAAGGGATGGAGGAGGAGTTGATGGAGGAGGAGGTGATGGAGGAGGAGGAGGTGGGGCTGGTGGATTTGGAGGTGGATGGTTACAACGGAGAGGCGGGCAGCCATTGCGACTGTCATAGGGGCCTTTGATGCAGGGAGGAGTCAGATTAGGTGGCAGAGATATGGGGGAGGGAGAGGCACCTATGGATATGGGAGAGGGAGCCACTGGAAGAGGAGAGGGAGCTACAGGTGGAGGAGGAGATCTTTGGGATCAGAAGATATTGTTTTTTGTAGACTCAGCTGGAGGATATGGAGGCAGAGGTTGTAGGTAGAGATGTTCGGTTGTTTGCATGGGAGTCAGAGTTGACTGTAGTATTGCGGGAGAGAGATCAGGGAGTTGATAAGGTGATCCAGCTACAAGAGAGAATTTAGGCCTTGGAGGGAGTACAGGGACATGGGTCATCGACTGATTCATTAGTGAGGGAGTTACGGAGGGTAGGTGGAGAGGTTGATTATTGGCGGGGTCTATATGAGCAGGCGGTACCATCCAGTCAATGGGCACTGAGCTATTCACAGATGCGTCGGGAGAGATCAGAGCAGTCTTAGAGGATGCAGAGCAATGGTGATGTGATGGGTCCTCCATGAGGAGGTAGTGCAGGTGGTGACGGTGGTGCAACATCTGGCTAGAGTGTCATTTGAGAGAGTTGTATGTATTTTATTACATTGTCATTTTGGACTATGACTTGGATGGCTCTTGGTAGCCGATATTTTTGACATCATTGTACTTGGATACATGTATGTTGTTACGAGATGATATATGATGTGATATATGAGGAGATCCCATTTTTTGTGATGATATGCATGTTGATGATATATATGGATTTATGCATGATGATGATCTATGATTTAGCTTAGATGGATGTTTTACTTGCTTAGATGTATATGTTTATGAGATGATTTCTATATGCATATTTATGATGATGATTTTATGATGTCTATAAATATGATGCTAACATGTGGATGCAGTTTAATATATGTATGATACGTTGGTTGTAACTCTTTATGTATGGAATGCCATGATGATGATGTAGAATGAAATGATGCTAATTATGAAATAGATAGCACTTGGTGTTTATGTTGATGCAATGATGATATGCAGTTGTGTATGATATGTTGAAATGCAATGAATTGAATGGTTTATGTAAATGTATATAGATGGTTAAAATGAATGTAAAGTACAAATGTTTATGTGATGATTTCTAAATGAATGCACGTGTAAAATGTATAAACAAATGTCGAGACAAATGTTTGTTGTTATGACTTAAAATATGACTAAGTGAAATGATAATGTACTGATAATGCAATTAATGGGGGAATGAATAATTGCACCTTAATGCAATTAAAAGGATAATGAATGCATTTTAATGAATCCTAAAGGAAAGCTATTTAAGATAAAAGGAATGAGGATAAGAATATACTAGATGGATAGATGAATGTACTTAAGTAATGGATAGATAAATAAATGTGTGCAACTAAAGGAATCTATATGAATGTATTGTAGACAAACTTAAGTGATGATAAATGATGATGAATGATTTTAATAATGTAAGTCTAAGTACATAATAATGAATGCAACTAAATGATATTAAATGCACTTTAATGAATATTGAAAATGAATGTAATGAACCTATATGTAAGTAAATGATAATGCACTGATGATGCCATGTGTGTATGATAGATGAATGCAAGGTTGGTGAGAATGTGCATGATGCACTAATGATGTATCAGAGAACTCCATTGTGATTGTATCCAAGACCAATTCATTTTAAAATAATTTCTCATATTCAAACTTGTTCATACTTGCATAAAAACCCATAAATATGAATAATGAATGATCAAATGGATGGGTTATATGCAATAGAATGCAATATAAACAGATGAGATGAAATGACGATCCATAGTGCTTTATTTTTCATCATTGAGCAAGGGTAGTATCAATCTTGGACGAGGCAGTAGGAACCAAGTTTGGAGCATTGTACCTGCAAGCAAGCAACATAAATAAAGAATATGGACCCTCCATAATGGTTTATGCTCATATGGTCAAGGTATACGCTGTAGTCAGCAATCCATAGTGATCCATGACTGTATTTTGCATAAGATCGCGCACCTTAGTGAAACTCACACGTAGACACCATTAGTACATGCTCCAGAACTTCATTGGAATAATTTGCAGAAGATACACAAACAATATTTAGGAACCATCTCGACCACTCTAATCACTTGGGGATATCCCAGAGTAGCATAGGAACTTGATATAAATAAATCAATAACGTATCAAACTGACCAAGTACTTGATAGCTTAAACAAAATTTCCTTGTCAAAGAAAATGTTATTATGTCTTTGTTTTGGGGAAGGAAGGATACATCCTTGTTAAGATAGTTGTGCATGTCGATGTTGATTGTTTGGTTGATTTGATAAGTGATCATTTGTTGTATCTTGAAATGTTTGGTTGATGTCTGTGTCGATGTGGACATACAATGCGTTGCCATGTTTTTGGTTGATTTTGTTATGTTTTTATGATGTTTTTGGATTTTGTGAGTGTTTTTGGTATTTTGTGAGACAGTTTTCGAATGAAGATTTCAATGAATCATAAGTAATGCAGAAATCCACTTCCATCAATAGGTTAAGGGCATTTCCCCCAGTTTAGACATGACTATAAAAAAGTGGGATGCAAGACGCAGGAAGTACTATCCTTGATTGCAGATCAATAACAAGCCATTGTTTGAACGATGGATGAGTGGATGCAATGAATGTGATCGCAACAAGTCTGAAAGACAATGGAACCATAGCCTTTACAAGTGGTGCTTGTTTGCCATGTTTTCACCATCGTACTTACCCAAGGTGCCACCAGAGTGGTTGTTCACCGTTTGGATGCATGATTTTTCTTTACTATTTTGATTTTGTTTTTGTATTTTCTTCAGGACAATTATCTGAATGTTTTTAGTATTTTTCTGGTATTTATGGAGCCTGATGCTCTGCACAGCTTATGTATGAAACCGTTTGAGGTGCATGTTGTTGATTGGATCTGCAAATGATTCTCCTTCTGAAGTAGCCAACTGATATGCCCTGGACCCAAAGACCGTAGTGATAACATATGGACCCAGCCAGTTTGATTCAAACTTTCCCTGATGTTTTTTGTTTGTTTTATTACGAGGATTTTCTCTAAGAACAAGATCACCTACCTCAAATGCACGAGGTCTAACTCAATGATTATAACTTTTTCTCATGCGTTGTTGATAGGCCTTGAGGTGGTTGTATGCAGCTTGTCGTCTTTCATCAAGTAGCTCCAAGTCTTGAAGACATGATACTCTGTATGCTTCATCATCTATGATATTATTCAAGGAAACCCATAGAGATGGTATCTCAACCTCAATAGGTAAGATAGCTTCTGTACCATAGACTAGTGAGTAAGGAGTGGCACCTATAGGGGTTCAAATGCTAGTTCGATACACCCATAGTGTTGGATTCAATTGAACATGCCAATCACGACCGACATCATTGACTGTTTTCTTGAGGATTCTCAAGATGCTATTTTTTTATGCTTTGACTTGACCATTGCCTTGTGGGTAATAGGGAGTGGAAAAGCGGTGTTGGATGTGAAACTTCTCACAGAGCTCACGTACATCCTGATTTTTGAAAGGAAGTTTGTTATCTGTGATGATGGACATGGGTACACCATACCAAAAGATGATTTAATTAAGGATAAATGAGGCGATCTTCTTGTCAGTGACTTGGGTAAGTGGAACAACTTCGATCCACTTTGTGAAGTATTCGGTGGTGGTAATAATGAATTTGTGGCCATTGGATGAAGATGGATGAATTTTACCCACGAGGTCAAGTCCCCATTGACAAAAGGGCCATGGTGATGTGATGGGTTACAATTCCTGTGCTGATGCATGTATCAAGTCTCCATGAACTTGGCATTTTTTGCATTTTCTGACAAAATAGTAGGAGTCTTTTTCCATGGATGGCCAATAGTATCCAGCGTGCATGATCTTCTTTGCTAAGGAAGGACCACTTGGGTGAGTCTCACAAATTCCTTCATGTACCTCTTCCAATGCCTTTGTTATCTCATCATGTTACAAACATCGAAGGAGAACACCATCAAGATTGCATCGGTATAAGGTTGCAAAAATGATGGTATATCGAGCAGTTTGGTGAATGAAGGTTTTGTGTTGGTTATTCAATTGGTTAGGAGGAAGTGTGTGATCGCGTAGGTAGGTGTAGAACTAACCATACCATGGGGATTCGGAACTGACAAGGCGACAGATCATCTCAGATTTAGGGATATCATAAGCAGGAATCCAAAGTTGTTCTACCAAGAACTCATAGCATGTTGAATTTTGTGGAAGATCTAGGAGAGATGCAATGGTAGCCATAGCGTCAGTAGCTCGATTCTGATCTTTGGGTATCTTCTCAAAGGTGATAGTAGTAAATGATGCTTTTAAATTCTCCACCATTTGCTTGTATGGCATAAGTTTACCATCCTTGGTCTGATATTCATCTGTGACTTATCGGATGACCAGTTGGGAGTCACCATATATCTGTAGCTCTTTCAGTTTCCATTGTATAGCTAGTTTGAGTCCTATGATTAAGGCCTCATATTTTACTATGTTGTTTGTGCATGGAAAAGTTAGCTTGTAAGACTTCAGGATGCTGTCACCTTGAGGTGTGATAAATAGAATGCCTGCCCCCGAGCCATGCCTATTATATGAACCATCAAAGTATAGTTTCCATGGTTGTGTTGTTGTGATCATGAATATCTCTTCATCTAGAAAATTAGAAATGAGAGGATGATTGCCTATGAGAGGTGCATCAGCCAACTGATCTGTAATAACTTGGCCCTTGATAGCCTTACGGTCCACATACTCGATGTCAAATTCATTTAGAATCATTACCCATTTGGCCAAGTGACCTGTCAATGTTGTTTTGCTGAGTAAGTACTTTAGTGGATCAATCTTAGCAATGAGTTGTACTTTATGTGTTAATAGGTAATGCCTCAGTTTAGTGTCTGCCAAGATTATTGCTAAGCAAGCTCACTCAATAGGTGTATAATTGAGTTCATATCCAACCAGTGTGCGAGAGATGTAGTAAACAACACACTCTTTCCCTTTTGCATTATGTTGTGCCAGTAGTATGCCCAATGTCATATTTGTTGTTGAAATATAAAGAAAGAGAGGTCTACTTAGATCTGGTGGAATCAACAATGGTGTATTCATGAGATAATCTTTAAGCATCAGGAATGCTTGTTGGCATCTGGCATCCCATTGAAAGCGGATGTTTTTGTGTAATAGGTGTGTAAAGGGGTGACATTTATCTGCCAGTTGTGCAATGAATCTTCGAATGGATTGTTGTCGCCCTTGTAATGTCCTTAGCTGACTGATGTTATTTGGAGATGGCATATCCATGATTGCTTTAACCTTTGTTGGGTTGACCTCAATGCCTTTGCTTGAGGCAATGTATCCTAGAAGCTTCCCTGAGGTTACTCCAAAGACACATTTCTTTGGGTTGAGTCAAACATGATATTGTTCTAGTCGATCAAATATTTTATCTAATATTTCTAAATGACCTTCTCGTGTTAAGGATTTTTCCAATTAGTCATTGACATAATCCTCCATTATGGTATGCATCATATCATGAAAGATGGTGGTCATTGTTCTTTGATAGGTCGCCCCTGCATTTTTTAGACCAAAAGGCATTACATTCCAATAGTATGTTCCCCATGGACATGTGAAGGTCGTCTTATGTTGATCCTCTGGTGCGATCTTTATTTTGTTGTACTCTAAAAATCCATCCATGATAGAAAGCATGGCATGTCCTGCTGTTAGGTCTATGATCATGTCAATATTTGGTAGGGGGAAGTCATCTTTAGGAGATGCCTTGTTTAGATCTCTGAAGTCAGTACAGATACAGATGCCCCCATTTGGTTTGCCAATAGGTACAATATTGGATATCCAATCTGCATAATCAATTGGTCTAATAAAACCAACATCTAGGTGTTTCTTGAGTTCTGCTTTGACGAGTACTGCAATGTGAGGGTGCATCTTGCGAAGCTTTTGTTTGACAGGCTTAGCTCCTGCTGGTATAGTAAGGCAATGCATGACCAAATCAAGATCAAGCCCAGGCATGTCTGCATATGACCATGCAAAGTTAATCTGACGCTTCTGGAAGAACTCTACAAACTTTAGTTGTTCCTCTGGAGTCAAAAGAGATGCCAGATGTATGTGGTGAGGAGTTTCAGGAGTCCCTAAGTTGAATTCTTCCTCAATAAGGATCGTGGATCATTCCTATTGTGTACTAGAATGGAGGATGTCAAACCTCTCATCCTCAAGCACCTCAGAGAGGTTTTCACCATTGGATACGCTCTTTCTTTTTACTTTTTTGGGATCAAACAGTGCCACATTTTGGTTTTCATTGTAAGATCCATGCTTTATTGTTATGTTTTTGCAGCTAAAAGGTTTGGCATCCACCCCAAAGTATGTTGCGCTATTAAGTTCAATGGCAAATCCAGCTTTGTGATCCCCGCTTGTTATATTATCTCATAGTTCTAAAAAGTCAATGATTGCCTCATCATTTTGGAATTGGTCAAGGCATGGGGGATTAGGTTGGTTCCATTCGATGAGTTCGGGATGGATAATGGGAATTACCTCATCGACCAAGTTAAGTTCATAAGATGTGTCGGTGAGGGTTAAGACGTTGTGGTGAAGGTTGTCAATGGTACTCTCCCTGTCAGAATCAGGTGTAGGTGTGATGTAGGGTCTGTGGAAGGTGTTTCCAGTTCAGGAACATAAGAGGTTTTAATATGTGCTTCGCCGTAAACAGGGATTTCTTTGTGAGGTGGAGGGGGTGATGCATCTTCCTCATCTGAAGTATTGAGATGGACAAAATCAAATTCCCACTCATGTGAGTCGGTCTCTAAGTCGCTTTCCAATATCTGATTACTATACCAAACCAAGATATCCTTTGAATTAAACACTGCTGGTATAATTGGCTTATGTACCTTCGAAGATGGAATGGTTGGTGTTGTAGGAAGGATTATTGGTATCAGTGAATCTGATATTGGGAGTATCGACATTGTTGGATATGCTGCTTCTGATGGAATTATCAATGTTGTTGATACTGCTAGGGGTTCTGATACTGCTAATGGTGTTGTTGATGCTGTTTTCGTTGTTGATGCGGTTGCTGTTGTTGATGGAGTTGTTGTTATGATTGGTGGGATGAGTGGTGTTGTGGATGATATTGCTATGATTTTTAGCATCAGTGGGGCAGTTGGTATGGTTCTTGGTACTACTGATATAATCAAAGGTGGCCTCTTTAGAGTTTTAGGCTGATATAGAGGTTTGTTGGGTTTCCCTTTGAATCGGAGCTTAGGAAGAGTCTCCTTTTGAAATCCTAATCTAGTGTTATCTTTAGGCTTTAATTCAGGTTGCAATGGTTCATGGCGGCCTTGCTTGCAAAGTCCCAAAGCACTCTGACCATTATAGCCCATTCTTTGCATAATGAGAAGGCCTTTGCCATATTGATCTGTGGCAAGCTTAGCCTGTGGGGTTTTCGTGGCAATTGGGTCTTTATAGATCCATTCTGCTAAGTCTTCATCTCTGGTCTCTTCTTCTTGACTCTTTCCAAGGATAAAAGGTGTCAATGTGAATGCTAGCTTGACCAATGGTGCTTGAAGTAACCTTAGAAGCTTACCATGAGTTCTAGGGGAAGTGGGTAGTTTCCCAACACAAAAGAGTTGGCTTAGATTGTACTCCCCAAGACATTCCTCTACCATTTTCATTTTTAGCTTCTCTTGTTTGGGTATAGTGGTGTTTGAACTAAAAAGAGAGTCTGGACTTGCATATGATGTGGATGGGATAGATTCTTTGTTGTTGGGAATGGTGATCTCTGGCTGATGGTTGATATTATTACAATATGCAAATGGGTTTGCATCACCCAAGATTGTAATTTCTACACCGTTATGAGGAAACTTGATACACTGGTGATAGATAGATGGAAAGACTTGAATGACATGTATCAAAGGTCTTCCTAACAAAAAATTATACAGCAGAGGAAGGTCCAAAACTTGACATATGATGTGCTTCACCATTGGACCACTCGGATTGGTAACACAACTGCTCCTTTTGACGAACGCTCTACCTCATCATAGGATTTTATTGTTATCTCTTTGTGGGGGTCCACTGATTTAACTGCATATCCCAATTTTGTGACCAATTGTAGTGTATAGATATTTAGGCCTACTCCATTATCGATCAAGACTCACTTGATCCTGTGTTGGTTGATAAATCCTTCAATATGGAGTGAGGCATTATGAGGTTGCTCGAAGGATGTATTGTCACTTTCAGAGAAAATGAGACATGGTGATGACCTCAGACTACCAACCATATCTTGAAATTGATTTGTGTTTAGATTGGCAGGGATTGACATCTCTTGGAGAGCTTGATCCAAGATTGTTTTATGAGATGGGGATAGGCACAACAACTCTAAGATGGATATAAGTGCAGGCATTTTATCTAATTGTTCCACAAGGTTGTACTGCTTTGGGATGGAGGTGGTGCCTTGTGGAGCTGCTTTAATGGTGATCTTGCTACGATGTGTAACAAAATTGTAGGTAGAGCTTGGATCTTTGATGGTAATGGTTGCAATTTGTTCATTGACATCATATAGGTGATTCACAATGTAATTATAAGCGGCTCGCATATAATCATTGGTATCTATGTTTCATCCTAAAGTGGAAGGACCCCTTTGAACTTGTGATGGAAGTGGACTTTTAAACATAAGATGATCATTATTTGTGGTTTTTGGGTCATGTCCTTCAATTTCAATCTCTCCTTGGTCAATAAGATCCTGAACAAGATCTTTCAATCTATGACAATTACTTGTTTTATGCCCTTTGCCTTGATGGAATTCACAATGTTTATTATCCCTCCACCATGGAGGTTTGACTTGAGGTTCGTAATTAGATGTTTTGGGTAAGGTCACTAGATTTGATGAGACCAATTGACATAACACTATTTCAATAGGTTCCCCTAAGGGAGTGTAGGTATGTTTTGGTTTATAATTCTACTCTCTTTGCCTTAGTTCCTCTTGTGGTACATTGTGTCCTTGATTTGGTGGGGGAGGAACTGTGTTGTTCTTAGGAGAGGGGTTTTGCCCCACAAATCGGACCACGGGTTGTGCACTCTTGATAGTCCTTGCATCTACAGGACAATGTTTTTATTTTTATTCCAAAATTTAGGTTTATCACTGTTGAAGCGCAGGCGAGGGGCATCTTTTGGTTCATTGTATAATTTGATAAGCCCCTTTTTTATGAGGGCTCGTTCACATTTTAAACCCTGTGTGATCATGTCATTAAAAGAATTTGTGCCTTTCATGTCTAAATGAAATTCCATTTCTTCGTTCAAGTTGGAAATAAATATTTCCACTAGCTCTCTTTCAGGTACCTGAAGGGAACGTCTACTAGACATTTGTCGCCATCATTGCAGGAAAGCTGAAAATAGCTCCCCTGGTTTTTTATTGGTGTTACACGGGTCTTCCATGGTGACATCATGCTCTATGTTATGGGAATAATGTGCAATGAATTTCTGGACCAGTTCTTCGAATGTCCTAATGTTGCCTATTAGTCAGGAAAATGATGAGGTTTACCTAGTTTGCTCAACACTTCACCTAGCCGGTGTTGCTCAATTGCACCAAATCACCAGGCCTAGTTTCTCTCCAGACTTTCAATTCCTTCTCAATCTCTTCTAGGGCTTTATTCTTGATCCTCTAAGGTGTTTGCTTCAAGTTTTTTGGCTAGGAACCCTACCAATTCTTAGTGCTTCCCATGTACTCGATTATGGCTTCTTGGCTTCAAGTTGTCAAAATGACCTCCTACCATTATGAGATGATGCAGAGGTGTGGAGGTGTCTTCATTCATGTTTTGGATTAATTTAGGGTCCATTTTAGGTTTTCCATCAATAGGTTACTTACTGATTCCAAAATCTTTCCTAGAAAAGGGCTACAAGGAATTAGCCCAATCAGGCCTCCTAAAACTGGTTTTTTAGGGCTTGAATGAAAATGATCCAAAATACCCCCAAACAACTTTGGATTTCCTTCAATTACTCACCTAACCTCAATATATTTTTTTGGTTTTAGCTTCATGTTCCACCATTCAATGTGCTAACCCCAAAATGACGGTTTTGGAGGGTTTCTAGGCCTTCTAGGTGGCAGTGATAGGTCAAGTTGGGGTTTGTGCATTAGGTGACCTCTTCAAGGCTCTTCCTTGTATTGGAAACTCTATCCCAACTTCTTGGACCCCTTAAAAAACTTAGGAAGTGATTAGACATCCACCCTTGCACTTGGCACTTCATTTTCACCTTATTTCCTCTAGTCGGGTTGCTCCTAGACTCGCCTAGAATAAGGTGACAGTCATATCAAATCTCTTCTCCAACACTTGCACCTACATATGTACACTATACATATGGTTGCCCATAATTTCCCAACAAGCCATGATGGCAGCACATGTGGAACTCAAGGGGCAACCATATTTACAAGAAAACTACTATATACAAGCCAAAATTGAAAAAACTAGACAATCTAAGTCCTAGGTGCTCTTGCACCAGAAAACCATTGTGTGGTTGTCCCTGCCAAACTCTAAGGAAAGAGACACATTAGATATGTGTCTTCATATGCCACTTCTAGGCAAGCGGAGTGAAATTCTCTAACATGATCGCGAGGGTCTCCTTTTCCCTGATACTTTTCAAACTTAGGTGTTTCAAACCCTCATGGAAAAGGTGGAATATGTAGATTCCTATCAAAGGGATAGGGACAAATATCATTAAGTGAAAACTAGTTTGTTTTCACACCACTATAGAGTTGTTGGGCGAGATTCTTGACTTGTTGCCTCAACATGTCAAGGTCATTTGTAGGAGGAGGAGGTGGGGGATTTCCTTAATGAAGGTTGTATCTGATGTGATCTCAACCTCTTCTATCCTCATTATGACTCTCATGTTTTGATTCTTGCCATAATTATGCTATATCAAAATCAGAGGGTAGTTTGGCTCCCTCTTGGGCAAGTCTTTAAAAGTGATCATCAACATTGTTCTTGAGGATCTCATCGAAAAGTTGATTGAAAAGGGGGTTGTGTTGTGCCCTTTCGATTGCTTCGGGAGTGGGAGTATGAGGATTTTCATCATTTACATTTTCTCCAAGGGCTTCTTGGAATTCATTGAGATTTTCCTCTTCTTCCTCTTCGATTTCTTGTTGCCTAGTCCTTGATATGGTTTGAGCCATTTAGTTTGAAAGTTTTTTGTTGAAGTTTGATGAAAATGATGATGAGTTGATGATGAAATAAGAGATAAATGTTTGGTGAAGTGTTTATCATATGGATCTCTAACACTAAAGGTAGATGTTACCAAAGTCCTTCGATGAATTGCTTCTTGTGTTTGTTGACAATGTTGTTAATATGATAAGGTATAGTGAGATCTAAGATGTGTTACAAACCAAGCTACCTACTTAATGAGAGGATTCACTTATATACTAGTTTTAACCTGTATAGAAATGCCTCTTAGGATAAGTTTATCCTAGATGTAGAGACACTCTAAAAATTGATATGTTTTGTATTTGATTCAAGCAATTACTAAAAAGAACCTAGGACTAGACCTCTTTATGCTTTGAGATTTTTAAATGGATTGATGATGTATGAATGTGAGAATGGATTGAAATGTTTAAACTTCAATAAAAACTTTGTGTTACAAATGGGACAAATTCTTCCTCTTCTCTTTCGGGGGTTGGTGGTTCTTCCCGAGCTATGTTATATGTGATGCAAACGTCTAGAAAGAAGTCAGGATTGATTTTGCCTCCCTTTTTTTATGATAGCTCAAAGCTCTATATTGAGTAAAAGCTCTGTGGTTTAAAGACTCTTGATCAAACTTGTTAGATTTTCCTTGAAGATAT
This sequence comes from Cryptomeria japonica, assembly GCF_030272615.1. Lineage (NCBI taxonomy): Eukaryota > Viridiplantae > Streptophyta > Pinopsida > Cupressales > Cupressaceae > Cryptomeria > Cryptomeria japonica. The sequence continues at coordinate 616,178,425 of NC_081415.1, forward strand.
AGACACATGTGACGTAAGAAGGCTCTATGTGAGACAAAGATTTACCTATTGAGATAGAAAAATCTCCTTCTTTTGATGAAATCCTTTGAGCTCAATGGTCTTTGCTTCAAATTGATATGTTGATGAAGATTCCTCTTTCTCAAAATTTGAAGGATGGTCATATAGTGTGATACTTTGTTTTTGCAATTTGTTGTGATTTGTTTGCCAAAAGGTTGGTTGTGAAAATTTTGTGTTGGATGAATACTTGTTTTTGAATAAGTTTTTTGATTTTTTTTACAAGAAAACAGATCAAGCACACAAACACAATAATGTTGCCTTGAAAGGCACAAATGGGTGTGGGTCTAAATCAACCCAATCATTGAACTTTTTGACCCTTTACAAAATGTTTTTGAGTATGTTTTTCCAAAAACCCTGAAGTCGGCTCAGTTTATCACTGGTCTTGACACAAAACGAAGACACTTCAAACACTCTTTATCCCTAAGGTCGAATGGCCAGTTTCGATAATTTCAGCCCACATCTTGATATTTCTTCAACTTTGGTACTACATACCTTAAGAATCTCATAGTGGTAGGTAAGGATGTGATATACTAAGTCTTGCACGAGCATAACAAATAGATGATCCCTATGATGGGGGAATCACCACTTTTATCAAGCCACAAGTAGCCTTTCAAAAAGCTATGTTTTTACTCAAGGAAATATGTATGGTGAGTATCTTGGGAGAAAAACCATCTATGCTCTTGCACTGAATTTATCACAAATATCCTCAATCAATAGAACGGGTGGGTTTCTACATAAAAGGTGTTTAGTAATTTTTTATGTTTTTTGACATAAGTTCTTTCTGCAGTGACTCACTTAAGAGCCTTGTAACTTGTGGTGGGGCCTATTTGTCCTTTCGACAAATTACATTGTAGGAACAACTATACCCAAGGCTATAGCTTTTTCTCACACCTGATTTCTATAGCGGCCTGAAGGATTTACCGCGTGAGGTCGTTACCAAGAGTGATGTGTCTCTTGGCAGGCCTCTCTTAAAAATATAAAATTTGAGTGTTACTAACACTTTTCTCTTGTATCTAGGACCACGAAATCCAAGGGAGAGGATAGTATGTGTTAGAAGTAGGACCACTCAACCAGCTTTGCACAAGTGTGCCAATCACAAAAAGCACTTGTTCTTTTTAACTTATTTTCATTGCAATGTGATCTAACTATTTGGAGATGTTGCTCCAACAATCATGGTGTTCTTTTTAACTTCAAAGGCAAAGTGTTTTGTAAACTAGGAATTTGGAAATCCTGGTCAACTGAATTGAGAACACGTGTTGCTTGAAGTAAATCATTTTGAACTTGAAGGAAAAGTGGCTCGTTCTTTTTAGATTGCCCAAAACGAAATGTTGATTGTGAATTTCCTTAAGTTGATGCAAGAAATGAAATTTGTCTTGTTGATTTTAAGCACCAAAATAAAGATTGTTCCTAAATTGCAAATAAACTTTGATGTGAAGTTTTTGGTTCTTTTTAACTTGCAAGTGGGGTTCTTTTAAAAACCAAAACTAAAGATGTGATTCTTTTTATGATCCAAAATGAAAATGTGAGGTTCAATTTTTAAGCCAAAAGAGACAATGAATTTGTTTTAATCCAACTTTGAAAACAAAGTGAAAGAAACAATTCAATGCTTTCTAATCTAAATCCTCCAATCCTACACAAGCAAACAAACAGTTAGTCAAAAATTTAAAAAAAATGAGGTATTGGTGGGCTTCTACAAGCCTAGGTTTTGATTTTCGGTTACAATAAAAATTATTACAACTCTTTGTTACAATAGCGCCACTCTGTGTAAACACGGAAGTGATATTTAACACAAAAGCACTATTTAACTGATAGATGCGCTAAAATAGTGACAAGTGCGCTATGCTGAAAGCAAAAGCATTAAAATAAGGATTAAAATACTCTATCAGACAAAATAAAATTATGTCAAATAGATCGCGCGAATGCACTAAATTAATAACAATAGTACTACTTTAAATGCAAAAGCGCTAAAAGATGGACAATAGAGTTATTTCCCAGACAATAGTGCTATTCTGGTGAACAAAAGCGCTAAATCATGAACTTTTGCATGTGCTAAAATGTGTTCGAAAGCGCTAAAGCGCAACCTGTGTGTCAATTTAAATAAAAAAGAGAGTAGTTTTGTAGAGAAATCTTGTGTTGGATTCACGTCGGGTTCACCAAATGGTGCTTTGCAAAAAGGGATTAGAAAAACTTGTGGTATGGCAACACACACAAGAAACACAAGAAACAAGAGTCAGTGTTAACAACCAAAGATTATTCTAAACAGACATACCAAGAGAGACACTATAAGCAAAATAGAGCATTTAACAATGAAAACAAATGCAACAAGGCATCTCCAAATGCCTTTCACCATGCTTGTAGCTCCTCCTCTCTTGTTCCTCTCCTCTCCAAGTTTCCAAATGAGTGTAGCTCTCAGCAGCTTTTTGCACTATGGATGTCTTATGGAGATTTAAGATTGAAATGCTTTAAACTATGCTATGCAAGTGTAAAACAAGATAAATATGAGATATTATGAAATGAACTAAGATTTATTTTAGTCCAAAATGACAATATAAATGATTGTGCTAAAATGCTCTCTAAAATTGACTATAAGTTAAATGCATTCAAGTTTTCAGGATCTAGATTGTGAAGAAATGAGCTCTATTTATAGGTAAAATGGAGCAATGGATGGTTGAGATTGAGTGATCTCAACAAGGGTCAAGATTGAAGGGCTTAAGATCCATGTGAGGACTTTCAACCCAATCCCAGGATGACAAATGTTAACAAGAGATGGGTTGAGAGGAGAGGGAGTAAGCATTAAATGTTTGACATGACTTGAGGGTTAACTTGGGAGGTAAGGTTAATGTTGAGTTGAAAGAATAAAGGCATTATCCAATAAATAATGTCTTTATCCAACGGATAAACTCTTGTGCAAGAGTTCGTGAGGATAACCATGGTCAAAGCAATAAATGCTTGAGAAGACACATGGGTTACATGAGGGTTTAGTTTAGAGGTAAAGTCTCTAACCATGGGAGCAAGTGGATTTAACCATAAATGGCTCTTTAAACATAAATGGTTATGTAAGAGCCATTAATGGTCATGTAAGAGCCATTAGTGGTTTGGAAGACTTTAGAGGTTAGCTTGTTGGACACATAAATCATTAAATGTTTTTCAAAGACTTTGGAGTCTTTGAGAAGTGACTCCAAGTTGCTTAGGAATGTGACAATATTTAGGGGATGGATTAGGTTAATTGGGAATGATTAGAAAGTGGTTAGAAGGGTCTAGAAGGGGATTTAGGAGTGCAAGTGGATTTGGTGGGTGAGGGAAAATAAGATTTAAATTAAAATAAAATTGATTTATTTCATTTCAACTTGTGGTTGCAACTTGCATTTGTAGGAGAAAGCAAGTGGGGGGGTTAAATGATTTAAATAAATGTTTTTAATTTCTTTATTTAAAAGAAGAAAGGGGATTAAATTAAATAAATAGGATTTATTCATTTAATTAATTATGAATTTGGTGTAATGAATTAATTGAAATAAATTGCGATAATTTATTTAGTTAATAGGAGAATGTTTGAAGATGAATTAATTAAATGTTAATTTAATTAATTGTTGGCTAGTGGGTTTATTAATCAAATAAATAATAAATATTCATTTTAAATAAAATGGACAGATTTATGGGACTACAATATCTATACAAAGCCATCAAAGGGAAGATAAATATGAAGGTGTATTAGGAGGTGTTATAAAAATAATTTCCTAAATAAAATCAGTTGTCCCATGTTGCTTGTTTTTAAAAATGAATTTTCTTAGGTACTCTTTAATTTATTTGTTAACAGTTTTAATTTTCTCATTTGACTAATGGTGATAATGTGTGCAAGGTGTGATATCTATTCATGTCAAATGAAACAATTATTGTCAAATGGAACTCAAAAATTTATTGTCCTCGTTGTAGTCACATAAATCTGTCCACTTAATTAAATGAATACTTAGTATTTATTTGATTATTTAACCATCAATTAATAATTAATTAAATTAATATTTAATTAATTCATCTTAACCCTCTTCTCCTATTAATTAAATAAATTATTCAATTTATTTGATTTAATTCACTTAACCAAATTCATACCATTAATTAAATAAATAAATCATATTTGTTTAATTAAATCTTCTCTCACATTTAAATAAATTAATATTTATTTAAATCCCCCAAAATCCCACCTCTCACATTTAAATAAATTAATATTTATTTAAATCCCCCAAAATCCCACCTCTCACATTTAAATAAATAAATCATTTATTTAAATCACCTTTATCCTCCACCCACTTGTATTATCCTACAAAAGCAAGTTGCACAATTATTTTAAATAAATAATTTATTTAAATCACCTTTATCCTCCACCCACTTGTATTTTCCTACAAAAGCAAGTTGCACAATTATTTTAAATAAATAATTTATTTAAATCACCTTTATCCTCCACCCACTTGTATTTTCCTACAAAAGCAAGTTGCACAACTATTTTAAATAAATTATTTATTTAAAATCCTATTTATCCTCACCCACTTGAAACCTTTAATGGTTTCCCTTAAAGTATTCAAACTTGATGGCTTTAAAGTCTTCAAACTTGATGGCTTCCTTCTATAGTCTTCTTAAGACTTTAATGGTTTTCCTTAAAGTCTTCAAGCCTTTAATGGTTCCCCTCAAAGTCTTCAAGCATTTTAATGCTTTATCTTCCTTTTTCTCATTTAAATAAATTAATATTTATTTGAATATTTATCCAAATACAACTTGCACACATTTATTGAAATAAATGAATTTTTATTTTAATAAAATCCTATTTTCCCTCACCCACCAAATCCACTTGCAAAATCTAATCCCCTTCTAGATTCTTCTAACCCCTTCCTAATTAACTTAATCCATCCCCTAATTATTGTCACATTCCTAAGCAAAATGGAGTCACTTCTCAAAGCCTAAAAGTATTTGATAACCATTAAAGGCTTTCAACCTTCAACCACTAAATGTCTCAAAGTCTTGGATAACCTTTGAAAGCTTCCAACCTTCAACCACTAAATGGCTCAAAGTCTTTGATAACCATTGAAGGCTTTCAACCTTCAACCACTTAATCCCCAAAGTCTCCCATAACCATTAATGGTTACCTCAAACCCTCCCACATGGTTAAAACATTTGTTTTGACTCAACCTCTACCCAACCCAAGGGTCTCATCAAGCCTTTAATGCTTTGACCATGATTATCTCTTAATCATTTGCACAAAGGTTTATCCTTGCATTAACTCCTAATCCAGTGGGTAATCCTAATTTAGGCTTGACCCTTACCTTCTAGATAACCATGAGGTCTCCTCAGGCATTTAATGCCTCCAACCTCTTCTCTCAACCCAATCTTATGTTGACACTTGTCACCATTTCATTGGTGCAAATTGTGCACATGGATCCCCAAATTTCAAGCTTGACCCTTGATTAAACCTTTCAATTCTGGATATCCATTGCTCCATTTTTCCTATAAATAGAGCCCATTCCTTCATAATCCAGATCCTGAAAACTTGTATGCATCTAGGCTATAGACATTTTTAGAGAGCATTTAGCATAAGCAATCTAACATCTTGTCTTTTTGGTTAAAATACATCATTTTAGCATTAATATTAGCTTTTTATTTCACATTTAGAGCTATACTACAATCTCAATCCTCCATAAGCATCCATAGTGCAAAAAGCTGCTGAGAGCTACACTATTTTGGAACTTGGAGAGGAGAGGAACAAGGGAGAAGAAGCTAAGGCCATGCTAAGAGGCAGTTGGAGATGTCTCATGATCTTTGTTTTACTTATTAGATATATTAGCATGTCTCTTTGTGTCTCTCTTGGAATGCCTTCATATGTTTAGTTTCTGATTGACTAACACTAATGTTTTGTGTGTTTTTGTGTTCTTTGATCATAGACTAACCTTGTGCCATTTAGGAGGGCGTCATTTGGTGTTAAGACCAATCAATTCTCACTTAACGACATCTGTCCCTATCCATTTGATAGGAATCTTTATATGCCACCCTTTCCACGAGGATTCGAAACACCCAAATTTGAAAAATATAGAGGAAAGGCGGATCCCCGTGATCATGTCCGAGAATTTCATTCCACTTGTCTTGAAGTGGCATATGAAGACACATACCTAATGCGCCTTTTTCCCCAAAGTTTGGGAGGAACAACCACGTCATGGTTTTCTCGACTACCAGGTGGCATTAGAACATTTGAGGAACTCATCTAGAAGTTCCTATCTCATTACTCTTATAATATTGAACGCGACATCACCATGGCTGATCTGTGCAATACCAAACAAAAACCAGGTGAACTATTCTCAGTATTCCTGCAACGATGGCGCCAAATGTCTAGCAGACGTTCTCTTCAGTTACCTGAACGAGAACTAGTGGAAATTTTCATTTCCAACTTAAACGAAGAAATGGAACTTCACTTGGATGTCAAAGACACAGACTCTTTTAACGATATGATCACCAAGGGTTTAAAATGTGAAAGGGCACTCATCAAGAAAGGACTCATCAAAATCTTTAATGAACCAAAAGATGGTCCTCGCCCACGCTTCAATAGCGATAAACCAAACTTCTGGAATAAAAACAAGAATATCATCAACGATGGGGTTGTGGATGCCTGAACTATCCAAAATGCACAACCTGTGGTTCGGTTTGCAGGACAGAATCCTCCACCTCAAAATAACACAAATGTTCCTTCCAATCAAGGTCGCATCACATCTCATGATGAACCTAGACCTCATCAGCAAAAACAAAAATGAACATACACTCCCTTAGGGGAACCCATTGAAACAGTATTGCGACAACTCATTTCTCAAAATTTGGTCACTCTACCTAAACTATCAAACTATGAGCCTCAGGTCAAACCGGCACGGTGGAGAGATACTGAACACTGTGAATTCCATCAAGGAAGAGGGCACAAGACAAGTAATTGTCACCGATTGAAAGATCTCATTCAGGATCTTACTGATCGAGGAGAAATTGAAATTGAAGGACATGACCCAAAAACAACAAATAATGATCATCTGATGTTCAAAAATCCACTTCCATCACAAGATCAAAGGGGTCCTTCCACTTCTAGGCGAGGCACTGATACCACTGATTATACACAGGCTACGTATAATTACACTGTAAATCATCTGTATGATGCCAATGAACAAGTTGCAACTATAACCTTCAAAAATCCCAACTCAAATTGCAATGTTGTTACGCGTCGCGGCAAAGTTACCATAAAGGCAGCTCCACAAGGCACCACCTCCATCCCAAAGCAGTACAACCTTGTGGGACAATTAGACAAAACACCTGCGCTTATATCCATTTTAGAGCTATTGCGCCTATCGCCCTCTCATAAAACTATCTTGGATCAAGCACTCCAAGAGGCGTCAGTCCCTGCAAATCTGAATACAAACCAATTTCAAGCCATGGTTGGAAGTCTCAAGTCATCACCTTGTCTCACTTTTTTTGAAAGTGACAACTCTTCCTTCCAGCAACCTCATAACGCCTCACTCCACATTGAAGGATTTATTAACCAGCATAGGATCAAGCGAGTCTTGATCGATAATGGAGCAGGCCTGAACATTTGTACACTATAGTTGGTCACAACATTGGGCTATGCAGTAGAATCAGTGGGTCCTCGTCAGAAGATCACAATCAAAGCCTATGACGATGCGGAACGGTCATCCAAAGGAGCTGTGGTACTACCAATCCGAGTGGGCCCTGTGGTAAAGCACATCATTTGTCAGGTTCTGGACCTTCCTCTATCGTATAATCTATTGTTAGGGAGACCCTGGATACATGCCATGCAAGCCGTTCCATCTACCTACCATCAATGTATCAAGTTCCCACATAACGGTGTAGAGATCACAATCCTGGGCGATGAAAACCCCTTTGCATACTGTCATAATATCAACCATCAACCAGAGATTACCGTTCCTAATAATAGAGAAGCCATTTCCTCCACATCATATATAAGTCCCGCCTCTCTTGCCAGTTCAAACACCACTATGCCCAAGCAAGAAAAGCTTAAAATGAAAGTAGCAGAGGAAGGTCCTGGGGAATACAACTTGAGTCAACTCTTTTGTGTAAGACAAATGTCCACTTCTCCTAGAACACATGGTAAACCACAGCAGGTACTCCAGCAACCACTAAACACACCAACATGTGCTTTGACACCTTTCGTTCTTGGAAAGAGTCAAGAAGAAGAGACACAAGATGAGGATCTCACAGAATGGATCTATAAAGATCCCATCGCCACTGATATACCGCGAGTTACACTTCCTATGGATCAGTATGGCAAAGGTCTCCTGATTATGCAACGAATGGGGTATGATGGTCAAAGTGCTTTGGGATATTGCAAACAAGGACGACATGAACCGTTGCTGCAAGAATTAAAGCCCAAAGGTAATAAAGGCTTAGGTTTTGAAAAGGAGATCTTTCCTAAACTCAAATTCCAAGGAAAACCTAGCAAACCACTATGTCAGCCTACTGCAAAGAGGACACCTTTCATCATTAAAGCACCATCAAGTACCATCCCAATTGCCCCATCGAGGCTCACAAACCCAACACAACCATCACCAAAGCCATTTATTCCACCTAATGAACCCGTAATACCACCAGCAACACCATTAGCCGCAGCAACTATATCTAAACCCGCAGCAATATCTAGGGCACCAGCAATTCTAGCAGTAGCCACTGAGTCAATATTACCAATACTCCCCGTATTGGATTCCTTCATCCCCATCGACCTTCCAGCAGCACCGACCATTTCAACTACAAAGGTACATAAACCAATCACACCTACAGTGTTTAACTCAAAGGACATCCCAGTATGGTATAGTAATCGGATGCTGGAAAGTGACTCAGAGACCGACTCACATGAATGGGAATTTGATTCTGTCCATCTTAACACTTCAGATGAGGAAGACAAATCACCACCTCCACCACGCAAAGACATCCATGTTTGCGGAGAAGCACAGATAAAGACCACTTGGGTTCCTGAACTGGAAACATCTTCCACAGACCCTACGTCTCATCCTACGCCTGATTCTGACAGGGAGAGTACCATCAATGACCTTCACCATAACGTCTTAACCCTCACTGATACCTCTAAAGCACTAAACCTAATCGATGACATAATGCCTATTATCCACCCTAAACTCATCGAATGGAACCAACCGAATCCCCCATGTCTTGACTTCTTCCAAAACGATGAGGCCATCATTGACTTTTTGGAATTAAGGGATAACATACCAAGCAGGGATCACAAAGCTGGATTCACCATTGAACTTAATAGCACAGCATACTTTGGGGCGGATGCCAAACCTTTCAGCTGCAAAAATATTACAATAAAACATGGATCTTCCAGTGAAAACCACACCGTGGCACTGTTTGATCCAACAAAAGTAAAAAGAAAGAGCGTATCCAATGGTGAAAACCTCTCTGAGGCACTTGAGGATGAAGGGTTTGAAATTCTCCCTGATAGTACACAACAAGAACGATCAACGATTCTCATCGAGGAAACCAAAGAGTACAATGTGGGGACTCTTGAAAATCCTCATATCATACATCTGGCATCTCTTCTCACTCCAGAGGAACAACCTAAGTTTATAGAGTTCTTTCAGCAGCGTCAGATCAACTTTGCATGGTCATATGCAGACATGTCTGGGCTTGATCCTGATTTAGTCATGCATCACCTCACCGTCGCAAAAGGAGCCAAACCTGTCAAGCAAAAGCTTTGTAAGATGCATCCTCAAATTGCAGTGCTAGTCAAAATAGAACTCAAGAAACTCCTGGATGTTGGTTTCATTAGACCAATTGATTATGCAGAATGGATCTCCAATATTGTGCCTGTTGGCAAACCAAAAGGGGGCATCCGCATTTGTACTGACTTCAGAGATCTAAATAAGGCCTGTCCTAAGGATGACTTCCCCCTACCAAATATCGACATCATAGTCGATCTGACAGCAGGACATGCCATGCTTTCACTCATGGATGACTTTTCAGGATACAATCAGATAAAGATCACACTAGATGATCAACATAAGATAGCCTTCACATGTCCATGGGGCACATATTGCTGGAATGTAATGCCTTTCGGTCTAAAGAATGCAAGAGCAACCTATCAAAGAGCAATGACCACCATCTTCCATGACATGATGCATACTATGATGGAAGATTATGTTGATGACTTACTAGAAAAATCACTCACCAGAGAAGGGCATCTCCACATCTTAGATAAAATCTTTGATAGACTGGAACAATACCATGTTCGACTCAACCCAAAGAAATGTGTCTTTGGAGTAACCTCCTGGAAACTTCTAGGATACATTGTCTCAAGCAAAGGCATTGAGGTCGACCCAGCAAAGGTAAAAGCAATCATGGACATGCCACCTCCAAAGAATATCAGTCAGCTAAGGACCCTACAAGGACGACTTCAATCCATCCGAAGATTCATTGCACAATTGGCTGATAAGTGTCACCCATTCACACACCTGCTACACAAGAATATCCGCTTTCAGTGGGATGCCCGATGCCAACAAGCATTTCAGACGCTTAAAGACTATCTCATGAATCCACCATTGTTGATGCCACCAGATCCAAGTAGACCGTTGTTACTCTATATCTCAGCAACAAGTACAGCATTGGGTGTATTAATGGCACAACATAATGCAGAAGGAAAAGAGTGTGCTGTTTACTATATCTCTCGCACACTGGTGGGCTATGAACTCAATTACACACCTATTGAGCGAGCTTGCCTAGCAGTAATCTTAGCAGCTACTAAACTGAGGCACTATCTGTTAACACACAAGGTACAACTCATTGCAAAGATTGATCCACTCAAGTATTTACTCAACAAAGCAGCATTGACAGGCCGCTTGGCCAAATGGGTGATGATTCTAAGTGAATTTGACATCGAGTATGTGGACCGTAAAGCTATCAAAGGGCAAGTTATTGCAGATCAGTTGGCCGATGCACCTCTCATAGGTGATCATCCTCTCATTTCCAATTTTCCAGATGAAGAGATATTCATGATCATAGAAGTACAACCATGGAAACTATATTTTGATGGTTCATACACTAGGCATGGCTCGGGGGCAGGCATTCTGTTTATCACACCTCAAGGTGATAGCATCTCGAAGTCTTACAGGCTCACATTCCCATGCACAAACAACATAGCAGAATATGAGGCCTTGATCACAGGACTCAGGCTAGTCGTACAATGGAAATTACAAGAACTACAAGTATATGGTGACTCCCAACTGGTCATTCGACAAGCAACTGATGAATATCAGACCAAAGATGATAAACTCATGCCATATAAGCAAATGGTGGACACTCTAAAGACATCATTTACTACTATCACTTTTGAGCAGATACCAAGAGATCAGAATCGAGCTGCTGACGCCATGGCTACCATCGCATCTCTACTAGATCTTCCACAGAATTCAACACGCTACGAGTTCTTGGTAGAACAGCTTTGGATCCCCGCCTATGATATCCCCAAATCTGAAATGATATGTCGCCTTGTTGGTTCTGAATCCCCATGGTACGGTGAGTTCTACACCTATCTCCGCGATCATACCCTTCCTCCCAACCAATCAAATAACCAACGAAAAACCTTCATTCGCCAAACTGCTCGATATACCATTATTGCTGAAACCCTATACCGACGTAGTCTTGATGGTACTCTCCTTCGATGTCTGGAACAGGATGAGATAACAAAGGTTTTGGAAGAGGTACATGAAGGAATTTGCGGGACTCACTCAAGTGGTCCATCACTAGCCAAGAAGATCATGCGAGCTGGATACTATTGGCCATCTATGGAAAAGGATTCCTACTACTTTGTCAGGAAATGCAAGAAATGTCAAGTTCACGGTGACCTGATACATGCACCAGCACAGGAACTACAACCAATCACAACACAATGGCCTTTTTGTCAATGGGGCCTTGACCTTGTGGGTAAGATTCATCCATCTTCATCCAATGGCCATAAATTCATTATTACCGCTACCGAATATTTCACAAAGTGGATCGAAGCTGTTCCACTTACCCAAGTCACCGGCAAGCAGATCGCCTCATTCATCCTCAACTACATCATCTGTCGGTATGGTGTACCCATGTCCATCATCACAGATAACGGTCTTCCTTTCAAAAATCAGGATGTCTGTGAGCTTTGTGAGAAATTTCATATCCAACATCGCTTTTCCACCCCCTATTACCCACAAGGCAATGGTCAGGCTGAAGCATCCAATAAAAACATATTGAGAATCCTAAAGAAGACAGTCAATGATGCCGGTCGTGATTGGCATGTTCAAATGAATCCAGCATTATGGGCATATCGAACTAGCATTCGAACCCCTACAGGTGCAACTCCTTATTCATTGGTCTATGGTGCAGAAGCTATCTTACCTATTGAGGTTGAGATACCATCATTACGAGTTTCCTTGCATAATCTCATCGATGATGAAGCATACAGAGTCTCACGTCTTCAGGACTTAGAGTTACTTGATGAGAAGTGACAAGCTGCATACAATCACCTCAAAGCCTATCAGCAGCGCATGAGTAGAAGCTACAATCACTGAGTTAGATCTCGTACATTTGAGGTAGGTGATCTTGTTCTTCGAGAAAATCCTCGCAACCAACCAAACAGAGAACATCAAGGCAAGTTTGAATCAAACTGGCTCGGCCCATATGTTGTCACTGCTGTATTCGGGTCCGGGGCATATCAGTTGGCTACATCAGACGGAGAACCGCTCGCAGATCCAATCAATAGCATGCACCTCAAACGGTTTTATACCTAAGGTGTACAAGGCATCAGGCTCCCCTGCATATCAGAAAATACCAAAAATATTCAGAAAAATGTCCTAAAGAAAATACAAAAACATTCAAAAAAGTAAAGAAAAATCATGCATCCAAACGGTGAACAACCACTCCAGTGGCACCTTGGGTAAGTACGATGGTGAAAACCTGGCAAACAGGCGCCACTCGTAAAGGAAATGGCTCCAGTATCTTTTAGGCTCGTTGCGATCACATTCATACATACACACATCCATCCATCTAACCATGGCTTGTTATTTGATCTGTAATCCAAGAAAGTACTTCATGCGTTTGGCATCCCGCTTTTTCATAAATCATGTCCAACTTGGGGGCAATGCCCTTACAATCTAGATGATGGAAGTGGATTCTACATTACTGGTGATTCATTGGCAAAAACATTCAAAAATGTCTCGCAAAATACAAAAACATTCAAAAATGTCTCGCAAAATACAAAAACATTCAAAAATGTCTCGCAAAATCCAAAAACATTCAAAAATGACTCACAAAATCCAAAAACATTCAAAAACTATTACACAAAATCCAAAAACATCGAAAAACCCATCGAAAATCACACAAAAACATGGCAACACCTTGTACATATTCATTCAAGCAGATGCAAAAACAACATTAACACAGTACTCATACAATGACCATTTATCAATCGACCACACAATCCACATCCAACAAATCAGAAACTGTCTTTAAAAACAAGGATGCATCCTTCCTTACCAAAACAAAGACAAAAGTGACGTTTTCTTTGACAAGAAAATTATGTTAAGCTATCAAATGCTTGGTTGATTCGTGAGTAATTCATTTGTTTATCTGTATCGGGATCTTTCAGCATTGTTTTGTATCGTTTGCGCATTATTTCCGATGAAGTTCTGGGGCATGTACTAATGGTGTCTACGTGGGAATTTCACTAAGCTACGTAATCTTATGCCAAATACAGTCATAGATCATTACGGCTTGCTGACTACAGCGTATACCTCGACCATATGAGCATGAACCATTACCAAGGATCCATATTCTTTTATTCTTTATGTATATACTATTTGTTTACAGGTACAATGCTCATTCTTTGGTTCCTCCTCATCCAATTTGGATAAAGGTTTTTATTTCTTAGTACGGTATGCACTTGTCTCAGGATATGATCAGCCTAAGATCAAGGAGGACGATCCAAGTCATGCATGAACGGAGATAATCCTTGTCTGTTCCGCAAGCAATACTCAGGTCAACTTGATCCATTATATCAAGTTGCTTGTATTAACTTGCTATATCAAATCCATGTAAGAAATACTCTGGTCATCTTGAATCATTACGTCAAGATGCTTGTATTCTCTTCCAACATTTTAAAGCTCAATGATGAAAATAGAGCACTATGGATCGTCATTCCATCTCATCTATATATACTGCATTTCGTTGCATTCCAACCATCCATACATTCATAATAGCTGCATATCATGCATACATAGTCATAATAATGCATACTCTATTTTCCTCTTCTTCCATAGGAATGAGTCATAGGTCCTCCATTTCTTCTAACATCGAACCCCCCCAACCCTCCCCATCTCAATAATCAACATCACATATCCTTCATCGTTTCCCATCAACCCAATCAAGCCACGTTCATCACCATCCATCTCTAAATAGGAGGGATTGTGTTTCCTATCCTAAGTCATCCAATAAGTCAAGCCAGTTACTCTGTCTACACAGATACATCGACTCCCACACACCTAGACTATCAACAGATACTCTGATCACGTATCTTCGGGTCTCAACAGGTAATCGATTATGGTAATCCTAGACTACATCAGGCATTTATCATAATGACCTAGTCTCAACGGGGCTGCCATGATTCCCCACAACCATCCATCACACGCACATACTATCAATTGATCAACCAATCAAACACAATCCAACGGACAATTACATCAATTGTCTACGTCTCAACGAGTATTTTGCTTCATATACCTTGACTTCATCGGGCAATTACATCAATTGTCTAAGTCACATCAGGTCACTTTGATTCACTTACTCAGACTTTATCATGTCCAAGCGACCAACTGACATCAACTGTCACGCTTTGACTTGACCGAGGCAATTAAACCGATTGTACCAGATTGTCCAAACAATTTTGATCAATTGTATAGCATCAATCCAAACCCCACACTACATCTGTTATGTATCTCTTGCATGACCTCAGGGTACTCATTGGCTTGTTGTTTCTTCATATTCACTCCATTTTCTCCCATTCTTTCATCATTAGTTCTAATTTCTTCTATTCTACCTCCCCTCCGCTTTTCATTCTTTTTCGAGAGATCGCCTGATTTTTCAAAAAAATTCGGCCCATCCCTCGAGGGGGCATACCACCCATTAAATTTACATTTTATGGGGCATTTCTTCACACCTATTTTTCTTTCTTTGAAACGACGCGATAAACTGCACCGTCTCAAAGAGGGGCAAATGTAGTCACATAAATCTGTCCACTTAATTAAATGAATACTTAGTATTTATTTGATTATTTAACCATCAATTAATAATTAATTAAATTAATATTTAATTAATTCATCTTAACCCTCTTCTCCTATTAATTAAATAAATTATTCAATTTATTTGATTTAATTCACTTAACCAAATTCATACCATTAATTAAATAAATAAATCATATTTGTTTAATTAAATCTTCTCTCACATTTAAATAAATTAATATTTATTTAAATCCCCCAAAATCCCACCTCTCACATTTAACTAAATTAATATTTATTTAAATCCTCCAAAATCCCACCTCTCACATTTAAATAAATAAATCATTTATTTAAATCACCTTTATCCTCCACCCACTTGTATTTTCCTACAAAAGCAAGTTGCACAGTTATTTTAAATAAATAATTTATTTAAATCACCTTTATCCTCCACCCACTTGTATTTTCCTACAAAAGCAAGTTGCACAATTATTTTAAATAAATAATTTATTTAAATCACCTTTATCCTCCACCCACTTGTATTTTCCTACAAAAGCAAGTTGCACAACTATTTTAAATAAATTATTTATTTAAAATCCTATTTATCCTCACCCACTTGAAACCTTTAATGGTTTCCCTTAAAGTATTCAAACTTGATGGCTTTAAAGTCTTCAAACTTGATGGCTTCCTTCTATAGTCTTCTTAAGACTTTAATGGTTTTCCTTAAAGTCTTCAAGCCTTTAATGGTTCCCCTCAAAGTCTTCAAGCATTTTAATGCTTTATCTTCCTTTTTCTCATTTAAATAAATTAATATTTATTTGAATATTTATCCAAATACAACTTGCACACATTTATTGAAATAAATGAATTTTTATTTTAATAAAATCCTATTTTCCCTCACCCACCAAATCCACTTGCAAAATCTAATTCCCTTCTAGATTCTTCTAACCCCTTCCTAATTAACTTAATCCATCCCCTAATTATTGTCACATTCCTAAGAAAAATGGAGTCACTTCTCAAAGCCTAAAAGTATTTGATAACCATTAAAGGCTTTCAACCTTCAACCACTAAATGTCTCAAAGTCTTGGATAACCTTTGAAAGCTTCCAACCTTCAACCACTAAATGGCTCAAAGTCTTTGATAACCATTGAAGGCTTTCAACCTTCAACCACTTAATCCCCAAAGTCTCCAATAACCATTAATGGTTACCTCAAACCCTCCCACATGGTTAAAACATTTGTTTTGACTCAACCTCTACCCAACCCAAGGGTCTCATCAAGCCTTTAATGCTTTGACCATGATTATCTCTTAATCATTTGCACAAAGGTTTATCCTTGCATTAACTCCTAATCCAGTGGGTAATCCTAATTTAGGCTTGACCCTTACTTTCTAGATAACCATGAGGTCTCCTCAGGCATTTAATGCCTCCAACCTCTTCTCTCAACCCAATCTTATGTTGACACTTGTCACCATTTCATTGGTGCAAATTGTGCACATGGATCCCCAACTTTCAAGCTTGACCCTTGATTAAACCTTTCAATTCTGGCCATCCATTGTTCCATTTTTCCTATAAATAGAGCCCATTCCTTCATAATCCAGATCCTGAAAACTTGTATGCATCTAGGCTATAGACATTTTTAGAGAGCATTTAGCATAAGCAATCTAACATCTTGTCTTTTTGGTTAAAATACATCATTTTAGCATTAGTATTAGCTTTTTATTTCACATTTAGAGCTATACTACAATCTCAATCCTCCATAAGCATCCATAGTGCAAAAAGCTGCTGAGAGCTACACTATTTTGGAACTTGGAGAGGAGAGGAACAAGGGAGAAGAAGCTAAGGCCATGCTAAGAGGCAGTTGGAGATGTCTCATGATCTTTGTTTTACTTATTAGATATATTAGCATGTCTCTTTGTGTCTCTCTTGGAATGCCTTCATATTTTTAGTTTCTGATTGACTAACACTAATGTTTTGTGTGTTTTTGTGTTCTTTGATCATAGACTAACCTTGTGCCATTTAGGAGGGCGTCACTCATCACTAACAAAGTTCTTAGGAAACCCATGTAATCTAAAAAAACTCCTTGAAGAAGAAATCAACAATTTAGGAAGCCTTGTAGTTGGAGGATATGTCATAAATATGTGAATACTCGGTGAGTCTGTCCACCACCACAAATATGTAATCTTTACCACTTATCTTGGGTAACCCAATGATAAGGTACACAGATATGTTTTCCCATTTTTTCTCAAGAATTGGTAATGGTTGAAGTAGGTAATGGGATAGACTTATTTTGTCTTGTTATGCTAGCAAGAAGAATTCTTTAATGTGCTTGAGCACATCCCTTTTCATTCCTTTCTAGGATAATCTCTCTTCAATATCTTTGTATGTCTTAAAATACCTTGGATGCCCAACCAATAGTGTGTCATGCATGACCCTTAAAATATTTCCCTTCGTCTTTCACTCTAGAATCAAATATATCCTTTATTTACGTAGAATTATATCTCTTGCAACTTTAAACCTATCATATTGTACCCTTACATCCAACAACTTAGTAGAAAAATCATTCTTCGCATATTCAAATATATTTGTGGTGACCTGATCAACAAAGATGTCAAAAATGGAGCATAGAGTGGATCTTCAAGATAATGTGCCAACAACTATATTATGCCTATCATTTAAATATTCAATATAAAAATTATATTATTTCAACTTGCTAACCCAATTTTGTTGTCTAGCATTCAAGTCTTTCTAATTGAAAAATTAATTAACACAATTTGGTTAGTCTTAACCAAAAAAATTCCACACACCAAGTATTGTCTAAACTTCAGTAAGGAATGCATGATTGCTACCATATCCTTATCATAAATTAAAATATAAAATATAAAATTGTCGCCATTAGTTTCCCACTTTAAAAAGTAATAAGATGTTGTTGCTACACCAAAACAACTTCAATGCCTTCAATAGAAGCATCACACTCCAACACAAATTAATGTAAACTTTTTAACAAGAACTTGACATTAACATATTACTATTGACGGGTGTTTTGACACACTCACCAACAATCAGGTAGTTTATGTGAATGCTCACCACCTCTCTTGAAAAGTAGTAAGTTTTGAAAAACTAACTACTCCAAGGTCTCTATAGTCGAGTCTTGACGATGATGGGCAACTCAGTGGTTGATGCGGTTGTACCTGTCAAGGGGCCTGCTAGTTGAAACAACTTGAATTGCCTACTTTTTTTTGTATTTTCTGATTTAGATTCTCTCAAAATAAACAACAAAAGATATATCAGGGGAACAAGGAAATAACAATGAAATCGATACATTAACAAGTGAATGATCCACACAATTAGAATTTCGTAATCCAAAAATTATCAATATCACTAAATTAGCATTCAAATAACGAGCTCCAAAAAGTATATAAAGTCAGACAACTTCACACACCAATAGAAATCAATATCACCAAACCAATAATTGTCATATCAATTCAATTCTCATATACCATTTACATGTGCAATATGGTTCATAAAATAATAAAGCATCCAAAAGAAATAGCTATTGATTCAAATGATAGAAGTTACCAGATCACAAAAAACACAACCATATTGAACACACAAGTAGATCAGGCAATCCACAAGCTGCTTTTTGTATTAAACTTCAAATAGTATCACAAAATATTTTAAACTTATAAAAATCTACATAAAATCTCTAATGAAATCTCTAAAATGGACCTCAAATCATCAATTTGTGGACCTTTACAATGAATCAAAATCTCTAATTTATAGAGTTTCATGTCCTAAATTATAGAAATTCAAGCAATCTAAATTAAGTGCTACAAAAGAAAGGATTCACAATTGACATGAAAATCTCCATCTTAAACTCCAATGAAACTACTAATTAACTATCACTATGAAACATGAGTTCCTGAAATTGGCCATTACAACCATGCAAAATTTGCCCAAAAACTGAAGTTGATGTTGCACAACGATTTAACTCTCAGCTCTGGTGGCAACCAAAAATATCTTCAAAAAGCTGTCAAAATTGCATGTGTGGTAACTACATGTTCATCATTCACTTCTTTTTATAGCTCTTGTAGTTACTAATAAAACATGCAACTGTATCTTCAGGAGGATTAGCAACATATGAAATCTGGGACTCAAACTTCTTCAAAATTGTCTTTGCCTGCTCCCATCTACTGACCAACTTATCAATTACTCCTTCCGCATGTACACACTAAGAAGTAAAGAATGAGTATATATTCATTAATTTTGAATTAAACTCCACGGTAGGTGCAAAATGATGAGCCGCATACTGATCCCATTGATCCAGCACTACACCTTCCTTGAGATGACCATCTTTCAAAATATCATGACCATATGCCCCTAATAACTTCACAAAATTCTCATATTTACCAAGTGATTTCAAAAGAGGAGCATGTGCCTCCAATATCTTTGACCTACACTTCTCAACAACCTCTATCTTAAACTCTATTATAAAAATATAATATTGTAAACTACCAAAATCATCTGCTCCCAGCAAATCTTCATTTATAATCACTTCTTCACCCAAGGCCAATATTTTATTCAAATTTCTACATTGCTTGGTGAAGTCTCTCATCCTAATTTCCCAATTTATTGAACAATCTTTTATTGCCTTCTCTATTTTGAGGATCTTTTCTTAGATACATGTTGTATGTTGTAGGAAAAGTCTCACCTTTGAAACGTTCTCTTTCACCCAAGACTTTGTAGTGGTAGCTACTTTTCTTCTTTCAATCAAAGTTCTTACATCACCCTCTAGCAGCAATGATGTGGAAGGCAATGTGTCATATATTCTTGAATCTAAAGGCTTCCCCATTTCCACAAGCAATTGTTTATACTAATCTAATTGTGCCTTTACTTGTAGTTGAGAATTATGCTCCTTCTCCATTCTACTCCTTACTGTGCTAGTGGAAAATTTTAAAGTATCAAGCTCTCTCCACTTCATTTTCTTTTCCAGCCTGACCTGTGACGGTATTTCGAAGGGCCTTCTCCTTCTATCTCCATGGGAGCTACAATATATATAGTTACTTCACCAGAGCCAATTCTAGACAAATGATGAATTGTCTAAGCATTCTTTATTTTCTTTGGCTCCTCTGTAATGGTATGTTGCAATGTGAGTTTAGGCAGCGCCACTTTATATTCTTATCAAAAATGAAGGTTAGCCATTGTGGTGTTCCCTCATCTATTCTCCCTTCTTCTGTAGTTATCTGTGCAGACACCCTTCTAGCTTCATGTGATGGTTCTTCCTCATTTTTCTCTTCTTCCTCGACCTATGTATCCAGAGGAGCTTGGGCCTTTCCCTGAGTGGGAAGCACTAGTATAACAAGTTGTTATTGTTGAAGCACTTGTTGAGCCAAGCTTGCCTATAGAGTGCCATCAATATTGATTTGTTGTTGATATTCTTCTAACTTCTCACTCATGTGCTCATTGAAGTCCTTGGTTGGCTCTTGACTTTGTTGTTCCTTATCTCCACCTACTATATCTTTCAATAAATTATATGCATCTTGTGGAGTAAGAACCAACCTTTCATCATGTTCTTCAGCTTGTCCTTGCTCAATTTTCTCTTCTTCATCTTGTTGTTGTCCTTGCAGACCCTGATCATCTACATCCATAGGAGCTACATGTGAAATCTCTAATAATTTTTGTATGACAGGCCCCTTTCGTTTCTCCGCACTAGGATTCATTCTTTTTCTCTTTTTAGGTTCTACCTTCTTTGGTGTTGGCTCAACCTCCTCTTGGTCTGAGTCTGATTCTGCATTATGAATATTTATTATCTTAGTTGTAGGATTCACTGTAGGTGCACGCATTTGTGAAGCAACATAAGATAGAGTAACAGTTGTTGTAGCCAATGGTGGGGGTGGTGTTGATATAGCCATTGCAACAGACGTAGTTGATGTGGTGGTTGGTGTTGTTGTGGTAGTAGTGGTAGCAGTGGTAGGTGGGGTAGTAGTTGTTGTAGTAGCGGTGGAGGCACTAGAGGTTTGAGCCTCTTGAGAAGGTTGTTTTCTATTTGTTGTAACACCCTCAATGGCAAGCCTAACATGATGAATCTATGCTTATGGTTGTTGAGACATGGACCAGCTAGGACTCAAACCTAGGACCTTCCATACATCATTGGAGTGCTCTACCACTTATCTACTGGCCCCTCTTGGATCAATCCATCATCGGTCTTGGTGTGGCTTATTTCCAACACCAATACCCCCCCTTAAGCCACACCTCTTGTGTGCTTGGGGCTCCTAGCCTGGACCTGGCTCTGATATCATGTTGAGACATGGACCAGTTAGGACTCAAACCTAGGACCTTCCATATGTTGCTAGAGTACTCTACCACTGAGCTACTGGCCCCTCTTGGACAAGTCCATCGTCGGTCTAGGTGTGGCTTATTTCCAACACCAACAGTGATTTGGCCCCTAGGCCCGCTGTAATCCCCAAGCTTACCTGTTTCGCTAGATATTTTGCTTCTTTCATTTTCTCAGCTAATTTTTTCTTCAACTCTTGTGTAGTCAAAGGAATTTCAGCTTCCTAATCTAGATCCATAGAGGTATTATTCCCTGACTCTGATTGGGTTCTTCTCGTATAATCCTTGTGCACCCTATATTGAGGATTATCAGTAGGAATATTCTTTTGTTTACCTTTGGAGGCAACTAGTTTAATCCTCAAACTTAACCACTTTGTGGTTCTATCTATTACTTCTTGAGAAATTGAATCAATATCTACCACCTCATGCTATGACCATCTGATTGGAGGGAATGGCCTCTTATCTATCACTGTCTCCTTATACATTGGATCTAACAAAATACCATCATCATGCAAATGTTTGGGTATATAAGTCTCAATACCAAATTCTCTTATTTGTGGAATAGTGAGGCGATGGTAATATTTCTCTCTTGTCTCAAAGCTATCCTAAAGATTGGCCCAAAAATCCTCCAGGGCAAGCTAGTTTCCTTCATATACCTTTGGCATTAGTCATTTTAATTTATTGTATGTATCATAAAATGCTCTAGAATAATTAAAAGGCTTCAGCTGTAGGTCTTGCAATTCTTTCTCAACAATCTTTGCCACATGAATTTTCTGACATGAAAATAATGATAAATTCAAGGGGAAGTCTTCACCTGTAACCCATGTCTTATGTCTTGATGATAGTAAGTTTTGCAGGTGCACCATCTAGCTTGCGTACTCCAACAAAATCACTCTATCTGTATAGTATATAGGTAGCAAAAATGGTTCTCTAGTGAACCCACTTACTCTCAAATACATAGATTGGGATTTTTGTATAAACCAACAACCCCACTTCTTTACTAGCTCCATCGCCTCCTTGCTTAGCCTAAATCCGGTATCACCTGTTAACCTTATAATAATGGGAAACAAAAATGCGTCATTGGTTCCCTTGTAATGCAACCTGGATTCTTTCAACAACAATTGTGTATAGTATTTCCATATGACATTTTATACTTCTTCTCCACCCAATCTGTCCTTGGTCTGTAGCCCTGGAAATTGACCTGATCTGGCTGCAACCCAAATAACATAAGATGTGAAGAATAATTTCTTAGTATTGTGCACTTCTCTGAGCTAGTCTTTGATGTTCTCTGACAAAATTTGAGCCCAAACATAATATTGTCGTCCATCCAAAATTGTTAGCATGAATGAGAACATCCATGGCTGAAAGTGTTTGCATGCAGGTTTTTTGAATGTCTTTCTAAGCATTATGATTAAATCCCTTTGTGGTTCTTTGAAATCCTACCTCAAATTTTAATTTTACTTCAAGCCTATCTTTCTTCCCTTCTCAAGTTAGTATTCATTCATTTGTTTATTGCATTGGCTCATATTTTGGTTCCATTCTCATTCATCATCTTTCTCCCCTTCCACCAATACTTCCTCCTAGTGGGAATCTGAAATACCAAGGCCAACATACTCGGTGATAAATCAATCATCAGTTTCTCATCAGCATCTACACATTGCCTGGTATCAAAGTTATAAAATTGTGCAACTTTCATTATGAACTTCGGTGCCTATAATGACTGTGGGAAAACAATTGCCTCTACCAAACCCGATCTCTTGATCCTCGTGTATTCCACATCTAATCCTGGTTTCTCTAATTATCTTTATATATCTTCGAGCTCTATGTGCCTGATCTTTATGTCTATGACCCATTGGATAGCATCCTCTAGCTTGGAGGTGTATGTTTTCCCCTGGTACTGATATTTCATTGTGATAGGAATCTTCTCAAGATCATTTGTCTTTCGAGAAGATTCCATTAAACATATCTAACCCTACAAAACAAACCAAACCAACATCAAATACTACTCCAAGAGAAATCACTGTAAAAAATAGCTCACCTCGAGACTTCGAGATCCCGAGGTTCCAAGGTGAGAAAACACAAAAACCATGAAGAAAACCTAGGAGTCTGGAAGTCCAGGATTCCAAGATGAAAATACATGCAAAAATAAACTAACTCGGGAACTCGGGGACCCGGGTTTCCAAAGTAGTAAAACCAAAAATGAAAGACCACCATTTCGAGAACTCAAGAACCCGAGTTTCCAGAGTGGTGCAAAAGTACACAACAAACCCTAAGAATGTCATTTCGGGAACTCAGGAACTTGAGTTTCCAAAGTGACACGAAAGAAAAAAACCCCTAACCTAGAACTTCGAGATTCTGAGGTTAGGGCACAAAACTAAAAAAGTAGAAAAAAACATGCAAAACCAAAGAAAGAAAAACAAAAAAAAGGGAAATCTAACCTAAAACACACGCAAATCCAAACAAGGAAGGTGATAAATCCACCTACCTGGCATGAAAAATGAAAATGATGCTTGATCGGGAGCGCAGGAATGCAAAAATGTGGGGTCAAAGCTCTCGATTCGGACGGGTGAGTGCACAAATGAGCTCCAAAATGACCTCCAACCATATTTATACCCCCAACCAAGCACTGCATTAAATGTGACTTCAGAGACCCAGGAACCCAAGTTTCTGAAGTGCAACACAGGTGACAGGCTCAGAACCCTGGGATTCTAAGATACCGAACAAACAAAATAAACAACCAACCCGAGAGTTCGAGAACCCGAACCTTCAAGGTGATAACTCCGAAGAAAAACAATCACTTTGGGGGTCCGGGAACCCGGACTTCCGAAGTGATGTTCCGAAACAAAACAAAACAAAACTTGGGATTTCAAGAACCCGAACTTCCGAAAAAAGAGCCAAAACAAACAAAAGATCACCTCGGGAGTTCGGAAACCCGGGTTTCTGAGGTGGCCTAAGCAGAAACTTAAAAACAAAGGAAAAATAATAGGAAAAGGGACAAAAACCAAAAAAAAGGGGAACCGTATTTTCACGAGAATGAAAATGATGAGACTAGATATGTAGGGCATAACAAATGGCGACTATCTGGGAAAAATAACTCTAGGCATTTTAAAACTTCAAAATCTCTGGTTTATCCAATGCCTAAGGCTACTATCACTCAAAACAATGTATAAGAGAAAAAGATGAGTGAACTCATGAACAAGCAACCGAATCTAAAACTGAACAAGATCAACTCTTATGTGTGTGCACTTGATTCATTACTCCATCTTTTTCAATAATGAAGATAAACAAAATAAATTGGGCCCAAGCTACATAGGTGAAGTCAATCAATGTGTTTCGTGCAAGGTTGTACTGGGCATAGCTCTGTTGCCAGCTAGGTGTCTATAGCCCCGATAGAGATACCACTTTTTCCCATCAAGTAGTTCTCCACTGTCAGTCAGGCATCTATAGCCTCGACAGAGATACCACTGGTTCTCGTCAAGTAGAGCTCCAGTGTCGACCAGGCGTCCATAGCCCCGGTGGAGATTACTTGAAACACCCAAATTTAGTTGTTGCAAGTGAATTATTTCTTTTCTCTTTTTATTTTTCCTCTTTTTGTATAACATATTTCACCTCATAGAATATACAACAATTATTTATTCGCATCCTCAAATCAACTTTAAAACATTGAAGTCTGATTACTGGGTTGGGAGCCACTGTGGACAACGCGAAACATCCTGACTTCTGATTTTTCACTTGGAAACAAGTTCTTCTAACATCTTTAAAAAAATTCTGATGTAACTTAGTGTGATGATGGTGATGAGTAATCAGGTTAGCCTTCTCCAATTGAGAGTCAAGAACTCAAATCATAATTAAAACATTATATATCACCTTGGACAAATGTAGACAAAGGTTTCAAGATTAACCAAGCCATAATGAAGTTATAAAGAGCAAAGAGTCAAAGTCTCTCAATATTTTCCAACTTGTTATGTAAAGAACATCCATCCTATAAAATCTTTGAAAATAAATGAGTGTCCTGACACAACGAAGCGAAAACAAACGAAACAAAGAGAACCAAAAGAAAAACAAGCAAATAGCCAGAACATAACTAACAACCAACATGCAAACCCAAGAAGACAACAACAAACAAAAACAACATGACTAAACATATACTACAAAAGATCCAACTCCACTGAGGATTAATCAAAATGATGCTTGAGAAACTTACCATTGATGGGAAATGGTACAAGTTCCCTAGTTAAAGAGCTCAATCTGAAGGTGTTCTCTCCTAAGATCTCAACAATTTGATAAGGACCTAACCACAATCTCTTGAACTTATGGTGATCACCCTTCTTTTCCTTGGCCTTGTCCCATAAAAGAACTAAGTTAGAGATCTGAAAGGCTTTCACCTTGGCTCTGTTATCAAACCATCGATCAATGACTGCTTGATGCTTAGAAAAGTGTTGTAAGGTATTTATCCTTTTCTCATCAAGTTTTAACAATTCAGGAGGTAAACTTCTACTTGGTCCTTGATTTCAAGTTCTTTCATCAGTTGGAAGACAGGGATTTTTAGATTGACTGGGAAAATAGGGTTTTGGCCATAGAAAATATAGTATGGAGAAGTTTCAAGGGTGGCTTTAACTCTGGTGCAATCAGCCCATAGGGTGTATCTTAATTGACTATGCCACTCCCTAGGGTTTTTCTCAAGTGGCTTTTTAATAACATCTAAAATATTTTTATTCATTGATTTAGCTACTCCATTTTCTTGTGGATAATAATTAGATGAGGATTTCAAAATTACCTTGTACTCATATGACCATTGCATCAATTTTTTTGAAGTAAAAGCAAGGCCATTGTCACATACCAAAGCGAACAACATACCAAACCTGGTGATGATATACTCATCAAGGAATTTGATAATAACTTTTGTAGTGGCATTCTTGCATTCTATGGCCTCCGTCCATCGGGTAGAATAATCTGTTGCAGTCAGAATGAACTTGTCTCCTGCAGACAAGTTAGGATTAATAACACCGACAAAATGTAATGCACATTCAGAAAATGGTCTTACATCAAATACTGGTTGGAGAGGCATGGCAGGGTTCCTCTTCATGTAAGAGAGATATAGAAGATCAATTTGAAGATTAGGAAATCCAGAGTTGGCTCACATTCTTGCTTGAGCCTGGATACTATGTTTGAGCATGTTTGTAATCAGACCTATGTATAGAATCTTGTAAGCCTACATGTTGTTGGCCAGTTGTATTTGAATTCTTTGATAAATATAAGTCTTATTCGACATTGCCTCCATTTCTTTGAGTTGTTTGTGTTGTGTTTCATTTGTTGCACAGCCTGGACTATTCTCTTTGAGGACTTACTCTTGTCATGACCGCACCAAGTGGTATCAGAGCGATTTTTCCATCTAGAGATTGTAAAGTCCTATAAGAATTTTGTTGTGGGGTGGCGGATTGAGGATCCAACCTACAGCTACAAAGGACTTGTGTAAAGATGGCCCAAAGAGGAAATGTTAGAGGTGGTGGGGCATATGGGAATGCAGACCTTGTTGTGATGGAACTGTTGAGAGGAATTGCAGCCCAATTGGAAGTTGTTGAAATGGCCCAGAGAAGAGGTCAACATGTTGACGATGTGAGCGATGATGAAGAAGTGATGGGAGAGGTAGGACTAAATCTACCAGCAAACGATTCGGATGAAGAGAGGTTCATAAGAGCCCTGACGAGAGTGAATACCAGACCACATTTTAACCCACTAGAGTACAATGGCAAGTTAGATTTGGATGAATTTCTCAATTGGATTGTGGAGATGGAAAAGTACTTTGATTTTGAGAGCACAGCTGAAGACAAGAAAGTGAGATATGTTTGCACTAAGTTGAAAGGACATGCATCTCTTTGGTGGGAACATTTGCAGGTCGATAGACAAAGAAGAGGTAAAGAGAAGATTAAATCTTGGGAGCGAATGGTTAACAAGTTGAAATCAAAGTTCATGCTTGTCGATTATCAAGTGAATCTATTTTGGAAATTGTAGAACCTAAAGCAGAAGGAATCTAGTGTGAAGGAGTATACTAAAGAATTATACAAGTTGAATATCATACCCAAACATACTGATGATGACATCAAATTAGTTGCTAGATACTTGAATGGGTTGCGGATGTCTATACAGGATGAACTCAGTCTAATAAAGTTGCAAAGTGTTGAGGAAGCTTATCGATATGCCCTAAAACAAGAAGAGAAGTTGAACAAAAGACATGAGTGAAAGAAAAGAAGTAGAGGAGGAATATTTCAAGGAGGAAGTACCTATACTGAGGGATGAGGACCCTGTGTGGATCAGAAAAAAGACAAGGAAGCTAGTAGAGATAGTTTTTCATACCAGAAGGATGACGGAAACTTTAACCGGAGGAGAGAACCTGATGGATACCGAAATGAGAGTTACAAAAAGGAAGATAGAAGATAGGGTAAGAGAGTGTTTAGAGGAACCTTCTTTAAGTGCAGAGGGAAAGGACATCATTCTTTTGAATGTAAGAAGACAGAGAACAGCGGAATAGTAGTATTCATAGAAGAAGAACCTATTGGATCAGCTAATAGACCAAAAGAAGGAGAATTATTGGTGATGAGGAGAGCATTGTGCTACACCAGAGATGATCAGGAGCCCTTGCAGAGGAAGAATTTGTTCAAGACAAGATGTAAAGTAGTTGGTAAGTGTTGTAAAGTTATAATTGATAATGGTAGTTCAGATAACCTTGTTTCAAAGCAAATGGTGAATAAGTTGAAATTGGAAATATTGAATCACCCTAAGCGTTATCAGATAGCATGGATTCAAGATGATCATAAGGTACTAGTAAGTGAACAATGTTTGGTAAAATTGAAGATTGGATCTTATCATGATGAAGTTTTGTGTGATATTATGCTTATGGATATATGTCATATCTTGTTGGGTAGACCTTTGTAGTATAATAAACAAGCAATACATGATGGAAGAAAGAACTGTTGGCATTACAATAAGTTTGTTGGTATGAGGATATTGAGAAGGTTGTTGGAGATTGATGATATAATTGATAAAGGATAATTATTGTCTTAATAATATTATTTTGTCATTGATGTCAAGCAATTGATTTTTTGATTCAGTATGATGTTGCCATATCTTAAAGAGTATGTTTTGATGAGTATAAAGATGTCGGTAAGTGACACAGAAAGAATGTGAAAATGAAGGGGAGTAATAAGTTATTCAATGGGCAACTATTACCGAGTTAGACAATGATGAGATTATGTTATTTTGATTGTTTTGAAGACTGAATAAGGAGAAAAGATTTCATGTAACAGAATGAGTAAAGGTTTGATACTATTCTATTTTATTGAGCAAGGAGCTATTCGGTAAACACCAAGGTTATCGGTATCAGTTAAAGAAGGAAGAAGTCACCGAGTGTCATCAGCAAGCAAAATTACCGAGTAAAGTTTAGTATTTACCAAGTATCAATTGAGCAGTAACAGAATGCATTGGATGAATAAATACATTATTAAATGAAGGATGCCAATGAGCTGGAGATTTATAGAAGACAGGAATGTCGTGCAAGAAGTTTGTTAAGGATCAACAGCAATGAAAATTCAAGAGTTAGATCTACAACACAGATTGAACGGTCAAAACTGAGCACAAGTACCAAGGAAGGAATACAAGTTTCAAGGCAAGATAAAACGTTTTCCAGTTCGAAGGATTCAATAAACCTAGTCAAGTTTGATGATCTGATGGCTAAGATTAATCATGGGAAATTTTATTAAGAAGATTAAGTGGTTAGGAATTACTTATAAATAAGGAAAATTTGATGAGCAAAGGATGCGGGAAAATAGAAGAGCAGTGATATTGTAGAGGTGATTACGGAGTACAGAAGATTGAAGATCTAATTAAAGAATAGATTGAGAAGCCCAGCAAGGAGGAAGATAAGTCTTATGACAAGATTATTTTGAGCACATAGAGTCTGCTTTAACATTTTAGATGTGAAGTTGCAGATATATTTTATTACTGTTATTTATTTTTGTAAGTGACAAGAAATCTATTAATCGAGTGGACCTAACAATCTTATTTGTAAATCCTCTAGCAAGGTAACATTCTGAATGAGTGTTTGAAATCCTTTGACAAGGTCACTTCTAACAAAGTGCAAGATTCTGATAAATCTAAGAGAAATCCCTTGACCGGGTCACATCTAGCAATGTGTTTATGTAATCTTTAACAGGATTGGCTTTTAACCAAGCATACTCTAGAAGAGTATTTTTTCTTGTGGGTCCGAAATCCCACACTGGTTTTTCCCTATTAGGGTTTCCATGTTAAATCTGGTGTTAAATGTGTTTTGATGTTTCAAGTTTATTAGTTTATGAGTTTGAATGATTTACAGTTATAGTTGCATATCAAGTAAATTCTACCGAGGTTGAATCTGATGAATATGTTGAATTGTGAGTTTATCTGATTCACCCCCCCTCTCATCTAACTAACAAGAACATATACTCTATTGTTACAAATGGGATGAGACAGACCTTGTAGCCCTTTGAGGAGCCTCTTAAGAGTAAATTTTGTACAAGTGAGAGAATTTGTTTGGTAGATGAAAGGAAATTCCTGGATGGGATGAGACATGAGAATGTGTTTTTTGCTTTAGTTCCTAAGAATACTGAAAATCCAAAGCGGGAAGAAGAACAACCGGAGGAAATAGAAGAGTTGTTGACAGAATATGGGGACATCATTTCAGATAACATACTTGATGGATTACCACCTATGAGAAGTATCAGTCATTGCATGGACCTGATTCCCAAAGCTAGTTTGCCTAATAAAGCAGCACACTAGATGACACCAGCAAAAAATCAAGAGTTGAATAGACAAGTGCAGGTGTTGTTGAAGAAAGGTTTGATTAGAAAAAGTTTGAGCCCTTGCACAGTTCCAGCAGTGTTAGCAACTAACAAGAATGGAGAATGGAGGATGTGTATTGACTCTAGAGCAATAAACAAGATCACAGTGAAGTATAAATTCCCCTTGCTTGGGATGGATGACATAATGGATTGTTTAAGTGGAGCCAAATACTACACAAAGATAGACTTGAAAATTGCATATCATCATATCAAAATGAGAGAAGGAGATGAGTGGAAGACAACATTTTAAGACAAATGAAGGACTATATGAATGGTTGGTAATGCCTTTTGGACTGACTAATACACCAAGTACTTTCATGAGGCTGATGAACGAGGTATTGAAGAAATCATTGGGTAAGTTTGTTATTGTGTACTTGGATGGCATCTTGATTTTCAGTAAGACAAAGGAAAAACATATGTTGCATTTGAGACAAGTTTTGCGGAGATTAAGAGAAGAGAAGTTGTTGATCAACATTAAGAAGTGAAATTTCATGAAGGAAGAATTAATCTATCTAGGATTTGTGATATATGTGGATGGATTGAAGATGGATCCTAAAAAGGTAAGAGAAATTGTTGAATTGACTACATCAGAAAGCATTGGGGAGGTAAGATCATTTCATGGATTGGCTAGTTTCTTCTAGAAATTTATCAGAAATTTCATTTCAATTTGAAGTCCTATGATGGAAGTAATGAGAGGAGATGGAAAGGATTTCAAGTGGACATCTGGAGCAAATAAGAATTTTGAGTTATTGAAGCAGAAGGTGACAGAGCAACCTGTGTTGACTTTGTCATATTTTAGAAAAGTATTTCAAGTGGACTGTGATGCAAGTGAGAATGAAATTGGAGCAATGTTAAGTCAGGAAGAAAGATAAGTAGCTTATTTCAATGAAAAATTGAATGATGCCAAAAGGAGATATTATGTGTATGATCAAGAGTTTTATGTCATAATTCAAGCATTGAAGAAGTGGAGACATTACTTGTTACCTAAACAATTTGTGTTGTATAGCGTGAAGGTTGAAATGTTGTAACCTTTGAACTTATCAAAATTGTAATTTCAAACACAACAACACGGGATAAAATACCTCCTATTCTTTTGAGGGGAGGCTCCCCCTTTCTATTCTAATCTACAATACTATTTTAAACTTATAATATACTAATGGGTGGTACATCATCCTATCTTCTTATTTCAAGATAGATGTTATTCTTTTCCTCTTATTTCAAGATAGATGTTATTCTTTTCCTCTTATTTTAGGAAATAATTTAAAATATAGAATGATACAAATTCTTACAATATTGATGTTACAACTTAACTCTTAAAAGTAAGAATGAGTAAAATGATGGATAAGGAAAGAAGCAAAGTTTCTATGAAGAACCGAAAGTCCTCCATCGCTTCTCTGGGACAGGAAAGAATGCTCAAGCTCAAAGTCTTGAAGTCATTGCTCTCCTATCAACCTTTCTTTCAATAATGTCTTTTGTAACCCAATGTGTTAACCAATAAACCAAAATAAAGCACAAAGTCTTCAAAAGGTTTTACGATATAATAATTTCAATAATTTTATGAAAACAATTATAAAAGTGCCAAGTCTTCTAATCACGGTCTTCTTTTCCAAGATGACGTAATAAAGCACAAAGTATTTTTAATGCCACTTTAGTATATCTTAACTAACTTCAACTAAAAGATATCAATATGTAGCACAAAGTCTCCACACTGATATAAAGTTCACCAGTTTCTATGCTAACAACAATAACCGAAATATGACACAAAGTTCATATATCAACAATTCCCTCGATAATTTATCAAAGTTCACCACCTGCCTTCACTTGAATATAATAAGAATTTATAACAGAAGTGACATAAAAACACTCACGCCACAACTAACAAATGAATCCAACATAAAGTATGGATGCCAAGAGTCTCTTCTTATTTCTTCAAGTTGCAAAATCATAAAACAAATGAACACAAAGTTTCACTTCTTAGCTCTTCAATTTGGCAGAGTTTTGGCATATGATATAAGATAATAGATTTGCATTACAAAGAGCAACCTCATATATATAGAAGAGAGGTTCTGAGACAATCTAGGAAAAATTATGACCATTTCAAAGGAGAGAGTCCTAATTGACTTTGGACTCATGTATCTCCTACATGCAAAAACCAAATACTAAAATGACACTTCAAGTGTCAATGTCTTATTCAAAATTACATCTAATATGAAATTTCACTATCACAAGACACTCCATTCTAATCATGTTTCATGAAATCCTCAATTTTTTGTAGCAGTGCTTTCATCTGCTCCTGATCAAGCCCTTTGGTGTGACTTGTGATGAGCTTGACCCGGGTGATAGAATCTTCGAGGTTCACATAACATTTCTTATGCTTCTGAAGAAGCGAGGCTAAATCATCCAAACTCACCTGGATATCAATCATCTTATCAATGGAGGAGAGCGAGAAGACTTGCCTATCAACCTCTTCACAAATAAGCAAACTGAACTCCTCCACAATAGCTTCCTGGGGTAAAGGTTTCTGACTTTAATCAATGAAAGTACAAGGAAGAGCCGGTATTTTCTCAATAATGTCCTTACCTTTATCATTACTTTCCTTTTGGACTTTCGTCAAATCCTTTATAAGCATCTCAAGAGTATTCATCTGATGTTTTAAAAGTTTGCTTTGTTCAACGTACATGCTCCTTGAGGGAATCACACCATTGTCAACAAGAACGTCTAACTGAAAAATCTTCTAACTTTAGCCAAGTGTTGAATTCTTTTTCATATGTTTCTAACTCAATGAAAATAAATTCACATTATTTTCAATTTCAACTTTTAATTCCTCTAATCCACTTACCAAAGTAACAGTTGAACATAAGAGATGATTCCCTTGACTCAAAAGCCTATCCATCCATTCTCCCACTATTCTCCCATGAGATCTTGTCTGTTTAGCTTGTTTCAAAACCCGCGCATCCACTAAAGAAGTGGTTGGCTCAATTACCTCGGAGGACTTGGTAATTTTGATTAAAACCTCTGTTAAATGTTCAACTTGTTTCTTCAATTTTTCCTTTTTCACCTTCTCTTCATTGTACATTGTCATGAGATGTCAGAAAGAAGATTTGACATCTTCAATTGTACCATCATGTATTTGCTTACCTAGCTCAATCCTCTTAATCACATAATCAAAAGGTTATACTTTGTCAAGATCTTTTTCTAGAGGAGGAATAGCCATCTCCAAATACTTATTCTTTGAGACGTCCACCCTAACCCTAGAAAGATTTTTGGCATTTTTCTTACCCTTAGGCTTGACAGGTATCAATTGATTGAAATCAAAGTCATCAAGTGAAACAGCTTGCTTTTTTCATTTGGGAGTATTTGATACTAACCAAGGGCGTAATGAGGAATCTTCATCTCCCCCCAGCTGTCAAAACTTATGTTGCCAACTCTTGAGATTGAACATTGGTAGTAAAAATAGGTTGAGTTGAGGTGACAACGACAGATGGCTTTGAAACAACAGGAGCCTGAGGGTTAACTTGGGTCTCCATCATAAAATTATCAAATTCTTCTAACATAGAAGAAGGAACTTCTGACAAATTACGGAGAAAGACAGTGTCCAGATTGTCATGAGGTGTGTCCAAGGCAGATTGACTTGTAGAAGTGGAAGGAATATTATGAACCAAAGGAGCTTGAGATGGTATAGTTATAACAAAAACCAAAGGAACAACATCAACAATAAAAACTGAAGAAGTAACTGGAACATCACCTGATGTAGGAGGAATACCTTCACATGTCCCTTGAGACTGGGAAGTACTTGGGAGTTCAGATATATCCTCTTCATCAAAATCTCCTTCAACTTTCTCTTGTTCATTGGCTTATTCAGCTTCTTCTTAAAGTAATTCTTCATTTTCTTCCTCTTCAGCATCACCAGCTTGAGTCTCTTGATTTCAAGACTCGTCTTGAGATTTTCCTTTTCCAACAGTAAATTTGAACTTAGGACCCTTCGAATCTATAAGCTCTTGTCTATTCTTGGTTTTAAGCTCAGAAATTTTCCCTTTACGCCCTTCATCTTCTTCTTTAAAAAATTCAACCTGAAAAGGTTTTAACTGAACACCATGTATATTCAACCAAATAGTAGTGTTGTCGAGAATTCTTTGAAACCTAGCCCTCACAGAAGTATTCTCCTTCTTGGACCATTGAATGAGAGGCAGAGGTAATCCAACAATATTTTATTTCTCATACACAGGATCAAGAATGTCTCCATCTTCTTCAAGATCCTATGGAACATCAACAAGATCAAAATTCTCAATCTAGTCTATAGTGACATGACAATAATTCATTCTTCAAATATCCTCCTCTATTCGGCAATCTATCCACACATCCTCAATCTGGTGCACATGGGTGTAATATTTCTTAATCTTATTTTTCATGCCCCCATATTCAAAATACTTTCTAGCTTTGAATAATTGCATAGTTTCCCTCCTCATCTCTTCTTCCATGGAATGGGCCTTGTAAATAGAGTTGATGAAATATCTCCCTATGGCAATAGAGAATTTAAGATATGTCTTATGAGCTCTTGACTGACGCTCATGAATAGAAATCATTTTTCAGGCCATCTCCATAAGAATAATCTTAACATATGGATACCTTGGTAGCATGAAAGGCTCTCCATCAAAGAAACCAATTCTGATATATGTGAAAGTAGGAAACTACAGAAGAATGCAACCATACTCAAAAATTTCCATGCTTCATCTAACACTCTTTTGTTTTGAAGGTCTTTGTCAAACAAGCACATGTAGTGAGAAAAGTAAGCATCATTAATCCTTCTTAAATGAAAAATACTATCCTTGAGACTCAACTGGGTAAAGTATTCATAAACAGGAAACTTGCTCTTGTCACCTGTAGTAGATAATCCTAGAAAATACCTCATAGAGGCAACTGCATAGAACAAATAACAAGTCATGTAAAATTTCAAGGTGGTTGGCACCTTGGTCAATTTCTCACACAAGGCATCTGCAATCTGTTTACCCCAATAAATCTTCTTCTTATTCTATCTAATGATATGAATGTATTTATACATCCATTTGTGATAAGTATTTGAGGTTGGGAAACCCTTTACTCTAGTGAGAAGAGTGATAAGATCATTAACCTCCTCAATGAAATCACTTCGAGGAAGAGTCTTAGGCCATCTTGAGATCGTAGGCCTAGGGCTCTTCAGCCAATTATCATTCATGTTCCTTCGACACTTCTCTAAATGCCCATCAAATTATGCCACCACCAACTGCATATCAATATCTGCATATTGATCTATGGGTGAACACTTGAAAATTTTGTCAAATAAATCCTCATCCAACTTGATGAGTGTCTTCCCCTCTGTATCTTTCATTGACCTAGTGGAAGGATCATATCGGTTGGCTAGAGCCAACACAAACTCTAGGTTTTGTGCTGACATGGGAAAAGCAACCACCAGATGTATCTCACTATTAATAGTTGGTTCCATTATGTATGACATTGGCAGCTCTCTAAATCTCTTAAGAAATTCTTCAAGATCCACATGGACAATTTTTGTATCCCTAATGTTGTCAATATTAGAGGACACAGATGAAGGAGGAAACACTGGATAAATTTCTTGCATTTTAAACTTCATTGATTTCTTATTGGAAGAAGGTTCTGTCATTTGCAATAAGTAAACTGCAATATGAAATAACATCATTTGATATAATTAGCCATCATATAAATCTTCATTTGATACAAAAAATTTCATTGATCCATCACAAATTGATCAAGATTAATCAATTTGCAAGTGTGTGTTTTAGATGCAAATCGGACTTATAAGTTTGATTTACGCTAAGTATGAAAATTGAAGACAAAATGCATTTTGGACTTATAAGTCCAATTTGCATCTTCAAAGTGAAAGGAAAACAATGTAAATCGGAGTTATAACTCTGATTTGCATTTTGGGAAGAACTTAGAAAACAATGTAAATCAGAGATAACTCCGATATACATTTAAGTTAAATGCAAATCAAAAAAGCTTATCGAGTTTATGGCTCCAATTCATATTTAACAACAAACAATAACAACAGTGTTAGGAAGGATTATAACCCCGACCGACACTTCTAAAAAATCATTACAAAAAGTGTCGAGCGTGGATATAACCCCGACCGACACTTCAAAAGAAAGTGTGCTAACTTTAAAACAAACGATGGTCGCATTTGAAACCCTGACCACTATCACTTACAGTGGTGGGTGTCGGGGGTTCAAACCCGCCCACCACCATATGAAAAGCCACAATAATGGTGGGAAACAAGGATATGACCTTGTCCATCACCGCAGTCGTAGACTGTGGTGAGGGTCAAGGTAATATTCCCACCCTACACTCTACTAACATACAGGGAAAAACAAAAAGAATGGTGGGGGTGTATGCTCGCCCCATGCCATAAAAAAAAAGCTATGGTGTGTGACGAACATACAATCCCACCCACGCCATAGAATCCATTAGATAACGCCAAAAAAAAAATCGGATTTGTAATTTGATACATACAAAAATATGTATTGAATTTAAAATTTGATTTAAAACTACGGCACATAAAAAATAATACAATGGAAATCTTCAAAATTCGAGTAAATCAACACATACCTGGAAGGAACTAAGGAGGTTTGAAAACTCGAATTCTCCAATCCTCAGAGAAGTCAATAATGAAGAATTAGAGCATTAATCAAATTATAAAAGGATAAATAAACCCAGTTTTAAACAAACTCCAAAGCATTAATGACAAGTCATGCATAATAAAATATGTAAATCAGACCTATAGGTCCGATTTGCACAAAAATCGATCGCTAAGTACAAAATCGGAGTTAAAACCCGATTTTGCACTAAACAATCAAAAGAATGCAAAATCGGAGTTAAAACCTAATTTTGCACCAAAACAAGGAAGTTCATTTTTTAAGTTAAAATTTTGACATTTTAACTTAAAAAAAGGAAAATTCAACACCGAATTGATAAAAAATCGAAAAGAATGAGATGACTAAAAGCCTCATTTTCTTGACTTTGAAATAAAAGAGAACGAATTACAAAAAAATTGTAGGGGTTGCCTCATTTTCAAGCAAAACGAAAACAAGGACAACATACCGATCATCAAGCCTCGCAATACTTGAATAGTCAAGGTAAGCTAAATCAAAAACACATGACATGGGTAGAATTCTTGCAGAGTTGTACCTTTTTTTTTAAGCATAGAAGTGGGAAGTCAAATAAAGTTGCTAACGCCTTGAGTAGAAGGAGGAACTTGCTGACAGAGATGAGAGTGGAGGTATTGGCTTTTGAAGAATTGAAGAATTTGTATCAGGATTACCCGGATTTTGCAGAACCTTGGAAAGATTGTAGATAGCCAGTTATGGTGGATAGGAGCAAGTGGTTAGATTATTTCATTCAAGATGAGATGTTGTTCAGAGGAATCTATTTGTGTATACCTAGGAGTTCTATGAGCGATAATCTAATAAAAGAGAAGCATAGTGGAGGATTAGCAAGACACTTTGGTGTTGATAAGACAGTAGCCTTGGTTAGTGAGAATTTCTTTTGGCCTCAAATTCAAAAGGATGTCAGGAATTTGTGCAGAGCTATAAAATTTGTCAACTGGCAAAAGGTAGCAGTCAGAATATTGGATTGTATAAGCCTTTGACAGTTCTAGAGAGACCTTGGGAGGAAATAAGCATGGATTTTATACTTGGATTGCCTAGAACATAGAGAGGAAATGATTCTAAATTTGTGGTGGTAGATAGATTCTCAAAAATGGCACACTTCATACCCTATAAGAAGACAACAGATGTTATGCATATAGCTGACCTATTTTCAAAGAGGTGGTTAGACTACATGGATTACCTAAGAGCATAGTTTCTGATAGAGACACTAAATTTGTTGGATATTTTTTTAGAACACTTTGGAAGAAGATGAAGACATATTTGAAATTCAATTATACTTTTCAGCCACAAAATGATGGACAAACAGAAGTAGTAAATAGGAGTTTGGGAAATTTGTTGAGATGTTTAGTTTGAGAGAAAATAGGAAGTTGGGACTTGATCCTTGGACAAAAAGAGTTTGCCTACAACAATTCAATGAATAGGAGTACCAGAAGAACACCCTTTCAGATTGTTACCAGAATACACCCTAGAGGCATATCAGAGTTGAGAGACATCAGTAATGAAGATAAAAGGAGTGCAGAAGCAGAAGCATTTGCAGAACATATGAAGACAGTACATACTCAGGTCAAGCACCATTTGGAGGACATGAATAGTAAGTATAAGGAGAAAGAAGATGAAAAGAGGAGACACAAGGAATTTGAAGTTGGAGATGAAGTGATGGTATATCTGAGAAAAGAAAGATTTCCAGTTGGAACCTACAACAAGTTGAAGATGAGAAAGTTTGTGTTAGAAATAATGCAGCAAACTGAGAGGGGGGGTGAATCAGTTTTCTCACAAACTTTAATTAAATCAAACTCAATTTCAGATCTAATAATTAAAACTGAAAGCATAAATCAACACCACATCAATAACACACATAACACCAAAAAATTTGACGTGGACAACCCGGTTAAAGGAAAAACCATGATGGGAACCTACCTACAATGAGATGATACCATGTTAGGAGTCTATGAAACATTAATTACAATGGGGAATGCACATGCATTTAGGCACACTGCCTAGAGCTCACTGCTCAAAACACAAAACAAGAAGGGCTACAACCCTAAGGAAGACTCATTGTCTTACAAGAACATTCAGATTACATCTAAAAAATCATGAACTGATAAAATAGAATCTCCTCATGCCTGGTTACAATTTCAATTAAGTACATATCACATACTCTTCTCTTTTTCACTTCTTCGCACTTCTTCTCTTCTATCTAATGATTTATATATTATTTGCACACACAGATACCTCTCTCACGTGATTATGACATATATTTATACAAATCATCAACCTATCTTTCAAGGTCAGCTCAAAACTCATGACAAATTTCAAGAATATAACCACACACGCTACAACATAACATGCAGACCAAAAAAATAATGGCTAAAACATAGTATGGACCTAAATCACCACCTCGGACATGAAAAACCTTCAATAATTATGCCTCTAACATTCGCAACACGCTACAATCATCCGGTCGGCCAAGAACACGACATAACATGAACATACCAAGGAAATCATCAATAACGCACACAACGATCAATGCGGACCATCAACACAAATAAAACACAATCTTGAAACATCCACAAGCATCATGAATTACCACAACAACATCACCACTTACTAGAATCTTCATCATTATTGTACTGAACCTCAAGAACATCAACTATACTGATTGTCAAACTAAAAGATTCACTTGTAGACCTCCAAATCACAAACCATCTAAATTGAGGACACATGTGAACATCCTAAACACTCTACCAAATCCGAAAACCAAGATATTGCAACGTGGAGCAATGCGAAGCAAAATTTAGAGCATTGATCAACACTGAATAACTGAAAAACCAACCGCAATACCGGATCTCATAACTCAATAAAATCACCATGTGGACCACTAAAACTTTAGCTAAATCAACTAGAGATACTTATCTCAAAACCCTTTAATCCGCAACAACTCATCTACAACACATTGGCCAAACCAACTTATCCAATCTGACTGCAACACTGGAAGACACAAGAATATGTTGACATCAATAACAACGCATCATTCCAGCAAACTTCTCAACAATATCCAACAATCTCCCCCTTTGGCATTGATGGCAACATATGAATCTGAAAAACAATCAATGCAAAGTAAGAATTCAACTACCAACAATCTCCCCATAACTCAAATATTCTCTCTCTCCCCCTTAGGATATTACACAGTTTTTCACATGAATCCCCCTTTAACATCAATGCAAAAGGCACAGACTCTCTCCCTTTATCCAAACTTACTCTGCACAACTGAACATAAAAACTAACAAATCATGATTCTCTCTCCCTTGAACTAACTCACAAATCTAAACATCTGAACCACAACACTAACTAATCCCCCTGAGGAGTAGCCTCACTCATCAATCTGGATTAGAAGATATCTTTGTGAAGTCCACCGGACTGATGCAAATCCATTCATCTTAGTTCTCATCACGAGGGGCAATCACCCCTAGCTTCTCTCTAAGATACTCAAAAGTATCTTTAGGCAAAGGTTTCATGAAGATATCTGCAATTTGTTCCTTTGTAGATACATACTCCAACCTGACTTCCTTCTCATTCACCTTCTCTCTTAAGAAATGAAACTTGATTGATATATGCTTGGTCTTAGAATGCAGCACTAGATTCTTAGAAATGTTGATAGCGCTTGAATTATCACAATATATAGCAGTAGGCTCATCAAAAATAACTATGATATCCTTTAACATCTTTTTCATCCATACCACCTGAGTACAATTTCTAGTAGAAGCAATGTATTCAACTTCTATAGTAGATAAAGAAATAGCATTTTGCTTCTTACTCATCCATGAAACCAATCTCTTACCCAAGAAAAATGCACCACCACTAGTACTCTTTTTGTCATTCACATCACCTGCCCAATCAGCATCAATAAAAGCACTCAAAGTAAAGTCATCATCTTTAGGATACCACAAACCAAAATCAACTATCCATTTCAAATATCTAAATATTCTTTTCATGGCTACAACATGAGATTCCTTAGGATCAGCTTGAAATTTAACAAGACAAACAACATTCATAATACTCGGACTAGTCTGAGTCAAATATAACAATCCACTAATCATAGATTTGTATCTAGTCTAATTTTCTTTCAAAGAATCATCATCCTTTGTCAACTTACATCTGATCACCATAGGTGTACCAACTGGCTTCGAATCATCTAAACCAAACTTCTTCAACAATTCCTTCACATACTTAGACTGTGATATAAAAATGCCTTTATTCAATTGAGTAATTTGCAATACCAAAAATAATTTCATCTCACCAATTATAGACATCTCCAACTCATTCTGCATATCATTAGCAAACATCTTGCACAAACCATCATTTTCACCAAAGATAATGTCATCAACAAAAACCTCAACAATTAAAATGTTCATTATCAATCTTGAAGTACAAATTACTATCAGCAGTACCTTTATTGATTTCAAGCTTCATCAAATACTTATCCAATCAAGCATACCAATCTCTTGGGGCTTGCTTCAATCCATACAGTGCTTTCTTCAATCTGCAAACCATATCTCCCTAATCTGTCAACTGAAATCAATCTGGTTGCTAAATACAAACTTCTTCTTCCAACTCTCCATTAAGAAAGGCTGACTTGGCATCCATCTGATAAACTTTGAAATCTTTGTAAGCAGCATAAGAAATAAATAATCTAACAGCTTCAATTCTAGCCATTGGAGCAAAAGTCTCCTCAAAATCAATTCCTTCCATATGAGAGTAACCCTTACAAACAAGTCTTGCTTTATTTCTAACAACTTCACCTTTTTCATCCAATTTGTTTCAGAAGAGCCATTTAGTTCCAATTATATTTTT
This sequence comes from Cryptomeria japonica, assembly GCF_030272615.1. Lineage (NCBI taxonomy): Eukaryota > Viridiplantae > Streptophyta > Pinopsida > Cupressales > Cupressaceae > Cryptomeria > Cryptomeria japonica. Next base: position 616,220,516 of record NC_081415.1, read on the forward strand.
ATCCTTAGTTCTAGGAACAAGAATCCATGTATTATTATTTTCAATCCGATTCAATTCTTCTTCCATTGCTTTAACCCAATTTTCATTTTTGCATGCTTCACTAGCATCTTTAGGTTCTGATGCAGGAGAATCCTCAGTTGATGAGCCATCTTGCATCAACCAAAAATATTTCCTTTCAATTTTTTTCTTGTTTAGTTCTTTGTGCAGTTGTTTGTGTTCTTACCGGTATGTATCAGTAGTTGCTTGTTCTTCATGGAAAATCTTATTTTTGATTTCTAGATGGTTTCATGTGCTTGATTCCAAATTTCCATTTCATTTGGGTTCTTTTCCAATCAGTTATCGCTTTCGGTTGACTGTTTCTAGGTTCCAGGATAGTTCTTGCGCTTACGAGTTGGTTTTACTTCTTTACCGGTGCGATTCTTTGCATGAGGATCCATCTTGGGTCTTTCCTAATGTGCTTTGGCATGTGGCTGACCTTCCTGCTGAACTGCATCACTTGGTTGTTATTTTCTGGAAAGATTTATCTAAATCTTAGGGCTGACCTAATTACACGTTTCCTTTTCCTGCATTAGTGAATGTAATCTTATGAAGTCGACCTGGATGTGTTTCGACAAGTATAAATATGATGTCATGTAATCATTTGTAAGGGAAAATGAGGTAGAACTGAGAACAAGGTTTGAGATTCGCATATTGTGACCTGGATGATTCTTAGAGTCTCAGTCGGATTGTATCTGGCATGAAGCCTACATGTAACTGGTTAATTATCGGATGTTATTTGATGATAATATGATGATTGTCGGTTGATTGCCAAAAGTTCTAAGGATTTATTATGATCTATTTATGTGAATTTGTTGTGTTTTCTTGTTGCTTTCGGTGTGTCTCTCTCGCTGCATAAACCGGTTGACTCTTTTGAGGGTTTTCACCGGTTATGGTTGCATTAGGTTCAATCTTAGAAATCAGGCAATATTCTTTAGCAATTCTTCTTCTAGTCATCACACCTTTATTCTTATCACCTATTATCTGATTCTTTGAATGATTCGATCTCACATACCTGGGAGTATTAGGATTTTCTTGATTTTTAGACTCTTGAGCTCTTTCTTCTGCACTAGCACTTGTACCTTCTCCTTCATTCTTTGGATTTTTCAAAACAATATGAACTTGATTTTGTGTCTGCACTTGCTTTCCTTTATCTGAACTAACATCCTGATCATCTGAATCATATCCACAAGGTCTAATTTGTCTCTCATTTCCTTTATCAACCTTCACATTAGTGCTCTCAACTATCTTTCTCAATCTCTTGTTATAACATCGGTAGGCCTTGCTCTTACTAGAATAACCAAGAAATATTCCTTCATCACATCTAGCATCAAACTTCCCTAGATCTTCATCTCATATAATATGGAATTTACTACCAAAAATTCTGAAATATCTAACTGTAGGAACATGACCAAACCATAACTCATAAGGAGTCTTACTAGTATCACCTTTGATATGCACCCGACTGAACGTGTATACAGCAGTACTCACAGGTTCTCTCCAATAGATATGCAGAACATTTCCTTCAATCATCATCATTCTAGCAACTTCCTGAATTGTTCTATTCTTTCTCTACACAACACCATTTTGTTGAGGGGTCCGTGGAGCAGATAATTGTCTCTTCACCCCATGCTCTTCACAAAATGCATTAAACTCACTAGAAGTAAATTCACCACCTCTGTCAAATCTCAGACACTTTAGCTTCAGTTCAGTCTCAGTCTCAACCATAGCTTTGAAATTCTTGAACTTCTCCAAGGCTTCAAACTTCTCTCTTAATAAATTAACCCACATCATCCTTGAATAGTCATCAATCAGCAACATGAAGTACCTGTCACCGTGCAAGCTTCTCTCTCTAGAAAGACCACACAAATCAGTATGCATAAGATCTAATATTCCATTAGAACTATACTGTTTGCTTTTAAAAGTAACTCTTGTTTGCTTCCCTAATTGGCATTCCTTGCATATTGGATTAGTAGGCTTTACCAACTTAGGAAGATCTCTCATTGCTTGAGTAGAACTTATCTTAACCATGCAATCAAAATTCACATGGCACATCCTTCTATGTCATAACCAACTTTCATCAACCCAAGCAATCAAACAACTTTTACCACTAGCATTCAAGTGAAAGATATTACCTTTAGTCTTTGCACCTGATGCAATCTCAATTCTAGAACCACTCAAGATCTTACACTTGCCATTCTTGAATTGTAAATCATAACCCTTATCTACCATTTGTCCAACACTCAAAAGATTATGCTTTGGACATTCTACATACAAGACATCAACAGTGTTATACTTACCATCAAGAGAAATAGAACCTCTACCACAGATTATACTAGTTTTGGCATCACCAAATCTTACTACACCACCATCATACTTTTTCATACTCACAAACTTACTCTTATCACCTGTCATGTGACGAGGGTATCCACTGTCAATAACCCACTCATCTTTCTCTTCAACTTTAGCAGCCAAAGCTTTTTGCTCATTAATGTAGCTCGTAGAATCAACAGGCACTGGATCACCTTCCCTGATAGCAATAAACACCCATTCATCTCCTGAATTTCCCTTATCAGATTCATCATCTATCACACCTTCATCAGCAACATAATAACATTTATTCTAATATTTAGGCTTATATGGCTTAAGTGGCTTCTTAGGAACTCTTTTTGGACACCTTGAGGCAAAATGTCCTATCCTATTACATGAAAAACATTTAAGAGGCAACTTTCCTTCATACTTACCAGCACCTTCAAGCAATCTTCTAGCAATAAGGGATTCAATCTCCTCAAGATCTCTCGTCTCCTTCTCATATTTGGACACCCTTGTAGAAATTTCTCTTGGATCATATTTCTGCTTCCCGAAAATAGTAGCTTTGAATGCAAATTCTGACTTAGGAAGAGATTCACCAAATTCACTCAACTCAAAGGAAGCAAGCTTTCCAATCAGCATGTCTCTAGTCACATTTGTCACCGTTCGAATCTCCTCAATAGTAGCACCCTTGTGCTTGTAGGCGAGAGACAAGGATCTCAGCACTTTAGCTACAATCTATGATTCTTCCAACACTTCACCGGCACATCTGATACTCAACACAAGCTCATTCACTTTCTGCATAAAAGAGGTAATATTCTCATCTTTGTCCATATTCAGCATCTCATACTTTCCCTTCAAGCTCTGCAACTTAGCAACTTTCACATGGTTGTCACCTTCATACAAGGTCTCCAACTTCTTCCAGATCTCATGAGAATTCTACAACTCCATCACATTAGTCATCTCAGAATCAGTCAAGGCACTCAACAATGTTTCCTTAGCTCTAATATTGAATTCAGCTTCCTTTATCTCATACAGAGTTGTAGGACAATGCAAATGAATATTATACACATAGTTAGTAATCTTCCAGTAATCTTCAGTGATGTATCTCAAATGACATTCCATCTGGTTCTTCCAAAGAGTGTAATTTGTTCCATCAAATCTTGAACTATCCTTCTTATAAGCATAGGTTGCCATCCTAGATCACCTCAAGCAGTCAAGCTTCTTTCAGAGGATCTAGCTCTGATACCAATTTTTGACAACAATGCAGCAAACGGAAAGGGGAGTGAATCAGTTTGCTCACTGTTGGGAAAAATGGTGTCTCAACCTTGCATTTATGCAAGGTTACTATTTATAGTAAGTTTTCATTTGAGCATGAAATGGTGCGAAACTCTCCCTAAAGCTTCTGGTTGGTTAGATAAGCATTCCGGTAAAGTTGCGTCGCAAGGTCACAGCTAGTTTTGAAGATATTAATGTTTTCGTCTTGGAAGGGTGCAATAAAATATTTAAACTTAATTTTGGGGACTTTAGAGGCTCCAAAATGCCCTAAAAAGTGGTCGTAACCAGCGAAGCTGGTTACGAGGTGATAGAGCACTTCGCGAGCTTTTCGGCGCTTCAAACGGTTCGTCAATCGGACACCCGGTTCTCAAGTTATGGCCTCCGGAAGTTTGTACTCCTGAAATAGGAAAAATAATTTGTATCGAATACATAAATGAGCTATAAAAGGGAGCGACACGTGTTGATGTGTGCTTTAACATGTCATAGGGCATCTAGAAGGGAGATAAGGTCAGCTACACCTTATTGGGTGGTTTTAGCCCATGGTTTTGTAATACCGTTTGACGGTTTCTTGTATTGTATCTCCTATTTATGAGGTGTGAGAGATAGAGGTTGTGTGTAAGAGTCCTATGGCTATTGAGTTGCCTCTGAATCTCTGATTAGTGCTACTCCTGCGAAGAGCTTGCTCTGCAAGTATGTTGTAATCTGTTTTTTGATTGTTGAATAAAATATTGAGCTGCTTTTGGAGGGTGGGGTTTTTCTCCCGAAAGGGTTTTCCCCACGTAAATCATTGTGTTGTGGTATGAATGTTATTATATCTATTTCTATTTTCTATAACTATTGTAATGATCTGAAACAGTTTTGCATTACCCTCCTCTCAAGGTTAGTGTAGGAAGTTGTTTCCGCTACTTAACTTCCTTACAAGTGGTATCAGAGCCTGATCACCTTTGGTTTCAATTGTGGGCAGTTGGGTTTTTTGAACTAATCCAGATTTGAGTGGGAGCTTGTGCAGAAGACACTTTTTGATCTTGTTGCAGGAATATTCAGATGGCGAGTTCGTCAGGGAGAATAGAGGTGGAGAAATTTAATGGAAGTAATTTTGAGATGTGGAAGCTGAAGATGGAAGATCTACTAATAGATCGAGATCTTTGGGATGCTATTGATGTGAATGTCCAAAGGCCCTCAGATCCTACTGCGGCAGCTCAATATGATGTTATGGACCGAAAAGACAAGGGTCTAATCAGACTGTGCCTGGCAGACTCTGTTCTAATCAATATCCATGAAGAAACTCTGCAAAGAAGCTATGGACTAAGCTTGGTGAGATGTATCAAGTGAAATATTTATTAAATCAAATTTTCTTAATAAAGAAATTGTATTCCTTGAAGATGGAAGAAGGTGGACGAATTGCAGACCACCTGGAAGCATTCAATATGTTGGTGGCTCAATTAGTATCCGTCGGTGTTAAGATGGATGAGGAGGAGAAATGTCAGATCTTGCTTTGTTCTTTGCCTGATTCGTGGGATTCTCTTGTTATGGCTATCGGTAGTACTTCTATTGTTTTGAAATCTGAAGATGTGGTGGGTGCCTTACTCGATGAAGAGATGTGAAGGAAGGTATCCATCAGTTCAAAGGAAGCCCTAACCGTTCATGGAAGACCTAAGGAGAAAGACAAGAAGAATGAGAAGCGCGACAAGTCCAAATCCAAAGGGAGATCGAAATCTCCTGGAAAGTCCAAAGTCATTTGCTGGAAATGCGGTAAACCGGGTCACATCCGTAAGGACTGCAAAGAAGAAAAGAAGAAGAAGAAAAAGAAAAAGTTCGATTCTAATTCTGAGTCCGACAAGGAAGATGGCGATGCATTTATTGCGGCTTTGGCGACTCATGCAGGTAATGATGCCTGGCTAATTGACTCGGGTGCATCTTTTCATATGACTTCCAATAGAGATTGGTTTTCTGAATATGAAGGATTTAATGGAGGTAAGGTGTACTTGGGTGATGATTCACATCTAGACATTGTTGGTCGAGGTAAAGTTAGAATCAGGTTTTCTGATGGTAGAATAAAAAGGATTAATGGTGTGTTGCATATCCCTGGATTAAAACGAAACCTGTTATCTGTGAGCAAACTAATAGATGCAGGTGTGCAGGTAGTCTTTTCTGAAGCAGGATGTAAGATGATCAAGGGTGCTATGGTAGTTGCTAGAGGTGTCAGGTTTGGCACTTTGTATAAGCTTGAAGCATACACTGTTGAGTGTAATAGCACTTCTATAAAAAGTAAATCTGCGGATACTTCACTGGAAAATTTGAAGGTTTCACCTTCAGCAGATGGAAATGGTTTTTGGGTACCTAAGGGTGCTCTTTCGTCTGAAGCAAAGTTACCTGCAGAGAAGACTATGTTATGGCACCAGAGACTTGGCCACATTGGAGAAAAGGGTCTAAGGACCTTGAAAAATAAAAACCTTGTTGAAGGTTTGAATGATTGTAATCTTGACTTTGATTTCTGTGAGCATTGCATTTATGGAAAACAAAACCGCGTTCAGTTTTACTCTAGTTCTCATAAAACTTGTGGTGTTTTGGATCTTATCCATTCTGATGTGTTTGGTCCAGTAGATGTCTCTTCGATTGGAAAATCCACATATTATGTTTCATTTATTGATGATTTTAGTAGAAGGACATGGGTTTATTTTCTAAAGAGCAAATCTGAAGTTTTTAGTCGTTTTAAAGAATTTAAAGCAATGGTTGAGTTGCAGACTGGAAAGAAAATAAAATGTTTGAGAACTGATAATGGCGGTGAGTTTTGCTCTAATGATTTTGATAGATTCTGTAAAGACTGTGGAATTAACAGGCAGAAGACAACTCCGTATTCTCCACAGCAGAATGGAGTTGCAGAAAGAATGAACAGGACACTGATGGAGAAGGCTAGGAGTATGTTGAGTGGTGCTGGTCTCGAACAAAAGTTTTGGGCTGAAGTTGTTGCCACTGCTTGCTACCTGATTAACAGGTCTCCTACATCAGCTCTTGTTGATAAAACGCCTATGGAAGCATGGTCAGGTCACAAGCCTTCATTGAGACATCTTAGAGTTTTTGGTTGCGAGGCATATGCACATGTGCCAAAGGAGAAGCGAACAAAGTTGGAGAACAAGGCTGTGAAATGTATCTTCATCGGGTATAGTTATGGTGTGAAAGGATACAAGCTTTGGGACCCTGTTGCACAAAAGGTAATTCACAGTAGAAGTGTTATTTTTAGAGAAATTAAGTCTCCTTTTGTTACATTGCAGCCAGAACAGACTAAAAAAGAAGATGTGATTCAACTTCCTTCTACACCTGAAAGAGTTGAATCGAGACCCCTAGATAGGCAAGAATTTGAGGAGAGCTCATCTAGCTCTGAATCTTCAGAAGAGGAGGAAGAACCTCCAACTCAGCTTGTTCGAAGGTCTACAAGACATAGACAACCACCTGAAAGGTATTCACCTGATGATTGGAGATGTATTTTTGCTCTGAATACTAGTGTGGATGAACCGAAATCTGTAGAAGAGGCATTAGGTATGAATGATGCAGAATCCTGGAAGATTGCTATGGAGGAAGAAATGGCAGCTTTGGAAAAGAATGATACATGGGATCTTGTACCATTGCCTGAAGGACAAAAACCTGTTGGTTGTAAATGGGTGTTCAAGAAAAAGATTGGTTCAGATGGAAGCATTGAGAAGTATAAAGCAAGGTTGGTTGCAAAAGGCTACTCTCAGGTTGAGGGTGTTGATTACGGTGAGATATTTTCTCCTGTTGCAAAAATGACGTCCATTAGATTTTTGCTTTCTATTGCTACTGCTTATGATTTAGAGGTTGAGCAAATGGATGTGAAAACTGCTTTCCTTCATGGTGATTTGGAGGAAGATATTTATATGACACAGCCAAAGCACTATGTGGTGAAAGGCAAAATTAATTTGGTCTGTAAATTGAAGAAATCTTTATATGGCCTCAAACAAAGTCCTAGGATGTGGTACCAGAAATTTGATACATATGTGTTGAGTTTGGGATTTGAACGTTCTAAATCAGATCACTGTGTTTATTATAAATCTTATGGTGATCATTTCTTATTCATTGCATTGTATGTTGATGATATGTTACTCATTGGTAAAGGGAAAGGTATGATTTTAGAACTGAAGTCCCAGCTCGCTGCTAAATTTGAAATGAAAGATCTTGGTGCAGCAAAGCACATTCTTGGGATGGAAATTAGAAGAGATAGGGTGAACAGAAAGCTATGGCTAGGCCAGAGTAAGTATGTGAATTCAGTGTTACAGAGGTTCAACATGCAGAATTGTAGACCATTGAGTGTTCCTTTTACAGTTGGAATGAAACTATCTGTTTCAGATTGTCCTACATCCCCATTGGAGATGGAAGACATGAGTAGAGTGCCTTACCAGAGTGCAGTTGGAAGCTTGATGTATGCTATGGTCTGTACTAGACCAGACATTGCCCAAGCAGTGGGAGTACTTTCTAGATATATGTCTAATCCTGGTAGAGTTCATTGGGATGCAGTCAAAAGAGTCTTCAGATATTTGAAGGGTACTTCAGAGTATTCTTTGTGTTATCATGGTAATTCAGTTGGAGACATGACTTCCCTTGATATCCATGGTTATGTGGATTCAGATTGGGCAGGTGATATTGATAGCAGAAGATCCACCAGTGCTTATGTGTTTACTTTGTTTGGTGGTGCAATTAGTTGGATGAGTAAGCGACGGGTTGTGGTTGCTTTATCCACTACTGAAGCAGAGTATATGGCAGCTACTCATGCTTGTAAAGAGGCCATTTGGCTTAAGAGACTGTGTTCGGATATTGGAATAAAACAAGGTACAGTGACAGTTTACTGTGACAGTCAGAGTGCAATTAGCCTAGCTAAGAACCCGACATTTCATGCTCGGACCAAACATATTGATGTTCAGTATCATTTTGTTAGAGATATGGTCGAAGATGGTAGGGTGAAGCTGGTTAAGGTGGAAACTTTGATGAATGTTGCAGATGTTTTAACTAAGGCTGTGAGCACAGAGAAGTTTAGATGGTGTTCAGAGTCTATGGGCCTTATGGCCCCTAGCAATTGATTCATTGTGTTCACATTCCCTTCCGCTCTTGCAAGGTGTTCGACAAGTGGGAGATTTGTTGGGAAAAATGGTGTCTCAACCTTGCATTTATGCGAGGTTACTATTTATAGTAAGTTTTCATTTGAGCATGAAATGGTGCGAAACTCTCCCTAAAGCTTCTGGTTGGTTAGATAAGCATTCCGGTAAAGTTGCGTCGCAAGGTCACAGCTAGTTTTGAAGATATTAATGTTTTCGTCTTGGAAGGGTGCAATAAAATATTTAAACTTAATTTTGGGGACTTTAGAGGCTCCGAAATGCCCTAAAAAGTGGCCGTAACCGGTGAAGCGGGTTACGAGGTGATAGAGCACTTCGCGAGCTTTCCGGCGCTTCAAACGGTTCGTCAATCGGACACCCGGTTCTCAAGTTATGGCCTCCGAAAGTTTGTACTCCTGAAATAGGAAAAATAATTTGTATCGAATACATAAATGAGCTGTAAAAGGGAGCGACACGTGTTGATGTGTGCTTTAACATGTCATAGGGCATCTAGAAGGGAGATAAGGTCGGCTACACCTTATTGGGTGGTTTTAGCCCATGGTTTTGTAATACCATTTGACGGTTTCTTGTATTGTATCTCCTATTTATGAGGTGTGAGAGATAGAGGTTGTGTGTAAGAGTCCTATGGCTATTGAGTTGCCTCTGAATCTCTGATTAGTGCTACTCCTGCGAAGAGCTTGCTCTGCAAGTATGTTGTAATCTGTTTTTTGATTGCTGAATAAAATATTGAGCTGCTTTTGGAGGGTGGGGTTTTTCTCCCGAAAGGGTTTTCCCCACGTAAATCATTGTGTTGTGGTATGAATGTTATTATATCTATTTCTATTTTCTATAACTGTTGTAATGATCTGAAAAATTTTTGCATTACCCTCCTCTCAAGGTTAGTGTAGGAAGTTGTTTCCGCTACTTAACTTCCTTACACTCACAAACTTTACTTAACTCACTCAATTTCAGATCTGATAATTAACAATGAAAGCATAAATCAACACCACATCAATAACACACATAACACCAATATTTTTTATGTGGAAAACCCAATTAAGGGAAAACCCATGGTGGGAACCTACCCACAATGAGATGATACCCTATTAGGAGTATATGAAATATTACAATGGTGAATGCACATGCATTTAGACATACTGCCTAGAGCTCACTGCTCAAAACACAAAACAAGAAGGGCTACAACCCTGAGGAGGACTCACTGTCTTACAAGAACATTTGGATTACATCCAAAAGATCATGAACTAATAAAACAGCATCTCCTCATGCCTGGTTATAGTTTCGGTTAAGCACATATCACATACTATGCTCTTTTGCACTTCTTCACACTTCTTCACACTTCTCTGCTACCGAATAATTAATACATTATTTGCACACACACATACCTCTCTCACATGATTATTACATATATTTATATAGATCATCAACCTATCTTTCAAGGTCGGCTCAACACTCATCACAAATTACAAGAATATAACCACACGCTACAACATAACATGCAGACCAAAACAATATCGGCTAATACATAGTATGGACCTAAATCACCACCTCGAACATGAAACACCTTCAAGAATTATGCCTTGACCATCCGCAACACATTACAATCATCCAATCGGCCAAGAACACGACATAACACGAACATACCAAGGAAATCATCAATAACGTGCAGAACGATCAATGTGGACCATTGACATGGATAGAACACGATTTAGAAACATCCACAAGTATCATGAATTACCACATCAACAACCGTGACATCACCACTTACTAGAATCTTCATCATAATTGTACCAAACCTCAAGAACATCAAATATACTGACTGTCAAACTGAAAGATTCACTTGCAGAACTCCAAATCACGAACCATCTAAATTGAGGACACATATGAACATCCCAAACACTCTACCAAATCCGCAAACCAAGATATTCCAACGCAGAGCAAAATCTAGGACACTTATCAACACTAAAAAATTAACTGTAATACTGAATCTCATAACTCGACCAAATCACCATGTGAACCACTGAAACTTTAGCTGAATCAACTAGAGATACTTATCTCAAAACCCTTTAATCTGTAACAACTCATCTACAACACACTGACCAAACCAACTTATCCAATCTAACTGCAACACTGGAACACATAGGAATATGTTGACATCAATAACAACACATCATTCCAACAAACTTCTCAACAATATCCAATAGTTTGGACCTTGCAAGATCTTGAATAAATTTAGTTCTGAAAATGCATATGAAGTGGAGTTACCGGATACTTTGGGTATTTTACCTATATTCAACATTGCAGATCCACATCAATATCATGAGGCAAAATTCAGTGAAGACAATGCAACAGACTTGGAGAAGAAAATACCTCGGAGGGTACCAAACTAGATTGAAGACATTTTCGATAGTAGAGTTAGGCACAACACTTAAGGCAAACAATACAGAGAGTATCTTGTGAAGTGGAAGGGCAGACCAGTTGAAGACTCATCATGGATTTCTCAGGCAGAGGTCGGTCATCTTGGTTTTCCTCTTACCCCTACAAAGTGAGGGACTCACTTTTTCCATCAACCCCAGATGTCTGATGCAAGAGCATCATTGGATCTTGGAAATCTTGCATCAACCAAAAATATTTTGTTTTTGTTTTGCTTTATGTTTTGCAAATTCAGCTTTTATTTATGTGTTTCTTTGTATTTGTTCACTGAATCTTGTGGACCTAGATTTTTGTTTGCGGACATGTTAATCTACCCTATCCTAAGTCCGCAAGACGTTTGGATCTTTTTCCGGCAAGTTATAGCTTTTGGAATATGTGTCATTTTTGCTAACCAAAGCATCGGAGCCGCTTGGACCTATTCTGCTAATGATTGCAGATCATTTTTCATAGCTTGCAGAGCCTAATTCTGTTGCTTCCAACGTTCCTTGGCTTGCGGTCGACCTTCCTTTGGGGTCCCCACATCATTTTATGTTGTTTCTAGAGGGATTCCTTTGGTGAAGGCCGACCTTGTTGTTTTAAACGTTACATCTTCTCCATCGGTAATTGTTCCATCTTAGGCCAACGTGTATCATCTTAGAGCTATGAATATCATATAAATCAATGTAATCAAGCACATAGACACAATTTTTTGGTAAGAGAGAGAGATATAGAAGATCAATCTAAAGATTAGGAGATTCGGAGTTGGCTCGTATTCTTGCTTGAGCCTGAATACTGTGTTTGAGCATGTTTGTAATCAGGCCTGTGCGTCGAATATTGTAAGCCTGCATGTTGTTGGTTAGTTGTATTTGAATTCTTTGATAAATATAAGTTTGAATCTACATTGCCTCCATCGCTTTGAGTTGTTTGTGTTGTGTTTCATTTGCTGCACAGTCTGGATTATTCTCTTAGAGGATTTACTCTTGTCGTGACTGCACCACCAACCATCTCTTCTATCCTATCAGAACCATTCATTTCATTAAGCTAATTGTTCTCCCATCTCTCATCTAACATTCTTCCTCTTTCAAGAGATCATTCATGCTTTTATGCACAACCAGTCTCTCGAGGGGGCATTATACTCTACCATCATTGGGGCATAGATTTTTTCGTTTTGTTTGAAACAACGTTGTTACAACATTGTCTCAAAGAGGGACAAATATAAACACCTAAAATGTCTCATCACTGACACACTAATTATTCGACTTATTAATTAAATAATTATTTAATTGAGCTAATGTTTATTCTTCTAAACTAGTTTAATCATCACCTTTCATCATCACTAATTATTCAATTTTCAAATCTATCGTCATTATTTAATCATTTAACCTCCTCTTTATATTAATTAAATATTTATTATTTAATTAACTGTGATTTAATACCTTTAATTAAATCATCTTTATTATTTAATTAAATTCAATTTCTAAATAATTAAATAGTTTCTTTAAATTATTTAATTAGCTAATTAATTTTATTCTTCTAATTCAAAATTCAATTTCCAAATCTCCAAATTCTAATTTCATCTAAATTCAATATTCTTCTAATTCAAGTTCAAATTCAAATTCCAATTTCTCCAAATTCCAATTTCAATTAATTTCAAATGCATGTGCATTTCAATTTCACTTTTTGAAAATCTAAATGCAAATCAATTTGAATTTCTAAATCAAGTTCAATTTGCATCCAAATGGAATTGAATTTCAATTAAAAAATCCTACAACAAATGTTAAAATTATAACTGATTAATCAATTCAGTTAACTCTTCAATCTCTATTTCTAACTCCCAATCAGTTTTTTCCAGCATGCAATCAAATCAGTCATCTCCCTAATTAATTCAATTAACTTTGTTAACTAATCAATCTACTTGGTCATCTATTCAATCTATTCACTTAACAATTCAATCTATTGAGTTCCACCTCCCAATCAACAGTTCAACTATCAATCAGCTTTTGAGCTCACTTGAGTTCCACCTCTCCATCAATCTTCTCCAAAAATCTATAAATTCAACATCAATTCTCCATTTTCAACAATCACGAACTACGAATCTTTGTGCCATTTTGCAGGTTAGCAGTGCAATATTTGAGAGCCATCATTACTCAAGGAAGAGAAAAACAATGAGAATGATTTGCATCTACAACAAGGGGTTTTGATTGATTTATTTTATAACCTTGTTGTTTTGAATGCTTACTTTCATTGATATTTATTAAAATTTGTTAACTAGATAGGATTTGTGATTTCCTATTGTTCTAGTTAGCTATGGTGAATTTTACTAATAAATACACACCTTTTAGTGTCTTCCCTTTTATCCCTGCCTATGTGTCATCTATTCTAAATATAATTTTAGCCATTTTTCCTTATAGTTGAGTATTTAGTATCAATTAGATAACAATCAATATTTTCTCAACACAACAATGCATCCTTAAATTTTAGAGTATTCTCCTAGATCTACATTTATGTCATTCGATGATTTAATCTACCATTATGTTATCTTATTTGAAATTTCTAATGCAAATTTCTCCCAATGTAAGTGTTGAAACAATGTAGCTTCGGTAAGATAAATGATTGAATGAGAGATAAATGAAGTCTCTCATTCAATCATCTATCCTATCGATAAATATACATGCTAATGGTAGACAACATAATCATCTTTATAAGCATTTCTATCATTGATCGAGATATGATCATATTTGCTATGCAGTGATTTCATTTATATATTGTGATTGTAATCGGTTCTACATATCTAATCTAGTTGTCATATGACAACACTAATTATTGTGATCGTTTCTACATATCTATTCTAGTTGTGATTATAATTAGTTTTGTCATATGTTAACTACAATAGTTATCGTAATAACATATTTTTGGTCTTATACTGATCCATAATCGGGTTGCATTTACCATCGATTACCATGAAATATGCATTAAGAATAAATTGATTAGTGATCGGTTAATGATAACTAAAATTGCATTAGAAACTAACTGATTCATTATCGGTTACAATGATAATCAAACCGCATTAAATCACAAACCAATTGGCATCGATTATCATTTGTTATGTATTGGCATTTATATTAACCGATATTTATTGGTTTGCATTATGAAGAGGCACCACTCTTGATCAAGACATGTCTTGATCGGACATGTCATGAGACATGTCTGGTCAAGGCATGCCTTGATCTTACAAGGCAATGCCTGTGTGTGTGTGTGTGTGTGTGTGTGTGTGTGTGTGTGTGTGTGTGTGTGTGTGTGTGTGTGTGTGCGTGTGTGCTATGAATAATGCTGGAGAAATATTGAAATCAATAAATATTATCTATAGCCACCTGCAAACAAAGAAGTTTCAATTCAAATTCAGAAATAACTAGAGAGCATACATTAATAGCATTGAATATTGTCTAAGGAATTAAAAGAAAGACAAAATCCTTAACATTCCACTTTTGAACATAAATTTGAATACTTTTACATGGTATTAGAGCAAGGTTGATCGAACCTAATGCATTCAAATTTGAGAAATTCAAATTGAGGATATAGACATCACATTTCCATGGCTAACGCTATCAGATTTGAGGATAGACTTGAAGGAGGCGACAATTTCTCAGCATGGAAATTCAGAATTAAGATGATTCTAAAAGAGAATAAAGTTGAATCATTTGTAAGAGTTGAATCTAAAGAACCTGAGAATGAACCTGACAAATCGACATGGATCGAGGGAAATGAAAAAGCCATGAAGATCATAGTCGATGGAGTGAGAAATCACATTATGCCAATAATAACAAAATATGAGACTGCCTACCATATGCTCAAAGCACTCGAAAGTGCATTCGAGATAAACAACTCAAGTAGAACCCTGGCTCTAAAAAGAGAAATAAATCATATAAGCATGAACAAAGGACAATCAATCAGTGCATACTTTATGCGGATATCAGCCCTAAGGGATGAACTGGCAATGCTTGGATAAGAGATCCATAGCAAAGAGCTAACGCTCATTGCTCTAGATGGGTTGCCTAGTACATGGGAAACATTCGTCCAAGGCATTAGTGCAAGGGCTAAATATCCCAAATTTGATAGGCTAAGAGAAGATTGTGTTCAAGAGGAGTCAAGGTCAAATAAGAAGGGGATCAAGCAAAAGAACATAGATGAAGATCTCCATGTTCTAAATACCAACTCCAACAAGAAAAGCAACAAGAAACATTTCAAGAAGAGAAAGAACTGACATGAGAAAAGGTCATCTAAGAAAGACAACACTCACATTCAGTGCTTTAGGTGTGATCAATATGGACACTATGCGGCAAGATGTCCGGATAGAATCAAACAACAAGCTACATTTTCAAAAGTGAAAAGGGAAGAATATGACTCCGAGAAGCATGTATTCTACTCTGCCCTCTCTAGCCAAGTAACCAATAAATCTAACTCCTGGATCATTGACAGTGGGTCTTCAAGACACATCATTGGGTATAGAGAATTATTTGATTCCATGTTAGAAGAAACTGATGAAGAAGTAACCATTGGTGATGACTTTGCACATCCAGTAAAAGGCGTCGATACCTGCACCATTAAGTTGAAGACAGGCATGTGTCTCCAACTCACTAGAGTCCTATTCGTTCCTGGCATCAAGAGGAACTTAATCTCCTTATCTGCACTTGAAGATGATGGGTTCAGAATAACCTTCATGAATGGTAAAGTTTTAATATGGCCACAAAACTTTTCCATCAAGAAGGTTATAACCCTAGGACATAGAAAAGGCTATTTGTACGAGGTATGTACTGAATCTAACCTAGCCCTACTTCATGAGATTGCAGATTCTAATGAAATTTAGCATAGAAGATTAGGTCATTTAAACTTTCATGCTTTATGTTCAATGGAAAAATTAGTAATTGGTTTGCCTACGTTAAAACAATACCATTCTAGTACATGTAAGGGTTGTGCCCTAGGAAAAAATACTAAGAGTTCCTTTCAGAATAGTTCTAGGAAAACGAGCAATGTTTTGGAACTAGTTCATTCTGACCTATGTGGGCCAATGTCTATACCATCATTAGGAGGGTTCCTTTACTATTTAATATTCATTGATGACTTCTCTAGGAAGACTTGGATCTACTTCCTTAAACGTAAAGAATCTAAAGAGATTCTCAAGAGATTTAAGGAATTCAAATCCCTCTCTGAAAACTCTTCTGGAAAGAAAATAAAAGTCCTAAGAACTGATAATGGGAGGGAATATACCTCAGACATCTTTAGGGAATTTTGTAATGAAGCTGGGATTAAGAGGGAGTTCACTGTTCCTTACAACCCCCAACAAAATGGGGTTGCTGAAAGGAAAAATAGAACTTAGAAACTCACCTTTGGGCATAAGCCTCCAACACTGTTGTTTACATACAAAATAGATGTCCTCATTACCACATTGAAGACAAGACCCCTGAAGAAGTCTTCACCGGGATAAAGCCAGATATCACCCACTTTAGAATATTTGGCTGCCCTGTTTACTTTCACATACCTAAAGAGAAAGGGACAAAACTAGAACCCTCTGGAAGAAAAGGAATCTTTGTTGGATATAGTGAAACCTCTAAAGCTTACAGAATTTTTGTACCTGGACATAGCAATATTGAACTTAGTGGAGATGTTATATTTGAAGAAGACATAGCCTTCAAAAGGGCTAAATACTCCATTGAGTCTGAAATCTATGCTCCATCTTCAGACCTAGAAGAGGATCCCACTCCTGAGATTCAGAGGGAGTGTTTAGAAGAAAATGAAGTACAAATTCATCCCCAAGAAATCCCTAAGAAAAGACCTTTATGGGCTCACAAAACAATAGAGGATGCAAGGGACTTTGCAGCTCCTGTTGTCTTCAACATTTGATTCACTTCAACATCCTTATAATAATATGATAACTCTATGCAGAAGAGATATTAAAGGGAAGGAAACTTCCTTGACAACATATGACAAGGTTTGATTTAACCTTCTACACTTCGGACCTACTTTAAGTCCAGGCGGGTATACCCTTGTCAACTAAATTCACACCTTTTAAAAGATAAATCCACAGCAAACCAGTCCAGAAAACTAGTGGATCTAATCACCTTAAAACTTACTGAAACAAAGGAATGAAAATTGTACTCATATTCAGTATTTGACCTACAAAACATGTAATAAACAACCTTGATCTATACCAGTGCCTTATCCAAGGTCACAGAGTCATCTAAATTCAAATAACACTCCCCCAATCAAAATATCTCTACACATCCCATTAGCTTGGCTTCTGAAGATCCCTATATATGCCTAACACACATAAGAATTTATTCATACTTCATCAAACTATGTTCATCAAGATTCAAAGTATCCTATAGAGAATTTACTGGTAGAAATAATTCCTGCATATTATCTTCAAGAAAGTATTACAAAAACTTTCAAATATTCTCCATTAAAACTTGGAAAAGCTCAGATAAATTTCTACAGCGTTTTCTTACAATTCTTTGCAATCCTTTTTCTACTAGTCCTGGTATCCATTTATAACAATGTGGATGCACATAGCTTCGGACTTTCCTAGGAGAATTTGTTACAATTATTTCCTCTCAAGAAGAAGTTACAAAGATCTTTTACAAAAACGGTTACAAGTCCTTTTCAACCTCTGCAGCTTCTTCTACTTGTTGTCCCATTGCAACCTCTTCTAACTGTTTTGCATCCTGAATGGCATATTTTCTTGTCCACTCATTGTACACATCATCGGTTGGCCACGCGAAGTTAATTACTTTTGCCTTTGCCTTGGTTAACCTCTTCCAGGAATTTCTCATCTCGTTGACTTCTGAATTGAGAAAACCATAATGAGATTTGATTCTCTCTATCTCCTGAATTGTTACAACAAAAAAGGAAGCATCATCTAAGTCAACAATTCCTTTTATTCTAGCTGACAGTTTGGCCTCTAATTCCTTAAGCCACACTTGTTTGTCCTTTAATTGATTTGGGCTGACAAAAACTCTTGGAATCAATTCAAAAACCTGATCACTGTACTCCTTTTTGTACAAGTTGATCTTCCTGTCAGCATTGTCTATCCCTTCTGCTAATTTTATTAGATCCTTTGTGGTGTCACAAGTGGATTTGATGATAGGATCAGCCCCTGCTTCATCATAAGATACACAAATAAGCTCCAAATCCTGCTCTCTAGGCTTCCACTTGTCAAAAATAGGCATCAAAATGGCCTTATCTCCATTAAGCTCATTCCACATATCTAAAATCTTGCTTATGTTGTTATATAATAGTGAGGCCCCCATGGTGTCTGCAAAACTTGAAATGGTAGCCCTTACTCTTTCTTCATACTTCCTTGCATACAAGGCCTGAGCCTGTTTTAAATTCTCCAATTCTTGGGGAGTAATCTCAACCATTTGAGAACTAGAAGGTGTTAGAGATGGTGGGAACTCAATGATGGGGCTGGTAGGTGGAGGTCTTGCAAGAGAAAAGGAGATCATCAGTGTTGAAGACTCACCTTGATGGTAATGTCCTGTCAACTGGCTTTGCAGCTTAGTAATGATGCTATCTTTACCCCTTACCTCTTCCTTAGCACTGTTATAGGCTTTCAAAATTGTCTTCAGCTTAACTTGGAGGTCTGTCTTTTCCTTAGCCTCCTTTTCTGCTACTACAACACTAAACTTTGCAGTCTCTAGCACAGTGCTAGTAGCTTCCACCACCCCTGTGTTCTGCACTCTTTTCACTATCATTCCACCAAGGTATCTTGACCCTGGGGTGTCCTTATTTCTCTTATTCTCATCTCTCTTAAGAGACCACATGACTAGTGCAGCATTACCTTTGCTAAAAGTGATTCCCTCCATGGGTTTGGTTTCTTTTCTCACTGCCTCCAATACCAAGGCATCTGCTATGTCCCACTCAGGGAGAATGAGTACTCCATCTTGTGCCACCATATCTCTTCCTTGCTCAGGAGTGATGGTCTTAAACTCATCTATCATTTCTTGCTTTATTTCCTTCTCAACCACAGCTGGATCTTTAAGAGGTTGCTCACCTTTTCTCTTTTCACACCGTGCATTGTATTTGTCAATATTTTGCTTCCATACAAATTGTAGGAATGCTCCTGATGTAACAAAGTTGTTGTCAGCCAGGAAGTTCTCAGTAGCCTATTTGATCTCAGGATCCCACTCCTGGCCCTTAAACTCATTGGTAGTGATGTTCATCTCAGCAGCAAGGGGCTCTTCTGGCATTCCCTCTTCTACTTCATCATATGTGTAAGCTATTTCTCCCAGATTGCCTAACTGTATCAGTTGTTCAGCTGCTGCCTGTTCATCTCCTATGTGAATAGGGGATTGAAATGGAGAGTACAAGGGTGTATCAGATTGTATTTCTTTTCCTACTCTCTGCTTCTTTGGGCTATCTTAGATGTCAGTGGCATCTTGTATCTCCCTCTTTCCTTTAGAGGTAGAGGGCTCCCCTGTTGTAGGCATCAACACACTATAATTAGACTTCTTGTGCAACGTATAGTCACGAGGAGAGATTTCTCTAGTGGAGGCAGACCTACTTAGAACCATTCTTGCCTTTTTAGGGTTGTTTTTAATTACAACCTCCCTCTTTTCTTTCAAAATCTGCATTACATCCTCAAAACAAAGAATTAGGAACTTTATTTTTTCCTCAAAAGGGTGAAAGCTAGATAATGGGTCATAGCTGGTATCAAACTGATGTACAATGTCTAAGGCCTTTTTATAAGCCACCCAATTTTCCTTCCTCAGCTCCTGCTCATCTAGATCAAACTCATTTCTAATGAGGTCTTCAGGAAACTGGAATTGATGGGGTCTACCTCTGCATATTGCTCTCTTTCTAAACATGCCATTGAAGAAATCTTCAAGATCGGCACACCTGGATACTGCAGTTGACAAATGATAAGGTTTAAGAAAATCCTCAAAACAATTCCAACCTCCCTTGGTTATTACAAATTGGTGGGCTATAGTAACCGTAGGGAAAATAGTCCCTTTACCCCTGCCTGTTAGCTTTGCCTCTTGCACACTACCAATTTGTCTGAGGACTTTTGCAATTCCCACTTTGAGAGGGACCTGATAGGGCAATAAAAATGGAGTGCCTCTGAAACCAAATACTCTGAAAACTGTGGAGACAGGGTATAAGTAAATATCACCCCAATTATGGACAATTTTTATATTTTCTGCAAATTCTTTTGGTCTAATAAATTCCAAAAGAACCTTGGGGATTCTTGTATTTTTTGAACAGAGGAGAGTCATAATCTTTGATGCAAAACATTTATCAAATTTTAAGAAACTAGCATCATCTTTGTCCCATGACAGCACTGTACTCCATAACTACACCGGCATCTTTTCTCCATCTTTCTCTTTTATAAGATCCATTCCACTTGCAAAATAATCACCACCTTTGAATAAAAATAGATGCATGAGGAGGGAATACCATCCAAAAGGCCTATCAACCTTCCCATTCTTTATTCCTATCAACCCTTCATGGATAGCATCAGTAATAAAGGAAGCATAATCAAAAGTTATTGCAAGAGAGGGATTCAAAATCTGAGCAATCATTAGCATGTAATGATTGGGCATATTTGCCTCAGCATCCTCTCCTAAAATCTGGCAAAGTGACCAATACAATCCCTTAGCCCTAAGGGTGAATAGATTCAATGAGAAAGGATCTTCAGTGTTGGGTCCTACAATTGTCAACCCGCCTATCTTCACAAAGAATTCCTTAAGAGGCCCATTTCTAAGGTGATTCCTCTGTGCACTGTATACTTGAGCTAATGATTTGAAATTAATAGGTTCTAGAAAATTAGTAAACTCATTAAGCCCAAAAACACTTTTGAATTCCTCATTATTTATTTCAATGAGGGATTTCCCATTTATATCCCTAATGCTCCTTGTGACTGGATCATAATTATGTGCAATCTGAGTCAGGAGATCCATATCCATGAATACTCCTAGAACTACCAATTTTCCCACATCTAACTCTCAGATGCTATTCTGCGGGGCTGGGGAATTTCTCATGCCAAATCCAACTTTGAACAACCCCAACCTAGACAACCCGACCTGTGGGTCTCTCAACCAGTTACCCTTATCATATAACCCTTCTCCTATTTTCAAGTGAGGAGCTCTTGGCACTAGTTCTTTCACCTTTGATGTCTGATTAGTTGACAATGTCAATTGTTTGAGAAAATCATCACAAATGGCCCTTTCCTGGTAATTAACTTTCCCTGAGAATTCTCTCTTAGGTGCCATCTTAAAATATGGAAGCAATTTAACTATTACCCCCAATTGGTTCTGTGACAAATCAAGACCTCAATTTAAACACACTGCTAAGAAATTGCCAAACAAGAGTACAAGAAAACTTGTTTTTAGCTTGAAGGAATCCGCTTTGCAACTAAATGAATTTGCTCTGTATTTGAAGAACTTAGCTCTGCAACCGCTTCTCTACAACAATTCTTTAGAATGATACCTTCATCCGATTGATATGAGATCATATATGGTACTCAGGCTCTTAACTGCGACATTGATACCGCATGCTTCGGTCGTCCCTTCAGAATTGAATTCATGAGAGAATTCGAATTTTTCGCTCCAACGGGTCACAACACGCCTGCACATTTTCCTTTTCGCTCTTTCGTTGTTTCGCAGAGCATAACCTTTGAGCAATTTCATCAAATGAAATCACACCATCCGTCCGATCAAATGAAACTTGATCGGTCTTTACACTGACTTAACAGCTTTGCCTTAGCACCGGGCCCTACCTCCTTTTCACCATTTCGCGGGCTTTATCCTTCGAGCACTTTTCCTTCACGAAGTTGCGCCAGGCGTTAGATGGAACTTTAACTGCTCGGCGTTTAACTCTTACCGGGACCGTCAGCTTCTTCATTAACCGCGCCTTTATCTTGACGACTAACGGTCTTTCGCTATTTCGCATAGCTTAAACCGCTTTCAACTTAGGGCCACGAAACAACGCGAAGCGTTGGATCAAATCGGAGATGACCATCCTTTAAGGGAGACCTTTATGCGTGCTTCACTTACGCCATTCTTTCACTGGTTAATGAGTACCACGTGACATTCAACCATTAGCTTTGGAAAACTCTTCGAGTTTAGTTCAAAGTCAGCCATGTGTCTTTCCCTTATAACCACTGGTTACACCTTGGCGGGCCCTCAATTTCTTCTGAAACCATATTGTAGCATCCTAAAATTGCGACACTTGCAATTTCGACCGCATTTCGGTCTTCACGATGGCGACGCAACACGCAACCTGAATGGAGACCCCGAAACCTGATTATGACACTAAAAACTGCATTTTTCAAGCACCCTGGCCTGAACCTCCTTGCACCCTGATGTCCCGGGAGGTGGGACCAGAGCGCCCAGCGCCCTGGTCCTTCAGGACCAGGGCGCCCTGGTCCCTGGGCCTATTTTGGGCCCGGTCTCCTAAGGGGTCTCGGGTCTTTTTGTTTGCAATTTGGAAATTAACTTTCCCTGGTCGGCCTAAGGTCGGGAAAATCAGTCTATCAGCCCTAAATGACAAGTATATAAACTACATTTCTCTCTCTCATTTGCAATGAGGAGGATATGTGTACAAAACGTGGAAACTATATTCAAGCATTCAAGCATTCAAGCATTCCTTCTAAGTCTCCATTCAAGGCTAAGTGTTGCATTCAAGACAAGGATTCAACCATTGAAGAGGAGATCACATATTACATACTACTACAACATACAACATACAACATCTATACCTTCGCACATAAGGATACAAACATCCTTACAACAAGGTATTAGTACTTGTTTTACATTACAGACATTTACATTTACAGCATTGCTCATTTCTTGGTTAATTCCAAAACCGGGGTTTGACCTAAAGGCAAACCCCTAATCCCTAACCCCCCAATCGTCTTCGCTTTTCTGTGTGTAGGTTGCAGGTACGCGGCTGAAATTGAAGATCTGGAATCCTTGTGCAGAGACGAACAGATCCCCCTTCGTTTCGCGGATTTTTCGAAGGACCGTGGCGCTCGGGTGCCATCGTCCCGGCAACTTTCGCTCAAATTTGCAGGACAGCGCCGTATCGACATTTTACTGCTAATTCCAGGTCCGCAACTTCATACTATGTCCCTAACTCAATTTATAAGCGAATCTTTATCACTTTCTATGCATTCCTTAGCTTAATTCTTCTATGCACATTCTTTACAAAAGAGGGTAGCCTTGCTGTCATAACCCTTGAAACTCATTTAGCATCCAATCTTGCATTGCGTGGGATTGGATCTTGTGGGTTTCAACCCCTCTTTTGAATGTAAAGTCTCTCCCCTAAGTGAAAACCATCAACCCTAGTGAACCTCCCTTCTCTCTCCTTGGAGTTGGAAGAGGGGAGAGCAACTAGGGTTCGATCGCGATTTTCCGCTTTACACATATGTCAGTTGACACGTCACCATCTAGCATTACACCTGGACGAACCTTCTCTTCCTTTCGCTATTTCGCGAAGCATATCCCTCGGTTGGTTCGCAGCCACGAAACAACACGAGCTGTCAAATTGAATCGAAGTTGATCATCTTTTAACTTCATGCTTTTATCTGTCCTTGCGGCCCCAAAACCTTTTCGTTGTTTCGCTGGTTTTAAAACACGAGCACTTTACCATTGCGAACTCACATGGGCCGTTAGATTATACTTAACTTGCTTGATGCTTAACAACTTAACTAAATTCGGCAGACGTGGGCCCTCTAACTCAACTCCATCCACCTGGCATCTAGTCACTTCCGAACTGACATGTCAACCTTTCATTTGCTGAGAGAGAACATCGGATTCCACCTCATCCTTGCCACCTGTATCTACCAAGTCACTTCTTATCCCGCGAAATGACTCACCTCTGGGACCCACCTTTTAATCCTTAAATCCGACTTGCTGACTATTTTGACCTTCTGCCACATGCCATCATCTTACTCGTCGTCCTGACGAACTGGACTGCCTGCTTGGAGCACCATGTCATTTCACTACTTCGCGAAAGCTAACTGTCGAGCATCTTCCTCCTATGAAGCTGCGCTAACCGTCAAATCAAATGAGACTTGTGCATCTGTTATGCTCTTATTAAAACTCCCTTTTCGTAGGCCCAAAAACCTTTTCGCTATTTCGCAAGGCATAACCTTCGAGCATCTATCAACCACGAAACAGCACGAACCATCGATCTCTCTTGAACCTAATCACCTTTTAGCCATTTGAAAAGTCTTCGCTGCAGGGTCCCGCCAAACCTTTTCGCCATTTCGCGAAAGGTATTTCACTTGCAAGTTTCAGCTGCGAACTAACGCCAGTCATTGGATCTTGAACGAGATGGAGCCCTTTTAAACTGGACCAAATGCGCACCATTGAACATGCTTTTCCCTTTCGCCATTTTGCGAGTCTTAAACCACACGCAACTTCGCCTAACGAAATAGCGAAAACCATAGATCCATCTGAGAGTTGCGTACAACTTACTGGGCATAAATTTTTACGATTAATTCAACAACCACCTAGGCAAATGACATGGGGGACACCTCATACGACCCCAAGACCCACTACTTAAGTGGATAAAGTAACGCAAGAATAGAAACCAGAGGGTTTTTTATCAAACATTGAACGATTTAAAATTAAAACCCTAAACCCTTAAGACCTAACACAGACTTGAAGCAGTTGATAGTGTGTCTGACTCAAAATTTCAAAAACTTAGCCAATTATGGGAAAAGAAAACCCATTTCTTAAACAGTGATAACAGCTCCTTCAGGGACTTTTAGAGAAAGTAAGAGGCCTCGAAGATTTTCTAGCTATGTAGCCCTTATGAATGATCTCTCCAAATCAGAACCCTCTAGTGTACCAGAAGCTCTTAAACATCAAGTTTGGAAAGATGCAATGTCTGAAGAATATACATCCATACTTAACAATGATGTGTGGGAAATTCTTCCTAGGCCAAAAGAGAAATCTGTTGTTTCATCCAAGTGGTTGTTCAAAATCAAACATGTCGCAGATTCCCCATTGGTAGATCCCACTCTCTACAGATAGATGATTAGATCGTTAATGTACTTGGTCAATACTAGACCTGATATCTGTTATCCAGTAAATGCCTTGAGCCAGTTTATGTGTGAACCTAAGGAGATACATCTTATGGTTGTGAAACATATTATGAGATACCTTCAAGGTACTCTTAACTATGGACTCAAGTATGAGAAAGTTGATTTGGATCTTCATGGGTTCACTGATTCAGATTGGGCTGGAAGTGTGACTGATAGGAAAAGCACCTTAGGATGTTGCTTCAGTTTGGGTTCAGCCATGATATCTTGGATTAGCAGGAAAGAGTCTGCAATAGCTCAGAGCTCTACAGACGCCGAATATATCGCAGCTTCCATGGTTGCACGAGAAGTTGTATGGCTTAGAAAACTACTTGCGGGATTATTCGGTGAGCCACTGAAGCCTACTATAATTCATTGTGATAACCAGAGTTGTATAAAACTCTTAGTGAACCCTGTATTTCATGATAGATCCAAACACATAGAGATTCCTTACCACTATGTGAGAGATATGGTGGATAGGAATGTGATTCAGTTGCAGTATATCAGTACAGGAGACCAGACAGCAGACATACTGACCAAGCCTCTATCTAGAGTAAAAGTTGAACACTTCAGGAAAGGACTTGGTATGATTGAATTGTAATTTGCTTTATAAATTGTACTAATATATAAGATGTTTAATGTGTAAACTTCTTTTGTCATGTTATGACTTTATGGACTCCTTCCCTTGTGTCCATTTCTAAGAGGTGACGATTTTTTAGATAATGAACACTTGTACTTAACATTACAAGGTGACGATCTTGTAATGTTGATATCATGCTGACTTGATATCATCTTGACTCATGGATGTGCCATGATATGTTATGGCAGACATTATGTGACATAATGTCAGTGCACATACCATAACCTAGATATAAGAGAATTCAATATTCTCAAATTATTTTATATCCAAGGTATCGTGTGTTATGCAATACTGGTATCACGTGCTATGTGATATCTCTATATCACGAGATGATGTGATATATTTATGTATCACGTGTTATGTGATACATCATGTCACGAGCATATGTGACTTGATCTTTTGTATTACGAAATCATGTAGTACATTCTATTATGAGAAATGTGATGCTATATAATTAGATGATTATTTCAATGTTTACATAGATCTCCATTTATCTTCCCTAGCTAAGAGGGAGTGTTGAAACAATGTAGCTTCGGTAAGATAAATGATTGAATGAGAGATAAATGAAATCTCTCATTCAATCATCTATCCTATCAATAAATCTACATGCTAATGGTAGACATCATAATCATATTTATAAGCATTTATATCATCAATCGAGATATGATCGTATTTGCTATGCAGTGATTTCATTTATATGTTGTGATTGTAATAGGTTCTGCATATCTATTCTAGTTGTGATTGTAATTAGTGTTATCATATGATAACTACAATAGTTATCGTAATAACATATTTTTGCTCTTATACCGATCCATAA
The DNA here is from genome assembly GCF_030272615.1 of Cryptomeria japonica. Classification (NCBI taxonomy): domain Eukaryota; kingdom Viridiplantae; phylum Streptophyta; class Pinopsida; order Cupressales; family Cupressaceae; genus Cryptomeria; species Cryptomeria japonica. Next base: position 616,247,212 of record NC_081415.1, read on the forward strand.
TCGGGTTGCATTTACCATCGATTACCGTGAAATAGCATTAAGAATAAACCAATTAGTGATCAATTAATGATAACTAAAATTGTATGAGAAACTAACCGATTCATTATCGATTACAATGATAATCAAACTGCATTAAATCACAAACCGATTGGCATCGATTATCATTTGTTATGTATTGACATTTATATTAACCGATAGTTATCGGTTTGCATTATGAAGAGGCACCACCCTTGATCAAGACATGTCTTGATCGAACATGTCATGAGACATGTCCGGTCAAGGCATGCCTTGATCTTACAAGGCAATGCCTATATATATGTGTCGTGAAGAATGTTGGAGAAATATTGAAATCAATAAATATTATCTACAGCCACCTGCAAACAAAGAAGTTTCAATTCATAATCAGAAATAACTAGAGAGCATACATTAATAGCATTGAATATTGTCTAAGGAATTAAAAGAAAGACAAAATCCTTAACATTCCACTTTTGAACATAAATTTGAATACTTTTACAGTAAGCATAATTTAGAAGTTTTGATTGAGCATCTTGCCAAGTATTTACTTCTATAAATTATATTTAAAAAAGAAAAGAAAGCTTGGGACCAACTTTTGCCACTTTTGGTAGATCTTGTTCTACTCATATCTTCAAGTTGATCATTCTAAAAATAATTTAACTAACCTTTTTATGGGATGAGTTCCTCTTTTTCATCCTTCAAGCACATCCATGGTTGTGCACTCGTCTCTTCTACTTATTGACCATTTTCCTATAATCCTTGATCAATTTGTTTATTACCTTAAACTCTTATGGCAATAAGTTACCATTCTTAGGCCCAATCACATCCATTGGATCCCACTATGAAATGTCTCAATAGTTGCCTTGATTATATACATGAAGAAATCTAAGCAAGATTCAATAATCTTGAAAATGTTATATCTTAACTCTCAAAACAAATGAACAGGCTTCTCTCTAGTCCACAGAAAGGCCAACCTTTCTAATCCTATAGGAGGTTCACACCCCCCACAATTTGGGTGGCCCCCTATGCTCTCCTAAGCTAGACTTTCCAAAATTTGATCTTACAAACCTTTCTAGTTATTTGTACAAGGTTGATCAATATTTTACAATACATCAAATACCATAGGATCAAAAGATCTATATTGTCTATTTCCACTAGGAAAAGAAACAATTTAGTAGTTTCAATGGTTGGATAGGACTCTCCCATATCTCACTTGGTTAGAACTTTACAAGAATTCCTAATTTAGTTTGGCCCTAGTACCTATGAAAACTTTGTTGTTGCCCAATACTTTGTTATTGCCCTTACTAAATTATGCTTGGGATCATTTAGCCAAGGAATATTAAAGTGTTCTTGAGAAACTAACCAACTAAGCATATTGCTTGGAGTACTCATTTTGTGTTGTTTCATCCATGATATCAAAGAGGATCTATGAGTAGAGGTTATCATTTTCAAACTAGATTCCTATCGCGATGTTGTAGCCTTGGCATGGCTTGTGAAGAACAAATTTGTAGCCTAGCAAAAACTAGCCATCTCCTCTTTCAAAACTAGAAAGAAACATCAGATAGAGGAACTAAACCAACAACAATTCGTAGACTCGGTTAAGAAGAGAACACAAATAAAAAGGCCATGAGATTGTGTTATAATTAAGCTTAAATTTTAGAAAAGGGTCACAAATATAGTGAGTAATGCTTGTATCTCATTGACTCTTATGATAATGCCTAGTGAATCCAAGGAATTTTCAAATATAAAAGAAGAGTCGGTTCCCCTATATCAACAATTTACTCCTAATGCTCATATTTCTATTCATGTTTTTGTTGGATTCTATTCCCCACAAACACTTAAGGTCCTTCGATATATTGAAAGACAAAAGATAATGGTCTTGATAGATGGTGGTAGCATTCATGACTTTATCAATGGTAAATTAGCCCCCCAACTGTATTACTGCGTCCACGCCTGCAATAATAATTCAAGCCTATTGGTACCCTTTTGACAATATGAATGAAATTGAGAAGATGACAGAGCTCTAAGAGCTAGGTATCATCCACCCTATACTCATCCTTACTCCTATTTAATAGTTATAGTTCCTAAGAAAGATGGGGGATAGCATATTTGCTTTATGCTTCATTAACTCAATAAATTAACCATTAGAGATATATTTCTTATCCTTATTATTGATGATTTGTTGGATGAACTTTTACGGGCTAATTTTTTCCTAAGTTGATATTTTTTCATATTATCACCTCATCTTAGGCTTAAAAAGCTAAAATTCCTTAAATTGCCTTTGGGGACCATGAAGGCCATTATGAATTTGTATTCATGCCCTTTGGATTATCCAATGTCCCATGTACTTTTTAGAGCCTCATGAACACTATGTTTTGTTGATACTTACAAAAAGTCATCTTGGTTTTATTTAAAGGCATCATAATCTACATTCAAACATGGATTGATCATCTTTATCATGTGGAGATTACCCTTAAGATTATAAAAGAACATTCTCTTTTTGGCGAGCACTTTAAGTGTGCCTTGGATTCAATAGGTGGAGCACTTGAGCCATATTGTTTCACAAGCCAATGTCTATTTTGACCCTAAAATTATTACCACAATGCAAGAGTTGTCATGACCTCCGTCGAACAAAAGCTTGCAAGGAATCTTAGGCTTGATAGGGTACTTTTTTAAGTTTTTGTGTAATTATGCTAAAATTATTAGGCCCTTCCTAACTTTTCTTAAAAAGTAGTTCAATTCGAAAAAATCAATAGAGATGGCAAATGCACTAAAAACTACCATGTTTTCTACCCCAATGTTGACCTTACCCAATTTTAAAAAACCTTCATTCTAGAATGCAATCATGGGCATAGATACGGTGTTGCTGCAAGAAAGATGACTCTAGCCTTCACTAGTAAACAGATCATTAGATGCAATCTCACTAAATCAACATATAAAAAGAAATGTTGGCTATCCTCCATGTTGTCCAACAATGGCGAGATACTAGAAATTTTAGATAAAAAAGATCATCATAGCTTGAAATCATTTTTTGCAACGAAGGGTGTTCTTCCCTAAACAGCAAAAATGAATGACAAAAATTCAAGGATATGACAGATTATCTACAAGAAGAGTAAGGAAAATGTTGTAGCAAATGTCCTCTCCCAACAATAGGAATGGGAAGGCTACGTCTTTCATCTTTCTACTTTGGTTCCAAATTAGACTGATAACATTTAAAATTAATAGTCTACTAACCCTACAATACAAAGTATCATTTGATAGTTGGAATAGAATCCATAATCTACACCAAGATTTCATTGGATAAGCCAAGTTCTCATTTATCTAAGCTATGGACTTTTTTACTTCCCAACTTGCAACTCAAGTCTTAGTTATTAATGGAATTGTACTCCTCCCCTCCTTTATGTAACTTGGGTTTTTTAAAGACATGAAGACATGAACATCTGATGAAAGGTTTTCCTTGGGATGTCCTTAAGGAGGATGTTAAAACATGTCATTGAATGTGACGTGTTGAAGGAATAAGGAAGAAACTCTCAAAGCTTTAGGATTTTGTAGCCATTTCCTATTCTTGATCAAGCTTGGACTAACATTTCTATGGATTCGTTGTGGGGCTTTAACTCTTAGGTGGTAAACAAGTCATTTTGATAGTGGACCACTTGATCAAATATACCCATTTTGATGCACGACACCAACCTTACACCATTATTATGGTTGCTCAACACTTATTGGATTCTACCTTCAGACTCCATGGCATTCCCACTCTATTGTCAGTGATCATGGTCAAACTTTTACAAGAAAATTATGGCGAGTTATCAAAGTTGTAGGGCACTATCTTAAACATAAGTTTAGTTTATCTATCATCCTTAAACTGATGGTCCAATTAATATTGTCAACAAATGCCTTGAAACTTAAATGCATCATCTTGCGTTTAAGAAATAGCAACGGTGGGTTAAAAGGCTACCTCTAGCTAACTGGTGGTGCTTCCAGAATGACCACTTCTCATAGTCTCTATGGTACTCGCCTACCTGTATGTATATTTATGTTTCAGGTTCTTCTAAGGTCGAAACAATCGAAGGCACTTGCATAATTTTATATAAGAAGGCGATGACAATGTGAGGATATAAATAATTTCTCCACAACAAAGGCAAACATAACTCAATTATCAGAGCTTTCCCTTGCAAACAAAAGTGTAGGATCGTGTTCTTCATTTCAAACATCAATAAGCATATAATTTTAGGCGCCAAAATCATCTATAACCCCACAATGCTATCACCATTGGCATCATCATCAATGATCATCATAACAAAATGGTACCAATCGTCTTTTGAATCCAAATTGGCCAGGGTTCTATCACGTGATTATATATAAGTTGACATAGAATTAATCTCAGTTGAATAACAGGAATTTCAGTGAGCTTGAGATCTTAAATGTCTGGGTTCATTTATGTCGATCAAAAGTAAGAAAACAGGTTTTTTTATGTTCAGAAAACATTGTATATAGAATCTAGATGATTAATCCTCTATTATAAAGTAGTATCAAATAATTAGTGAAGAAAACGAAGATTTAAATATAATCAAATTTTCTTATGGCGTGTGTTTGGATATCTCTCTTAAAAAATAGAAGAGAACAATATTTAGTATGATCCATTTATGTGATAAGTTAAAAAAAAATACGCCTTCAGCAGCATTATTTAGTATGATCCAACAAAATTGAAAGCAAACCCAATTACCTTGTAATGCACTCGGAGTATTATCAAGGTTTTATAGAAAGGGAATAAGAACAAAGCACAAACACAAAGTTTCAGTGAAATTCAAGGTTGCTCCAGAAGATAAGACCACTTTCCAGGAAGATGCCATTGAATTTATGTTCAGAGTTCCACCAAACTTTCTATAAGATAACATTCAAACGGTGAAATTTCAGTAACCAGATTATGAAGATACTTCTTAATGCCACCACAGAAATTCCATTGCAATCATTGCAAAGGGGAATATTTTCAGTTCTAATGAATCCTTTAACAATAGTCACTGTAAAGAACCCAGCTGCAATAACTGGCCTGCATAATCAAGTTCTGACATGTAGCCATCCTCTTCCTTGCTCACCATATTTCAAGAGATGGAACAATGTTAAGTGTACCGAAACTTCACATATTAGTTTAACCTTGCCTGTTTTTCAATTTGTGAAACACTTTGCATAAAAAATTTAGCAGCAATAGGTCCTGAAACAATGACAAATTGCTTCACTTTACATAAGCCAATCCCACTAGCATACAATGTCCAAAAAGTTTTCTGCCATGCTTTTTCGCAATAATCCAATGGATTCCAACAAATGAATTTGGGACCTCTAGTTACAAAAATTGAAAAATGCAACGGGAAATTGCAACAGAAATTTCTATGCAATCCATTTCCCTCAAAATTCAACACCTACATAAATCATACAGAGGAAGGAAATGGATGTTCATGCAGGGTTACTAACAATTAGGTTCATGGGTAATCCTTGAACCAAACAAGCATATCTAACTATTAATGTGTGCCCTACACAGTCTGCAACAGCAGAGATTATAAATGATACATACCAATAATTCTACAAAAAAAAAAAAAAATAAGCCTTCTGCACAAACAACAGGGCTTGCAAAGTTCAACGCTTTGGTGCATCCTTTTCTTCTTAGCATAACCAGTAGTCTAACTAATCTCTGGCAAACAACCTTTTTGCAGCCCGCAACAATTAAAACTTTTGATTGGTGAGCACCCACACTTAGTTATTGCATGGGCAGTGCATAGGAAGATACAAGGGAAAGTCTAGTTTGATGATTGGAATTATGAAACTCACGACCGACAGGATGAAAGAGTTATACCACCACAAAACAATGCAATTATGATATAGAGGATCACAACAATCAAACAAGTCAATGAAGCCCTGGAAACAAGGAAAAACAAATCAATCAATGTAGGAAATAGATGCGGAGTTAGCCTCTGGGCAAGATCATGGAGCATTACAGGCAAGTATAAAGCTTAAAATAATAGTACTTACAGAAGCTTTGCATTCTTCATCCAAAGTGCTTGCCGAAGTCGTCTTGATTGCTTCTTGAAATGAAATGAGTTGTCCTGAATAGTTGCAGTTTTATCAACAAGAAGTTCAATTCTGTCCCCTCTCTCTAGAATTTTTTCTATGTTTTCAACCATAACAGTGCGTACCTGTATTTATCACATGAAACCAATTATCTCCCTTGAATATAAAACGGCTAAATTAAAATCATGACAATTTCAGTCCATCAATTATAATGAACTCTATATCCTCTTTAATCAGAGATTACCATTTATATATTGATAATAGGCAAAGCTAATGTTGTCTCTCCCATTATTATAGCATTTTTTAAGCTTTTGTTTTCATCAACCTATGTTCAAAAACAACTTGAAAGATATGTTCAAAAACTATGTTGCCAGGAGACACATCTGTGACCCCCTGGGATGCATCTCCAGTACTGGAGACCTTGCCTAAGACATCTCTTGTCACAAAAGACTTTCAGCCGCAGTCTCCAGAAGACTCACACCATCTCCCATGCAAAAGGCATTGTCTCCCACACAAATAAAACAAAAAACCTAAAACTTAAAATTTAAATGCATTGGGAAGCTGGAAAATAAACATGTCGTGGAAGGGTAAACACCAAACAGGAGCCGGTGCAGGGCAAGAGACAATATGAGCTGAGAAGATCACAAGTATTTGCCATTTGGCTATTTGCAATTCGATGCAAAACTCAAAAGATATTCATATTTTCTATATTCTTGCCGCTGTTCTTTTAATTCATTTATGCAAACTTTGCGGTATACACAATGGAGGTTAATTCTACTATATCCTTGGGAGTCAAGAATCTGGTTGTGATAATACATTTTCTCTCTTCATCTTGTGAATATGTTTATATTCATATTCTCATATATATAATCACACAGAATAGCAAAAGAAATTGCAGTGTGCAAAGATTCAACTTGTTGGTTTGGACCCTTGCCTTTAAATTTCTTAAAATTTCTTATACACTTGTCGAATTTGATTGCTTCCTATGATGCTTCACTTGCTTTTGATGGATGTTTTGATTCTAGATGAATTCTTTGCTCCTTTTTGTTGATGTATTATTAGCGGCAGGAGACTTAATTGTTTATGATCACCGACCAAGGATTATTTATGGCCCGAATTATTTAAGTCGCCTCCTTGAGAAGGAGGACGACTCATGTGGAGGGGCACAATACACATATAAAGGCATAAGGCAACCTCACTCTTGGACATCAAATATATTCACATTCAAATCGCTCTCCTTCAGCAGTTCATTCATCTTCAGCAGTTCGATACTTGTCTCAAGGAAGTCGATATATGATGTTAAGCGGTGCCATTATTATAGTTGCAGATCGGCCTTGTGAGTGGCCTCATAATTGGCTGTGTATTGACCTTATTGTATTCAATCACTTCAATATATATAAGAGATTTTTATATCTGGGTTTTTCTCCCTCATGTTGGAGTGTTTTCCCAAGGTATCTTGTTGTGTTCATTGTTCATTGTTCATTGTGTTGCCTTTTCTAATTGCTCTTAATCTGATCATAAAAACAACATGGTATCAGAGCGGGGTCAGAAAATCCGATCAGATTTGTTTAAGCAACATTGCAGGTTGAGAGGATAACAGTGATCCTCACAGTGGCAGCGATTCATATAATATTGATCCATGCGATTGTGATAGGAGCTGTGATGAGTTTATGAAGAACGATTCTGATTTTAAGATCTGCGACTTGTGTCCAGCCTGAGTTCCAATCTCACATAATCACAACGAATCAGAAGAGTGTGATTATTTGTTTGGGTTACACCAAGATTGCAAACCAACAGCGAATATAGCTTCCTTAACAGTGAGTCATCCCCTGAGATCTGCTATACAAAGTTCGTTTCTATATTGTTATATTTGCCATTGAACATCATAGCGAATCACCTTATGAAGGAATCGATCTGGGCCCAACAATATTGGCAGGTGTATTGATGCGAGTATCAAACTACATCAGATTAACAAAGTTCAGCAATTAATCAGTGGCATATTCATTCAAAGGACATCAGATTTCGTCAAAGGAATCACCATTTTTTGAGCATATGGAATGTGCAGGATCATGCCGCCAAAGTCGTGGAAGCTGCCATTCGCACTGGACATGCAGAAGATGGCCTCTCCAACAAAAATACAGGCGCTGCATCACCTGAGTCAGCAGCCCTCCACCTGCGATGCAGACAAAATAGAGACAGAACCCACAGAGCATGGGATAAGGTCCCATATACTCTACTTATTGTGGCTAATATTTCATACGGAGAGATTCGTTTCAGCGAATATAAGATAAGCTTCCTCAAGTGGAGATGTTAGTTGGATTGACAAAATAGCGATTGTATAAGTTCATCTACAGATTGTTATCATTTTGTTATGCAATTCAGAACAGCTTGGTGACAATCAGATTACCTTATCTTCATAGACTTCAGGTCAGAGGACATTGTACCCCTAGAGATTTTCCTCTCTTGTCAGCTGGAAAAGGAGTGCATCGATAAATTTGAATGGTCAAATACCACATTCAAATTTACCCAGCCATCACTTCAAATCTCAGTGTTGATGTATTCTGAGTCGCTCTTAATACTGGGACATGGGCCTGTGATCATGCCATGAACCTGTAGAAGGAAGGTTGTGGACTGATCTGAGCGCAAGAGCAGCAAGTTATATTCAGTGCAGTGATTGGTATTTATCAGGATCAATAAAGAGATAAGTATCTCATATTCATTCATACAATAACATTAGGATAGTGACTCATGTATGCTTCTGGCATTGGTATTTCTCTTCGAGATAATTTAGTTCTATGAACTATTATTAAACTCTCTAAAATGCTTTCAAGGCGGACCAAGGAGCATAAGGATGATAAGAGATTGCATTCAAGGGAGGAAGAGCTTGATGCATCCTGCGAGGGAGTCACGCAGGCTGAAGAATAGAGACACAACTTGCTGTCATGGGGCTGAGTTGAGACATCTCTCGAGGAAGAACTTATTGTCATTATGATCAGTTTCTTCGAAGAGAAGGAAATAACATTCAGAGGGAGTCTGACAAACCAATAGACGCAACCTTAGACAAGGAGGTTAGGAGGTTGATGAAAGAACTTGAAACTTCAGAGGGAGCCTCATCATCATGAGGATTTGTGTTAATGCATTCTTCTCTGTGAGAGAGAAGTTTGAGGTGCAATCCGTTGTTAACACATTCTTCTCTGTGAGAGAGAAGTTTGAGGTGCAAACCCTTGTTAATGCATTCTTCTCTGTGAGAGAGAAGTTTGAGGTGAAAGCCCTTGTTCCACCCTCTGGGAGTAGCCATGGTGGATGTCATGTTGAGAGACTCCATGACTTAGCACTTGTGTTTATTCACCCTCTAGGAATAGCCATGGTGAACATCATGATGAGACGATGACATCACATTGAGTGACTCCGTGATGAACACTTTTGTACATTTCCATAGCCATACATGGGAGTAGCCATGATGGATGTCATCGCATTGACACTCCGTGATGAACTCTCTATACTTGTGTTTTACCACATAGGAGTAGCCATAGTGGACATCATGTTGAGAGACTCCATGATGACATCACGTTGAGTGACTCCGTGATGGGCACTTGTACACAAGTTCTTTCCACATGGGAGCAGCCAAGATGGACATCATTGATATCACGTTGAGAGACTCCGTGATAAACTCTTCTCACTCATAGGTGTAGCCATTATGAGTGTCATGTTGAGAGACTCCATGACATCTGTATCTGAGAAAATGTCTCTCTAGCTAATGAGGGAGTGTTGATGTATTATTAACGGCAGGAGACTTAATTGTTTATGGTCGCCGACCAAGGATTATTTATGGCCCGACTTATTTAAGTTGCCACTCTTCTAATTGAAGGAGGACGACTCATGTGGAGGGGCACAATACAAATATAAAGGCATAAGGCAACTGTAAATGATGTTCAATTTACATTCAATATGCAAGTTATATTCTATTTAATATTATCTTGTTCTATATATTACTGAATTAAAATATGAATCTGACTATCTTCTTTTGTGTGGCAGGTGAGAGGAGCATTTGTTATTTTCTATGTCCTTTCTCACAAATGCCATTTGATATATATGTAGCAAGCGGGGTACGATCAAGCAATGCCTTGATCGGTCATGACCGATCAAGACATTACTTCATCGTGCCCCTTTGCTAATTATATAAATAACAAACAGTGCATATTAATAATCAATGCCAACCGGTATATGTTTTATCTTAACAACCGATAACTATCGGTGTATGCTTAAACTTAACAGCCCAAAGGTAATCAGGGCTTCTTTACCATGCCACCCGATATCAATCGGTGCACATATAACCCGATATCAATCGGTGTTAATTTATATTAACACCCGATACTGAGCGGTGTTTGGTTAATTTCGGTTTATCATTTGTTTACTATTAATTATGTTAACCGATATAAATCAGAATGCAATAGCATGATTTAGTAATCGGTGAACATAAATAATGATGTAGGATGATTATCGATATTAAGCATTTGATCGAACTGAATAGATTAATTATATGCAAATGAAGAATGGTTATCAAATGAATGATTAATTGCTTGAAGGTTTTCATCATAATTATCGATAGGATAAATGATTGAATGAGAGACTTCATTTATCTCTCATTCAATCATTTATCTTACCGAAGCTATCATGCATTAACACTCCCTCTTAGCTAGGTAAGATAAATGCAAACAATATATTCAAGCATTACAATTCAAATGATAGTTAGCATTCTTCACTCAATCTGACACTATAGAAGATCATATCACCTAATCACATGATATGAAGTATCACCTAAACACGTGATACAAATGTCCATCACATCAATCTTGTGATGACGGGATATCACTTAAGCATGTGATATCAGTATTGCCTAAACATGCAATACTTAAGGATAATCATATGAGAAGGATTAACTTCTCATCTTATCCAAGTTGTGATATGTGCACTAACACTTTATACAAGTGTTTTATCACAACACAATCATGGCACATCCATGACACACCAGAGATCCAACATGATAACTAGTCCAGACATCATAAGATCGTCACCTTATAATGTCTACATACAAGTGTTCATTATCTTGAGAGATTGTCACCTCTTAGATATGAACCCAGGGGATAAAATCCAAAATGTCCTATCATGACAAAGAAGTTTACACATTAAACATCTTATCGATATGCAAATACAAATTACAAAGCAAATTACCTTTCTATCATACCTAAACCTTTTCTGAAGTGATCAACCTTCACTCTGAAAAGAGGTTTGGTCAGAATATCTGCAGTTTGATCTCCTGTACAAACATATTCTAATTGGATCACATTCTTGTCTACCATATCTCGCACATAGTGGTATGGAATCTCAATATGCTTGGATCTGTCATGGAACACTGGATTTACTGAAAGTTTTATGTAGCTCTGATTGTCACAATGTATAACAGTGGGTTTCATAGGCTCTTCAAACAACCCCACAAGCAGCTTCCTAAGCCATACTGCCTCTCGGGCAGCCATAGAAGCTGCAATGTATTCTACCTCGGTGGAGCTTTGAGCTACAAAAGACTGCTTCCTACTGATCCAAGATATCATGGTTGAACCTAGACTGAAGCAGCACCCTGAAGTGCTTTTTCTGTCAGTTACACTTCCAGCCCAATCTGAATTTGTAAATCCATGAAGGTTTATGTCAACTTTCTCATATTTGAGACCAAGGTTTAGAATACCTTGTAGGTGTCTCATGATGTGCTTTACTGCAACCAAGTGTATCTCCTTAGGTTCACACATGAACTGACTTAAGGCATAAACTGCATAACAGATATCTGACCTTGTATTCACAAGGTACATCAAAGACCCAATTATCTATCTGTATTGAGTAGAGTCAGTGGGTTGTGACTCTACTGCTGCTTCTTTAAGTTTATGTAAATTGGCTTCCATAGGAGAGGTCATGGGCCTACAGTTCAGCATTCTGAATCTCCTCAATATATCCAAGGTATACTTTCCTTGGTTTAGTATAATGCTGTCAGAATTCTGCCATACTTCCAATCCTAGGAAGTAATGAAGGAGTCCCAAGTCCTTCACGTCAAATTCTTTGGATAGATCTTTCTTGCATTGATCTATAAGATGATCATTTCCTGTGATTAATAAGTCATCAACATATAAAATCAACATTAGCATATCACCTTTATTTCTTTTGTAGTAGAGATTAGGATCTGCATCATTCTTAGAGAAACCTAGTCCTGAGAGATAGGTGTCAATTCTTTCATACCAGGCCCTAGGAACCTGTTTAAGCCCATAGAGAGCTTTCTTGAGTCTGCACACATGAGGCTCTACATCATAGATTTCAAACCCTTCAGGTTGCTCTACGTAGACTTCTTTTGAGATCTCACCATTTAGAAATGTTGTCTTAACATCCATCTGGTGTACCTTCCACCCCTTAGTTGTTGCAATGGCTAATACAGCTCTTACTGATGTATATCTGGCAACTGGTGCAAAAGTTTCTTCATAATCTATCCCTTCCCTTTGAGAGAAACCTCTAATTACAAATCTAGCCTTGTGTTTTTCAATACTACCGTCTGCAGCATGTTTAATCTTAAAAAGCCATTTAGATGAAACAACAGATTTCTTAGTTGGCCTAGGAACAATCTCCCAAACATCATTTTTAATAATAGACTGATACTCTTTAGACATGGCATCCTTCCATACTTGATGTTCAAGAGCCTCTGATACATTGTTTGGTTCGGCTTTAGAGAGATTATTCATAAGGGCAACATAGCTAGTGAATCTGTTAGGCCTTTTGCTTTCCCTGAAGGTCTCTGAAGAAGCAACAAACTTCTGAGCTTCTGCTACAGTTTTGGTGGCCCATAGTGGTCTTTTCTTGAGGTTTTCTCTAGGTGGACTTTGAGTTTCACTTATAGTTTCCTCAGGATTCTCCCTCTGAACCTCAGGAGTGGGATCTCTATCTATGCTAGTGGTGGGGATATAAATTTCAGGGTCTAGAGAGCTTTGGGCTCTTTTGAAAGCTAAGTCTTCTTCAAAGATCACATCCTTGCTTAGTTCAATATTCTTTTGACCAGGTATATAGATCCTGTAAGCCTTGGAGGTTCACTATATCCTACAAAGATTCTCCTTTTTCCAGAAGGTTCTAATTTTAATCTCTTCTCTTTAGGTACATGAATATAGACAGGGCATCCAAAAATCCTAAGATGGCTAATATCTGGTTTTGATTTAGTAAAGACTTCCTCAAGGGTCTTATCTTCAAGATGAGAGTGAGGACATCTGTTTTGAATATATACAGCAATGCTAGTTGCTTCTGCCCAAAGATTGATATTTAGATTCTGATCAAGAATCATAGCTTTGGCAGCTTCAACGATTGTCCTATTTTTTTCCTTTCTGCTATCCCATTTTGTTGAGGGTTATAAGGTATTGTTAACTCCCTCTTAATCCCTGAATTTTTACAAAACTCTTTAAATAATTCTAATGTGTATTCCCCCCCATTATCAGTTCTTAGGGTTTTAATTTTATTTCCTAAGTAGTTCTCTATTAGTGATTTGAATTCTTTAAACCTATTAAGGATCTCTTCTGATTCTTTACATTTCAGAAAGTAGATCCAAGTTTTCCTAAAGTAGTCATCAACAAATATTACATAATACAGAAATCCCCCCAATGAAGGTACAAACATAGGTCCACATACATCAGAATGAACTAACTATAAAATTTTACTTGTTTTCCTAGTACTATTCTGAAAAGCACCCTTAGTATTTTTACTTAGGGCACATCCTGTGCATGCCCCTGAATGATATTGCTTTAACTTAGGTAGACCTATGACAAGGTCTCCCATTGATAATAAAGCTCTAAAATTTGGTGGCCTAGTCTTCTATGCCAGATTTCATTGGCATCTGTAATCTCATGAATTAGGGCTAAGTTGGGCTCTGTACATAGCTCATACAAATAGCCTTGTCGTTGACCAATTGTTTTGGCTTTCTTGAAGGAAGAGTTCTTTGGCCAGGCCAATACTTTGTTGTCCATGAAGGTTACTATGTATCCATTGTCCTCCAGTGCTGATATTGAGACTAGATTTCTCTTGATGCCTGGAACATATAGTACTCCTCTAAGTTGTAATGATACACCCGACTTTAGTTTGATTGTGCAGGTTCCAACTCCTTTGACAAGGTGTGTAGAATCATCTCCGATAGTTACTTCCTCATCATTCTCCTCTTTCATGGAGTATAGTACTTCTCTGAATCCCGTGATGTGTCTGGATGAGCCACTATTCATCACCCATGAGTTCACTTTGTTTGACGCTTGGTTTGTGAGTGTTGAATAGAGTACATACTTCTCAGAGTCCTCTTCCCTTTTTCATTTTCATGTTTTGGCAAATGTGGCTTGTTTAGCTCTTTCTAGACATTTTGCAACATAGTGCCCAAATTTGTCACATTTGTAACACTGAATCTGAGAGAGGTCCTTCTTGAAGGAGTTCTTGCCGAGACGACCTTTTCTCTTCCTAAACTGCTTCTGCTTGCCTTTCTTGTTTGAGTTCGTATTTAGAACTTGAAAATCTTCATCTATATTCTTTTGTTTGATTCCTTTCTTATTTTGCCTTGATTCCTCTTGGAGACAGTCAGCCTTTAGCCTATTGAATTTTGGGAAGTTGTCCCTTGCACTGATGCCTTGAACGAATGTTTCCCATATGCTAGGCAACCCATCTAGAGCAATGAGGGTTAATTCTTTGCTTTGGATCTCATATCCAAGGGTTGCCAGTTCATCCCTTACGACAGATATTCGCATGAAGTAGGCATTGATCGATTCTCCTTTTATCATGGCTATGTGGTTTATTTCTCTTTTTAGAGCCAAGGTTCTACTGGCATTAGATATCTCAAAAGCATCTTCAAGTGCTTTGAACATGTTGAAGGTTGTTTCATGTTTCCTTATAATGGGCATAATATTGTTCCTTACCCCATCAACTATGATTTTAATAGCCTTATCGTTTCCTTCTTTCCAAATTCCTTTGTCAAGTTCAATCTCAGGTTCTGTAGTTTCAGTCTTTACAAATGACTCGACTTTATTTTCTTTTAAAATCATTTGAATTCTAAATTTTCATGCGGAGAATCTGTCTTCAAATCTGATAGCACTAGCCATTGAGAGAATTGTGATGTTGAATATATGCTTGATTTGAATTTTTCGTAAAATTGAACAGCCTTAGGTTCGATTTAACTATAGCTCTGATGCCATGTAAATGATGTTCAATTTACATTCAATATGCAAGTTATATTCTATTTAATATTATCTTGTTCTATATATTACTGAATTAAAATATGAATATGACTATCTTCTTTTGTGTGGCAGGTGAGAGGAGCATTTGTTATTTTCTATGTCCTTTCTCACAAATGCCATTCAATATATATATAGCAAGCGGGTTACGATCAAGCAATGCCTTGACATTACTTGATCATGCCCCTTTGCTAATTATATAAATAACAAACGGTGCATATTAATAATCAATGCCAACAGGTATATGTTTTATCTTAACAACCGATAACTATCGGTGTATGCTTAACCTTAACAGCCCCAAGGTAATCGGGGCTTCTTTACCATGCCACCCGATATTAATCGGTGCACATATAACCCGATATCAATTGGTGTTAATTTATATTAACACCCGATACTAATTGGTGTTTGGTTAATTTCGGTTTATCATTTGTTTACTATTAATTATGTTAACCGATATAAATCGGAATGCATTAGCATGATTTAGTAATCAGTGAACATAAATAATGATGTAGGATGATTATCGATCTTAAGCATTTGATCGAACTGAATAGATTAATTATATGCAAATGAAGAATGGTTATCAAATGAATGATTAATTGCTTGAAGGTTTTCATCATAATTATCAATCGGATAAATGATTGAATGAGAGACTTCATTTATCTCTCATTCAATCATTTATCTTACCGAAGCTATCATGCATTAACAGCAACCTCACTCTTGGACATCGAATATACTCACATTCAGATCGCTCTACTTCAGCAGTTTGATACTTGTCTCAAGGAAGTCGATATATGATGTTAAGTGGTGCCGTTATTATAGTTGCAGATCGGCCTTGTGAGTGGCCTCATAATTGGCTGTGTGTTGGCCTTATTGTATTCAATTACTTCAATATATATAAGAGATTTTATAGCTGGGTTTTTCTCCCTAATGTTGGAGGGTTTTCCCAAGGTATCTTCTTGTGTTCATTGTTCATTGTTCATTGTGTTGCCTTTTCTTATTGCTCTTAATCTGATTATAAAAACAACACTTTTATCCCATAGATCTTGATTGTTGTAGAGTGTTTGATACTTGCTTTTTCTCCCGAATGTTTTCCATTGCCTATTTATTATTTGGGCATACCCTTGCCAAAGGATTTGTAGTGTTGAAAGTTCAATGTCGTGATATTTTCAATAAATTATCAAATTATATGAAGTAAAAAATGGCATCTCCAAGAATCCCCATCTCCTATTTTCAAAAATAGATGTACCAGTACCAATACTGGTCTCCTGGCAACATAGAAGAAAAAGTACATAAGTTGGCATTGGGAATTGCTCTTTGGGCTCTCAAAGGAAAATGTAAATTTATAAAATTGATTGTGCTTTCTGCTATGGAATTGCATCTCTTTTTGCGCTAAGCCATGAGCACATACTTTACCATTAATTTTTTTTGGCTATTATCTAATAGAAACTTCAAATGGCTTCCTACATCATCATATTGAATAACTCTTATTAGTAGTATTCAGTTGTATGCCAAAGCCTAGCACCAAATAACAAGGATACAAGGCCTTTAATGTGATGTCCAGACTCCATACAAACAAAACACTTCTTTAATCTCTTAATTTCTTTTGTCAATTAAATGCAGGATCTGCTGTGCATTGACTTATTATCATTTTCAATGTTTCAGTTCCACTTTCAAAACTAAAGCTTCAAGCAAAAATGTTAACCAAAAACAAGAACACTTCGTAAAGGCAAATTTCACACTTACAGAAAACTCCAATCAATTTCTGGCAAGTATGCATGTCAAAGCCTATACAAC
This sequence comes from Cryptomeria japonica, assembly GCF_030272615.1. Lineage (NCBI taxonomy): Eukaryota > Viridiplantae > Streptophyta > Pinopsida > Cupressales > Cupressaceae > Cryptomeria > Cryptomeria japonica. The sequence goes on from NC_081415.1 coordinate 616,264,368, forward strand.
AAATGCCTTCAAAATTGCATCCATACACACATCACACTTCTGGTATCGCTTGAATCTTATTGTCAGCTGAATGTTGGATCCACTGATCTGTTAAATGATCACAATATTTCATAGTGAAGAGTAAGAAAGTTCACAGGACACATTTGCAGGATGCAGGCACACCAACACACCTAATCATCTTTTCATTGTTTGTGCTATAAAAAGTAATTCTAGGTTCATTGTGTATTGAATTGTCATTTCAATATTTCAAGAACCACCTTCATGAAAGAATTATTATGTGCAAAAACAAAGAATCTTATTGATACTGAATATATGATAATTCAATATTAAACGCTCAAAAGTCAAATACGATCATAGGTAGCCCTTGCATATACAGATATTAAATGCTTGAGGTATCCACATCACTTGTCAATTTTAAAAACAGCTTTGGGATTCAATGCATTGAGCGAGGATTTCTTATCTCTGAAGTCCAGCATCAGGACCCATCCTCAAGAAATAGTGATCATGCACAAAAGAGGAATACGCTGATATTCAAAACATACTATTCTGAACATTAACCTCTCAAAGAGGAATCTTTCATTAAAGGATATCCTTCAATGAGGGATATCACTAAATGCTTGATGTTTCAACAATGTTTATCAATTAAAATAAAGTTTTATGGGTTTGTTGTGCATTCAGTTATCATTTGTGACATTAAGCTTCAAAACCCATCTTCAGAAAAGAGTAATTATGTCCCAAAGAAAGCATCCTACTGATATTCAGTATAAAGTAATTTGAATACTGAACTTTCAAAGAGGCAAATTTCATCATAGTTTTCCCTTCAAAAGCAAAAGTAGTTGAGATTCGAATACTTCACAAATGTTAACGTGTACTGTTTACTAGTCCAGCAGACAAGTTGAATCCTACTTCTCAATCACATTAACATAAAGGTTGTTTTTTATTAATAATACTTGAGCCATACTTTCAGATCCTCTTCCAGTGTCCTATTGACAATGCACTTTTTTAAGCTTTGGGGCCTGGCAATCTTTCACAGAAACTTGGCAAGTTTTTCTTACAAGTCCAACTGAAAAAATTGCCAGACAAAGCGTAAATAAATACTGAGGCCAGAAAAGCATCAAAACGCTACATTTTTCCACATTTTTTCTTCCACCTCTCATTTTGTCATTAACAACATTCAATGCATTTAAAATTGATCTTCGACTGCAATTTCGCAGCATTTGCAAGGTAAGTGTAAAATTGTAACCTAGCAAATTGACAATATCCCTGTTCTATTCTTTATTTTCAAATTTACATTTTGTTTCTTCCTCTCATTCTTGGGTCGTATTATTCTTTTTTTTTTCATATTATTTATGAACTAGCTAGGCACTATTTAAAATTTATAATCTTTATTTTTTTAAGATAACTTTAGGATCGAATAGCAAATATGAACTTAAGATTGGATAGCTGTGTCCCCACCAAATTTCAAACTTTGTAGCTGTACATCAAAAGAATATTAAACACTTGCTAGCTAGACTCCCCCTTATGATCCATAGATTCTCAACAACGAATCTTGGAAATCCTTCGTTAGAATGCAAACTCATGGTGGTCCCAGCTAGAAAGCAATTGCACATGGCTCAGTAACTGTCCATGAGAGGGATTATTGTGGCAGAGGTAAAGGACATGGACTGAAGGTGAACAAGGTCATTTCTGACAGAGAAGGGATTGGCTATCCGGCTGTGCTGACAGGCAGTCAGCAAGGCCGTGGTTTGACTTAAAAAGTGGACATTGTCGACCCTTAAAGGGGATAGGCCCAAGTGTCAGTTATTGGGCTTCTCTGGGTCTCTTTTCAGATTGTCAGCCTGTGTGCTCAAGCTCAGTATATATGACCGTAGTCAGTTGATACCTTTCTGGCTATAGTAAAATTGTGTGGCTCGTAGGGGCATATTTTGTATTGTATTTGTATAGTCTCTAATAAAATACATCATTAACTACCCAAAAATAAGACATGCATACTACACAGCTATTTAGTTAAATAATTGCTTATGCTTCTCTTTTACAATTCAGGTTACACCTTATTCAATAAGGAATAGTTATTCTCTGATCCAAAAAATTGCAGCAGAATGAGGTAAGAAAGCAATATTTAAAATGTTCGGGCAAGTTACACATATGTGCACACTCTTATATTCAATTACTTGCATGCAATCCTCAAAACAGACATTTATGAGGACATTTAGGTGAAACTGTCAGTACCCAAAATGACAACAGCAGCAGAAACAACTCAGCTTCCTTACATAGTTGAACAGTGCTGTGTTATAGTGTGAGTGAAGCAATTTCTATGCTAAAAAGTCAGGTTCACAATATGGTGGACATGCTCCAAATTAATTGAGCCCAAGTTCCAGTCCTGGTTAATTCCGAAAGAATCAATAACGCTCTTGCAGCATTTATTCAAAAGGATGCAACCCTTTTGATGAGAGTGCTTTTGTACCACTATTTGCTTTATGTCAAGTTGAAAATTTACCAATTAAATAAGAAAGTTCAATTTCCTGAAATGAAACGAGGAATGTTAAAAATGAAAGAAAAGAAACAACAACATGCTGCACCCCAACCCCAAACTAACCTGTAAAGCAACAATAAACTATCTTTCAATTAATATGATCTTAAATAAGCAATTCTGTTGTTAAAAAATTTCAAAAGCAAAAGCACCACAGTTGTAAAAAATGCAACATACTAAAACCAATTTCAGTGACAAAGCCAATTTGTTCCCGACATAATTTATTTTCTAGTGTAGATGTCTACCTATACAGTTGCAAATGTGCATTCAAAAAACATTGCTTCATCAAATAGATCATGCCAGAGAAACTACTGAAGATCCGCAATACTGGGATACTTACCTCACTCATTTCTCCCCTTACACGGTTTAAGGTATCTGCATTAGGGTTGCTAGAGAAATACTCCATCTGCTGGTGCAAAACTCTAGAGAACTCATCATTCATTGCATAAGCAAGGGCGGTATGAGCCACACGGCCATATGTTTTCATGAATCTCATTTGAATGTCTTCTAAATATGCAAATGGAACTCGTCCTGCACATCAGTCACCACAAATCAAGCAGAGCCAATGAAAGAAAGACAAATACGAAAAAACATTAAGAGTTTTGCAAAATAGGTATATACATACAAATAGAAGAATCACAAATACAAACAACTGCAAACTGAGAGATTTGCACAAAGTGCACATCTTGCAAATATTTTTTTACTCTTTTGTATACTCCTCTATGATTCCCAGAAAAATGGCCCAACAAGAGACAAGGCGGTTAAATATCCTATTCAATATCTCCAAACACAGAAGCTAAGAAGGTTGTTATCCTGTTTCACAACTGTTTTCTATAGACCTTTCACATTGAAAATATTGCACACAATTTGATGATAAAGCATATGTAAAGAACAAATGTAAAGTGTTACACTTTTTAGGATAATTAACCCATTCATGTGTCTTCATGTTCCTTTGAAAGTGTTCCATAGGACATGTGAGAAAAATATTAAATATTTGTATTTTATGGCTATTTGTAATTGCAATTTCAAGAGATGAACATGAAGAGGTGATAAATCAAAATGGACAAAATATGCTATTTCCCATGCCCATATTGAGGCATGAAGGATCATGCATAAGGAGACCAAGTTTGGGAGGAGAAAAGATGTCCATTTGGGGATTTGAACAATCACCGAGAGTGACGGAGCACTCGGAATGTCTTAAGTCTAAGTGGCTTTGGCTTTGGGTTTGGCGTCCAAAGAGGAGTCACTTGAATAATTTAATTATTTTATTATGTCTATTGGCTATTCATTCTCCAAGGCATGGTTTTTTGCAAGTGGTTTTGGCCCCTTGTTTTAGGAAAAGAACAGTGGTTTTTCCTCTCGCATTTGGCTATAAATCGGATATTGGATTACATTGGTGAAAAACGTCTTAGGAACAATCTAAATAAAAAGCTGGTTGACAATCTTTCTAATTATTTTGTTGACAAAAATGATTTATGTGAGCATTGTGTGTTTGGTAAACAGAATAGATCATCAATTCCTAAAGGAATCTATAAGGCAAAGGGATCATTAGAAATTATTCATTTGGATGTGCGTGGTCCAGTGGATGTTGTTTCTTAGGGTAAAACTCGATATTATGTTTTCTTCATTGGTGATTTCTCGAGATAGACTTGGATTTATTTTATGCATTCTAAATCTAAAGTTCACAAAGTTTAAGGAATTTAAGGCCTTAGTGGAAAAGCAATCAGATTATAAGATAAAAGTGTTGTGGACTGAAACTGGGGGTGAATATTATTCCAGGGAATTTAATGAGTTCTAAGCAAGCAAGTATTGTTCAGTAGAAGACTACTCCTTACACTCCCCAACAAAATGGGGTAGCAGAAAGAATGAACCGAACCATAATGGAAAGAGCTAGGAGCATGTTGAGTGGTGCTAAACTTAGTAGATGCTTTTGGGCAAAAGTAGTTGGTACTGCTTGTTATTTGATTAATAGATCTCCTTGTTCAGCTCTAATAGACAAAACTCCTTATGAAGTGTGGACAAGTAGAAAGACTTCGATTGCATGCTTAAAGGTCTTTGGTTGTGAGGCTTTTGTTCATGTGCCTCGCCAAAAGCAATCTAAATTGGATCCAAAATCTCATAAATGCATCTTTGTTGGTTATGTTGAGAATGTAAAAGGTCATAAACTTTGGAATCCTCTAACCCAAAAAATGATATTTTCTAGAGATGTTACTTTTAGAGAGTTTAGAGCTTACTCAGGTGAACAACCAAAGAAGACAAAGACAGTGCATTTCAAAACAAAGATTTAGAAGCAGGAAGATGCACATGTGGAAGAATAGTTAGATGAATCTGAGGGTGAAGAAGAAGAAGAGAGTTCAGAGAGTTCGGATGATGTGCAGGATGAGCACACAAAGGAAGATGAACAGGTTGAGCCCATTACTCCTACCTTGAGGAGGTCCACAAAACAACGGAATCAAATTGACAGGTATAGCCCACCAAATTGTTGTTGTATATTTTCTTTGTTGAAAACTGACGATGAACCTAGATCTTTCACAAAGGCTCTCTCTTTAAAGGAAAGTGAGTCTTGGATGCAGGCCATGCAAGAGAAGATGATGATGGCTTTGGAGTTTGGACAATTGAGACACCTAGGATCTTGTAAGTTTACCTAAAGGAAGGAGGCCCACTAGATGCAAGTGGGTATTTAAAAAGAAGTTTGGAGCAGACAGTCAATTAAAACAGTACAAGGCCAGATTGGTGGCCAAGGGCTACTCCCAGAGAGAGGAAGTTGGTTTTGGTGAAATTTTCTCTCCTATTGCAAAATTGACTTCTATTAGATTCCTTGTCTATTACTAATACTTGTGATTTTGAGATAGAGAAAATGGATATTAAAACTGCTTTCTTGCACGGGAATCATGGGAAGGATGTTTATATTGGACAACATGATGGTTTTGTTGTGAAAGGGAAAGAACAATTAGTTTGTAGGTTAAAGAGATCATTGAATGGTTTGAAATAGTCACCAAGGATGTGGTACCAAAAGTTCGATACTTTTGTATAGAAGTTGGGTTATATGAGGAGTGAGGAAGATCATTATGTTTATATTAAGGTGATTCATGATCAAATACTAATCTTTGTCTTTTGTGTTGATGACATGTTTATTGGTAACAGCAAGGTGATGATTAGAGAACTCAAGGCTTAGCTTTCTAGCACATTTGATATGAAGGGCTTGGGGGTTGCAAAATAGATTCTTGGTATGGAAATCCGTGGAGATTGGGTTCACAAAAAGCTTTGGTTAAGCCAAAGTAAGTATGTTGATATAATTTTGCAAAGATTTAATATGCATGACTATAAGCCAGTTAGTATTCCATTTTCAGTTGGTACTAAGTTGAATTTAGACGTGTTCGAGTTTTGATGATGATTATGAGGATATGTCTAAGGTTCCTCAAGCTAGTGTTGCTGGGAGTTTGAATCCCAAGCAGTGGGAGTTCTAAGCAGGTTTGTGTCTAATCCTAGTATAGAGCATCAGACTTTTGTTAAGCGGGTGTTTAGATTTTGCGAGGTACTTCTAATTAATGTTTGGTTTATCATAGTATTGATGATGTGGTTAAGTTATTGTAAATACAGGGATTTGTTGATGCAGATTGGAGGAATAGTGAGTTGGATGAGTAAGAGGAAGTCCACAATTGCTTTGTCCAACACTAAAGCAAAGTATATGGATGCTACTCATGCCTCTAAGGAGGCAATATGGTTACAAAGGCTTGGTATTGGCAGTGAATTTGATTGCAGGACTGTGCAGATCAGATGTGACAATCAGAGTGCTATATGTTTGGCCAAGAATACCATGTATCATGCTCATACTATGCATGTTGATGTTCAATATCACTTTGTCCAACAAATAGTTGAGAATGGTAAGGTCTTGATAGAAAAAGTTAACACTTTATATAATGTTGCAGATTCTCTCTTGGTTCAGGAAGGCCATGGGCCTTGATTACTGTAATTGATTTTATTTTTACGTATCTCTTGGATGTAATTGCGATGTATAATTTCAAGTCGGAGAATGTTAGGATAAAGTAACATTAACCTTTCAATCCTAAGTCATTCATATGTCTCCATGTTCATAGGAAAGTGTTCCATAGGAAGTGAGAAAAATATAATATATTTGTACTTAATAGCTATTTGTACTTGCATTTTCAAGAGGTGAACATGAAGAAGAGATAAAGACAAATCAAAATGGACAAAATACACGCTTTCCCACGTCCATGTTGAGACATGAACGGTCATGCAAAAGGATACCGAGTTTGGGAAGTGAAAAGATGTCCATTTAGGGATCTTAATAGTCATCGGGAGTTACAGAGCACTCAAAATGTTTAAAGTCTAAGTGGCTTTGGGTTTGGCACCCAAAGAGGAGTCACTTGAATAATTTTATTATGTCTATTGGCTATTCATTCTCCAAGGCATGGGTTTTTGCCAATGGCTTTGGCCTCTTGTTTTGAGAGAACAATAGTGGTTTTCTCTCCCATTTGGCTATAAATTGGAGCCAAGGCATAGTTGTTTCATCATAGTTTCTTTGAGGTTTCCAAGTGGGTCCAAGATCATTTGAAGAAATGAAGTGAAGCGTATTATTGTTGTAGTCTCTCTTTTGAAGATTAATAATATACTTGCCCTCATTCTCTGGTGGAATTTTTTCCTAAAAGGGTTTCTCCACATAAATCTGGTCTCTTTTGGAAGGAATGATTTTACATTTATGTTGAGTGGCACAATCACATATTCATTTCAGATTTAATTTCAAATTTGTAATCACATAAGAAAGTTAATATTGCAAGCTTTCTTCACCTTGTTTCTCAACAACACTAATAAATGAAACAACAATGAGGAATGGATATTTCAATATAAAATTCTTGAATACTCCAGAACAGTAAAAGATAAAAGGTAAAGGTAAAGATAATTTTTTAGGGCACTGTTGAGAAAGCCACCAAACCAATTGGTATACAAGACACCCATTGTACAAGCAGTCCACAAGGGGACTTTTTTCATTTTTCTTATATTGCATATGATATGAACAAGCAATTTATTGTTTTCTAATGTCCCTCCCGTTCAGAGCACTTAAGGGCTTCTTCCGGCCATTGAAACAGTGTTTGTTAACACTAATTTTATTTAATAACAATATTGATTATATATATATTATCATAATTAATATATTATTATTTTTTTAAATTAGGTCAGCGCCAAAATTCCTTTTTCTGGTTAGCCAATTTGTTAATTAGATTGTGTGGTAATTTAGTGCCTCATTTCGCCTTTGTGAGGTATGGATGTTTTGGAGAAGTCAATTCTACTATCTCTCAGTGCAACTGACTGGGACGAAAACCTCATCCAGCTAGCACCAAGTGGAACAAAAACCCTGCCTGAAGCTTAATTTTTTTGTCATGAGTCTGAGCAATGATTCCATTAGCTGACATCCATGCCATCGCAAGTCCTGTAGCAGCTAAACGCTATTTTTTGCTCGCAACACTGATAGTACGCAGGGGAGTTGCAGAGAATGGAAAGATCAGTTTAGATCATATATTGAGGTCAATCACATTGTGCCAGCACCATCAATCAGCAAACCAGCATCAGATATCTATAGACTATTTCTAATGAGTTGATCACTAATCAAAGGGTGGTTGAAAGTAGCATTAGCACCACTTGCAAGGCGCACATATCGTCGACTCATTACCCACCATAGTTGCCAAGCAAAGTAGATCCGCCATCATATTCTTGAGATCTATGACTACTTTTGGAAAGATATGATCTCAGTCTAAGTGACCAGGTTCACTGAATTTCAATGCTATAATCATTAAATCACAATTGTGAACTTGTTGCTCTTGTAATAAGATGGTTGTTGAAAATAATTGTTACTTCTGTTATATCACTGTGTGTTTCTTGTGGGTAAACTACTCTATTTACCTTTTTACTGCAATCTGTAACTTCTCGCGTATGTACATTGTTTGGATTATCACTTTTAGACTGGGCATTACATACTCTATTTTCCTGTGATACTGTGATCAGTAACATCTGAAATTTATATTGTTTGGACAATCACATTCTTTGGTGGCTAGAACATTGCATTGGTATCAAAGTAATGGAATCCTGCCAGCCTGTTTTTGTAATGCAGATTCATGAGCTTGAGTGACAGATAAATAAGGTATCAATGAAGGCAGAAGAAGAGAAAGGCACCCATGGTGGATAGAGATGAGGTCAACTCTGAAGGATTCATCAAGGAAAGAAAAGAGTTTCAAACTAATGAGGAACACTATGGCTGAGATGGTCCAACTCCTAAGAGGCCTAAATCAGAAACTGAATGTTGGTAGGCCTATCCAGAATGGTATCAAAAAGTAGCTTTGGTGGCGACGCAGTTTTAGCTAACCTGAACCCAAGGACCTTTAAAGCCAAATTCCTAGAAAGAGAAGGGACAACACCCATGAAAGAAGAGCAACCCACTCAAAGAGATGAAATGACAAGACTTCACAATGAATACAATGCCCTAAGTGCTGCCATACGACAAGATATATATTTTACAGAGTACTATGAGATGAAGACAATGAATGGGCATAGGAGGAGAAGGTATGAGAAGCAGCCCCGAAAGCATATACAACACCATTTAGGGAAGATCACTGTCCCTACTTTTGATGAGTCAAGAAGTTGTTCAGCAAGAGCGTGGTTGGAGAAATTGGACACACTTCTTTTTGAATCTAATGTTTGAAGAGGAGGCCATCAAGTTTGCCACCTTGCACCTAGAGGGAGTGGCCCACAAAAGGTGGCACAATGGCATGCTGACCCAAGGACACGATTCAATCACTACCTTAAAGGAATTCAGCAAAAGATTGAAGGAAAGGTTCAATAGGAAGGACCCTAAGGTTCATTTCAAAGAGCTAGCATAGTTGAAGCAAGAGAGCACAATGGAACACTATGTAGCAAAATTCCAGAGGTTGTCAATGATGATTCAAAATGTGACAGAGAGGAGACTCATAGTCCTTTTGGTAGAGGGCCTATCCAAACCCCTCAAAGGGTTGGTAAGGGCATTTGATCCAAATTCTTTGCAAGAAGCTATCGAGAGGGCTCTAAATTTGGAGGATTTCATGGCTAAGGACAGATTCAATTTTAAAAAGACACCTCTGATTCTGCAAAAAAGGCCTCCTCAAAAGAACATACCTCCACCCAAGGCATAACCTCCCAAACCAAACCAAATTGAGGCATCCAATAATAAACTCCAAAGGAAAAAGGTATATTTCACATGCAGAGAGTAATGGCAGCTAGGCCATAGGTGCTTGGGGAAGAGGCAAATACACTGTATAGAGGTGGTCTCTGCTGAGGATTCTGGGGCAAAAGAGGTTGAACCTGAGATCGTTGCGGATGAGATTGGGCATGAGGACCAAGAAAGAGAGCTCTTAGGTCGCACCCAAATATCATTCTTTCCAAGTTAGAGGAGAATTGCAAGGACAAAGAGTCACAATATTGATAATTTCATTGGGGATGACCCCACAACGAAGCGGTTAGCTGCAAGCCTCCTACATGAGAGGTCTTGGGTTCAAGTCTACTCAACTGGTTCTTAGCTCTAGGGAAAAACTAAAAAATACCGCTTCGGCTGCGACTTATCAAAAAAAATATATTGATAATTTCATTAATGAGGGGTTGGTGGCTAAGATGTTAGAAAAATGGTGTCTCAACCTTGCAATTACATGATGTTACTATTTATAGTAAGTTTACATTTAAACATAGATTGGTCCAAAATTTTCCCCAAAGCTATGGATTGACTAAATAGTCATGCTCGTAAATTTTTGTTGCAATATCATGTTTGCATTTAAAGATATTAAATTTTTTGTTTTCAAAAGTTTCAAAGTCAATTTTGAAGGCCTTAGAGGTGTTTTTAGGTCCTGAGAGTGGTCCTAATTGGCATAGGCGGTTATAACTTGATAGAGCACTTCACAAGCTTTTTGGTGCTTCAAACGATTCGTTAAATGGACTCGTAGATCAAAAGTTATGGCCTCTGAAAGTTGGGTCTCCCAAAATGGAAAATATGAAAAACATGTTGGATGCATAAATGAGTTGTAAAGGGGAGTTACACATGTTGTTGCATGTTTTGACACATCATAGGCTATCTTGGATTAGAAATAAGTTGAGTGCCACTTTTTGGGTGGTTTTAGCTCATTATTTTGTAATACCATTTGATAGTTTCATGTATTGTATCTCCTATATATTAGGTAAATGAGATGGTGGTTGTCTATAAGAGTCTTATTACCATTGAGTTACCTCCAGAACTCTGATTGATGATACTCCTATGAAAAGATTGCTCTGCATATATATTGTATTTTGTTGTTGATTTCTAAATGATGTATTGGGCGGCTTTTGGAAGTGGTATGCATACTATTTATGTTTACTTTTGTTAAGTTTCTATAATTGTTACAAAGAGCTGAAAAAAATTTGCATTACCCTCCTCTCAAGATTAGTGTAGGAAGTTGTTATGCTACCTTAACTTCCTTTCAAGTGGTATCAAAGCTTAATCACCTTTGATTTCAATTGTAGGCTGTTGGATTTTTTTTTAAACTAATCCAGATTTGAGGGGGAGTTTGTGTAGAAGATACTTTGTGATCTTGTTGCAAGATAGCAAGTTCATTAGGAAGAATAGAGGGGGAGAAATTTTTTGGAAATAGTTTTGAGATGTGAAAGCAAAAGATGGAGGATCAGTTAAAAGATTGAGATCTATGAGATGCTATTGATAAGAATGTCTTTAAACCTACAGATCCAACTTTAGTTGCTCAGTATGCTGTTATGGACCATAAAGCCAAGAGTATAATCATATTGTGTTTAGCAAACTTTGTTTTAATCAATGTTCATGAAGAGTCCTCTGTTTTGGAAGAAACTTGGTGAGATGTATCAAGCCAAATTTTTAGCAAACAAAATTTTCTTGAAGAAGAAATTGTATTCCTTGAAAATGGATGAGGGTGGACGAATTACAAACCATTTGGAAGCATTCAATATGTTGGCGGCTCAATTAGCATCTGATTTTGCTTTGTTCTTCGTTTGATTCATGGGATTCTCTTATTATGGCTATCAACAGTAATTTTGCTATTTTGAAGACTAAAGATGTGGTGGGTTTTTTACTTTCTAAAGAGATGAGAAACGTATCCATCAATGCCAAGGAGTCCCTAGATGTTCGTGAAATACCTAAGGCAAAAGACAAGAAAAATGAGAAGTGTAACAATTCCAAGTCTAAAGGGAGATCCAAATCTCCTGAAAAGTCCAAAGTTATTTGTTCATTGCAGTTTTGGCCACTCATGCAAGTAATGATGCATGGTTATTTGACTTGGGTGCATCTTTTCATATGACCTCTTATAGACATTGATTTTCTACATATGAAGAATTTGATATAGGCAAGTTGTACTTGGTGGTTGATTCTCACTTAAATATTGTTGGTCATCATAAAATTAAAATCAGATTACTTGATAGTAGAATAAAAAAGATTACTAGTGTGTTGCATATCCCTAGACTAGCACGAAATTTGTTGTCTATGAACAAACTAATATATGTGGGTGTGTTTGTAGTCTTTTCTTATGTAGGATGCGAAATGCTCAGAGGTGTTATAGAGATTGTTAGAAGTGTCAAATTTAGTACATTGTATAAGTCGAATGCATACACTTTAAGTGTAATAATACTTTTGTGAAAAGTAAATATGCGAATACTTCGTTGGAAGAGGTGAGGGTTTCACCTTTAACAGATGGTCATGGCTTTTGGGTACCTAAGGGCGCTCTTTATTCTGAATCAAAGTTACCTACAAATAAGACTATGTTATAGCACCAAAGACTTGCCCACATTGGAGAAAATGGTCTAAGGACCTTCCAAAATAAAAACCTTGCTGAAGGTTTGAATGGTTGTAATCTTGATTTTGATTTATGTGAGCATTGCATTTATGGAAAACAAAACTATGTTCAGTTTTACTTGAGTTCTCATAAATCTTATGGTGTGTTGGATCTTATTCTGATATATTTGGTCTTGTAGATGTTCCTTCCATTGAAAAATCCACATAATATGTTTAATTTATTGATGATTATTGATGTTTTTAGTCTATTTAAAGAATTTAAAGCAATGGTTGAGTTGCAAACTAGAAAGAAAATAATATGTTTGAGAATTGATAATGGTGGTGAATTTTTATCTAATGATTTTGATAGATTTTGTAAAGATTGTGGCATTCGTAGATAGAAAACAACTCCATATTCTCCATAACAAAATGGAGTTGTGAAAAGAAAGAATAGGGTATTGATGGAGAATGCTAAGAGCATACTAAGTGGTGTTGGTATAGAACAAAAGTTTTGGGCTGAAAATGATGCCATTACTTACTACCTAATTAATAGGTATCCTACATCAGCTCTTCTATAAAACACCTATGTAGGCATGGTCAAGTCATAAGCCTTCATTGAAACATCTTAAGAGTTTTTTATTGTGAGGGAATATGCACATGTGTCAAAGGAGAAGCGAACAAAGTTGGAGAACAACATTGTGAAATGTATCTTCATCGAGTACAGTTATGGTGTGAAAGGATACAACTTTTGGATTTTGTTGAAAAAAAGGTCAATATAGTAGAAATGTTATTTTTTGAGAAACTAAGGCTCCTTCAATCACATTGTAGCCAAAACAAGCTAAATAGGAAGATGTAATTCAATTTTCTTCTACGCTTAAGAAAGTTGATTTGAGACCCCTAGATAGACAAGAAGTTGAAGAGAACTCATCTAGCTCTGAATATTCAGAAGAGCAAGAAGAACCTCCAACTCAATTTTTTGAAGGTCTACAAGGCATAGACAACCACCTAAAAGGTATTAACTTGATGATTGAAGATGTATTTTTGCTTTGACTACTAACATGGATGAATCTAGATTTGTAGAAGAGGCATTAGGTATGAATGATGCAAAATCTTGGAAGATTGCTATGGATGCATTTTAAAAGAATGATACATGGGATATTGAACCATTGCCTAAAGGACGAAAACTTGTTGGTTGCAAATGGGTGTTCACGAAAAAGATTGGTTTAGATGAGGTATTGAGAAGCATTAGCGAGGTTGGTTTTTTTCTCTTGCAAAAATGACATCCATTAAATTTTTGTTTTCTATTGTTGTTGCTTATGATTTAGAGGTTGAGCAAATGGATGGGAAAACTACTTTCCCTCATGGCGATTTGGAGGATGCTATTTATATGACACAGGCAAAGCGCTGTGGTAAAAAGTAAAAGTAAATTGGTTTGTAAATTGAAAAGAATTTTGTATGGCCTCAAACAAAGTCCTAGGATGTGGTACCAAAAATTTGATACATATGTGTTGAGTTTGGGATTTGAGCATTCTAAATCAGATCATTGTGTTTATTATAAATCTAATGGTGATCATCCCTTATATATTGCATTATATGTTGATGATATATCGTTTGGTAAAGAGAAAGGATTAGGAATAATTTTAGAACTAAAGTCTCAACTTACAGCTAAATTTGAAATGAAAGATCTTGATGCAACTAAACACATTCTTGGGATGGAAATTAGAAGAGATAGAGTGAACAAAAAGCTATGGCTAGGCCAAAGTAAAAATGTGAATTCAATTTTATAGAGATTTAACATGCATGATTGTAGACCATTATGTGTTACTTTTGTACTTGGAAAAAAGTTATCTGCTTTAGATTGTCCTACATCCCTATCAGAGATGGATGACTTAAGTAGAGTGTTTTACTAGAGTGCAATTGGAAGTTTGATGTATGCTATGGTCTACACTAGATTAGACGTTGCCCAAGCAATGGAAGTTCTTTCCAAATATGTATCTAATCTTGGTAGAGTTCATTGGGATGCAATTAAAAGAGTTTTCAGATATTTGAAGGGTACCTTAATGTATTCTTTGTGTTATCATGGTAATATGTTAGGAGACAAGATTTCCCTTGATATTCATGGTTATGTGGATTCAAACTGAGTAGGTGATGTTGATAGCAAAAGATCCACGAGTGCTCATGTGTTTACTTTATTTGGTGGTGCAATCAATTTGATGAGTAAGCAACAAGTTGTGATTGCTTGTCCACTATTGAAGCTAAGTATATGGCATCTAGTCATACTTACAAAGAAGGCATTTGGCTTAAGAGACTTTGTTCAGATATTGGAATAAAACAAGGTGCAATGACGATTTATTGCGACAGTTTGAGTGTGATTTGCCTAGCTAAGAACTCGACATTTCCTATTTGATATCATTTTGTAAGAGATATGGTCGAGGATGGCAGGGTAAAGATTTTGATGAATGGTGTGGATTCTTTAACTAAGGTTGTGAGCTCAACAAAGTTTAGATGATGTTCGGAGTCTATAAATAGGCCTCATGGCCTTGGCCTCATGGTGCAAATACTCCATTTGCTCTTACAAGGTGTTTAACAAGTGAGAGAATGTTAGGAAAATGGTGTCTCAACCTTGCAATTACATAAGGTTACTAGTTATAGTAAGTTTACATTTGAGCACAGATTGGTCCGAATTTTTCCCCAAAGCTATGGATTGGCTAAATAGGCAAGCCGGTAAATTTTGGTTGCAAGATCATGTCTGCATTTGAAGATATTAAAGTTTTTGTTTTTAAAAGTTTCAAAGTCAATTTTGACGGCCCTAGAGGTGTTTTTTGGGCCCGAAAGTGGCCATAACTGGCCTACCTGATTATAACTTGATAAAGCACTTCACGAGCTTTTCGACACTTTAAACAATTCATCAATCGGACTTCCGGGTCAAAAGTTATGGCCTTCGAAAGTTGGGTCTCCCGAAATGGGAAATACAAAAACGTGTTGGACACATAAATGAGTTGTAAAGGGGAGTTGCATGTGTTGGTGTGTCTTTTGACACATCATAGGGCATCTTGGATTGGAGATAAATTGGGAGCCACTTTTTGGGTGGTTTTAGCTCATGATTTTGTAATACCATTTGACGATTTCATGTGTTGTATCCCCTATATATTAAGTGTGTGAGAAGGAGGTTATGAGTGAGTGTCTTATGGCTGTTGAGTTACCTCCAGATTTATGGTTGGTGATACTCTTGTGAAAAGCTTGCTTTGCAAGTATATTGTATTTTGTTGTTGACTTCTACATAATATATTGGGCCACTTTTGGAGTGGGAATTTTCTCCTGAAAAGATTTTCCCCACGTAAATCACTGTGTTGCAGTATGCATGCTATTTATGTTAAGTTTTCGTAGTTGTTATAAAGATCTGCAAAATGTTTTCGCATTACCATCCTTTCAAGCTTAGTGTAGGAAGTTGGTCCACTACCTTAACTTCCTTTCATAAGATGGGTTTCAGGACCCCAAAGATTTTGAAGGATTCTATGCTATAGTAGTCAATGGGTATACTCTTTCGTTCAACCAAAGGATTCGACAGATGGAGTTGACTCTGGATGGGCATAAGATGCAGGATGAATTCCATGTGATTGGCATTAGGGACATAGTGTTAGTTTTGGGAGTGCAAGGGTTGCACTCACTTGGAAAATATACACAGAACAACCAAACCATGGAGTTTAAGTTCAAATTTAATGGGAAGGAAGTAGTTCTTCGTGGCCTTTCCAATAAGGGCCCTATGATGGTTTCAACCAAGAGGATGGAGACAGCCTTTCGTAGAGATCTAGTGATGTGGGCAGCTAAATGCTTGATTACAGATATAAGTTCATCGAAGGATGGGAGATCCTACAATGTTGATATCCAATCCATCTTGGATAAGCATAGCAAGGTATTTGGTGATAATCCTCCTAGTTTACCGCCAAATAGGGGCTTTTAGCATGTGATTGAGCTTAAGGAAAGAGCAAAACATGTCATCAGTACTCCTTATCAACATCCTAAGAAGTACAAGGAAGAGATTGAGAAGGCAATTAAGGAATTTATTGGGCTTGGGGCACATACAACCTAGTTGCAGCCCATTTGCCTCATCCATCGTGTTAGTGAAGAAAAAAGATGGGACTACGAAGATGTGCATTGATTATAGAGCCCTCAACAAAAGGACAATCAAAAACCACTACCCCATACCCACGATCGATGAGTTGAATGATGAGCTTCATTATGCAACGTATTTCTCCAAGATAGACCTACGATCAAGGTATCATCAAATTAGGGTAGATGAGGATGTGCACCAAACAACTTTAAGGCATCACTATGGGCATTTTGAGTTCTTGTCATGCCCTTTGCATTGACCAATGCACAACCCAAGTTTCAATCTTGCATGAATCGAATATTTATTTTGCAATTGAGAAAATGTGCTAGTATTCTTTTATGACATCTTAATCTTTAGTAAAAACCTGGAATGATTTAAGGCACATAGATGAGGTACTTAGCATATTGGAGCAGCATTCATTATGTGCCAAGGTATCCAAATGTGAATTTGGCTTGACTGAAATACTATATTTGGGATTCAAGATTAGTGCCCAAGGGATTAGCCTAGACAAAGGAATTTGACACATTTGTGAGGACTTGTGGGACTTTCAGCTACTATAGGAGATTTGTTAAGGGGTTCTCACAATTTGCAGCCCCAACAGATTTAAAGAAGAGAGGAGCCTTCTAACGGAGCCCTTCAGCACAAAGAGCTTTTGACAAGTTCATGTCTTGTTTCGGCTATTCCTGATTTCTCACTTTCTTTTGTCCTAGAATGTGATGCTTCAAGAGGGGATTGGAGTAGTATTGATGTAGAATAGGCTCCCCATAGCATTTGATAGTAGGAAACATAAGGACATAGGGAGGAGTTTCTCCATCTATGACAATGAGATGTTGACCATCATGCACACACTAGCCAAATTCAGACGGTACTTGATTTGTGGGAAGTTCATGGTAAAAACAGTTCATATAACTTGAAATTTTTCCTCAATCAAAAGGATTTGAATGATAGGCAGCAAAAATGGGTGAGAAAGTTACATGCCTATGATTTTGACATGGAGTACAGTATGGGGAAGAACAATGTGGTGGTCAACGCACTCTCTAGGAAACCTTATTCTATCCAATGACTGATATATCTGCTGATTAGAAGGCTTCCATTATGGCTGAATATGCTAAGAATACAAGTGCTAATGACATTTTGGATGTGAAGGTGCAAGATGATAGGTACAAGGTGGTTGATGAGCTCATCCTCTACAAAGATCGAGTGTATCTTGTTCCCGAATCCAAGGTGAAGAAAATAATTTTAAGGCCATATCATGACACCACTTGTTGGACCTCCAAGTTTCTACCAGTCATACAAGCAAGGAAGGGAGCGTTTTTCATGGAAGGGGCTCAAGGGGGATGTGTTGAGGCATGTCAGGGAGTGTATGAGTCGTTAACAAAACAAAACAAAGCATGTTCTCCCAGCTAGTTTGTTGCAGTCCTTACCCATTTCAAGTCATAAATGGGAGAGTATCTCCATGGATTTCATTGCAGGACTTCCAGAAGTGCAAGGTAAGGATTGTATCTATGTGGTGGTTGATAGCTCACTAAATATGCTCATTTCCATGCTATTTCTTCAAAATACAAGACTTCACAAGTTGCTAATCTATTCTTTAGAGAAACTTTTAGACTTCATCTGTTGCCTAGGAACATTGTGAGTGATAGGGACAGCGGGTTCATCGGTTTGTTTTGGCGGGAGCTATTTAGTTTGACATGTACAGAATTGACCCCAAGTACTAGTTATCATCCCAAACTGAGGGAAAACAAAAATTGTGAACAAATGGATGGAGGGATACTTGAGAAATTATGCTATGGGGCAACAAACAACATGGGTCAAATGGCTGCACCTTGGGGAGTATTGCTACAATTCATGGACTTTATTCTTTCAAACGGTAGAGTTCCTAGGGCAAGAGATGTGGTGCAGCAGAGCATGGACATTTTTTATGCTCTCAAAGACAACTTAAAACAGGCCCAAAACCAGAAAAAGACATGTTGATTGCCACCATATAGAGAGGGCTTTTGAAGAGGGAGACATGGTTTTCTTGAGGCTACAACCATTAAGGGGAGTGGTGCAACGAAGTTGAAGCCATGATCATATGGACCTTATAAGGTCATAACGAGGATTAGTGAGGTTGCGTACGATCTGGAATTTCCATTACCACCAAGTAGGGCAAAAACCTTGCCTGAATCTTAATCTTTCTGTCATCAACATGAGCGATAATTCAATTACCTTACATCCATGCCATCGCAAGTCCTGTAGCAGCTTAAGCCTAATTTTTGCTTGCAAAACTGACAGTACACAGGAGTTGCAGTGAACAGGTCAAAGATCAAGTTGGATCATATATTGAGGTCAATCACACCACACCAGCACCATCAATCAGCAAACCAGCATCACATATCTACAAACTATTTCTAGCAAATTGATCACTAATCAATGGGCGGTTGCAAGTAGGAGTGGCGCCACTTACAAGGGCACATATCGTCAATTCATCAACCACCATAGTCGCCAGGCAGAGTAGATCTGACATCATATTCTTGATGTCTACGACTACATTTGGAATTATACAATCTCAATCTAAGAGATTAGGTTCAGTGAATTTCAATGATATAATAAGTAAATCGCAGTTGTAAACTTGCTGCTCTTGTAATAAGGTTGCTATTGAAAATAACTGTTACTTCTATTGAATCACTGTGTGTTTCCTGCACATAAACTACTCTATTTTCCTGTTCACTGGAATCTGAAATATCTAGTGTATGTACATTATTTGGATTATCACTTTTAGACTAGGGATTACATATATTTTCCTGTGATATAGTGATCTGTAACATCTGAAATTTATATTTTTTGGGCGATCATTGTTTTTGGTGCTGGAACATTACATGTCTACAATAGGATTCATTTTTAAATGCCTTGTATATTGTTCAAATTTTGATCTTATCACCAAACTCAGTAGTCAGCTCATACTCAAGCCAATTAGTCAGCTCATACTCAAACCAATTACCCTCAAAATACCTTGGACAGTCATTGTCTTCTACAAGCAAAACTTCTTGAGTTGAACAATAAACAAAGATTCAAACCATAAAGCATCACAAATTTGCAATGCAATGTAACAATAATGCTACATGACATGCAATCTGAATAAAATATTAAAATCATTTGCACAATGATTTTTCAATTTTTACATCAGAAAACAAAAATTCACTATTTCTTAGGCATGCAAGCTTTCTGAGAAAAGCTTCTGCAATAGCCAAACCCCTTGTTTTTCTCATATCTTTATTTGCAATTTTTAGTGATATTGTTGTACTCCTTGGTCACACCCTTTATCTCGACATCTTATTTTAGCAGTGCACACCCTTATCTTCAAAAGGTGAGTTCCAACTCTCCAACATGACTTTGCTATCTTGTGATTCTAGCACAGCCATAAGCACAATTACCACACATGCTAGTCTATTCTCATCCAGCTAATACTAACTTTCATTTGCATTTGCCCTCAGCTAGTAATTAACTTTACAGCATGCAACTGCTGTCCCTGAAAGCACAATAAGGCTATAATATGGTTTAATTCAATAACTTTGCACTAAAGTGGTTCTTGTCTCTCAACACACCTAATGCGTGCCATTGTATTTTTTTAAGTTGAATAAGGATGATAACTGAAATATAGTTACCATGGGAACTCAAAATCCAATACCTTTGATTCAACTCCTCTGAATAAATTAACAAAATTAAAGCAATAAAATATAGCAAGAGAAATGATACAGCTCCTTTACTTGGGCAGTTACACCAAGTATCCTGGTTCAAATATTGGATTAATGATTATATTGAATCTGGATAAGAACAAAACAATAAAATAACTATTAATATCTCTATAGATTAAATTGAAAGCTCTTCGATGATGCCAATTATGTGCATACAACTAAAATACAATTTGTAAGTTCTTCAAAGCTTTGCTTCAGCTAATGAAAAAATTGGTCAAAACAAAGGCTACCACCAATTCTGTTTCAAATTGGACAAAACTTGAAAAATACACATAAATAATGCATTCATTGATTTCAATGAGATATTGATCATCTGAAGTTCCCAATCTTGAATCCTTATAGACTATTTTGCTTTTAATACAATTAAAGAATTTGAGAGGATTTTCTCTTCAGGAAATTGAAATTATACTAACATAGTAACATCCATACACAAGCAAATAGAATCAAGGAAGTAACGACATTAGTCAGGAACAACAGCCAACAGAAGCACATAAAAGGAGCATCTACCTAAAGAAAAAAAACAAAGGCTAAAAAGAATTGCACTAGATACAAAGATGCAATCTATGTGTTATGGTTTAGCAATAAGATGGAGAAACTGTAGAACTAGAAACAATGATACGTGTTAAAACCTGCTCAGATTGTTCCCTGTTGTGCCATGTTACACTAAGAATCAGAAACAATGTACTTGTAAACTTCCAAAAGCAGGTCTCAGAAATGGCAAGAACATCTTAAAACTCTTAGAAACGTTATTAGAAATATTGGAAACTCCTAGATTCGGCATTAGAAACTTGGAATGCTCCAGAAAGCTAGAGTCCAACATAGGGAAATCCTGATAAATGAATAAATTGTAACAAATGTTTTGAAATTTGCTGGATAAAAGTTAACAATGTGTAGGAAAAATTCGATGCTTGTAACATACTGTTGGCCATACGTATGAGTGAGATGACAAAGATGCTTAGCTATGTCAATTCAATTTGATAACATAGGAAATGGCCTCCAACTAGCTAGAGCAAAAGGAGACTACTTTCACAGCGTGCCATGTCTCTTCATTGATGAGGGGTAGTGTTTGGCTAGTATCTCAGAGAAAAAAGGAAAGTTGGAGTTATGCAGTTATTCTGTAAAAATCCTCCTTTCTGGGTGTGACATAACCCAATGAACCAGGCCAGGTGCATCCCTAGCGTATCCGAAGGAAGAGATCAGTCTGTCTCACAAAAGTTACCTTGTAAGGGAAATTTACTTAATTCTTAAGTCTTGTCTTAGGACCATGGAGGGAATCGAAACAATCACAAAAATAAAAGCATGTAGTAAACAAGAAGCCAAATTATTAAAGTTTAAATCCTATGTTCAATGAAAATTATAGGACTTTTACGAAACGAACCTAAAAAGTTAAAAATATGAGCTGATTAAGATAAGTTGCCGTGAATCACTACGTATCACAGTTCACGAGAGATGCCTCGTGGTGAATGACATGGGATATTAAACATCCCAAGCAGTTAATTCAATAAATATCCAATAACGTTAGAATACCGAAACCCTAGATATGACAATGCAAATTAAGAATGAATAAATCAAACAATTGAATCTTGTACTGAATGGGAACTAATTGGAAAAGAACATAAAACTCACTGCCGAAGGTGTCGTTGGCCATACAGAGGAAGGTGATTCCATCGGCCCTGAGAATGTGGAAGATATGGCGATCCTGCGAAAAACAGAGGCGACTCTCTCCCTGCGAAGGAGGAAGCGGCAGCTTCTCCATTATTCGCCTCGCCACCGCGCCGACATTTCCTCCCACTGCACTGAACTCCGCCAGCACAACAGTTCCCCTCGCCACCACCGCATATACAATCGCCATTTCCCTCTATAAAACCCCAATCAAAAGCACACAATGGCGATTCATGAAGTAAACGTTTCAATTCATTTTTCTAATATTCAATCGAATTGGTATTCGATTTGATTCAAATAGGAATACGAAACCTTTGATTTCCTGGATCGAACAGGATTTGATAAAGATTGTTTCTTCCGATTCAGCTGCACGGATAAGTTGAGTTTCCGATGAATTGAGGATTTTTATTTTTATTTTTATTCTTATTTTTTAATTGTAAACAACGAAGAGAACGCGACAAATATGTCTGCCATCCCAAAAATTATTTGGCAAAACCGAGAAGAATTCGGTTTGAGAAGGAAAAGATTTATATTTTTTAAATAAATTAAATCTGGCATGTTTGTTGGCATTTATATTTTTTCAGTGAGTTTGAGTTGGTACCCACGTGGCTGGTGCGGTCAGTCGAAGTTCAAACCAAGCACTCCAGCTTATCGTCTACCTAATACTCAGCATTCAAATTTGTATTTATTAATTAACTGAAATTTAGAATATAACTGGCATGCACATTTTATTGTATTTATTTACTAGTACTCATATCAAAAAGGATGTGTAATGTAAGTTACTTAAAATATTGGAAAGTGTTTTGTATAGATGATCCACTTTATATTGATATTAATATCGTACAATCTAACTATAATTATAATTAGTATATTTAGTACATAGAAAGATATCATATTTGTTTATTATTTTACATAAAAAATAATTATATTATTATATTATAATTAATATTAATTTATTATTATATTATGATATTGTAATCAATATTATATTATTATTAAGATATTATTATATTTTAATGTTTTTTATATTTATTATTATAGTATGATGAAGATAAATAGAATTGATTAATAATTAAATTCGGGAGAAAATAAATAAAATATTTTTTTAGTTGTTCATGCATTTATTTTAATTTAGGTTATTTAAAGTTATTTAAGTTATTTTTATTTAAGTAATGGTAAAACTAGTATACCTATCTTTAGAGAAATAAAGGTAAAGTACACCTAAAGATATTATATTTGTTTATTATTCCATGTAAAAAATAATTATATTGTTATATTATAATTAATATTAATTTATTATTATATTATGATATTGTAATCAATATTATATTATTATCAAGATATTACTATTTTTTTATATTTATATTAAACTCTTCACCAAAGCAAAAAAATCTAGTAAGACTAATTATTATTATTATTATATTATCATATATTTCTATTATTATTATTATTATTTTATTTTGACGAAGTTAACTATTAATATGATGGAGATAGATAAAATTGATTAATAGTTAAACTCAGAGTGAGTGGTAGTTGAGAGGAGAAAATAAATAAAATATTTTTTTTGTTTTTTTATTCATTTATCTTAATTTAGGTTATTTAAAGTTATTTAAATTATTTTTATTTAAGTAATAATAAAACTATTTGTAATTATGATGGGTGTCAATTTTAATCACACATATCTATTAATACGTCTTTCGGCATAACTAGTTGTAATTATGATGGGTGTCAAATTTAATCACAAGGGGGTTTTAACCTCACATATCTATCAATCCATTATGTGAGTATTAATATGCCTTTTGGCGTAAATATTTATTATATTAATATAATAATTATATTGAAATAATGTTTTCAAATGTGTAGTGTCACAGTTAAAACATTTTGTTGGTGAAGTGACCACCGAGGTTTCAATTCTTGTTTGGGTCACCTCACCGATTCATAGCTTCGGATTATAATACAATAGTAATATTAAATCATTATATATTATTATATTGTATTTTTATTTTTTTGATTGGTAATAATAGTATATTTTATTTATTTAAAATATTGACATTACAAAGTTTACACCATCAACTAAAATTGGTTGGCCATTAAACCAAAAGCCAGTACACCCCTCGCCCTTCCCAAACCCAACCCCCCACTCCCCCACAACCTTCAACTACCATGAAACCCTTACCCACCAAAACACTACCATGCAAAAAGCATTACAAGCCAATAACCATTACAGAGATTCATCCACATGTGAACCCTAGAAACTACTCAGCACCATCACCCTACCACCTTGGGGGACAAAGACACAAAAACCCCCATTACATCAAATTCAAAATGTAAGGACCCGCTAGTCCTGACCTTTATTAAATTGTCACAATTAAATCCTAATTAAATCTAACATATATTTATACAAATGAATACAAATTAGCATTAACACAAGTGCAAGATTTTAACGTAAGATAATTAACATGCATGTGTAAGAAAGATAATGATGAAGTAAAGATAAAATAGATGTCAACATGCATGTAGAAACTAAGAAATAACCTGAAATTTTGATGATTATTGCAAACCCATTGTTAGTGTGCATATGATTACAATAAATTTATCAAACTTAAGTTAACATCATGAAACCATCCACCCTAAGCATTAAGCATTCACAAATGAAACAATAGAAAACAAACCCAAAGAAAACACATAAGCAATGACTCACACACATGATGTTAGTAGGTTAGTGGGTTAGTGGTTTTTCCTTTCTTTTTTGTTAGTACATTTACATGGTGACTTCATGTCGCATTTATGACACTAGACCTCATAGGTCCTTTGCATAGCTTACGTAGCTCATATAACTTACTCATGAGACCACGTGGATCATTACATCATAAGTGCAGTCATAAATTATTACAATGATATGATAGTCCATAGGACTTTACAATGCCATAATTATGAATCTATTGGGTGAAAATTTTGTAAACTTGTAAAGGGTTACAAAAAGAGTGTTTCATGACAACACTCGGGATAATATCTCTCAGAAGGCAAGATACGCTCCCTCCTAATTATAAGGGAAGGCTCCCCCTTTCTATTGTAATTATTCTACTTTCTTTTACCTGCTAACTTTACACTAATCAAAGGTACAACAACAAGTTAGTTCTCTTTTTTCAGAACCAGTTCCATCTAATTCTCTTTTAAGAATAGACTTTTCCCTTAATTTAAATAACTTGAAAACTTGCAATAATACTTAAACTAATTATTTTGGAAAGTAAAGTGTCCATGAAAGAACAAAGTCTCCCGTTACTTTCTTTTTTTCTAAAAATGACCTAGGGACGAGAACTCACACACTTAAAAACTCAAAGATTCTCTTTGTGTGTTATAACTCCTATCAACCATTGTAACCCAAATATATTGTTATCTCAAAGACTGACAGATATATTGAAAGATATTCTACTCTAACTAGATAGTATGTGCAGCACAAAGACTTCACTTTCTATCTTTTCAAATTTAACTCGAGGGATAATTTGCAAAAGCATAAAGACTTGAAACAATATTATCTTAACCAGATTCCAATTATTAAATCTTCAAAGTAACTCAAAGATTTCTTGTAAAAATATAAAGTTTTTCAATATATATCACTAATAACTTTCACCAACTTTAATCAGATGAGATAATATGATACTAAATGACATAAGAACATCATTATCACACAAAGATTGAATTCAAAACAAAGTTTGAATGCCAAGCTTCAATCCTTCTTGATTCAATTGTAAATTCACAAAAAGAACACAAGGTCTCAATTTGTTCTTCACTTGGGCAGAGTTTTGTTGCATAAAACAAAGATGCAAAAATATCCTTATTACAATAAAAAAAAAACCCTCATATATATAGAAGAGGGGTGTTGCATGAAAATAGGAAAATATAACTAATTCTATGACTAAGTCAAAAGAAGAGTTTGATTTGACTTAGGACTTGTGCAATTGACAGGTGTACAAGAGCAATTACAAAAAGACACTTGAAGTGTCGCTGGATAAAACGAAAAGCCATTGGAGAATCATGAAAATGACCAAGTGTCACTTTCCTTAGGTAGAATTCTTCTCTTGAAATTATTCAAATTTATGGAAAGCATGCTTCAACTGAAATCCATTAGGTCCCTGAGTATTACTGGTGATGATCTTGACTCTAGTAATGGAATCCTCTAAATCAATACACCATTTCTTATGCTTTCTCATAATAGTATCTAAGAAATCCATGACAAATTGAAGGTCAACCAATTTATCAATCGAGGATAAAGAGAAATCCTCTCTGTCAACTTAAGTAGTTACAAGTAAACTGAATTCTTTAATGATCTCATCTACTAGTAGAACTTTCCCATCCTGATCAAGGAACATAAATGGGATTTCTGAAACCTTTGTAGCAATCTCTTCCTTCTTGTCAACACATTCCTTCAAAGCCTTCCTCATATCTTTGACTAGACGTTCAATAATGTTCATTGTGTGTTCTAAGGCTTCTCGCTAATCCACATACAAGTGTCGTGAAGGAATAACATTATTCTGTATGAGTTCATAAGGATCATAATCTTCAAATTTCAACCAAGCCTCAAAGTCTCTTTCTTGTGTTTCAAGCTCCTGGGAGAAGACCTCTATAGTGTTATCTATCTTTTTCCTAACGGTATCAAGGTTATTGATGATGGTACTAGTTGAACCTATGACTCGTGTGCCTTGAATCAAAATACACTCCATCCATTATGCCACATCTCTACTACGAGATGCCACTTGCTCAACTCTTTTAACTGTTAGGATTCCCAAAGATATTGAGAGGGGGGGTGAATCAGTATATAACCGGTTAATGAATTTACTTGATTTAAAACATGTAAAGCATATCAATATTGTGTACCGGTAAATCAAAATTAATGCAGTAAACAAGAAAAATAATAACCACATGAAGAGCACACCATAACACAGCAGTTTAACGAGGAAACCCGGTGTGAGAAAAACCTCGATGGGATTTGTGACCCACAATATTCACTTACTGGCCAATAAGGGAATATTATTGCTACAATAGGGGCCTGCACATGCAGGAAGGCTAAGTGCCTAGAGCTCACTGCTCAATTACAAAAGGAAGTCATACTGACTTACAAAAATGGATTATAATAATCCAATGTCTTGTACTGCTTCAAAATAGCATCTGCTATGCCAGATCCAGTACCGGTTTTAGCTCTGCTTCATACATAAACCATTAACTTATAATTCGCATATTAGGTCTGCCTAATTTCACCTCTTCATTCATTTTCAAATGTTCTATAATGATCTCATACATATATGAGTCATCTTACAACTCGCCATGTCAGCTTACAATGATTTTACAATTAATTACAAAATATATTACAAATAAAATTCATGTCGGCCTGGGTGCCGGTATCCTTTCTTTCACTGTCGGTGTTCTGTGTGCCGGTGTAGAGTTTGTCAGTGTCGGTGCCGGTATAATTGTCTTGCTGGTATCATATGATTGCAAGGTTGCCATCAATGACAAAACCTTCAATCACCTACAATTTCTCATTAGAGTGTGCATTTGCCAACAATCTCCCCCTTTGGCATTGATGGCAACACTCATGAGAAAAATCCAAAAAGTGTCGTCCAAAAAGAATTTGCCAAAATTGTCTTTACCAAAAACTATCTTACCCAAAACTATGTGCCAAATCATATGTGCTCCCCCTGAGTGATGGTGTCTTTTGCTAATCGTTTTTCTCATTTCCACTACTCCCCCTTTGGCATCACTGACAAAGGTTGTCAAAGTGTCAACTAAGTGTGGTTTCCAGCTTCGTCTCTGTAACTGGTTGGTTACAATCTAAAAAAGGTCTGCCAATACCAGATTCAGGCTCTCAGTGAACCGTTCGCTGTCCTTTAATGTGGCCTCTGTCCTCTGAATTGTATCGGTGAGGTGTTGCATTTGTTGTTCCAGTGTCTTCTGTCCTTGAACCAATGCCTCAGATATCTCTTTTCTCAAGGAGGCGAGGTAGTCCAATTTTGGACTAAGTCTCCATTTCAAATCTTTTGCCTTTTCTTTTATTCTTTCCTTCTCTCTTTCAGATTTTTGAATTTCCTCCTCAAAACTTGTTATTTTTTGCTCAAAAACTGATAATGGTTCAGATGAATTAATGAAATTGTTAGCTAATTTATTTATTTCTTCCTATACCATACTGATCTTCTTGTCTATATCTACTGTCAAAAAGTTTGTTTTACATGTATCTCTGTACAACTTTTTAAATTCTTTTAGTGTTTTACATAGTGCCGGTAAAAGAGTGTCAAATTGTCTCATGCACTTCTTTATTTCCTCTTCAGAGAATTTATGTTTTTCTTTCTCAATTTTCTCTTTGAATGCTTCCTCATTTATTTGTTCGACTGTCACAATGTTGTCAGTAATATACTTAGACAATGTGTCAAGTTGATTTAAAGAATCTTTATTATCCACATTACACTTGGGTGCTATCATTTTCAAAATTGGGATTGTATCATCAATAGCTTTGTATGCTTGTGCACTGCACTCTGTTATTTTCTTGATTGAATCCAATAGAACTTTTGTCACATTTGTTGGTCTGAACTCTACCATGGAAGAACCAACAATCTGTATTCTATCAGTGTGAGTAACTTCTTTGCTTGTAGTAACCTCTGGTAGGTCAGTTTGTGTTTGCATTTCTCTAAGCAAAGGTTTGGGTTTCTCAGCTATTGTCGGTGGCATTGTCTCTGCATAAACCTGTTCCTGTGAGGGAGCCTATTGCTTTGTCTGTTTCTCAGTGTTGTCCACTGTTGGTTTTTCTTTTGTGTTGCCTGTTGTCGGTGGCTCAGTAGATGAATCATTATGTACATCTGTGGTCTTTTCCTTTCCAGTGTCCGGGGTCACTGTAATGTTTTCTACCAGTGGCTCTGTTGCCACATTTGATTTCCCAGTTGATTCTTTATCCATCACAATATTGAATTTCTGAGTGTCAATGTTCATTGTATATAACACCTCAAAATCAGGATTTGGATCCTCATGTGGTGTGTCCATACTCTCAGTAGCCGGTTGATTGTCAGTAGTAACTACCGGTGGAGTATCTAGAGGCAGTGGGGATAAGTTGTTTGTTATTTTTATACTGGGTGGTCCACCAACCTTACCTTTTCCCTTATCCTTTTGATATACCTTGATGGGTTTAGGTTTTTGATACTCTTCCTGTTTCTCTTTTTCTACCAAGAATATGTCCCATGCATCAGCTATTTCTTTTGTTACCTCATTCACTCTTCCTGCCATCAGTGCTACATGTCAGTGAGCAGTTGAAAATATTGACCGGTTAACCTCGAAGGTTAATTGATCTATCTCCTTAGGTGAGTTAACAAGATGCACAGCAAGTAGTTTTTCAATCTTTATTTTCTTATCAAGCTCAATAATAGCTACTCTTCTAGCTTATAGTCTATTATATAGATCTATCGGTATTTCATCAACAACTTGCATCAAAAAATTCTTGTAAATATCTAAGTGTAAGATTACACTGTTCTCTACTTTCTCCTTGTCGTCAGCTGATAGTGTGTCATATAATTTGTTAATGTTTTTCAGTTTTCCATGCTCTGTTATTTCATTGAGAAGTTTATCAATGGGAGCAATAGTTTGTTGAGTCTTCTTCTTAGGGATCATCTTCTTTTTCTTTGGAGTCAGTTTCATTGTTGGGGGCCTCACTGCTTGTTGCTTTTGTCTTGTTTTTCTATGAGAAGGTGAGGTTACCAGTGAAGTTTTTCTCTTTCTTTCAACTCTTTTGAATTTAGCTGGTATGTCACTCTCAGAGGAAGTTGCAATCGGTGACAAATGAACTTCCGGTTGAAGTTCTTCCAGTTCACTCTCCTTAATATCGGTTTGTCTTAATACATCTTCCTTGATAGCTTTTTCCTGTTGGGTTCCTTTTCTAACAGTTGCCTCAACCTTCTTAACCCTTTTTCTTGATTGAATTTGGCTTTCTATTGTTTCAACACTGCCAAAAACTTTTTCTTCAAGTTCCTTTGGAGCTTCTAGGAGGGGTTTTGCATAAGTTTCTATTATGTTGTCATCAGTTTCATACCCCATTTTAGTTACCCAGATGGTTCTAGGAATAACTGCCTCCATCCAAATTTCATCCTTCTTTATCATAAAACAGATTTCATCCTTATATTTGTCCACAATTGCTTGTAACAATCTAACTCTAGTTTTCATTCGGGCCTTTAATGCCTGAAAATACTCATTTATGTTCTTTTCCCCATTCTCTCCCATGTTGTTCAGTAAATCTAACAATTGTTTGCCTACCGGTATATCAAAACCAAAAAATTTAATACCAATACCGGGTACTTGTTTGGTTATGTACAACATCAGACAAACAAGTAGGTTTCCAAATCTGAATGTTCCCTTTTTGTCTTTCTTTATCTTTCCCAAATTATCGATCAGTTCATCTTTAAGCCATTCACACACATCTATTCTTGCATTATCTTTTACCATATCATAGGCACTTTTAATGCATAGGCTAGAGACTGAGTTTAACTTATTTGCATGTGTAGTTTTGTAGCCTAAGATCATACTGATAAATTTGACATTGATATTCGTTACATCATTTGCCCTAAGTGATCTCTTATCAAATGTTGCACCAGTTAGGTCTATTAGTGTGTCATTTGAGACTCTCTTGGTTTTGTCAGGTCTGTTACCGATGGAAGGTAACCCTGTTACAGCTTTGACAGCTTCTTTAGTAATCTTGTGAATAGAGTCCAACCAAAAGAATTCACCATGAGCCCTGCTTAGCATAATTCTTATGATATTCTTGGGAAAATTTGGGATACTAAGAATTTCCGTAAAACCTAGGGTTTCTATTATCTTGTGTTCAGTTTTCACATTTCCGGATTCATCACAAATTTCATATTTATACATGTTTTTTATTTCATCATCACCCAATTCCTCTATATGACAATGTATATACATTCTAGGTTTTTCAGCATAAACTACTCCCTTAGGGATTTTAGAGAATGCACCAATGTTATCATCTATCTTAGCAATTTCGAGAACCAGTTTGAAGACGGGTCTAGGGCGCTTAACTACCTCAACAATGGTAGGGTTTGGAATGAATTCAGGAGTAGATGAAGAAGCCATGGTTATAAATACCTTTATCTACCTTAAGGAATGATTGCTTGATGAATTGCTTCACTAAGGGTGCCTTCGCTGGGAAATTTTTGCACTCTCAAAGATTTGAATGCTCGGTGAATGAAAAATGGAGCCAAAATACTTGCTTTATAATGTTATTTCCGCCATCTATCACATTTAATGCTTGTCGGTTAAGTAATGACTTAACTTATCTGTCGGTATAGAAGTAATTTCAACTTCTTACCATCAACCGAGGGAATAATAGCATGTTTTTCACTTAGTTGCTAAACCCTCAAAGGATTTTCCTTCAGTTAGATGAAGAGTCTCCTGTCGGTGGAGTGTTACTCTATTTTGCCGGTGGAGGAGTATTCACATCAACATTTTGATCTGACTTTCTGATCCATTGTTTTGAGAATTCTTGCTTTACCTCTTCAACATTTTCTTTACCTTTCAAACTAGGACCTTTGTTATTTGTCAGTGAGGACTTGCTTCTACAAAATTTAGCAATATGTCCAATCTTGTTACAGGCATAACAAGTCACATTGTTTTTTCTGAATAGCTTTCCCATATCCTATGTCGGTATGTGTTCTGCATTGATTAGATAAATGTCCAAATCTTCCACAAACATAACATCTTACATTCATTCTGCAATTTTCTAAATTATGACCAACTTTGTTGCATTTGGAACATTGACCGGTGGGTGTATTAGTGCTTTGATAATTTTTAGATCTACACTGATTTGCTATATGACCATACTTGTTACAATTAAAGCATTTGCCATTAAATTTATAAGCATTTGGTTGCCTTACCGATTTGCTATGATCATGTGTGTTTGCAGTACCGGAGCTTTCACCAACTTCAAAGCTAAGGCCATTAGTGTCACCATTAGGTTTCTGATTCTTTAGCATGTCACCAAGTTCTTCTGAGCTTTTCTTGAATTTCTCCTTGTGTTGATTTGCAGTAGCTAGTTCTCTTTCCAAGATTCCTTTATGTCTCATGAGTTCATTTGAGTCATTTTGTGTATGCATCAGATCTGTCTTCAACATATCATTTTCATGACTAAGTCTTGTGTTTTGATTTGCAACATCATTCAGTCTTCTAGTCAAGTCTTCTTCATTTTTCTTCCTATCTTCAATTTCTTTATAAAATCTCACGGTCATATCCTGCATCTCATTCTGTGTGGTACTGTTTTCTTGTCTTAGCTTGTTTACCAGATCATTAAGAGTTTCCTTTTCATCATTCTCATTCTGCATTTTTTCACAAAGTTCTCTTCTCTTATTTCTTGCAATGGTAAGATTTTCTTGAAGTGCTTGAATATTGTCCTGAGCAGCCTTCAGATCATCTTCAAGTTTGATATTCTTCAACTTTTCTGCATCATAGTCTGAAAGAGTTGTTTCCAATTGTTTCTTCAAGTTTTCCATCTCTACCAGTGTCAAGGTCTTCCTCAAGCTGTTAGACTTCTGAAAATAGAGGACCAAGCTTTGATACAAATTGTTAGGATTCTCAAAGATACTGAGAGGGGGGGGGGTGAATCAGTATCTAACCGGTTAATGAATTTACTTTATTTAAAACATATAAAGCATATCAATATTATGTACCGATAAATCAAAATTAATGCAGTAAACAAGAAAAACAATAACCACATGAAGAGCACACTATAACACAGTAGTTTAACAAGGAAACCCGGTGTGAGAAAAACCTTGGTGGGATTTGTGACCCACAATATTCACTTACTGGCCAATAAGGGAATATTACTGCTACAATAGGGGCCTGCACATGCAGGAAGGCCAAGTGCATAGAGCTCACTGCTCAATTACAAAAGGAAGTCATACTAACTTACAAAAATGGACTATAATAATCCGGTCTTGTACTGCTTCAAAATAGCATCTGCTATGCTAGATCCAGTACCGATTTTAGCTCTGCTTCATACATAAACCCTTAACCTATAATTCGCATATTAGGTCTGCCTAATTTCACCTCTTCATTCATTTTCAAATGTTCTATAATGATCTCATACATATATGAGTCATCTTACAACTCGCCATGTCGGCTTACAATGGTTTTAAAATTAATTACAAAATATATTACAAATAAAATTCTTGTCGGCCTGGGTACCGGTATCCTTTCTTTCACTGTCGGTGTTCTGTGTGCCGGTGTAGAGTTTGTTGGTGCCAGTGTCGGTATAATTGTCTTGTCGGTATCATATGATTGCAAGGTTGCCATCAATGACAAAACCTTCAATCACCTACAATTTCTCATTGGAGTGTGCATTTGCCAACATTAACAACCTACTCATTCAAGGAAGAAGTTATCAGTTCAATAGTCTCATAAGACTTATTTACCTTGATCAAGATCGAAGTGAGTTGCTTGATCCTTGCTTTGAGTTGATCTTTCTTAACCTTGTCTTCATCATATCTGGCAACAAGAGCTTCCAAAGCCGATACTGCATCTCTTGAAGCAGAATCATGAGTCTATTTTTCCAGCTCAACCCTCTGAATAGTATAATCAGTAGCATGTACTTGACCATTAATTGCACATTGGGGAGGAACAACAATCTCAAGATATTTGTTCTTATCCTTATCGACCTGAACTCTTGATAGAGTCTTAGCTTTCTTGGTAGTTTTAGATTTGACAGGAACAAGTTGACTGAAATTAAAATCTTTGGGGGAAATAGCTTACTTCTTCCTTTTGAGGGCATTAGAAAATAACCAAGGTGGCAAGGTAGAATCATCTTCCCCACCAACCACCACATACTGGGAATGATTGATAGAATCCTGAACAGTTATTGTCACAAAAGGAGAAGCTATGGTGATCACATTGGTGGGATTTTCTAATGAAGATTCATTTGACCTAGGAGTTGGCTCATTGATGAACTTATCAAAATCATCTAATATAGATATACACTCCGGACAATGTGGGAAAAGCCGATAAAACATTCTCAATATTATCACGGGGTGTCTCTAGGGCTGACTCACTAGCACTTGTGGAAGATAGATGACTAATACTTGATGAAACAACACTTCCAAATATCAGAGGCTCGGGATCAGAAGTAGACACAAGAACTTGCAATGTAGATGAAGGAGAAGATACCTAGAGTAAAGGTTCATCTGTTTGTGGCAACTCTTCTACATTCAACTCATCTTGTTCCTAATCACCCTCTTGTTCATCAACCAACTCTTCATCGATAAGTTCACCCTCCTCCTAATCATTTGCTGCATCCAATTTTGATATCTCCTGAACATTAGAACTTGAAGGCTCTCCCTAAGATTTACATTTCTTGGATCCAACTGTGAATTTTAATTTAGGAGCTTTTGCTAGAATCACAACATCTTGTTTGTTCTTTGTTCTTATCTCATATCTCTTTCCCATTGGGCCAGCAGTGTCATCATCAGAAACATAGGAGAAAGGTTTTAGGAGAATACCATGCAAACATAACCAAATATTAGTATTTGTGAGAATACTCTGAAAAACATGCTCTAATGGAAATACACTCCTTTTGCAACCATTGAATAAGAGGGAAGGGAGTAGAATAAACCCTGTTCTTTTCATATAAATGATCCAAGATATCACCATCCTCTTCCAAATCATTAGGAACATCAACAATACCAAAGTTCTTAATTTTCCCAATTGTCAAGTGGTAATAATCAAGTTTCCTTATATTATGCTTGGATCTACAATTAGCCCAAACATCTTCTATCCGATGAACATGAACATAGACCTTCTTCAGTTTGTTTCTCATACCCCTATAGTCAAAATCCTTCCTAGCTTTGAAGAATCTCACAGTGACTCTTCTCATCTCATCCTCCATAGCTCTGGCCTTGAAAATAGAATTGATAGAATATCTCCCAATAGAGATAGAGAATTTCAAACCTGTCTTATGAGTACCAGATTGGGACTCGTGTACTACATTCAACTAACGAGCAAGCTCCATTAGCATAATCTTGTCAGAAGGATATCTAGGGAGCATGAAGGGCTGACCATTGAAACATCCAACCCTAATATAGGTAAAAGTTGGAAACTAAAGAAACATGCATCCATATTGATTAACAACTTCACATGCATGATCAAACACCCTCTTATTATATAAATTTTTATCCATCATGACCATATAATAACCAAAGAAGACATCATTGACTCTTCAGAAATAACTATAACTTTCTTTCAAGACCAACTGGGTATAGTATTCATGTACCTCAACTTGCCTTCTATCACCAGTAGTAGTTAAGCCATAAAAATGTCTCATTGAAGCCACAACATACACCAAGAAGTCAAATAAAACTTAAGAGTGGTGGGAATCTTGGCAAGCTGCTCACAGATGGCATCACTAATTTGCTTTCCCCGAAATATCTTCTCCTTATTATTTTTTATCATGTGGATGTTTGATATATCCACTTGTAGAAAGTATTGGAAGTGGGAAGTCCTTTAACTCTACTCAAAAGAGTTATCAAGTCATTGAATTATTCTATGAAGTCGCATCTGGGAAGAGTTTTCGGTCATCTGGCAATAGTTGGCCTTAGAGTTTTAAGCAAATGGTCATTAATATTATGCCTACACTTGTTAGAATTCATGTCAAAGTAGGCTACAGTTGACTGCATAGTGATATTTGAATATCTCTCAATACTCGGACATTTGAACAATGAATCAAAGAACTCTTCATCAAGCCAAATTAATTTCTTTCCTAATTCATCTTTCATGCTTCTCCTTTCAAGATCAAAATGATTTGCCACTACCATCACAAACTCGGGATCCTGTGCTGACGTGGGAAAAGTTGCAACTGAGTGCATATCACTATTGATAACTACTACCATATCCCAGTATGAAGGTGGTTTCTTGATTCTTTTGAGAAATTCTTCTAGGTCAACATGACCTATCTTCGTGTCTCTAATATGATCAATAGTAGAAGTAACCGAAGAAGAAGCAAAAAATCAGATGTAGGTCTTGCTTCTTGAATTTCATCCCTCTTTTGTTTGGAGATACCTTTGTCATTATTATGATAACAATACTAAGAGAAAAATAAATTCATTAATATCAACATGATACACTTGATCAATTCATTTTTGTTCATATAATTTGAGCAACTTTTGACAATAGTACATTTGAGATAATTAGGTTTTCCAAAAACTATTTTTGATAAATTGATATTTATAAATTAAATGGAATGAAAAATTACGGTGCTGCTAAAAATTAGTGTCAATTGTAAGAAATAAGCACATCAATGAAACGATAATAAGAACTAGGAAGCAAATTGAAAACTAAATGAAAGATGCAAACCAATGGCCTCCTTTGAAATGTTCCATCTTCCTTTATTTTTTAGGACCTTGAAGGTGTTAGATTGTTGGCTCTCAGTGAAGCGATGACCTCCAAAGTGGTAACTCAAAAGTTGAGTAGGTAATTGATCATGATTATGCAAATGATTTGATGTATGATAAGCTAAAATGATTGATTAAGCTACATGATTGATAATTGAAACTAGATTAACATGATTATTGCTATACTAAACATACTATGATCTGATCTAATTGTCAATTATGCTAAATGATTAAAATGTAAATGCCTATAGCAATTATGCAAAAATCTATGATGTAAGGGATCCTTATTGCTCCAAAATGAGGGGTATTTATAGGAATTCCTAGGCTGAGGTTGAGGTGGCAGGAATCGACGTTCAGGATTCGATCTGGAGATATCAATAATCAAGATTAGAGAAGTTGGAGAATAAATTGGAGGAAGAGACACATGTCATCCCTGTGGTGACAAGTGTCAAGGTATCTTGCTCACGAGAGGGCAAGTATCCAAGGGGAGAGGACATGTGGCCAAAGTGCCACGTGTCCTCAAGAGAGAATATCCAACCCACATGAGGTTGGGATAAGGAGATTAGGATCTGCAAGAAGGGATAGGGTTAGTTAGACCCTAGGTTAGATTGAATGGGTTAGGTTAGGGGTTGGTTGAAGGGATATGGTTGGTTGGTTAGAACCCATGGTCATATTGGAGGTTAGGCTAGGGGTTAAAGTTAGGACACGTGTCCAATTTGAATTTAGAAATTCAAATAATTACAAAAAGATAATTAAACTCAACAAATTTGGAATTTGTTAATTTTAATTATGGGATTAGAAGAATGAATTAAATGGGGGGAAATTAATTAATTTAGATTAATTAATCAAAGTGGGATATGAAAATGAACAATGTGAATAAATCCATATATTTAATCACAAGTAGAGGAATAGGGAAATTAATTAAATTACTTGCGAATTCAATTAATTGGGAAGGGGTATTGATTAAATAACTGCATATTTAATCAATTATCTCCAGACCATTTTTAGGTGTAAACAATTACCATTTATGTGTGTGCAAAATAAATGAATTTCAAACAATAGTTGAAAAAATCCATTTATAAAAGCGTAGAACGAAAAACGTAATTAGAATTTATTTTAAAATAATCTAATTACACTCAGAAAAATCCCCAAAACAAGTGTAATTCGGGTTCATAAACACGAAATACACATATTAAATAAAAAACACCAAAGTGTTAGTCGGGTCTATTGACCCGCCATACACTTAAAAATTGCATGAAAATTATATAACATAAGGTGGGTTTATAAGCTCGCACTAAAATTTAAAATACTTTGAAATGGTGTTGGTCGGGGTCGTAGACCCGACATACATCATTTCGTGGTGTATGGAAGGCTTATGGCTCTGCCAAACACCACTTGGGCATTACTGATAAAACTATGGCAATAGGGTGTTGGTTGGGGTCTCCGACCTGTCATACACCATTCATGGTGTATGGAAAGTCGAAGGCCCCAACCAACACCACAATAAAAATGTGAGAGAAAAACAATGTGGTGGGTCCAGGACCTGCCACACACCATACTGTTGTGTGGGATGGGTCGTCCATCCTCCGCAACTCCACAATGGTAAAAATGCAGTGTGCAAATAATACTTGTTATTGTGGCGAGGTTGCAGACCCATCCCAAACCAATCAATGGTGCATGGTGGGCCTGCCGCCCCACCACGACATCATTGTGAATTAAATCAATGAATCAAAATAAAACTCAACTCAGATCAAAGACCCGACCAAGTGAAAAGCTATGAAGAACAATTTGATAACATATAAATTCATGAAAAGAGTAAAACGAAAAAGGGTTATGAAAACCCTAAATCTAAGGGGAAAAAATCATACCTGAAAATGGAAGTTGAGAATCCTTCTCCTTCCAGCCACAAATTCGATCTTAGAGGGATTAAACTAAAGATTAAAGAGATAAATTAGCCTTTAAAAGAGGAAAATAGACTCCTAATCCAACACTTCAAAAATTCCACAAATAACTCAAAGTGTATTAAATAGGTGCAATTCGAGTGTATGAACCCGATTTGCACCTATGAAGTGCAATTCGGGTCTATAGACCCGAATTACACCTAAAAGGTGAAATTAGCCCAAAGAGGTGTAAATCGGGTCTACAGATCCGAATTATACCAGAAGGTGAAACTTGGTGTAAATTGGGTTTACAAACCCGAATTACAACTAAATTATGATATTTTCATAATTAACAAAAAAGGGGTAAAACAAGGAAAAACATGCTTTCAACTACACAAAACATCTCGAAAAGCGAACCATATAGCAGGCAAAAACCACAAATGAGAAATTTTATGGAATAACCTCATTTTTTCTAACATTAAAAACAAGAATAACAGAATCTTTGTCTCTGAATGTAGCATCTCCATTGCCATCAGACTCACCTCCATCTGCAAACTAGAAGACAGACATATGAACCAAGCCTTTTATCTACCTAACCAAACAAAGCTTTCACATCCCGGTGCTCATGATGAAATCCCATCCCTCACGATGAAGTTTCCTAGCAAACCAGAACCATTTGTTGGGAATGGAACCTGTGCATGCATGTGGTATTTAACAACCAAATTGTTCAACTTAGCTACATGGTGTATGGCAGGGAGTGAATTAATTAAGTTATTTGGCCAATGTCAGTGATTTGGGAAATAAAGAGATCAAATCAAATCATAATAATAACTAAATAAAACCAAGGCACATAAATGAATTATATGCACTAACTGGAGAAAAATAGATCTAGCCAAAAATACACGGTCTTTGTCGATCATAAGAAAATCAACTTAAAGGAAATATTTGCAAGCATGAAATGTTCAAATTATTTATCAGGGAAATTAAATTGATTATTCATCTTAGCAGTTGGAAAGGGGTTGTGGTAAAAATCACCAAACGTCTCCCAAATTACCCACATCATGAGTCGATTTGTGCTCAGGCAATTAATAAATCATTCAATTGTTGTAGTTCAAGGTGAATTTCTAAGAATTCAAGGAAGATAAATTTGTGCCAAATTGCAATAGAAACCTAGGCTAGCTAACAATTTTTGACCAAAACCAAGTAAATCGACCTGGCAGAGGTATTACTCAGCAACATGAATATAAAATATTAAAAGCTCGCACAGGAAAAAGGGCAACATCCTTCATAGAATTCGACATCATAGGAGTCGACTGGGCTAAATTTGTTTCAAACAAATTCTTAAATCCTAAACAGAATGGTAATGTATCCATTTTAAATAAGATTAAACATAATCTACAAATTATTTCAACACATTTCTCATGGAATTTAAACACTGTATTGAGCTATAGATAGACCTGTGTAATTCGCCTATGGTTCAATAAGTGCCCATATTGGCTCAAACAGTAAAATGAGTTGCTTGGTCAAGGAATAACTAATTGCATATGTTGATAATATTGAAGGCCATTCCATCAATTCAATTATAAAACTTGGAATTTCAAATTTCTACCCATTGGCTAGTAAGTACAATCAACACATCGATTTGGAAAAGAAAATTAAGGTCAATGCAGGTGTGTGAGGGAAAATGTGCAAGCTAAATTAAACGATTGAAATAATGAAGAAAACAACCAAACAAGCCATTAAACTCAAATATCTCAATATTTGAATGATAAAATTAAAACGAAGAACAAAGCGATAAACAAAACAAACCACAATTCCCGATTTAATTTGATTATTCTAGGATTGGATGCATGCTCTTGATGTCAACGGATGTTCAATTTTTCTCCATGATGGGTGATAAACATGACAATGGATATGAAACATGAAATATGAAGGGTGAGTAGTGATTTCAACAGAGTGATGGTATCATAATATGAAGATGGATGAAATGGTCTAAAAATGGAGGGATTAAATAGGCAAAATGAGGAAGGGAAGAGGAGGTGAAGAGGAGACACTTGTCCTCAAAAGGGACAAGTGGCTCAACTAGGAAGGAAAGGGGTGACATGT
Source organism: Cryptomeria japonica (assembly GCF_030272615.1). Classification (NCBI taxonomy): domain Eukaryota; kingdom Viridiplantae; phylum Streptophyta; class Pinopsida; order Cupressales; family Cupressaceae; genus Cryptomeria; species Cryptomeria japonica. The sequence continues at coordinate 616,304,616 of NC_081415.1, forward strand.
GTCGTTTGTCAATTTTGGGAAAAGCCACCCAAAATAGGATAGTTTCCTCAAAAGGGGGAAAAGTGGTTAGGATGTGCACCTATGGAGGTTAGGAGGGATAGGATAGGGTTGGTTGGGAGGTTAGGAGGGTGACTAGGTTGGGGGAGGCTTGGATGTATAGGGTTGGTTAGGACCCTAGGGTTAGGACAAGGGTTAGGTGGGGGGTTAAAAGTAGGAGCCATGTGCTCAAATAGAATTTGATTTTAATTAATTAATACATGGTCTTTGGACAAATGAAATTTGATTAATTAAAATAATTAATCAAAAAGGGGGAAAGGGGATTAATTAACTAGGTTGATTAATTAGAAGAATAGGATTAGGGAATAATTAATTAATTGGAAGAAAGGGGTTTGGGAGGTTAATTAATTAGAAGATGAGGATTTGGGAAATTAATTAATTAAGAATTAATTAATAAAAGGGATTGGAGAGGGATCATTAATTAATTAGATTAATTAATTAGAAGAATAGGATTGGGGGATTAATTAGATTAGATTAATTAATTCAAGGGATTAGAAAGGGGGATTTAATTAATTAGATTGATTAATTGGCTAATGGGACGTGGTTTCATTAATTAAATTAATTTAGCCAAATAAGATGGGATGCTAAGGGAATTAAATTTGATTAAATTGATTAGCCAAATTTAAGTGTCTACATTTTTCCCCTCTTTGCGGTGGCGCTAGAATAGCGTCGATGTGAAGACAATAAGACACTTGTGAGGGGGAAGAAAAAAAGAAGGGGGAGCGAGAAAATGCCCCAAGTGGATGAAGGAATTGGTAGGGATGCCCCCTCGAGAGGGTGCACGAGGAAAAAGGAACCAACTGATGTCTCAAAAGAAACATTGCCCCAACGAACAGTATAGAAGGAAATAAGCAGAACGAGAAGGGGAGAAAAATGCAAATGCAATGGATGAATTGATCATGGAGCGTGAGAACCCGTGAAATAGGATGCCATGTACTGAGCACTTATTTTGATTTAGCATTGTATGTGAGTCACCAAGGTATAAAGAACTAGGGTGGAATTTCATAGCCAATGCATGGACTGCCACACATAGGCTAATCTAGCACCACACAACATTATAGAGACCCTACAGGCAACAGTGCTAAAAGAACCCCAAGCAGAAGATATGCCCCAATGTAACATGAGATAACAAAGACTTCATGATGGAACAACAAAGGGACACATCAAAATGATACGCCAAAAAAAACTAAAAGCAACAAGATCACATCCTGAGCCATGTTATTCCTAGCGCACCATGATTTAAAAGGATCATGGTGACCAAGAGGAAATAGGACCCGAGGAGCTTAAAAAGATAAACAAAGATAAAAAAGAAGCAAAGCCAACACGATAGACTCAAATATCTTTTGCCAAAAGGATAACTGACTGGATGAGGATTTGATGATGTCTGACTTAAGGACGGATACATCCTGCACAGATTGACAATGAGTGTTGTTGATGTGAGAACGATATATTTTGAAACAACACCAGGATTAAAGATTGATGATGAGATAACAAAAGGGATCTGATATGATCACGATGACAAAGATGCTCTAGGATGATTGTTGAAGAACTAGCTGATAGGATATGATCTCAAAGGACATGACCGACAGAAGCCTATGTACAACAACACCTATATACAAGATGTACAAGAGATACAAATGATGGAGGGAGACCCAGGGACATGCATGATTTTTCCCCAGTCAAGATGAAAAGTCATGAGAGATTGATGATTGATGGGGTGTTGTTGATGTGGGAACGATATATCCCGAAACAACACAAGGATTGGGAAGGATGCATCCCGATGAGGATGATTGGATTGCGATCAAGGCTTGCAAAAAGGCTGGGAATAAGACCATTGATGCAATTGGATGATTTGATTGGTTTCTGACCTTGGATAGTGGATGAAAATGGATAAGATTTGCATGTGATGGTGGATTGCGTGGAGGAGATGGATTGATAGGATGGATGGCATTAGATTGCATGGGGATACCCTAGAGCTAGATACCAATGACAAGGGGTGTAAGAGGTGATGGAATGATATGAGAGGGGGGATGAAAGGATGGAGGATCGGGAGAGGAATCAATATGAAAATAGAAGAATTATGGATATGGCTGGGAGATGAAAGGATGAGAGATGGAGGTAGATGAAGATTGGGAGAGGAACCAGTTATGGATGAAGGGATGGAGGAACTGGGAGATAAGGATTGGTGGATGGATCGAGTTATGGATGAAGAGATGGAAGAACTGGGAGATCCAAGGATTGATGGATGAAGGGATGGAGGAAATGGGAGGTAAGGATAAGTGGATGGATGAATATGATAAGATGACTGATAGGAGGATAGGTAGTTGACAAAAGTGGATGGAAGACAGGGTAATGGGTGGATGAGGACTAGGAAGGAAAAGTGTGACAGGGAAGTGGAAGCCAAGAGATGTCCAAAGCATGTATACACAGTGGCCTTTTCTTTTTATCAAGATCCAAGGGAGGATGGAGGAAGTGAAATAGATTGGATATGATGGATATGGTAGGCAAATGGAATTGAGGAGGAAATGGTTGGATGGCCAGAAGAACTTGCCCCCAAGTGCAGAGAGAAAAAGGATGAGGGGAATTATGCATGACACTTGTTTGCCAAGTTTTCATCAGGGTACTTGTCCAAGGCACCTATTAGCCAAGTTTTCACCAGTGGATGAATTTTTCTCTTTCTCTTTTTTTTTTTTTTTGGGGGGGGGGAGGAGAAAACTTATGGATGGAGGTGGATGGGGGAAAATGGATTTGGAGGATAGGTGATAAGAAAGATGAATGGAGGACTCAAGCATCAAGTTTCATATCAAGGTAGTAGGAGCTCATTTGGAGTGATCACTGGATGTTGGTATAACTTTATTAGGAATGAGCGAATTAGGAAAAGGCTTGCATTAGATGGTTTTTATGGGTAATGTAAGGGATATGGTAGTGGCAAGTGTTTGGATGGAGTGAAGGAAAGTGAGTGTTATGGAGGGATGTTGTCAGGACCAACATTGGCACATGTTGTGGGGGATGTGAGATGAGTGGAGGGGAGATGGACATAGCATGTGAATATGATGGAGTAATTATGATAGGTAGCTTTGGAACATAGGGACCCAAAAATAGATTTAGGGGATGGAGGGGGAGAATGTTTAGCAGGTGGACTAGCAACTTTAGATGATATTAGGGATTTTTCTTTTAGATGCACTGCTTCTTTTTGCTTTGGGATCCACATTATTTTTGCTTTTTCTTTGGTGGGCCTTTGCGGCCATTGGGATTTATTGCCCTTTTGTATTAGGTTATTTTTTTGTGGGAGCATGTTGTTTTGAGTGGACATGACCATCTTTATATGTTGTAGATGTATAGATTTATGCATTTTTTATTTGGCATCCAAATTGTTGTGAGTAGCACTAGAAGGAGTGTGTGAACATAGAGGAGATGGAGGGAATATGGGTGAAGTGATGGAGATAGGATGTTGGATGGAATATGAGGGCATGTGCCTTTGTTGATTCTAACTAGGAATGAAAGGAATAGGATGTTTATGATGGGTGATGGAGATAATGGATTTGTGTATGGATGAACGAGTAGGAAAAGATGGAGAATGGGATTTTGGGATATAATGGCCCAAAGTGGATTTTTTATGTGGGGAATGTATGAAGGTGGGTTTTGGGATACAGGGACCCAAAATGGATTTAGAGGATAAAGAAGGAAGATGGATGGTTGTTTTAGCTTTATATGATGGAGGAGGGGGGATGTTGGTAAATGATTTGGAGGAACGATGGGGAGAGGCAATGACATGTTTGGAAGTATACTTGGATTTTGTATTAGTTGTACCAACATTTTTGGCTGAAGTGCCTTGGGATATGTAACCAAGACCATGAGATCTTGGATGTGCTTTGACATGGATGGGCTCCAAAGTACCTTGCTCATGTAGGCCTAAGCCTTTTCCTTGATAGTTCATTTTTTTGAGCATTTTATTTAAAGTAGGATACTTGTTCTCTGGGTAACAAGATGTGAGTCCTTTATCAGATGGAGGAGAATGGGTGGTGTATATGAGATGTTCTTCTATTGCGAGGGAACTACCATGGATGAATGTAAGTGAACCAAGGTGATAGAGTGACGGTGGTGGGATAGTTTAGATAGGAGGAAATGGAGAATCAAGAGGTGGAGCATATGTGATAGGAGGGTCTTGACTTGTAGATGAGATGGTAGGATCTTGATTTGGATGGAGTGATGATAAGGGATCTTGAGATGGATCGATAATTATTTCAACATGCTCTGTAATGAGATCTTGACATGGAGAGATTGGTGTGTATGGTGTGACAAGGAGCAAGTGAGTAGAAACTTCAGATTGGATGGAAGGAATGATGAAAGGTTCAATGACTCGGGTGGATGGAATCGATGGAAAGATGAGAGGTTCTTCAATTGGGATAACTGGAGTGGATGGAAGGACAAGAGGTTCCTCAGCTCGGGGATATGGAGGGGATGGAAGGATGAGATGTTCTTCAACTAGGATAGATGGAGTGGATGGTGTAGACACCTAAAAATGTCTCATTAATCACATACTAATTATTCCTCTAATTGATTAAATAATTCTTTAATTAATTTAATTAATCTTATTCTTCTAAATTCATATTTATTCATCTTACTAATTATTATATTTCAATTCCCATTTCTAATCAATTAATCATTTAACCCTTTTCTAAATATTAATTATTTATTTAATTGTGATTTTAATCCTTTAATTTAAATAATATTTATTATTTAATTAAATTCAATTTCTAAATAATTAAATAGTTTCTTTAAATTATTTAATTAGCTAATTCAAATTCAAATTCCAAATCTCCAAATTCTAATTTCATTTAATTTCATTAATTCTTCTAATTTTATTTAATTTTATTTATTCTCCAAATTCAAATTCAAATTCATATTCTTCCAATTTCGCCTAATTTCAAATACATGTGCATAATTTCAAAAATCAAATTGAATTCCTAAGTTAAGTTTGCATGATTTCAAATATCAAGTTGAAGTTAAATAAAATAAAATTCAATTAACATTCAAAAATCAAATTGAATTCCAAATTCAAGTTCTAAATACATTCAAATAACAAATTTAATTTAAAATAAATTTAATATTTGAATCAATTCTCATGCAAAGATTAAATTCAAAATCTAAACTAGAGTTCAAGCACATGCTAAATTAATCGATTCAATTAATTGATTAATTAAATCAATTATCTTCCCAATCTCTATTTCTATCTTCCACTTTGCTTTTTTCCAAAAAGCATTCAATCAGTCATCTCCAATTAACAATTCAATCTATTTTAATTGATCAACTCAATTAATTGATTAATTGCATCATTCTTTAAATTTCCTCCAATCATTCTTTTACATCTTTTAGTCAACTTTTTTCTCAACTAGTTAACTCATTTATCTATTCAATCTATTCAATTCCACCTCCAAATCAGTGGTTCAACTATCAAACATGTGAGCTCACCTGAGTTCCACCCAAAAATCTATAAATTTAGGATCAATTATCCATTTTCAACAATCATGAACTTTGAATCTTTGTGTCACTTGTAGGTTACCAGCGCAATATCTGAGAGTCACCATGCCACAAAGAAGAGAAGAATAATGCAAGCTATGATGCAAAATAGGGAGTTTTATATTGTTTAAATTGATTCAATTATGCATCTATTTCATTGATTTGTGTTTGGGATTGCTTGAATAGTTAAGGAATTCGTGATTTTGGGGTTTAAAATTGACATGCATGATCTCACACTTCATCTTGGTGCTTAAAATAAATCTTGGATTAAAATTGGCATGCATGATCTCACACTTCATCTTGGTGCTGAAAATAAATCTTGGATTAAAATTGGCATTTATGATCTCATACTTCAATTTGGTGTTTAAAATAGACATGCACATGTGTATCTCACACCTCGGTTTGGGATTTAAAATTGACATGAATCTCCCTTATGAATAGAATAAATCACACATTGCGATATATAAGGGAAAAAAAAAACTTTTTTGTGTCTTGGTGGTGCAGGGGCACTAGGCATGAAGACAACTTGGAGGACACCATGGAAGCATGACAAGGAGGTGTATGGGTCTAATAGACTCAATTATGGTGTCTTGAAGCCAATTATGGCATTTTATTGTAATGATCCTATTGTAATGATTAATTGTCCTAATGGACCTAATAAGGCCATAGGACCAAATATAGGGTTTCATGGATATAGAATTGGGAAGGGTTTCAAAGGTGTTTAGACCTATTTGATAAATCATTTTGATCCTTTAGAAGTCATTAGGTTGGGGTAGAAGTCCATTTCATAAGAGTTTTAAATTCAAAAATTCAAAAATAGTGGCTAGTGTCATTTTGGGGGGGGAAAGCTAAAAAACTTGTTTGTTAAGCATTTTAATCATGAATAACTGATGGATTTCGGTTTGGGAAGTTAGGGGAAGGTATTATAAAACCTTGGAATTCCATTTTGGTGTGGTTGGATGCTACAGTACGGATGTTGTACGGATTTAACAAAAAAAAGTGAATAAAACCTTCATTTTCTTGCAATTTCTTGTGTTTTGTTGCTTGAAAGTGATTGATCTTTCATGGTATAAGTCCTGGACATTCATTAAACATTGTAATAATTGATTTGGAATGATTTTGTAGCAGGTTTTGCTCAGATTTTGTCATTTGTGCTGACTGTCCTAAAATTTTCTGAGTTGTGTCATTGGCATTGAAGGCCCAAAATGCAATTTGGAGCCCTTCTATGGATGTAAGGTCTTGTTTCTCATAGAGGAGGCTATATCTAACATGTACATTATGATCCTAACCAAAAAATTTGCAGGAAGTGTGTTTTAACAGGTGTACACCATGAGTTTGATGAGGGAGAAGTGAGTAGGAAGCATAGCAAACTTATAGCAGCAGAAGATCTACCTCTTGGAGAGGATAGTTTGATGATTGAAGTTGGTTAATATGACCAAGGAGATGGTGAAGGGACTTTGAATGAGCCCTGGAAGTGATTGGAAAGGTCTTAATTAGAAAATCCTCGGTTTTGGAGCCTAATGGTGAGGGTTTTGGGGTTTGCACATTAAAAGAGCACATAGAACCAATTTTATTGGATATTACTTAGTTTTGAGGCATAAATAAACATTGTTGAGAGTTTAAATATTGGGGAAGAATTATTTCTTACACTTGCTTTGTAAAACTTGGGTTTTTGGCAAGCAAATTTGTCCCAATCTTAGGACAGCAAAGGCACGGTCCAAAACAACCTACCCTCAATCTTTGATATGTTGTAGTAAGCCGGAAAGGGTGTCTGAAAATATATTTTGTTTTTGGAGTTATTTGGGAAAAGTTGGAGAAAACAATTTATTTCAGCCTCAGGTGGCCTAATTGAGGCTCTAGGGCTAGTAGCAGACATAGTGGGGTTTAAGAGCATGGTGAAGACTTGAACCTTTGAAACTAGTTGAATCTTGTTGGATTGGGTTGGAATAGGTGTTTAACAACCTTAGGAGTCATTGTGGAGAGTGGATTGAGATTTGCCCTTTTAAAACCATTAAGGTGCCTTGGAAACACTAGGTAATTGCAAGGAGTGTGAAGCATTTAAAAGCATATTTTCTTGAAATCACCTAAAACCCCTGACCCTCTACATCAGATTGATATCAAAGCAGTGAGTAGATCTCTTTGAGAAGGTTTTGACAAGATGGCACCGAAGAATCAAATGGCTAGGGAAATTGAAGAATTGAAGGAAGCCCTTGAAAGAGAGAAGAGGGAAAAGAGAGAACTTGAAGTAGCAAGAGAAAGAGAGAGAAGGGAGAGAGTGCAACTATCTGCAAGGATAGAAGCCTTAGAGAAGGAAAGAGAACAACCTAGGGTGGATGAAAACAATGAGCATCTTGACTCACATAATGAAGGAAGTGGGCATGAAGAGCATAGGGAAGAGATAGTAGACCCTGAAGAGAAGAGGTTGGTAAGACTACTAAAGGCAGTACAAGGTGGAGTAATGAAAGGACATGTTGATTTACCTATTTACCAGGGAAGAATGGATAGTGAGGAAGTGCTAGGGTGGATAGAGGCCTTAGAAAACTACTTTGAGTTGGAAGACACGGATGATGACAAGAAGGTGAAATTTGCAAAGGCAAAGTTGAGGGGAACAACATTAACATGGTGGAGTGGTATGCAGGCTGAGAGGATAGCAAGAGGATTGAATAAGATTACAAGTTGGGAAAAGATGAAAGCAATGATGAGGGCACAATTTCTACCATCTGATTTTGCTATACAAACAAAGAGGATGAGACAAAACTTGAAACAAAGAGACATGGATGTGATGACATACACAGAGCAATTTCTTAAACCGGGCATTAGAGGAGGAGTAGAGGATGAAGATGAAAAGGTAGCAAGGTATTTGAATGGGCTGAGATATAATTTGCAAGATGAGATTGGGTTGAATGTTCCACGAACATTGGGAGATTGTTTTCAACTTGCAATAAGGGTTGAGGAGAAGTTGAAGAGAAAACAAGAGAGACAAGGAGGCACAAGAGGTAGAGGATCCATGAGAGGAAGAGGAGGAAGGTCTGCAAATGAGTCACAAGGACAAGACAATAAGGACAAAGAGTCTACATCAGAACAAAGAGGTGGTTATAGTTATAGAGGAGGAGGTAGATTTGGTAGTGGAAGAGCATCACATGTATTCATAGGTAGGTGTTACCATTGTAATGAAGTTGGACATCCATCTTTCAAATGTCCTAAATGGGATGAAGCTGATAGAGGCAAAGATAGAAGAGTTCATTTGACATGTGAAGAAGAAGACAAGAAAGAAGACAAAGAACCATTGAAAGCCTATCCTATAACAGAGGGAGATTTTCTTATGATCAGAAGAGGTAAATTGCAGCAGCAAACATCAAATCAGGTATCCATCTTTAGGACACAATGCTTGAGTAAGGGTAAGATATGTAAGTTGATTATTGATTCTGGTTCACATGATAATCTCGTTTCATTTGATATGGTTTCTAAGTTGGGATTGCAAACATTTGATCATCCTAATCCTTATAATGCCACTTGGGTTAGTCAAGAGCAACATGTAATGATTAGTCAGAGGGCTTATGTTGATTTCTCAATTGGTCCATATCATGATCAGGTTTTGTGTGATGTTATACCTATGACTTGTGGACATATAATTTTGGGTAGACCATGGCAATACTTGAGGAGGACAATCCATGATGGATATACAAATACATACTTGGCCCATAAGGGTAGTAAGAGATATTGTTTAACACCTTTGCCTTGTAGGGAGAAGTATGAGCATAATGTAATTTGTTTTGGAGACAAAATCAGGTTGTGTGAGCAAGGTAAAGAGGACAATGATACCGGTTGGAAGAACAAAACAAAGTTGAAGCAAAATAGCAGTCTTAAGGAGCAGCATGGTTGTAGTTTCAATAGCATAAGAGTTGGGGGTATTGATTGCCCGGTGATTGAGAAGAGAGATGTGGTTAAACCTCTGAGTTTGCAGATGATATTAGATCAGAACAGTGATAAGAAGAGGCAAGAAGAGGTGAAGCCACAAGGTCCTAGACAAGGGACTCAAAATCAGCTTTTTGATACTAATGTTTTTGGTAAAGTGAATGCAGGTTGTAGCAGGAGGAAGATTACCTTTGGAGAGTACCTTTTCCCTATTGAAAATCAGAAGACATCATCATTAGGTGATTGGCACAAGACTGGTCACTCTTGGGACAAGAGTTCTTTGTTTGGTGGGGAGTATGGTGCAGGGGCACTAGGCATGAAGACAACTTGGAGGACACCATGGAAGCATGACAAGGAGCTGTATGGGTCTAATAGACTCAATTATGATGTCTTGAAGCCAATTATGGCATTTTATTGTAATGATCCTAATGTAATGATTAATTGTCCTAATGGACCTAATAAGGCCATAGGACCAAATATAGGGTTTCATGGATATAGAATCAGGAAGGGTCTCAAAGGTGTTTAGACCTATTTGATAAATCATTTTGATCCTTTAGAAGTCATTAGGTTGGGGTAGAAGTCCATTTCATAAGAGTTTTAAATTCAAAAATTTGAAAATAGTGGCTAGTGTCATTTTGGGGGGGAAAAGCTAAAAAACTTGTTTGTTAAGCATTTTAATCATGAATAACTGATGGATTTCAGTTTGGGAAGTTAGGGGAAGGTATTATAAAACCTTGGAATTCCATTTTGGTGTAGTTGGATGCTACAGTACGGATGTTGTACGGATTTAACAGAAAAAGTGAATAAAACCTTCATTTTCTTGCAATTTCTTGTGTTTTGTTGCTTGAAAGTGATTGATCTTTCATGGTATAAGTCCTGGGCATTCATTAAACATTGTAATAATTGATTTGGAATAATTTTGTAGCAGGTTTTGCTCAGATTTTGTCATTTGTGCTGACTGTCCTAAAATTTTCTGAGTTGTGTCATTGGCATTGAAGGCCCAAAATGCAATTTGGAGCCCTTCTATGGATGTAAGGTCCTGTTTCTCATAGATGAGGCTCTATCTAACATGTACATTATGATCCTAACTAAAAAATTTGTAGGAAGTGTGTTTTAACAGGTGTACACCATGAGTTTGATGAGGGAGAAGTAAGTAGGAAGCATAGCAAACTTATAGCAGCAAAAGATCTACCTCTTGGAGAGGGTAGTTTGATGATTGAAGTTGGTTAATATGACCAAGGAGATGGTGAAGGGACTTTGAATGAGCCCTGGAAGTGATTGGAAAGGTCTTAATTAGAAAATCCTCGGTTTTGGAGCCTAATGGTGAGGGTTTTGGGGTTTGCACATTAAAAGAGCACATAGAACCAATTTTATTGGATATTACTTAGTTTTGAGGCATAAATAAACATTTTTGAGAGTTTCAATATTGGGGAAGAATTATTTCTTACACTTGCTTTGTAAAACTTGGGTTTTTGGCAAGCAAATTTGTCCCAATCTTAGGACAGCAAAGGCACGATCCAAAACAACCTACCCTCAATCTTTGATATGTTGTAGTAAGCTGAAAAGGGTGTCTGAAAATATTTTTTTTTTTTGAAGTTATTTGGGAAAAGTTGGAGAAAACAATTTATTTCAGCCTCAGGTGGCCTAATTGAGGCTCTAGGGCTAGTAGCAGACATAGTGGGGTTTAAGAGCATGGTGAAGACTTGAACATTTGAAACTAGTTGAATCTTGTTGGATTGGGTTGGAATAGGTGTTTAACAACCTTAGGAGTCATTGTGGAGAGTGGATTGAGATTTGCCCTTTTAAAACCATTAAGGTGCCTTGGAAACACTAGGTAACTGCAAGGAGTGTGAAGCATTTAAAAGCATATTTTCTTGAAATCACCTAAAACCCCTGACCCTCTGCATCACTTGGGTGGTCCTATTGTTGCATTAAGTACCTTTTGTTGGCAATTTGGAGGAATTGATTATGTGTTGCATTGATGTTTGTCATTGATGTCAACACTAGTTGTTTTGTTGTCTACCGGGTTCCAGTAAACTGGTTGGATTATGATATCGATCTGGAGATCTTCTCTGGTATATTCCGGCTTGTGGAGTTGGTTTGGATTGGTTATTCATGTGTTCCTGATGCGTATCACATTTAGTTGGTTTAGGATTTGGTGATCCGGAAGCTATCATTTGCTCTAGTAAGCCTTTTGGTTACCGGTAAATGTTTTACCAGCAGAGCTTCGTTGAAGATCTTTTGGTGAATCCGATAAGTGGTGTTGGTGCAACTTCTAGAAGGTTATCAAGATGTTGATGGTTATCTTGTTCATGTTCCAATTGATTGGTGGTGTTTGCATTTAGGACCGGACCTATTTTATCTTATTTTGTTAGGTTATGGACCAGTTTATGTAACGTGTTGGTTGATGCTCCCGATGCATTATTGGTTGGATTTATTGTTTGGTTTATGTTGTTTTTGTCTTAGGCTAACTTGGTTTATCATTGGTTTGCAGGATTATGTAACGAAATTATTGTATTATCTTTTAGGTGGCCAACCTAATTGTTTAGGTCCTAGGTTGGTATAAATATGATGTAAGATCTCTTTGTAGATCATGGGATTAAGGTTATGAGATTATTTGTGTGCGAATAAGGTTGTAATTGTATGTAGAAGTTTTGGTTGATCATAGGTGATCGAATTGGGTTTGTGTAAGAGGTTTAAGACCTTCGATATTGAGCTTAATCGGAGTTGTACTCAAGCATAGGAGATATTATTCTTGCAATCTATTCATCTTTCTGGATTGTAGTCTGGATTTCTTTTGTAGTCACTAAGGCTCCTTTTGTGATGAGTAGTGCGCTCTAGGTTATTGGCCTTCTTGTGTGTGCAGGACCCTCTTATTGTAATCACATACTTACTGCAAAAGTATTATTTGACTGTGGGTAGGCTTCCCACCATGGTTTTTGTCTTTATCGGGTTTTCCATGTACAAATCCCGATGTTATGTGTTGTGGATGGTTGGTAATTGTTATGTGATTTATGTTTATGCTTAATTGTTATATCTGCTATTCCGGTATTTGGTTTATGCATTCCGATAAAAAGTTTTGTGTGCTTAAAGTTTCATAATCTGTTGACAATTGATTCACCCCCACCCCCCCCCCCTCTCAGTTTTCCACCGGTTATCTTAACAAGTGGTATCAGAGTGATCTTAGAGAGAATCACGAGAGTGTGGTGAAAAGGATTTTTAGGTATTTGCAAGGAACAATTGAGTAAAAATGATGACTTTACACTATGTGCATATACAAATGCAGATTGGGATAGAGATGTTGATGACCAAAATAACACATTTGGTGGAGCTTTCTTTCTTGGAAAGAAACTTGTTTCATGGATCAACAAGAAACAGTCATGTACTTCTTTATCTACTGTCGAAGCTGAATATGTTGTTGTTGCTATTAACTGTACACAAGTTCTATGGATGAAGCGAATGTTGAAGGATATAAGGGTAGATTGTAATGAACTGGTAGTTATTCACTGTGATAACTCTGTTGCTATTGAAATTTCAAAGAATCTGATATTTCATTCTAAGACAAAGCACATTTCTATGAAGTATAATTTTCTTAAGGAGAAGTTGGAAGCAAATGAAGTCAGACTGGTTTATGTGAACACTAAAGAGAAGATTTCATATATCTTCACTAAACCTTTTCCTAAGGAATCATTTGAGTACTTCAGAGATGGATTGGGAGTTTTTGCCCCTCCGGTAGAGACTTGAGTGATGATGATTGGCATCAGTTCGACATGTATTATCAAAACTATCAATCATTCTGGATTGATGTGTTGGTGCTACTACGCAGGGGGGAGTAGTCAGTTGTGTGGTTCAGAGGATTTATGATTTTTCTTTGATGTTTATGTCAGATTTATGAGGGGAGAGATATTTATGTGAAAAACAGATCTTAACAAGGATATCATTCACAGGGAGAGTTTGGTCTATTGGTTCAGAACTTCATTGTTATATCATCTTGGGGAGATTGTTGGATGCCTTCCATTGGGGGAGACTTGTTTGGCATTTCTTGGCACTTGGATATTTTTCACATCCAGTGTTGCCATCAATTCCAAAGGGAGATATTGTTGGTAATTTGGAGGAATTGATTATGTATTGCATTGATGTTTGTCATTGATGTCAACACTAGCTCTTTTGTTGTCTACCAGGTTCTGGTAGAGTGGCTGGATTATGATGTTGGTCTGGAGATCTTCTTCGATATGTTCTAACTTATGGAGTTGTTGGATTGGTTATTCATGTGTTCCTGATGCGTATCACATTCAGTTGGTTCAAGATTTGGTGATTCGGAAGCTATCATTTGTTCTAGTAAGCCTTTTGGTTACCGACAATGGTTTTACCGGTAGAGATTTGTTGAAGATATTTTGGTGAATCCGATAAATGGTGTTGGTGTGGCTTCTAGAAGGTTATCACAATGTTGATGGTTATCTTGTTCGTGTTCTAGTTGATCGGTGGTGTTTGCATTTAGGACCTAACCTATTCTATCTTATTATGTTAGGTTATGGACCGATTTATGTAACGTGTTGGTTGATGCTCCTGATGCATTACCAGTTGGATTTATTATTTGGTTTATGTTGTTTTGGTCTTAGGCCAACTTGGTTTATCATTGGTTTGTGAGATTATGTAACAAATTTATTGTATTTTCTTTTAGGTGGCTGAACTAATTTTTTAGGTCCTGGGTTGGTATAAATATGACATAAGATCTCTTTGCAGATCATGGGATTAAGGTTATGAGATTATCTATGTGTGAATAAGGTTGGAATCATATGCAAAAGTTTTGGTTGATCATAGGTGATCGAATTGGGTTTGTATAAGAGGTTTAAGACCTCTGGTATTGAGCTTAACCGGAACTATACTCAGGCATAGGAGATGTTATTCTTGTAGTTCATTCATCTTTCCGGATTGTAATCTGGATTTCTTTTGTAGTCAATAAGGCTCCTTTTGTGATGAGCAGTGCACTTTAGGCTATTGGCCTTCCTGCATCTGCAAGCCCCTCTTATTGTAATCACATACTTATTGCAAAAGTATTATCTGATTGTGGGTAGGCTTCCCACTATGGTTTTTTCATTTATCGGGTTTTCCACGTACAAATCTCGGTGTTATGTGTCGTGGATGGTTGGTAATTATTATGTGATTTATGTTTGTACTTAATTGTTATATCTGTTATTCTGGTATTTGGTTTATGCATTCCAATAAAAGGTTTTGTGTGCTTAAAGTTTCATAATCTGTTGACAACTGATTCACCCCTCCTCTCAGTTGTCCACCGGCTATCCTAACACCTTTCCACCCACCTTCAAGGTCTTGGGAGAGAGGGAAAGGTGATAACGAAACCCACTTTTTCTTTTTAGTAGTGAGGGATATCTTTAACTAGGGATTTCATCATCCCACAAAGGTATTTCAAATCAGGATACATTAGGGATATCATCTCTCCTAGCATACTCTCGAGTACGTTTTTCGAGCCGCTATATAAACATATTGGTCAGGCAGTTGGAGTGTTGAGTGAATTCAACGTATGTGGGGGCCTTTCCTGCATCTATAAGCTTAACTAAAGCCTTAAGTGGCTTGCTCTGAGAATCTGTCGTTGGATCGAGATCCCTCAAAATTTACAATAAGAACCAACTTAGTAGTCCAAATCCCACATTCATTGATTCCGGGTGTGTGAATCGTACCCCATAGATACCCTTCATGTGTACCTTGCATTATGAGACAGAAATACCTCGGTGATAACATCTTCAGATCTTTGGGGTAAGAGAGATTGGCATGCCCGAGAAGTGTGTGTCGTGGAGTGGAGCCAGTGCTGCCAAACTCTCTAGTTGTTCATTTTGTTTTGGTATTTCATAAGGGTCTCTTTGAATGGTTTCCAATATCCAACCTAAGATTGTCTGTTGTGTTCTTGTATGTATCGTTAAATTAAACGAGTATTGAGTCAGTATTTGGGCTATTTTAGGCCCTACCTTGCGTAGCTCTGAATACTTAGAGTTCATCCAAACACAATTCATCTAGCTATACTTATCTTTAGATAGTGTTCTCAGAATTGAAAAAAGACTTCTCACAAAAAAAGTTACTTGAAACAAAATCTATCTTGAAACTTCAAACAGTCCAACAAAGTCCAAAATTTTACATACTTGTGATGTTAAACTTAAACTTATTTAAGTTTTAAAAAATATTTTGCACTCTTTTTGAGTGTTTGTAGTTGTTTCCTAGCGGGGCATTACATGTGACCATAAGTTTTCTTATAGTCCTTAAGGTTTGTATCATCCTCATTTACATCCTCACTTTACATAAGTCCTTGCATAATCCTCATTATCGTCTTCATTATATTCCTTGCATTTACATCCTTACTTTACGCCAGTCCTTGCACAGTCTTCATCTATGTCCTCATAAAGTTCCCATATACATTGTCGTAATCTTCGCATAAGTCCTTGCATAAGTTTTACATAGTTCTTAGAAAGCCTTATTTGTGTCCCATTAACATCCTCGTAGATATTTTCATAGATATTCATTCTAGTGTCGTCGTAATATTTATTTTAATCCTTGTTTAGACTCCATTTGTCATAGTCCCTCATCACTTGCATAATCATCCTAGAAGGTCATAGAATGTGTCATAATGGGTCTACCAAGTGATGGTTTGCTCTCCTTTGAGAAACCTAATCTAGTGTCGAACGACGATCAACGAGAAATCATTGATGGCTTAGATAACTTGGCTTGGAAATTAAAGACAAGTGTACCTCAGTACATAGGAGTAAGGTTTGAACTAGATCAAGAGTATAAGATTGCTCGCATAATTGGTAGAGAAATTGTGGAAGAACTCCTTCGAAAAGAACTTGAGAGACTTACATTACAAACACCCCAACAAAGTCCTCGACAAGTTCTACGTCCTAATCCCCAATAGAGAGTTAGGTATAGTTTTGCATACATCATTTTGGTCTAGAGTCTTGCATTCATACCCAAGGTTTGTTGTCATCTTTCATTAGGTCCTCATGTCCTCATATAGTAGTCTTAAATGCCTATCACAAGGTCATAGAAAGCAAAGGGTAGAATGGATCCAATTAACGACTTGTCAATTAACTCTACTTGGAACATGGATATGTCAAATAGTCAAAACTATCAAAATCCTTATGTTATGCTAACAATACAAGAGCTACAACAAAGCTTGACACATGAAGAAATTGAGGCTGCTCAATAGGCCCCACAAGTCCTCATGATTCTAAATGTCCTTATAAACAATGATAGAGATAGATACCTTCCTTTGTTATTACAAAATGGTGCCAAACTACCTCAAGGTTTTGATGTCACAATGATCTTACCACCAGGAATTACCTTAGGTCAAAATAGCAGTCAAGTACCAAATGTAACACGAACACAAGTTATGACTTCAAATGCCTCCCAAAGTGTATCAACATCATCAACTCAAGCAACTTTGGTGTCAAACACAAGCTCTCAAGCAAGTGCATTATCTTTGTAGACTCCTAAAATTGTCCAGTCTAATTAAATAAATATCTTTATTTATTTAATTACTTTAGCCTAATTCTTCTATTAATTAATAAATCTTTATTTATTTTATTAATTCATTTATCCTCTTCTAGCCTTATTTCTCACTTAAATAAATATATTTATTTATTTAAATTCCCCTTTTCCTAAATTAAATAAATATCTTATTTATTTAATTATCCCACTTCTTCTATTAATTAAATCAATCTTTATTTATTTAATCAATTCATTAGCCTTTTCTACCTACGACACATGTCATTCATCTCTTAATTCATACACTACCTACCCTCTTATTATTTTATTATTTCTTTTACCTACCCTCTAATCATAGCCGACCTCTTTTACACCTCTCAATCTTATCCCTCCATTTCTTATAGTGTATTCTATATAAGGAGATGCTTCCTTCATTATCAAACCCTAACTAACTGACTACTTGATCAATTGACTACACTACGCTTTGCACTTTCATATGTGATCCTACTTGCGACCACATTTCCGTTCTTTGTTGAGCTCTTATGCACATAAAATCTGAGAGCAACTATATCAAGCAAGATCAATGGAGATAGAAATATTGGAGATCCAAACCCTATTGGACATGTGATGGTATAATCTTTGTGATTTCATTTGATTTGCATTGTCTTAGGTAATCTTCATATGTTATTGTGGATCTTTGTTGTTGTTAGGCTAGGGTTTTGTGGTTGAATTCATTTAGTCTTTCAACATTGTTGTTATCCATTTTCACCGTATACATTTTCGCATGCTCGGTGGGACTCTTGTCCCTTTTGCATTTAACATCCTTGTTGCAGATCTTGTATTTTTGAAGTTGCAGATCTGACATTTTCGACAACATTTTGATATTTTCACGTCTGCATACTTTCGGTCGTGTTTTTGGTTTTCTGCTGCATTTACGACATCTGGGATCGCATCTACATCCTCGACAATATTTTATTTTTATTTTTTTTTAAATTTTTTTTTTGCCGATTCCGGAAATCGCGTCTGTGCTCCCTAGTCGTGTTTGTGGGGTTTTTAGGCGCGTCTATGTCCAGAAGCCGCATCTGTGTTCTGGAACTACGTTTGTGTCTCATCTAAGCACGTCTACGTCCAAAAGCCGCGTTTGTAATTCTGATAACCACGTCTGTGTACATTTGTTTCATTTTGGGTTTCATTGATTCAGTTTTTAGTCATTCGGATTTTCAGATCTGGTTTATTTTGAGCTAACATTTTCAGATCTAGCTAACAAAAGTGGTGCAACTTGTCTTGGAAGCAAAATCATTTTGTTGAAGGCCCCTATTTCACAAAGTCTTTTGGATCTAAAATTTACCTAACTTGTGTACTTGCAGGAAGGGGTGATTATTTCAAACAATCCAAACTATTAATAAATCTTTGTTGCAGGTCCTTGGCAAGGGTTTTTGATTTTTTGTGTGTGTCTTGTTTTCATAGATTAGCAAATACTTCAATTGGTGCACTAAAATTGAACCATTGTCTTTTGTGTCTTGAGCAATAGGCTCTTTTGTTTAATCTTTAGAGGGCTTGTCTCCCCGTGTGGTCATTAAGACTACTAGTGAGGAGAGAACGACCCAAGTGGTAGCAAAAGAAAAGCCATCTTCTTCCAAATCACTATAAATAATTGTATCCATGGTGAAAACTATGGATAACGTGTGTTGATTAGTTCATACCGACACTATGTCTCCCCATAAACCCGTTTGATCAAATTTATTTGATCATTTGTAGGGCGTAACCCCTACCGGCTGGGAGCCCTCTATATTTACAGAGCTGAAAGTGCCGCATGTATGGCCACACGAGCGGATGCCCTTACTAGCACCTTTTTGTTTTAGAAGACAAAATCCTTCTAGTTGTTGGGGCAGGAGGTCAGACCTCTGGTAGCGGCCCACACACATATGGTTCTTAGTAGAGATACAAAGTTTGCCACAAGGAGTTTTCATGGGGATTGATGCTTGGCTGCCCCGAGAAGTGAGTGCCGAGGGTGGAGCCAATGGGGTCAAGCATCTAAGTATCCGCTCTAAATAGTGTAGCCTCGGGGGAAACTCCATGTGGGATCAACAACTATTGTCTTGGCCAGCCATAAGAATTGTGCTTGACTTATTTTAAACAGTCAAACATTCAAGACAAAACATCAAACATTGTGTCTTTTGTGTCTTCAAGTGTATGCAAAACAATTTTACATCAAACAACACACTTGTCTTTGAGTCATTTTGGGAGTCTAAACACTTGCAAACATTGAGTCTTCATCAACATCGTGTCCTCTTGTCATGAAAAATAGTCAAACATTCAGATTTGGTCACAACAAAGCAACTTCACAGATTGGAAAAATTGCACAAAGTTTGCAAAAATGCGTCTCTGTCTAACAGAACCACATCTGTGTCATATAATCGCGTCTGTGTTTGACAGAACCACGTCTGTGTCTTTTGAGCAACATTGCAACATCTCATAAACGCGTCTGTGTCTGACAGAACCACGTCTGTGTCATTTAAGCGTGTCTGTGTTTGACAGAATAGCGTCTGTGTCATTTAAGCACGTCTGTGAAGTATACAGGCACGTCTGTGTTCAGGATTGAAAACTTTCATAATTCAGCAAACAGGAACAGTCAGTTTCAGACTTATTGAGCTTCCTAGGTTATCTCTTCAGGTTTTCATCTAGCATTCAACCGGTCTTTAGGTCTCACAAAGTCCATCATTGCTTTACACCTTGCATTACATTCACATTTGTCTAAACTTGAGTCAAAAGGTCACTTGCTTGTCCTCATCTTGCTTTGTCAACATACTACATACAACAACACTTTGCTAAGTGGTCCCTCATCAAGGTCTATCACCTTTAGGTCTCATTTGGTCTTACTTAGAGTCAAGGTCAACTTACCTCATCAAGAGAAACTATCATCTCTTTGGAAGTCACACTTACTCTACTACATACATACTTGGTCTTACACTTTGGACATTGCAAGTACACCTCAGATTCATTTACATTCCATCCAACTCTTAATCTTCCATACTCTTTCCATTTTTCATCTAGTCTCACACAGCTTGGTCAAGACCTAGTTCATGGTTGAAACCCGTTACCAAAAATCTAGGAGAGAAGCTAAAGAGGCTCAAGAGTCCGCAAACATGAGTTCCTATGAATATGACAATGATATCTTTTTTAATTCTGATCATACTACATTACCTGACATGGATGCCTATAGAAACATTCCAAATATTGAGAACATGGACACTACAAACAACAATGATACACATAATGACAATATGGACAACTTCTCCATACATTCAGTAGAAGTGGAAGACACCATTATGAATCCTCATTTCAATCAATTGGCTGAGGAAATAATGAGGAGAGATAGACAGTATTTTCTACAAGTGATGGCACAAAGTGGAACCAAGATCCCTCATGATTTTGACATGTCTCAAATAATGGAAAATCGACCTTTGCAACAACCTCACCTCAACATGGATCAAAGGAGGCCTAATAGTGGAGGCAATAGAGGACCACATATGGTGCCTAAATCACCATCATCTTTGTTTCAAAAACTAGAGGTCCCATACACACATGGTCAAGCATATGATACTCGCCTTCGCAGACCATTATGTAGGTCTTATGCAGAAAAATATGTTCAATCACATACCAATGCTAAGGATCAACCACCAAAGAAATTGGATATTCAAAGGCATGCTTAAAATTTGGACACAAGGAAACCTCACGTCAAATTTGGGGGCAACACACTAGAACAAACTCATGACATGCCTATAGAGTATGGTATACATGGACAAAGTAGATATTCCATTCCTCATCATGAATCTATACCAAGTGGTCCTTATATGCAGCATCATTATAGACCTCCTCCATATGAGCATGTGTATGATCAATATCATCCATATATGCAACATGCTCCTCCTCTAATTGGTGCCTCAAGCATGGGGTATGGTCCAAGAAGTTGGTCTCCATCGAAGAACAGTTTGGAGCAACAAATTAGGGACTTACAAAAGAAAATGGAGGACATAAACACACCGAAGCCAACTTACACAATGAGAGACATATGTCCCTATCCATTTGACAAGAGCATTCCAATGCCTCCATTTCCTACACACTTTGTGACACCTAAGTTTGATAAGTACAGAGGAAAAGGGGATCCTAAGGCACATATAAGACAATTTTTCACAGCTTGCATTGAGGTAGCAATAGAAGAGACATATTTGATGAGATTATTCCCATAGAGCTTAGGTGATCAAGCTATGGAATGGTTCTCCCAACTTCCACCTGGAATTAAGTCATGGGGTGATCTAGCAAAGGCATTTATCCAACATTTCTCATACAACATAGAGACAGACATATCAGTGACTACCTTGTGCAATACCAAACAAAAGGATCGAGAATCTTTTTCATCATTTTTACAAAGATGGAGGAATTTAGCCAGCAGATGCTCTTGTGAAATTCCACAGAAACAAATGGTAGAAATGTTCACTCAGAATGTTAACAAAGACATTGATTATGACTTGAGAAAAGCTTGTTTGTCCACCTTCAAGGACGTCATTGAAAAAGGCTTAGCAACAGAGAAGGTCCTAATTGAACAAGGAGTCATTAAAATATTCAAAGAAAACAAATATGACTTTAAAGGAAAAGATAAGCCAAGATTTTGGAACAAAAACAAGAACACAGTCAATGATGGTGTTGTGGATGCCAATACAGTGCAACCCAAAATCATTTTTCCGAGATCAAGCTCTACAAACAATCAAGTGAATACTCAAACAACTTCCAGATCATGAAGGAAGTACACCCCATTGGGAGAACCACTTGAGTTAGTTTTCAAGAAGCTAGTGGCAAACAAAGTAATCACCATTCCAGATTTTCCTCCATATGAACCAAAGGTCAAACCAAATTGGTGGAATGATGATGAGTATTATGAATTTCATAAGAGCAAAGGTCATAAGACGGGAAATTGCCATCGACTGAAAAACATCATACAAGATCTCATTGATAGAGGTGACATTGAGATCGAGGGACACTCATCCAATCAAGAACATGAGATGTTTAAGGAACCATTCCCAAAACATGACAAGGGAAAAGCTGTAGCCACAGATGACAAGACCAACTATACCAGAGCATCTTATAACTATGATTCAACTATTAATCACATCTCGATGGACAATTATGTCTCTACCATTATCATCAAGGACAAAACGCCTAAGAATTCTACCCAAAGACCCAAAATTATCCTAAAAGGCATTGGATCTTCTTCCGAACCTACCTCTGAATGTCATGTTACAACCCGTCGAGGTAAATTCACTTTGCAAGGTGCTCCACCCAAAAACACTGCTTCCTCATCAACCAAGCCTGAATATGACCTTATAGAACAGTTAGGGAAGACACCCACGTTCATCTCCATCCTTGAGCTCTTACGCATATCCCCTGCACATAAAGCTATTCTTGACAAAATCTTGAGAGACACTGTTGTCCCTACTGATCTGAACATGGACCAGTTTCAAGCCATGGTGGGATACCTTTCCGTTCCACACTCCCTAACATTCACAGAAGCCGATGATGCCTCCGTAAGTCAGCCACATAATGCACCATTACACATTGAAGCCTTCATACACAAACATCGAATAAAACGAGTCCTGATAGATGGAGGAGCAGGTCTAAACATTTGTACATTGAGCACTATTAAAAATTTGGGATATTCTGATAAAGCTGTGAATTCTACAAACAAAATTACCATAAAGGCATATGATGATGAAGAGCGTTCATCCAAAGGCACAGTCACCTTGCCTCTCAAAGTTGGGCCAGTTACAAAGGATGTGGTTTGTCAAGTCCTAGACCTAGATCTCACATACAATATATTACTAGGATGTCCTTGGATTCATGAAATGAGGGCAGTCCCATCTACATATCACCAATGCATTAAGTTTCCCCACAATGGAGTTGAAATAACAGTTAATGGAGATCCTAATCCATTCATATACTGCAATAACTTGAGACCGAAAACTGAGACAATCATTCCAAGTAATAGGGAAGTTGTTCCTTCTTCTGCATACATTGATCCTGAGTCATTAAAACCTTCAACATCAAAACAAGGTGAGCTTAAAGGGAAATTCCAGGACAAGGGTATGGGTGAATACACTTTGAATCAAACCATGTACTTACAACAAGTCATGAGTTCACCAAAAGAATATGGAAGACCACATCCTAATAAGCAGGTATCTATCATTATACTCAAATGGGACCCTACTATCTTTCAAAGATGGGGTGAACTGGAAGAGGAAGACTTATACAAAATGCTTTACAAAGACCTTGAAAATGATACACAAGATCACATCAGCATACCATATGAGAAGTATGGCAAAGGGTTCAAGATTATACAAAAATTTGGGTATGATGGCAAAAGCCCTCTTGGCTTAAGAAAAGAAGACATCATTGAACCTTTACAACCTGAATTCACATTCAAAAGGGAACGCTCGAAGGGACTTGGTTTCATGACTTCTAAGGTCCACACTCAAAGGACAGAAGAAGCATTACAAATCAAAGCTGCCAAAATTCAACAAGAGAATTGCTATTCCACAGACTCCAACGAATGGGAATGGGGTTTAGACAAATCCTCTAGTGACTAGGAGCTCGTCGAGACATTCAGAGAGCCAGATGAACCTACAGAAGAAGAGGAATTTTGTGAAAAATTCAAAGTTGGTCAAGAAACAACCTCGGAGGATCCCATACAGTCCTGACCTCTAGGTCCTAGGTTGAAATCACATAGAATGAGAATTCCTGTCCCATAATGTGCTACTAGTGATGATAATTTGGATTCATTCACGATCGAGACTGATGAGGAGAGTGCCAACGATGACTTGGATAACTACCTCGACATACCTGAATATAACTGCATCTTCACTCTTAGCCCTACTAACTTTGAAGACATCAAAGGTCTTCCCCTTGTTCACCACCAACTCATTGACTGGGACCATGAAGGACCTACATAGTTTGACACATTCCAAAATGATGAAGCTTTTATTGACTATCTTGGCATACGAGATGATCTTCCCCCTGGGGACCATAAAGCGGAACACACTATAGAACTCAATAGTGTGGCATATTTTGGTGAGGGTGTCAGACCTTCCAGTCACAAAAATATAAAATTAAAAACAAATCAAGGGTCTTATGGCGAAAACCACGCTGTGGCACTGTCTGACCCCAAAAAAGTAAAAAGAAAGGACGTATCTGAGGGCGAAAACCTCTCTGAGGCACCCGAAGATGGAAGGCTTGACATTCTCCCAGCATCATATGAGGAAAAGTCATCCATGTTGGTAGAGGATACCATGAAAACAAACATTAGCACAGAAGAAGTTCCACACAACATATTCCTGGCTCAATCTTTGACAGAGTCAGAAAGGTCAAAATTCATAAGTTTCTTCACAGAATGACAAATCAACTTTGCATGGTCATACACTGATATGCCTGGATTGGATCCGGATTTGGTAATGCACCATTTGACAGTTAAACCGGGGGCAAAACCAGTGAAACAGAAATTAAGAAAGATGCATCCACAAGTCGCATTATTAGTCAAAGCAGAGCTTGAGAAATTATTGGATGTCGGATTCATATGCCCAATTGATTATCCCAAATGGATCTCCAACTTAGTGCCTGTCAGTAAACCAGATCATACTATCATAATATGTACAGATTTTAGACACATCAACAAAGCTTGTCCTAAGGATGATTTTCCATTACCAAATATTGACTTGATTGTCGATCTCATAGTAGGTCATGCGATGTTATCCTGATGGATGGATTCTCTGGTTACAATCAAATAAAAATCACATCTGAGGACCAGCACGAAACAACATTCACTTGTCCTTGGGGAACTTTCTGTTGGAATGTCATGCCCTTTGGGCTAAAAAATGCAGGCGCTACATATCAAAGGGCCATGACTACTATCTTTCATGATCTCATTCACGTAACTATGGAAAATTATGTTGACGACCTCTTGGGCAAATCAGTAGATAGAGATACACATTTGGACATACTTTCAGTCATCTTTGATCGGTTGGAAAAGTATAAAGTAAGATTAAACCCCAAGAAATTTGTCTTTGGAGTGACCTCCGGGAAGCTCCTGGGATTCATTGTCTCAAAAAGAGGAATTGAAGCTGATCGAGCAAAAGTCAAGCCCATCTTAGAGATGCAACCACCACGAAATATTAGTCAACTTTGATCTTTGCAAGGGAGACTCCAGTCCATATGAAGATCCATAGCACAACTTGCAGATAAGTGTAATCCTTTTCAGCATTTGCTACATAAAAACATCAAATTCAAATGCGATGATAACTATCAACAGGCTTTCTAGATACTCAAAGATTATCTTTTGAATCCACCAGTTTTGATGCCACCAGTTCCAGATCAACCTCTATTACTATACATATCAGCTACTTCAACAACACTGGGGGCACTCTTAGCACAACAGGTTGTTGAGGGTAAAGAAAAGGCAGTATACTATATCAGTCGCACATTAGTGGGATATGAGCTAAATTACACACCAATTGAGCGTGCATGTCTCACTGTGGTCTTTGCTTCACAAAAATTATGACATTACATGCTAACTCATAAGACTAAGTTGGTTGCAAGGATTGATCCATTGAAATACCTTCTCAATAAAGCAACACTTACTGGGCGACTAGCCAAATGGGTGATGATCTTGAGTGAATTCGACATCGAGTATGTGGACAGAAAACCAATAAAAGGACAAGCCATTGCAGATCAGTTAGCAGATGCCCTAATGATAGATGATGTTCCTCTAATTTCAGAATTTCTAGACGAATCCATCTTAACAATGTCACATGCAAAGCCATGGCAACTATACTTTGACGGCTCATACACACTGCATGGGGCAGGAGCTGGTATCCTCTTCATAACTCCTCAAGGGGATTCTATACCAAAATCATATAGGTTATCATTTCCCTGCACTAATAACATAGCGGAATATGAGGCATTAACAACTGGATTACGGATGGCAATTCAGTGGAAGATCCAGGAACTTCGTGTTTTTGGGGACTCTCAACGTGTGATTCGTCAAGCAACTGATGACTACCAAACAAAGGATGAGAAATTAATGCCTTACAAAAGAATGGTGGATGATTTGAAACAACATTTCACAAAGTTAGACTTTGAGCAGATACCAAGAGAGCAAAATCGAGCTGCAGATGCCATGGCTACAATTGCTTCACTGATCGATCTACCTCCGAATGAGACCCGCTATGAGTTCTTGGTGGATAACCTTTTGGTTCCCTCATATGAAATCACTCCTACTGAGATGATATGTGTTGTTGGTCTTGAGTCCCAGTTATACGGTTCCATTTTCGCATACCTTCATGACAATATCCTACCTTCTGACCTATCCAATAACCAACATCGCACGTTCATTCGCCAATCTTCTCGATACGTCATTTTAGCCGATATCCTATATCGTCAAGGTCTAGATGGCACTCTTCTTAGATGTTTAGAAAGCGACGAAGCTCAGATTACGTTACGTGAAGTACATGAAGGGATATGTGGTCCACATTCTAGTGGTCCTACCTTAGCCAAGAAACTCATCAGGACTGGATATTACTGGCCCAATATGGAAAAAGATTCATATTAGTTTGTCAAGAAATGTAAATAGTGTCAACTTCATGGAGACCTCATTCATGCACCACCACAAGAACTTCAACCAATTGCGACTCCTTGGCCCTTTTGTCAGTGGGGACTCAATCTCATAGGCAAGATTCACCCTCCATCTTCCAACGGTCATAAATTCATAATCACTGCCACAGAGTATTTCACAAAATGGATCGCAGCCGTGCCTCTCACACAAGTCACTGGAAAACAAATTGCTACATTCATTCTCAACTATATCATTTGTCGATACGGTATTCCTGTTTCCATTATCACCAATAATGGGTGTCCCTTCAAAAATCAAGATGTTTGTGAACTCTGTGACCGCTTCCATATTTCCTATCATTTCTCCACACCATATTACCCCCAAGGTAACGGTCAAGCTGAGGCTTCTAATAAAACAATCCTTAAAATCTTAAAAAGGATGGTCGACAATGCTAGTCGTAATTGGCATATCCAACTTAATCCCACACTTTAAGCCTACCGCACAAGCGTCCGCACACCTATAGGAGCTACACCCTATTCACTTGTCTATGGCACTGAAGCTATCTTGCCTATTGAGGTCGAGTTACCCTCTTTACGAGTCTCTTTGCAAAACATTATTAGTGATGAAGACTACAGGGTCTCTCGCTTACAAGAACTTGAACTATTAGATGAACGAAGACAAACTGCTTTTAATCATCTCAAGGCTTATCAACAACGAATGAGTCACAACTACAATCATAAAGTCAAGCCTCGCACATTTGAGGTAGGTGACTTGGTTCTCAGAAAAAATCCTAAAAATTAGCAAGACAGAGAGAAGAAGGGCAAGTTCGAACCAAACTTGCTTGGTCCTTACATCATCACAACAGCATATGGATCTGATGCATATCAGCTCTCAACCATAGAGGGTGAACCTTTGGAGGATCCTATCAACAACATGCATCTTCGCAGGTTTTACACATAGCTCTTCAGAGTATCCTAATTCAAAATACAAAAAAATAAAAAAAATATCAAAAATACAAAAAAATCAAAAAAAATATCAAAAATACAAAAAATATCAAAAAATATCAAAAATACAAAAAAATCACAAAAATAAATAAATCGTTATTTGGTGAAAACCTGGCAAACAGGCACCGTGTGACAACAAAAAAATCAAAAAATCAAAAAAGTAAAGAAAAAACATTTCATCCAATGGTGAAAACCACTTCGGTGGCGCCCTAGGCAAGTACCATGGTGAAAACCGGGTCACCGACACCATGTGTAGAGACATTGCTCCTCCCTCCTTCAGGATTCCATTTCCTTCATTCTTCACTTTGCACACACTCACAACCTACCTATCCATAATAAACTTACCCATTCCCATCATGACTTGTTATTGATCTACCCAAGATTGGTTAGCCATTCATAATAAACCCCCTTTTCACTCGTTTCAATCGATAATAAATCAGCTCCTATCTGTGGCTAAGGCAAATCCTACGTCTAGTAATGGGTGTGGAACTAAGAACAACACATGTTTTGAGGAGTACAGTTTCTTCCACTTTTCTTCAGTCTATACGTGCACAATCCGCAATAAAACATCATTTGCATCACAATCCGCAATAAAGTTTCGTCTTCTCCGCAATAAAGTATCAATTTCATGGATTCAGTCAGTTTCAGATGAGACACAGCAGCAACAATGGGCTTCAATAAATCAAATCGTTCAAGAGACTCAGACAACATTATGGTTCAGTGTTATCTATCCTTTTTGTGAAAGTAAACATTGTGACCACAATCAAATACGACTTATACAAGTGACAAGAGACACTAAACTTGAGGACTACAGTGGATGTTGGTGTCGAGTCTTGGTATTCTTTTGATTTTATCTTTTTGGTGACATGTCTTTTAGCTTTTCCGGGATGTCTCTGACTAGAGATTCTATCTCTAGGATGTCTTTGACTAGAAAGGCGAGGATGGGGTATCGTCACCTATTTTTCTTTTGTCGTATGTGGATTTTCTCTTAGTAATGCTATGACTTGTCCAAGGATATGAGGACACTGAGAGTCTAGTATGAACTGGGGCATTCCTTGTTTGAGACTGTCTTATCTCCATGCAAACAATTACAATGACTTTCTGGGTCAAACATATGCCTCGATTGTCATAACCTACTTGCCATAATAAAGCTCAATGATGATAATGCACAAGAAACTCTTTCACTTTCATATCTTCTATCTTCCATCCCCCTTTCTTGATTGACCTCCATCGTCCTTCTTGAGTACGTGTAGCCTGCTATCACATGACTGAGTATAATGACACACCAAAAATATCTACCTTTCATGTAGTTGCACCTGCATTACCACATATCACAATTACATCACATCCTGCGCACAACACATGTTAGCACATTTTACATTCTCATCATGCAAATAGTTATTTGCATTATCATATTAATCTGCATTTCATACATTCACATTTGCATTGGCATAACATATAAAACATAAAAAAATAAAAAATATTGAATTTCATTATGTACATATTTGCATCCATATCATAAGCATCATAAAACATATAGAAGCATCACATAGGTACACATGCATATAGCTACCGCAAAGATGAATCATCTCATATATATATAATCAAAAGTGTCTTGATACAATCATGTCAAAATACATATGGCTACAAAATCACTTGAAGGTGTCTACATCATCATACAAAATACTACAAATCTGATACATAGGGAGTCTTCTATGGCTATGATGAACTCCCTCCCTCGGAGCCGCCTGGCCTTGACGGAGTTTGAGCCCTAGAAGGACCCACCCCAAGATCATCTCTCCTATCCCCTCTATCTGGTGGTGGTGGAGGACCCATAACCCCACTGCTGGATGCCTGTCTCCTCTGGCTCCCTCCCATAGCCATCGCTATGTGCGATGGTTTGCGGAAGCTCCTCGCCCGCTGCTCTGGTGGCATTGCCCCATAATATAGGTCTCGCCAGTAACCTATCTCCTCCTCTTCCCGTAGAACATAGGCATATCCAGCCCCCGTGTCCTCTGCCACCTACCTCCCAGCCCTCAGTGTTGTCTCAGCCTTAGTATAGCGCTGGATAGCCTGATCCCGCTCATGCTTTGTCTCCCTCAGTCACCTCCTGAGCCTAGTTGTCTCCCTCTCCAGGTCCTGGATCTCATATGCCTATCCTTGGCAGATCTCCCTTAGCTCAAGTAGCTCATCCTCCTCCTCCTCGGCCCCCTATGCCTCTGCTTGTGGCTCCCCCTATACCCGTGCCTATACCTGCCTCTGCCCCTATCCCTGCACCTGTCTAGGACCCCGTGTTGCTGGCACTTGTAGTGGCAATCCACCGCGACCCCTCACCACCCGAGCCTGCCTCTCCTCTCCACCCTCTCTCCGTGGAGCCACCCTCCTCTCTCCAACAACACCCCGCCTCCTCCATCGGCCTCTCCCCCCACCATCTTCGTCATCATCCCCATCCCCACCCCCATCTCCATCTAGAGGCTCCCCTGGGTCTGTCAGTCGTGGAAAGGGATGCTCAGCCCAATACGCTGTGTACTCTGCATTCATGCCTGCATCCTCAATCTTTGGCCACATATCCCATGGCATCGACACCATCTCTACTAGCTGCATCATGGCCTGATCATATGACAAAAATGGCCCAAAGTGTGCCTGATCCCTGACTGTCCGAGCATACATCCCGGAACCTCGTGGCATCCACTGAATACAGCCAAATTGCCTGCACACCCTATCAATCAACTGTCTCTCCAATACATAGGGTGTCCGCCCAATCAGATATCTACACTGGAAGGTATAAGGTAGATCTACTGTGTCCTCCTCCTCCCACTGCTCGCACTCACGGTACAGCCTCCATATCACAGTGTCGATCTCATCTAGGACTCGATGCCAATGCTCCAACCTGCCAATCCGTGGTTGTGAGGTAATCATATCATATAGATGCACAAAGTTGCGTCCATGACCCCTACCACTGAAATGTATCGGTTAGGTAACCGACAAATGCTCATATGCCCACACCTACAACAATGTAACTCCGCAGCCCAATCCTACGGATCCATGATACACAAACTAATGCAGCTCATAGTACAAGTGTGCCAGCACACACGATCCCCAGGCATATCTAGTGTGTTATGTAACTAGTGTCTCCAAGGTGCTCCCCCAGCCCACAGCCAATCCTCGTATCGCCATGTCTGGACACAGGAACCCACTGATCACTCCTCCTAGCACTGCTGGTAGTGCCAGTCCTGTCGCTGTCATGGTATCCCATGCCATGTGTCCAACTCTCATCTCTAGTCCGGGATCCTAAAACACTCATTTCAGGGCCTCCCTATCTCCATCTCGATCATAGGATATCAGCTCCCCATCAATTGGTATCCGCAAAATCTTGTATACATCCTCCAAGGTGACTATCATCTCACCCATCAGCAAATGAAATGTACAAGTCTTAGAGTGCCACTTCTCAGCCAGTGCAGTCAGCAACCCCATGTTCGCCCGAAACTCAGGCACATACATGATGTATCTCAGACCCTCAATAGTAGCTCAGTCCTCGAATGTCAACTCTGGTCGTAATCTCTGCATCGACGGGAATCTCTCTCGTGACTCTAGCATAGGCAAATACTCCTGCAGTCAAGCAAAGCAATCATGTCAGTCAAAGTGACACTCGTTGTTCATCACAAAGTGTTGCTTCTATCCTAGTGACACTCATTGTTCATCACAAAGTGTTTCTATCTATCCCAGTGACACTCACTGTTCATCACAAAGTGTTGCTATCTATCCTAGTGGTACTCCCTGTTCATCACAAAGTGCTGCTCATATTTGCACTCACTGTTCATCACAAAGTGCTGCACCTATTGGTACTCCTTGTTCATCACAAAGTACTATGTTTTGGCATTCCCTGTTCATCACAAAGTGCCTTGATCTATCCTATCCTAGGGCCTTTGCTTGAGTGAATCCTCATGAGTAGTTTCCTAATTGGTAACGTATGTTCTATCACAGAATTGTCAATCCTTGCCCTATCTGCTATCCTAGTCTTCCCTAGAGGACCTGCTTGAGTGTATCCTCTCAGTAGCTTATCCAATCGACAGCGTATGTTCATTACAGAACTGTCAATTTGGCCTAGAAGACATAAATGCACATTTTAGACATAAACGTGCCTTCATAACATAAATGCGCCTACACAACACAGATGTGCCCACATAACATAAACACGCTTGCACAACACAGACGCGCTCGCATTTGACACAGACACTTTTCCCAGCATAGACGTGCCTGGCACAAACACAGACGCTCCTAGCCAACATAGACGCGCCTGGCACCAACGCAGACGCGCCTACACGTTTTTGGGACATTTTTGACATTTCCTAAAAGTGCATTAAATGCGCTACCTAAGATGCATTAATGATAATATTTATTATAACAAAGTACAATGAGGTTTTTTGAGGTACTCACCGACTCTCCTGCATCTACTGGCCTCTAATATCGGCGAACGCGATCGAATCTATGCACCAATGCCATCGTTGCTGACTACTGCTGCTCTATTCTCGCTCTGCACTCTGATCTCTTGGATGTGTGGATGACAATGAGGATGTTTTCCCCTCGTGGTCTATTTTATAGACTACCCTATCCCTAGCCCTAGCCCTTGTTTCCCGAGTCAGTCTTCATTATCTCGTGACTCTGTCACTCTATCCTATCTGGTCAGTCTCTTTCTAGCCTTTCTTTCTTATCGAGAGATTGTCTGCGATCTTTCCAGACATTTTCATCCAATCTCTCGAGGGAGCATATCATTCCCATCTTGGGGCAACTTTGTATCAGTTCATCTTATCTTCTTTGAAACAACGCGACAAGTTGCATTGTCTCAAAGAGGGGCAAAATGTAGACACCTAAAATTGTCCAGTCTAATTAAATAAATATCTTTATTTATTTAATTACTTTAGCCTAATTCTTCTATTAATTAAATAAATCTTTATTTATTTAATTAATTCATTTATCCTCTTCTAGCCTTATTTCTCATTTAAATAAATATATTTATTTATTTAAATTCCCCTTTTCCTAAATTAAATAAATATCTTATTTATTTAATTGTCCCACTTCTTCTATTAATTAAATGAATCTTTATTTATTTAATTAATTCATTAGCCTTTTCTACCTATGACACATGTCATTCATCTCTTAATTCATACACTACCTACCCTCTTATTATTTTATTATTTCTTTTACCTACCCTCTAATCATAGCCGACCTCTTTTACACCTCTCAATCTTATCCCTCCATTTCTTATAGTGACTTCTATATAAGGAGATGCTTCCTTCATTATCAAACCCTAACTAACTGACTACTTGATCAATTGACTACACTACGCTTTGCACTTTCATATGTGATCCTACTTGCAACCACATTTCCATTCTTTGTTGAGCTCTTGTGCACATAAAATTTGAGAGCAAATATATCAAGCAAGATCAATGGAGATAGGAATAATGGAGATCCAAACCCTATTGGACATGTGATGGTATAATCTTTGTGATTTCATTTGATTTGCATTGTCTTAGGTAATCTTCATATGTTATGGTGGATCTTTGTTGTTTTTAAGCTAGGGTTTTGTGGTTGAATTCATTTAGTCTTTCAACATTATTGTTATCCATTTTCACCGTATACAATCTTCAACTATGAATGTTAGCACACAAACGCAGACTACCATAACTTCTCAAACTACACCAGCAATATCAAGTGCTTCAGTACCAAGTCAAACACAAGCCTCACATGTTTCCCATATGAAAAGTGCAACACAACCTCTGGTATCTCACTCAATAGGTTCCATATACAGTCATCAGAATATAAATCCAGGTTTTGATAATATAATGAGTACAACCCATTCAAACACGGGTTCACAATTTGCTTATTTCACAACACCTAGTGGAAGCCACAACATGCATAATTATAGATATGGTACGTTTCAACAGACTCCTATTTACACTAGTACAAATCCTTTTGTGGGAAACATACACGTGCATAATGCACCATCGACTCAAACAAAAATTCTAACCCAATAAGTACAGAATCTCCAACAACAAGTGACAACTATGCAAACTGGTAATGAAAAAAAGAGTTATACAATGCAAGACTTACGTCCTTATCCCTTTGCTCATGCAATGTAGATGCTTGCTTTCCCTCCACACTTTGAAACACCAAAATTTGATAGGTATCGAGGGAAAGGTGATCCTAGGGATCACATGAAAGAATTTTTCACTGCATGTATAGAGGTTGCACATGAGGACACCTATCTGATGAGGTTGTTTCCTAAGAGTCTCAGAGGTTCTGCTTTGGAATGGTTTTCACACCTTCCAACAAAGATCACATCATGGGGTGAGCTAACTGAATAATTCATTGCAAATTTCTCACATAACATTGATACCCCAGTTACATTGATGGATCTATGTGCTACAAAACAAAAGGAAAATGAAACCTTCACATCCTTCTTACAAAGATGGAAATCTCTCTACTGAAGATGCAAGAGAAATATCCCAAAAACTGAGCAAGTTGACATATTTTCAGATAATTTGATTCCATAGATTAAATACCCAATACTAATATAGTGTTTGGCCTCATTCAAACAAATTATGAAAAAAGCCTTAAAATGTGAGAAAAGGCTTGTTGAGAAAGGTATCGCAAAATATGGAGTTGCTACTAAACCTAAGTTATGGTCAAGAAACAAGAATATGGCTAATGACGTTGTTGCGGACGCTCGTATAGTGAACAAGGCTTAACCAACTATATCTTTACAAGGACTAGTTCAATCATCCTTTCAGAATAAAATTATGTATCAGAATAAAATTATGTATCCACAAAACAATATAGTGTCAACAAATGCAAATGTTGCACAAGCTACAAACACAAGATTCCCAAGAATAAATTCTCCAAAAAGGAATTACACGTCGCTAGGAGAGCTCATTGAATCAACGTTAAATAAATTGATACAAACAAATGTGATCACTTTGCCAGAGGTTAGAGTGTATGAACCAGGTCCTTTCAAACCAAATTGGTGGAATGATAATAATTTTTGTGACTATCATCGCACAAAGGGTCATAAGACTACAAGTTTCTATAAGATGAAGAACGTAATGCAGGATTTGATAGACCAAGGTGATATCATAGTTGACACAAACAAAGGTTCGAAAGACACAAATCACACCATCTTTAAAGACCCTTTTTTCATACATGACAAAGGTAAGGCATCAATATCAGGAACACAAGACAACACTACTAACTATACAAAGGTCTAATATGACTATACCATTTATGCTATTTGCTCAGGAGATGCAATAAATATTAACCCAAAAGAAGAATTTGATGATGGTGAGAAAAGTCAATGGACTGATAACTGTGATAATCAGGTTTGCATTATCTCAGAAGCACCAAGCTATGATAAAGATGAGAATCTCTATCTTA
The DNA here is from genome assembly GCF_030272615.1 of Cryptomeria japonica. Lineage (NCBI taxonomy): Eukaryota > Viridiplantae > Streptophyta > Pinopsida > Cupressales > Cupressaceae > Cryptomeria > Cryptomeria japonica. The sequence continues at coordinate 616,339,692 of NC_081415.1, forward strand.
TAGACTGGAGGCAGGAAGAACCACCATATTCAGGATGGTTTGAAGAAGATGAGGTTATAACAAGATTCATGGATGTCAGAATTCCACATAATGAACCTTATAAGATGGGATATGAAATAAACCTTTATAGCACAACATATCTTGAAGGAGTGAAATCCCTCACAAGAGATAATATAGTGGCTACTATCACAGTAAATCAAAGAGGCAAAGATTATGCAATAATCACGCGCCGATCAAAAGTGACCTTACAAGGAGTACCATCAAATCATTCACCGACAGTAGGAAACTATAATATGGTTGAGCAATTGAATAAAACCCCAACACAAATATCCCTTTTTGAGTTGTTGTGCATATCACCGAATCACAGGGCTATCCTAGATAAAGAACTTCAAGACTTAGTGGTTGCCAAGGACATGGATGAAAACACTTTTCAATCCATGGTACAGAATTTGGTTGCTTCTACTCATATTGCTTTCACAGAACAAGATGTTCCTAATGATAGACCTTTTTAGAATGATCCACTACATCTAGAGGCTTATATACATAAGAAAAAATTCATAAGAGTACTCATAGATGGAGTAGTTGGTCTTAACATCTGTACACTAAAGTTGGTCAAGGAATTGGGCTATTTTGAACTTCACATTGATCCCACAAAGAGAATAAACATCAAGGCATATGATGATGAAGAATACCCTTCAAAAGGTGTGGTTACACTACCAGTACAAGTAGCACTTATCACAACAGATGTTACCTTTCAAGTCTTGGATAGAGAGCTATGATATAGCATGCTATTAGGTCGCCCATGGATTCATGCCATGCAAGTCATACCTTTGATATTCCACCAATGTGTTAAATTTCCATACAATGGCATTGAAATCACCATCCATGTTGATCCAAACCCATTTCAACACTGTAATCATTTAAAGGCAAGTGTGGATAACCAATTACCTATCAATCAAGAAGCCCCGCTCACTACACAAATGGACTCATCGACAATTACAAAAACATAAAAACCTACATTTGCAGCACCGTCTTTACAGATTAAAGATGTTGGTTGTGGGGAATATTCCATTTTAGGTTCATCAAATGTTAGGAAATTATCTCTTTCTCCTAGATCTTTTGGGAGACCTCTGACTACTTTAATAAAACAAGATAAAGGAAAAGAGATAGTCAAATACTCAGTTTCATGCTCATTCATTAGATGGGGAGATTCACAAGAAGAATCCTTAGATGAAGATGTCAATCAATGGTTATATAAAGAAGAAGATGACATGGCTATAGCCAGGTTACCCTTAGATCAATATGGTAATGGTTTCAAAATATTACAGAAACATGGGTATGATGGTACCACAGAAACAAGGAAGAATAGAACCCATTTTACCTCAGAACAACCCAAAAAATCAAGAGTTAGGATATAAACATGTTACAAATATAACCCAGGCAAGACACTTGACACTTGACATATTGAATAAACCTAGACTAGCATCATAGTAAATACCTAAAAATCAGTTATCAATGCAAGTATTTCCTCCTTCATCTCATAGAAGTGAGAAAGCAACAACATACCCTAGTATGGAATCAGATGGTGAAGATCTCAAGTGCCATTTACAAGAAACTAATGTGGCATCATCCAACAATATGGTACCTGAAAGATCTTCACAAGCAAATGTGGTAAGAAAAATTGGATTAGCACCTGCAAATGAGTATAAAATATGGATTATGCCAATGGATACCATAATTCTGCCAAGGGAAACAAACCTAGCTCTACCAAATGAGTCAGATGAAGAAAGGCTAGAACATCTTATACCAAGATTGAGGGAAGTCTCCACCACACAAAGACGATCCACAAGTTAGGAACATATCCCATTATGCATTACTACAACTGAAGTTTTCCTATCGCCCATTGAAGAACAAGATGAGATAAGTGACATGACATTAGATAGTGGAACATATATAGAAAGTGTGATAGATTCTCACGACTGTGAATTTCTATCTATTCACAACAGTAGCCCATGAACAATAGATGCGACATATGACAACCAACCACTTATTGATGATGGAATTGTCTACAAGGATATACCAATTCACCCAAGATCAGTAAAATATGTTCAGATTAAATGGGTGTGCATGATGTCAGAAACTTCTCTAGCAAAGGAAAGCAAAGATTTACCCCTTATACATTCACATTTAATTGACCAGGGGCAAGAAGAGTCACCAAGTCTGGACTGGTTTGAGAATGATGAAGCTATTGTAGAATTCCTTAGTGTCAGAGAAGGGTTTCCCTATGGTGACCATAAGGCAGGGTTTTCTATAGACTTGGATAGAACAACATACTTTAGGGAGGCAAGTTCCTCTATGTCAGAAGATGTAGATGAAAGTGATAACAATGGTAAAATAAAGTTAGATAATCTCCCTTTTGAATAAGAAAATTTTACATTGCTTGTGGAAAAGACCGAAGAAATCAATATAGCAAAAGGAGAGATCATACACAATATCCACTTAGCTGATTCATTAAATCATGAAGAAAAGAACAAGTTCATACAGTTCTTCAAACAATGCCCTTGAATCAATTTTGCTTGGTCATATGCAGATATGTCAGGTCTAGATCTAGAGTTGGTATTGCATCACTTACCATTGTTACCAGGAATCAAACCATACAAGCAAAAACTCAGAAAGATGCATCCACAGATTGCATTAATGGTAAAGATGAAACTTTAGAAACTTTTGGATGTGGGCTTCATTAGACCTATTGACTATGCATAATGGATATCCAATCTAGTACCTATGACTAGCCCCACTCGGGGTATAAGAATTTGCACGGACTTCCAAGATTCAAACAAGGCATGTCCTAAGGATAATTTCTTATTACCTCACATAGACATGATAGTTGATTTAACTATTGGGAATTAAATGCTTTCATTAATGGACGGTTTCTCAAGATACAACCAGATCATGATTGCACCAAAAGATCAACACAAGACTGCATTTACCTGTCCATAGGGAACATACTGCTAGAATGCCATGTTATTTGTTCTTAAGAATGCTGGAGCAACATATCAAAGGGCTATGACAACATTACTCCATGACATGATCCACAATATCATGGAAGACTATGGTGATGATCTACTAGCTAAATAAAAAACAAGACGAGGTCACCTGGAAGTCTTGGCTAAGATATTTGATCGATTAGAACAATACAATGTCAGATTAAATCCAAGAAGTGTCTATTTGGTGTCACAACTATCAAACTTCTTAGTTTTATTATTTCTAATAGAGGAATTAAGGTAGATCCAACAAAGGTCAAACCAATCATTGATATGCAACCACCATCAACACTCAAGCAGTTATGGGGATTACAAAGAAGATTATAATCTATAAGAAGGTTCATAGCACAACTAGAAGATAAATGTCACCCATTTCGGCATTTACTCAAAAAAGGAGTCACCTTCAAATAGATAGATCAGTGCGAAGAAGCTTTTCAAGCTTTAAAGGATTATCTTTTGACTACTCCAGTATTAGTTCCACCCACTCCAGGCAAGTCTTTATTATTGTATATATCAACAACAAAATCATCTTTGGGAGCCCTTTTGGCACAACATGATGATCAAGGAAAGGAAAGAGCAATCTACTATATAAGCAAAACCCTAATTGGATAGAGCTTAATTACACTCCCATAGAATGAGCATGCTTAGCAGTGATCTTCACATCCCAAGAGCTTAGAAACTATATGATGAGTCACAAAGTTCAACTCATAGAACGATTTGATCCTCTCAAGTATCTGTTGAGAAGAGCAACATTAGCTGGAAGACTAGCCACGTGGGTCATTATTTTAAGTGAGTTTGACATAAAATATATGGACAAAAAGGCAATCAAAGGGCAGATTATAGCAGATCACTGAGCAAAAGCTCCCTTAAAAGATAGTCACCCACTATTAGTGGATTTTCCTGATGAATCTGTGTTTACATTGACAACATCCACCACTTGGAAAATGTACTTTTATGGTTCTTACACAAATCATGGAGAAGGAGCCGAGATTCTTTTCATCACCCCTCAAGGGGATTCTCTCCTGAAGTCATTTAGAATCAATTTTCCATGTACAAACAATATAGCTGAATATGAAGCTCTCATCATAGGACTTTGTACCTCTATATAGTGGAGGATAAAATAAATATAGGTGTATGGTGACACAATTGATTGTCAATAAAGTCAATGATGACTATAACACAAAACATGATAAATTGATTCCTTATAAGAAAATGGTAGAAGAATGCAAAGAACATTTAAGTAACATCACTTTTGAGTAGATTCGAAGAATGCAGAACAAGGTAGCATATGCAATGGCTACAATGGGGTCTCTCCTAGACATGCCTAATAATGAAACTCAATTCGAGTTCATTGTATAATAATTGATTGTATCATAATACAGGTCTTGAATCCCCATGGTATAACGAGATATATGCATAATTACGTAATCAATATATGTCTTTTGATCTGCCAAGAAATAAAAAGAAGACTCTTATTCGTCAAGCATCCAAACATACCATTATTTCTGACACATTGTATAGAAAGAGCCTCGATGGAAAAATTCTTCAATATCTTAATTTTGAAGAAGCACAACTTGCCTTAAAAGAGGTACACGATGGAATTTGTGTTTCACATTCAAGTGGCCTTGCACTACCAAAGAAGTTAATAAGAACTAGATACTATTAGCCTACTATGGAAAAGGATGCCTACAAATATGTACAGAAATGTAGACAATGTCAAGTGCATGGGGACCTCATTCATGCACCAACGCAGTATCTCTAACCTATCACATCACCATGGCCATTTTCATAGTGGGGGTTAGATTTTATAGGTAAAGTCAATCCTACTTCATCCAATGGGCACAAATTCATCTTAATGGCTACTGAATATTTTACCAAATGGGTCAAGGAAATCCCTCTAACATACACCACTGGTAAGCAGATAGCAAAATTCATGCTTAACTACATCATCTGCTGGTACGAGATTCCAATGTGTATATTGACCGACAATGGATGTCCATTTAAGAATCAATAAATGAGAGAAGTGTATGAACAATTCCAGATACAACAGAGATTTACAATGCCATATTATCCACAAAGTAATGGACAAGTAGAGGCAACAAACAAAATAATATTGAAGATCCTGAAGAAATTTGTCACTGACGTAGGATGAGAGTGGCATCTCCAATTAAATCCCACTCTTTGGGCTTATAGAATAGGGGTACACACACCTATAGGAGCAACACCTTATTCATTGGTCTATGGTATAGAAGAAATTTTGCCCATTGAAATAGAGTTACCCTCTTTAAGAGTCTCCTTAAAACACATCATATCAAAGGAAGACTATCGAGTTGCAAGATTTCAAGAGCTTGAAATGCTCGATGAAAAGTGACAAACTACTTTAAATCACTTGCAAGGCTACCAGAATAGACTAAGAAGTAGTTACAATAAACAAGTAAGGCCAAGGCATTTTTAAGTAGGAGATCTAGTTCTCAAGGAGAACCAAAGGAACCTAACAGGGTGTGAAAAGCTAAGAAAGTTTGAACCTAACTGGCTAGGTCCTTTCATCATAACAAGGGTCACAGGAAAAATAGCATATAACTTGGCTACCATAGAGGGAGGTCCACTCCCTGACCCAAGAATAACATGCACCTTAAACAATACTACATCTAAGGGATGGGTTAGTTTAGGTTTTACTTTTTACATTGCATATCATTTTCTTAAAAACACTGCATTGCATATAGTTTCTTTTCAAATGCATCGCATTCACAAAGTTTCTGCATTGGCATATAGAAGCATCAATAAAATAGGCACTTGTCCAAACTTATCATTTGTTTGCATTCAAGAGAATCAAGATTCGTCTCCTTTCTTAGATATTCAGACATGAAGTCTTTGAGATCCTAAGGTCATACATTTTCAACATCACCCCGTGACAATGATTTACCTTTGGTTGGGTAGAGATTTCACTATTTGAGAGTTGTTAACCCAAAATCTATCAATTGCTATATCTCAAACACATTAACAAAATCTCTAATTCATTCTAGACACCTAGTTGATCATATGACTAGTAAAAAATCCAATATTCTACTTCAACGCCATTATAATTGTCATACCCACGTGGGTTTCATTACTTACAAGTCAAGGCAAGAAAATAAAAAATAAAAAGTGTTATGCCAAATATCCATCTCAAGGCAAAAGAGAAATGATATATAACTGAAATATCACGCATACAAGTGCGACAAAAAGCTTGACTAGGGGATCATGTGAATAACTCCATCAGGGTTATGGACGCCTACTGGCAATGGAGCAATATTCGAGAGATTATAGTGTATAACCTTGGCAGAGCCCTAAAAGCTTGCTGGCAGCAAGGCTCTATCCGGGATGCTTTTGAAGTTAGAATAATCCACTTAGATAGTCATATAGGATGCCAAGGATCTTTAGTGAACACAAGAGTGAGAATTAACTCAATTGCACACACATGATAAAAGAAGATCAAAGTTTTGAGAATCAATGGGGAAGTTTTTTGCATCTCCATTTGTAAATACTAGTCACAAAGTGTGTTAATTTGTATGTTCCAAGGGATCTTGAGGATCGATTGACTGCTTATCTATGAAAGGTTTTGCACCTCCAATTCAATTGGTGTATTACAAAATGCTAAATAAATATAGTCATCTTTGTTCAAATAGGAAATACATCTTCATCATGATTATTGCAATAACATAGGTCATGTCAAAATTCATTATCTCCACATACATATTGTTGATCATCACATCATAACAGGTCTGCATACTAGGGGCATAGTTGAAAAAAAAAACCTAAAAATCATATAAAATCCTGAAAAAATCCAAAAATAGTGAAAACACACAAAAATACCTAAACAGCATAAAAAGTCTTGAAAAAATCAACCAAAAACATTTAGATAAATTCAATCAACCAAAAACATTCAGATAAAGTTCTGAAAAAAATCAACCAAAAACATTCAGATAAAGTCATGAAAAAATCAATAAAAGACATTCAAATATCGATCCACAAAATCCAAAAACATTGAAAAAACTCTTGGAAAAGAACTAAAAAAAAACAAAAAAACTTGCAATAAAATGTATCTCAAGAATCAAACACCCTAGCAAATATCTAGCAACCACTTTACACAAAGTTAACAAAGGACACAACTATCTAATCAAACATCTGCAATCAACTGATCAAACTATCTTATCAATCATATCAATATCCATATCAAGTGATCATTATCTTGTCTTAAATAGAGATGGATACACTCGAAATCAGACAGGTCAGTCTTAAACGGGGTCCACACTTTCTGAGATCAGACATTATCAACCATCACATCAAGCAATCAAGAACGAAGGCACATATTAGTATAGCTGTTGAATTTTACCCTAGTTAGTCTTTATCCTTTATCATTTGGTGATAGGTCATGTTTCAATGCTACTCAAGGATGTCCACAAGTGACTAGAGGAGCCATGATGGGCATGATCCTTTTCTTTATTTGTTGTTTGTGGTGTGGACCAATAAAATTCTAAGGCAATAGTTCCAGTGGGTTTTTGTGATTGGTATGTTTATTCGACAAGTATCCCATGAATGATAATTATGCATGTACTACCCAACATACCTCGAACCCTGGCAGTATTCCTAGAATGGAGGGTTCACTCCTTATCTGCTATGTGTTTGTTTCTTCAATGAGATATCTTTACATGTTGGTTCCTTATACCCTAATGTGCAAAGCTCCGTTGTTACATAATAAGGCTCAGTGATGAACATATATTGTGCTATGAATAAAGGCACAAAAGTTCTTGAAAACCATCATCTTCATTTTTATTCTATCATCATCAATCTATCATCTCATATCAATCATCCTCAATTACTTCTAATTCATTCTAAGGTTCATTCTCTCATTTCTATCTAATATCATCTTCACATCACCTATCTCTATCTTTAATCAACTAACTATTCTTCTATCTTACATTCTTCTTCATTCGAGAGATCATTCATACCTTTAATGCATAAACAATCTCTCGAGGGGGCATTACACCCCAAGTATTGTCAGGGCATACTGGGGCAGAAATTTTTTCATTTTCTTTGAAACAACTTCATTCCGACATTGTCTCAAAGAGAGACAAATGTAGACACTTAAAAATGTCTCATTAATTGCATACTAATTATTCCTCTAATTGATTAAATAATTATTTAACTCTTTAATTAATTTAATAAATCTTATTCTTCCTAATTCATATTTCTTCATCATCTTACAAATTATTCTACTTCAATTTCAATTTCTAATCAATTAATTGTTGTTTGTAAAATTCATCATTAATTCAACTAGAAACAAAGGGAAATCACAAATCCCTATCTAATCAAAGAATTCTAAACAAAACCAATGAAATGATACAATCAACCAAATAGGAATGTAAAATATTCAATAAAATCTCCCTATTCCATGACTGCATGTAGCTTCCATTGTTCTTCTCCTCTTTGTGGTATGATGGCTCTCAGATATCGCGCTGACAACCTGCAAATGACACAAAGATTCAAACTTCATGATTGTTGAAAATGGAGATTGAATGCTCAATTTATAGATTATTGGAGAGGATTGATTGAGAGGTGGAACAAAATGATCAAGAGGTGGAACTTAGATGAACTCACATGTTGATTGATAGTTGAACTGTTGATTTGGAGGTGAAACTAAATAGATTGAATACATAAATGAGTTAACTGATTGAGAAAAAAGTTGATTGAAAGATGAAAAGGAATGATTGGAGGATAATTGATTGATGACAAAGAAATCTTTATTTAGAAAAAGCAAACTAGAAGATAGAAAAAGAATGATCAGAGTAAATTAAAGAAAAGATGTAATTAATCAATTAATTGAAATGATTAATTAAAATAAATTCAATAGTTAGCTGATTGAAAGCTTTTTAGAAAAACAAAACAAAATAGAAGATAGAAATAGGAATTGAAAAGATAATGATTTAATTAATTAATTTAACATGTGCTTGATCTTTGCATGAGATTTAATTCAAATATTGAATTTATTTTAAATTCAATTTGTTATTTGAATATATTTAAAACTTGACTTTGATTTTCAATTTGATTTTTGAAATCATGCACATGTATTTGAAATTAGAAGAAATTGGAAGGATGTGATTTTGAATTTGAATTTGGAGAATTAATGAAATTTAATGAAATTAAAGGAATTAATGAAATTAGATGAATTTAAAGGAATTAATGAAATTAGATGAAATTAAAGGAATTAATGAAATTAAATGAAATTAGATGAAATTAGAATTTGAGGATTTGGAATTGGAATTTGAGGAAATAATTAGTTGATTAAATAATTTAAAGAAACCATTTAATTATTTAGAAATTGAATTTAATTAAATAATAAAGATTATTTAAATTAAAGATTAAAATCATAATTAATTAAATAATAAATATTTAATTAATATTTAGAAAAAGGTTAAATGATTAATTGATTAGGATATAGAAATAAAAAATGAATTTATTTAAATAATAAAGATTATTTAAATTGAGAGATTAATAATTATAATTAATTAAATAATAAATATTTAATTAACATTAGAAAATGGTTTGAATGATTAAATGATGATAGAATTGAAATTGGAATAATTAATAAGATGACGAGAAAATATGAATTTAGAAGAATAAGATTAATTAATTTAATTACAAAATTATTTAATCAATTAGAGGAATAATTAGTACATGATCAATGAGACATTTTTAGGTGTCTACATTTTCCCCTCTTTGAGACAATGTCGAAACGACGTTGTTTCAAAGAAAATGAAAATTTTTCTACCCCAGTATGCCCTGGTGATGCTTAGGGTGTAAATATGCCCCCTCGAAAAAAGTAGTTGAAAAAATCGGTAATTGAAACCATATTTTCGATATCATTATAGTCAGCAATCATGTGAAGTTTCATGCGATTTCTAGATCGTTTAAGTAGCCTACAAGTTCGTTGAAGTTCACAAAATATTTTCAAAGAAAACGAAAAAATTTCTATCGCAATATGCCCTGGTGATGCTTAGGGTGTAAATATGCCCCCTCGGAAAAAGTAGTTGAAAAAATTGGTAATTGAGACCATATTTTCGATATCATTATAGTGAGCAATCGTGTGAAGTTTCATGTGATTTCGAGATCGTTTAAGTAGCCTACAAGTTCGTTGAAGTTCACCATGTCCACGGTCGTCAAATTGAGAAAAACCCTAATTTTGAGCTATAAATAGTTATTTTGCCCTTTCATTTGCTCATTTGCATTGTGTTGAGTTCTTGGAAATCATTGTGAGTCTTTTGCTTCTCTATGAGTAGTTGATCATCATGGTTGGCTTCAGGGCACAACTGTACCTATCAGAGCGAGTACGTTCCTATTAGAGACCTCCGAGGACTGGCGGCATGGTATGTATCCAAACTTTTGTTCTATTTTTTGCTTGTTTTTGTCAAAATTTTCATAAATTTTTTAGAGGTCTAGGTTTGTAATCGTCACACAATCGCCTGTCGATTTTTACGCAAACATCTTAATTGTACCACAAAATCTTTAAGTGTTATGCATTAGTGTAAGTGTTACACATAAGATACTAGTGTCACACATGCGTTTGTCTGTTTACGCATTAGTTCATTTCTTCACGCATTAGTGATAATTGTTACTCAAAAGGTTTAAATGTATCGCAAAAGTGTTTAATGCTACGCATAACCATTAAGTATTACACATTCATTGTATAATGGTGTTTTATGTCATGCATTTGATAATTTTTTATCGTGTCATCTGATATCTGACATTTTCAATATGCTTAATGTGCAGGAAAATATTGGAGTACTATACTACTGAAAGAGTAGACCTAGTGGCCTTGATCTTCGAGACTAGTTACTTGATGAGGAGATTGCTCATATCAGACATCTGGGATTCTATCATGTTTTACATTTGCCAGAGATTACGGCCAACAGGGCCTTGATCACTGCGTTAGTGGAGTGGTGGCATTTTGAGACATGTACCTTCCATCTTCCCACTAGTTAGGCATCCATTACCTTAGAGGATGTTTGGTGTATACTGCATATTCCCATCCATGGTGAGAGAGTTGTATATGATCACGATGAGAGTGTATATGATCACGATGTGCCCTTTTTGAGTGTGAGGAGCAGGACTTGCAGATCAGTGGTCATTATGATATCCCATGGGCTCAATTGGATTATGATGATCTTACTATAGTATTATGTAGTATTGTAAGAGATTTTCTTATTCCTAACAGATGAGGTCATGGCTTTCCAGTTGGATGGGGCAGAGTGCTCCATGATATGATTGTTCATCGTCGAGTGTATGCTTGGGGTCCTTGTCTCTTAGCCATGGTTTATTATCAGATGCACATCATTCTTTACTTAGGATACCGATTTGTTAGCTGTGGTGTGACATTGCTCCAGACCTGGGCTTGGGAGCACGTTTCTATCTCGAGGCCAATTATTCATGTTGACTTGCAGCCTGAGGAGCCATATGCATATAGATATACACTTGGGATTAGACACAGGGGTTTGGGTAACACATTGTACTGGCGACATTGGCTTGATATCTTGTAGCATTTCATTTGGAGACCTTATTTGGATTGCCCCAGTTGGGCAGATGATGCTCAACACTTGCCATTCTACAAACAACAAAGATATCTTATTGGGAGGAGTGTGGAGACGTAAAGGATTATTGAGATGTACCTTCCAAGATGGGTACTTAGAGAATTTGGGGAGGTGCAGGTGATACCTGTTGTTACAACTTACTTTGATTGTGTTTCTCGTGAGGTTTCCAATTGGGGTGTGTGTATACAACCAGATGTGGTTGCTGCCAAGTTTGATGCTCTTCAGGCATTTCAATGGGGTTGGAGTACAAGTGTGACAGATCGAGGGACAACACCTCAGTATGATGCATGGTGGGCTAGACATAGGCCTAGTCCTTTGATTGATCTGACTATTTTGATTACAACTCAACAGATATGCCATCCAAGACAATGACTGAGGATTGATATGGGGGAGAGGAGGGGAGATGAAAAAGGGGAGGAGGGCAGAGGAGGAGATGATCGGGGAGGAGGAGATGGGGGGGAGATGAGGGGGGATGAGGAGATGAGGAGGTAGACATCGGTGGAGACATTGAGTCTATGAGCAGTGGAGATGATGATGATTCCTTAGAGTCATCGAGTAGCGAGGATAGGGATGATGATGATATGCTAGAGTTGGAGGATGCACCTACAATAGAAGGGGGTAGAGAGGGAGGACAGGGTGGAGGAGGAGATGATGATCATGATCATGATCCACATATTCTTAGAGTGTGGATTCATAATCTAGAGGATGAGGTTGCCAGACTTAGGCAACAATAGGGTGATGAGCGAGATTTATTCCGTCGAGACTATGGTGCACTAGAGAGTGAGAGGGATCACCTCCAGAGGGAGAGAAATGATGCAATGAGGCGAATGTAGATGGTATAGGCCGCTTATGACCAGCAGTTTTCTCCAAGTACCGATGCACATAGACATTCAGATAGATTGTACTATGTTGCGCAGGAGGCCTTTATTATAGATAACTCTATCATGGTGATGTACCTAAGGCACAAAGAGCTTTGAGCTTCAGCAAGGTTAGAGGTCAGTCTAGTTCTAGTAGGACTTCTATGTGTAGGAATAACGGTGGTGGTGTTATGGGTCCACCTCGACATCCTTGGGCAAGATCTAGCAGACAGGATCCACCTAGAGATAGGGGCAGTGTGGGTTGATATCCCAAGATCATGTTATCTGAGCCTTTGGGCTTGTTTTATGATTATTGTATTCTGACACATTACCATTTTTTAGTTATATATATGATATGCAGTTTTTTGGCGGCGATCTATTATGCTTTATGTTCCATGTATGTTGTATGATTCTATGTGTTATGTGATGCATGTCTATATGATTTATGAATGATTTTTTATGAATGCAATGATTTCTATATGGTTTGTAATATAATGATTAATGCAATCTTATATGATACTCATATAATTATACTATATGAATGCAAGTTAAAAATATGAGTGCAATTTTAAAATGAATGCAATTTAAACTATATGGATGCAATTATATTTTTGTATAATGATGTCAAAATATTGTTTTATCCCTTTTAACTCAAATGTATCTTGAAGAAATGTTAGTAAGATTTAAGAAAGAAGAGTTTGATGAAAGAATAATGTTAGATGATATCTTAATGATTTATAAAGAGATGATGAGAAAAGAATCAGTAAACTATCAATAAGCAAATGAGATGAAAATGAGAATGATTGATTCACAAACTTGTGTCATTATTTATTGTGCAATATATATTCATCACTGAGCCTTATTATGGAACAATGGAGCTTAGAACATCAAGGTATAAGGAATTAAGATGTAAAGATATCTTATTGAAGAAACAAACACGTAGTAGACAAGGAGTGAAACCCTTCATTCTGGGAAATACACTAGGGATCGAGGTATGTGTGGCATTCACAAGCGAGTGCTCCTATCACAGACACCCACTAGAGAAACTTCCCTAGAACTTCATTGGTTCATACCATAAACAACAAACAAAGTTAAAGATAATGCCCATCATGGCTCCTCTAGTCACTTGTGGACATCCTTGAGTAGCGTAGGAACACAATCTGTCGCCAAATGATAAAAGATAAAGATTGACCCAGATAAATTTCATCATCTATATTGATCTTGTGCCTTCATTCTCAGTTGCTTGATGTGATGGTTGATAATGTTTGATCTCAGAAAATTGCAGACCCCGTTTAAGACTGACCTGTCTAATTTCGAGTGTATCCTCTTTTGTTTAAGACAAGATAATGATCACATGATGTGGATATGAAACAATTGATAAGACAGTTTGATCAATTGATTGTAGATGTTTGACTGGATAGTCATATCCTTTATTAACTTCATGCGAAGCGTTTGCTGGATATCTGCTAGTGTGTTTGATTCTTGCGATACATTTTATTGCAAGTTTTTTTTATTGATTTTTTATTGTTTTTGGATTTTGTAAATTGATATTTGAATATTTTTGGATGATTTTTTCAAGACCGTATTTGAATGTTTTTGGATTTTTGTGTTTTTCACTATTTTTGAATTTTTTTAGGACTTTTTATAATTTTTAGGATTTTTTCAGGACTTTTTACAATTTTAAGGATTTTTTCAGTTATGCCCCCAGTGTGAAGACCTGCATGATATGATGATCTACAAAATGCATATGGAGACAATGAATTTTTGACATGACCTATGTTAATACAATATGCATGATGAAGATGCATTTCCCATTCGAACTTGGATGATAGTGTTTCTTTAGTGTTTTGTAATACACCAATTGAATTGGAGGTACAAAATATTTCATAGATAAGCGATCAATCAATCCTTAAGGTTCCTTGAAACATCCAAATTAATAGACTTAGTGACTAGGATTTACAAATGGAGATGCGGAAAAATTCCCCATTGGTTCTTGAAACTTTGATCTTATTTTTCCCATGTGTGTGCAAATGAGTTAATTCCCGCTCTTGTGTTCACTAAAGATCATTAGCATCCTATATGACTAGCTAGATGGATTATTCTAACTTCAAAAGCATCTCGAATAGAGCCTCGCTGCCAACAAGATTTTAGAGCTCGGACGGGGTTATAGACTATAATCTCTCAAATATTTCTCCATTGCCAGCAGACATCCATAGGCCTGATGGAGTTACTTGCATGCTCCCATAATCAAGCTTTTTATCGCACTTTGTATGTGTGATATTTCAGTTATATATCATTGCTCTTTTGCCTTAAGATGGATATTTGGCATAGCACTTTTTCTTTTTTATTTTCTTGCTTTGACTTGTAAGTAATGAAACCTACTTGGGTGTGACAATTACAACGATGTTGAAGTAGAATTTTAGATTTTAAACTAGTCATATGATCAACTAGGTGTCTAGAATGAATGAGAGATTTTGTTAATGTGTTTGAGATATAGCAATTGATAGATTTTGGTTAACAAGTCTCAAACAGTGAGATCACTACCCAACCATAAGTAAAGCATCATCACAAGGTAATGTTGAAAATGAATGACCTTAGGACCTCAAAGACTTCATGTCTGAATATCTAAGAAAGGAGACAACCCTAGTTTCTCTTGAATGCAAACAAATGATAAACTTGGACAGTTGCCTTGTTTTATTGATGCTGCTAAATGCTAATATAGAAAATTATATGCCATGAAATCTGTGAATATGATGTGCTTGAAAAAGAAACTATATGTGATGCAATTCTTTGAATAAAATGAGATGCAATGCGGAAAGCCAAAACCTAAACTAACCCAACCCTTAGATATAATATCATTTAAGGTGCATGTTGTTCATAGGGTCAAGGAGTGCATATCCCTCCATGGTAGCCAAATTGTATGCTCCGTTTCCTATAACCCTTGTTATGATAAAAGGACCTAGCCAGTTAGGTTCAAACTTCCTTGGCTTTTCATATTCTGCTAGGTTCCTTTGGTTCTCCTTGAGAACTAGATCTCCCACTTCAAAATTCCTTGGGCGTACTCATTTATTGTAACTCCTTTTCAGTCTGTTCTAGTAACCTTGCAAATGATTAAAAGCAGTTTGTCTCTTTTCATCGAGCATTTCAAGCTCTTGAAATCTTGCAACCCAATAGTCTTCCTCTGATATGATATGTTTTAAGGAGACTCTTAAAGATGGCAATTTTATTTCAATAGGAAGTATTGCTTATGTACCATAGACCAATGAATATGGTGTTGCTCCTGTAGGTGTGTGTACCCTTATTCTATAAGCCCAAAGAGCGGGATTTAACTGGAGATGTCAATCCCATCCTACATCAGTGATAATTTTATTTAGGATCTTTAATATTATCTTGTTTGTTGCCTCTGCTTGTCCATTGCTTTGCGGATAATATGGTGTTGCAAATCTCCGTTGTATTTGAAATTATTCACACAATTATCTCATTTCTTGATTCTTGAATGGACCTCCATTATCAGTTACTATGCACATTGGAATCCCATATCGGCAAATAATGTAATTAAGCATGAATTTTGCTATTTTCTTACCAACGGTGTATGCAAGAGGGATTGCCTCTACCCATTTAATAAAATACTTAGTAGCCGTTAAGTTGAATTTGTGTCCATTGGAAGAAGTAGGATTAACTTTACCAACTAGATCCAACCCCCATTGTGAAAATGGCCAAGGTGATGTGATAGGTTGTAGATCTTGTGCTGGCGCATGAATGAGGTCTCCATGCATTTGACATCGTCTACATTTTTGTTTATTTATTGGCATCCTTTTCCATAGTTGGCCAATAGTATCATGTTCTTAATAATTTCTTTGACAGTGGCGGGCCAGTTTGATGCACCCCACAAATTCCATCATGTACCTCTTTTAGGGCAAGTTGTGCTTCTACTTCATCAAGACATCGGAGAAGGGTTCCATCAAGGCCCTTTCTATACAACGTGTCAGCAATAATAGTGTGTTTGGATGCTTGACGAATGAGAGTTTTCTTTTGATTTCTAGACAAATTAGGAGACATATACTGAGTATGTAAGAATGCGTATATCTCATTATACCATGGGGATTCAAGACCCACAATTACACATACATATTCTGATGAGGGAATCTAATATGTCGGTACCATCAATTGTTCTACAATAAACTTGAACTGTGTTTCATTATTAGGAACATTTAGTAGAGATCCTATTGTAGCCATGGTGTCGGCTGCCTTGTTTTGTACCCTTGGAATCTATTCAAAAGTGATGTTACTGAAGTGTTCTTTGTAATCTTCTACCATTTGTTTATAAGGCATCCATTTATCATCTTTTGTGTTATAGTCATCATTGACTTGATTTACAATCAGTTGCGAGTCATTATAGACTTATAATTATTTTATCCTCCACTGTACAGTGGTACAAAGTCCTATGATGAGGGCTTTATATTCAGCTATATTGTTTGTACATGGAAAGTTGATTCTTAATGACTTAGGGATAGAATCACCTTGAGGGGTGATGAAAAGAATCCTGACTCTAGCTCCATGATTTGTATAGGATCCATAAAAGTATAATTTCCACATGGTAGATGTTGTTAATGTGAACACAGATTCATCAGGAAAGTCTATTAGTAGCAAGTGACTCTCTTGTAAGGGAGCCTTTGCTAACTAATCTTCTATAATCTACCATTTGATTGCCTTTTTGTCCACATATTCTATATCAAATTCACATAAATCATGACCCACTTAGCCAATCTTCTAGTTAACGTTGCTCTGCTTAACAAATATTTGAGTGGATCAAAGTGTGCTATGAGTTGAACCTTGTGACTCAACATATAATATCTAAGTTTCTAGGATGTGAAGATCACTGCTAGACATGCTTGTTCTATAGGAGTATAATTAAGCTCATATCTGATTAGGGTTCTACTTATATAGTCGATTGTTCTTTCCTTTCCTTGATTATTGTGTTGTGCCAACAAGGCTCCTAAAGATGAGTTTGTTGCTGATATATATAGTAATAGGGGATTTCCTTAACTAGGTGGAACTAATATTTGAGTATTCAGAAGATAATCTTTTAAAGCTTGAAAAGCTTCTTGGCACTGCTCAGTCCATTTAAAGGTGACTCCTTTTCTGAGTAAATACTAAAATGGATGACATTTATCTGCTAATTGTGTTTTGAACCTTCTTATAGACTATAATCTCCCTTGTAACCCTCTTAATTGCTGGAGTGTTGATGGAGGTTGCATATCTGTGATTGCTTTGACCTTTGTTGGATCTACCTCAATTCCTTTGTTAGAAATAATAAAACGTAAAATTTTGCATGTTGTTACACCAAATACACACTTTTTTTGGGTTTAATCTAACATTGTATTGCTCTAATCGATCAAATATCTTCGCAAGGACTTCAAGGTTACCTTCTCTTGTCTGTGATTTAGCCAGTAGATCATCCATGTAGTCTTCCATGATATTGTGGATCATATCATGAAATGATGTTGGCATTGCCCTTTGATATGTTGCCCCTGCATTCTTTAGACCAAATGGCATGACGTTCCAACAGTATGTTTCCCATGGATAGGTAAATGTCATCTTGTGTTGATCTTTTGGTGCTATCCTGATCTGGTTGTTGTTGGCATTGTGTTGTCATTCATGTCAACCGGTGTAGAAGGGCTACCGACATAGGATATGTATGGGCAACATTGTCTTGGATGCATAAAGGATGAGATATCCTTGATATCACCTTATGTTGTAGTGCACCGGTAAGGTAAGGGAGAGAATTCCATTTAGTAGAATGACCTTTGGTGTCACTGGTAGACAAGTCAGTGTTTGACTTATGTGGAAGAGATGTACAGGTTACCGGTATGCTATGTGGATGAAGAACAACATGACTCTCACTAGATAAAGATGCAGTCACTTTGTGAAGAGATGACTGATAGTAAAAATACCCACAATGGATCGCATGTGCCTATTTGAAGATATGCTACACAAACAGGGAAGCCACATGAGTGCATTGCAGGATGCAGATGACAAGGATTCTCTCCCACCAATAAGTGGAGCTTATCTCCTATTATACAAAGTATGTATTTTAGTTCTATGAAATAAGGAAGAAGAGGTAAAGGTAGGTGTTTGAAGGATCACATTAGATCTACCGGTAAATCAAAGGGATGCTTCAAGTGCATGAAATTAGGGATATGCACTGGACCGACATAGATGGCATGATAAGCCCCGGGACAGAAAAGGAAGAGTAGAGGAGTGAAGGGTTTGTCACATTGACAAACTAGTTGAGATGATGTTCGGTCTGATGATGAAGAAGGCATAGTGGAGCAACTGCAGATAGAGAGTGCAACTGGTATGTAGATTCCTTAGATGGTATCAGTCAAAGGTTGATGACATGGTGTCCTCAGGATGGTTACCAGTGAGCATGAAAACCGGTAAGGAAGAAAAGAGGCTAAGTGATGTGCTCCTACCTAATGAGAATGAGCATGTTATGGATAGACATGTCTGGCGACCAGTTAAGGTGTTCCACTGACAGATCAGCAAAGTGCAGACATGCTGGTTAATCGGTAAAGTGTGAGATACCAGTAGGGTTAGTGAACTGGCAGAAAAGGATCGGTTGGGTTTTTGGTCGGTGATCCTATCTGAACCGACACAGAGGTCCAAGATAAGGTGGATGTTGACAAAAGTGCCACATGGAGTCAAAGTGGCAGACATGCATGCAACGGTAGATGGAGTGTGCATCAAAGAGGTTGTTGCAGAGTTGGTCGATATTAATTATAGACCCCATAAATCATGGGATGTGTTGCAGAGGTGTGCAGCTCGAGGAAGGTCGAACAAAGGTGATTGATGGGATGCATCGATCAATGCAGAGTTTTTAGGTACAAAATGAGATTGGTGATGCTATCTATAGAACCATTTATGGTGATTGATCTTTTGTCTCACCAACTGACTGTCTGTGTTTGCTAAGTTTATCAAACGTGCCTTGGAAGGAAGAAGGTATGGTGGGTAATGCTTGATTTCTTGCACGTTGCCTATCTTCGTGCAGAACGAGATTAGATCTGATCTGATATGCCTCACGATCAGTGGAAGAAACCCTAATGGTGCAAAGTTCAAACTCATGTCTTAGCGGGAAAATCTGGCTATATGTAGGCAAGCCAAAGATATTGTTCTTGTTGCTGAAGGAGAGTGTGTTGTTGCTGCATGTGAGAGAAAATCAGTCAAGTACTCAATGAGTATCAGTAAGAGACTAAATGTGTGTGAGTGAGAAACTGGTTGAAGAGTTCAGCCAACAATAGTGAGGCAACCGATAGTCAACCATTAAGTCTGACAAAGGAGGTAACCAGTGGTGACCAAACCGACAGTGAAGAGTTGTAGAAGAGTGAAGAGTAGGCAAGCAAAGAATTGATAGAAGATAGTTCCAATGGAGAGCAACAAAGTAGTTGAGAGAAGAGATAACCAACTGAGAGAACTGATAGAGAAAGAACTGGTAGAGAAGGAGAAGAGGCTAAACCAATAAGGTTACAACATGAGATAAGGTTGCAGCAGTTAGAGAGTGAGAGAGAGAACTGGCAGTGAATTGGATAGAAGATCCAATAGAGATATTTGAAGAAGAGTTACAAAATCCATTTGTAACAAGGCTATTAACTTGTAAATGATTATGTTTTATATTCACTGAGTTGGAGCTCGATGCAGTGGTTGTAGCTCCTTGGGTTGGTGCCCTAAATAAGAGGTTGGTGCTCCTTGGGTTGGTGCCCTAAAATCAAGGGTTGGTGCTCCTTGGGTTGGTGCCCTAAACATTGTAATTAGAGATTCAATGTGAGGCTGGATTGGAGCAATAGTCTCCAACAACATTTCTTGCTGAGGGTTTTCCCATCTCGGGTTTTCCTCGTCTATGCTAGTGTTATGTGATGTCCCTTTTGTGTGAATGCATTTTTTATTAGTCTGCCCACTAACCGATAAGCCTACATTGAGTTAGATCTGATAACCGACATACACACATAGGATAGTTAAAGGGAAAAGATTGAGAACCACCGATTCACCCCCTCTCAGTGGTGCATTGTGTATAACAGTTGTATCCTGAGAAACCGTCCATCAATGAAAGCATTTCATTCCTAGCAGTTAAGTCAACTATCATGTTTATATTAGGTAATGGTAAATCATCCTTAGTACATGATTTTTTTAGATCTCGAAAGTCTATGCAGATTCTCATGCCCCCAGTGGGCTTAGTCACAGGTACCCGATTAGATATCCACTCTGCATAGTCATTAAGGTATAATGAAGCCTACGTCCATAAGCGTTTGGAGTTCTATTTTGACCAATAATGCAATCTGGGGATGCATTTTTTTTAGCTTTTATTTATATGGTTTGATTCTTGGTAGCAATGGTAAATGATGCAAATACCAATTCTGGATCTAGGCCTGACATATCTGCATAGGACCAACCAAAATTGATCAGACGTTGTTTGAAGAACTGTATGAACTTGTCCTTTTCTTCCTAGTTCAATGATTTTTCTAAGTGGATATTGTGTACAACTTCTCCTTCTGCTATATTGATTTCTTTAGTCTCTTCCATAAGTAATGTTGAACTATCTTGTTCAATAGGAAGGTTATCTAACTTTCTCTTGCAATTGCGATCACTTTCATCTGTATCTTTTGTCACAGAGGCACTTGCCTCTCCAAAGTATGTCATTCTATCCAAGTCTATAGCAGATCCTGCCTTATGATCACCTTGTGGAAACCCTTCTCTAACACCAAGGAATTCTACAATAGCTTCATCATTTTCAAACCAGTCTAGAGTTGGTTTTCCTTCTCGCCCCCAATTAATCAAATGTGAGTGTATAAGGGGTAATTCATTGCTTCCTTTTGTTGTAAAAGAATGTGACAACATGCATACCTGGTTATATGGGTGACTTATGCAATTTTCATCATCAATGGGCAATTGATGGTCCTTTGCCATGTCTATTGCTTGTGGGCTGACATCATGATAAGATAGGAATTCATAGTCATGAAAATCTACCACATTTTCTATGTATGTTTCACTTACTGAGGCTGTATCACTTATCTCCTCTTGTTCTTGTAACTGAGTTTGTTGTAGATTTGTGGACCTCCTTTGTGTGGTGGATACCCTTCTTGAGCCTGGTATAAGCCGTTGTAGTCTTTCTTCATCTGACTCATTGGGTGGTGCTTGAGATGTTTCCCTTGGCAAAATTATTGACAACAACTAAGGGTTAGTCTCATTTTTTGGTATTAAGCGTGTGTCTATTACCATATTTTCTTGTGTGGACATTTCAGATACTATATTGTTGGGTGACTTTGTGCTAGGTTCTTGTAGAGGTTGTCTCATATCTTCACCATTTGATTCCATACTAGGTGATGTTGGTGCTTTCTTACTTCTTTGAGATGAAGAGGGAAATACTCATGTTGATAACTGACTTTGAGGTATGTACTCTGACGGTAGCCTTGGTTTGTTCAATATATCTAGTGTACGTTGTCTTGATTTTGTTATATTTGGTACATGTTTATATCCTAACCCTTGATTCTTTGGGTTTTCATTCGGTAAACCAGGTTCTAATCTTCCTTGCTTCTATAGTCCCAAGCCTATGGTACCATCATACCCATGTTTTTGTAGCATCTTAAAACCATTACCATACTTTTCTAAAGGTAACCTAGGTATTTCCATGTCATCTTATTCTCTGTATATCCAATAATTGACATCTTCATTTAGAGATTCTTCTTGTAAGTCTCCCCACCTAATGAAAGAGCATGAATCTAAGTATTTTACTATTTCTTTTCCTTTATCTTGTTTCATTACTATGTTATGAGGCCTCCTTAAAGACCTAGGAGAAAGAGATAATTGTTTGCCATTTGAGGTACTTGAAATGGAGTATTCCCCGCAACCAACATCCTTAATCTGCAAAGAAGATGTTGTAGGTGTATTCTTCTATATTTATGTGATTGTTAATGACTCTGTTTGTGTAGTGAGGGGTGCTTCTTGATTAATAGGTACCTGGTTATCTACACTTGCCTTTAAGTGATTATAGTGTTGGAATAGATTTGGATCACTCTTTATGGTGATTTCAATGCCATTATATGTAAACTTAACACATTGGTGGAATGTTGAAGGTACGACCTACATGGCATGAATCCATGGGCGACCCAACAACATGTTATACCCTAGTTGTTTGTCCAACACTTGGAAAGTAACCTCTATTGTGATAAGTCCTATTTGTTGGTAGTGTAACTACACCTTTTGAAGGGCGCTCTTCATCATCATATGCTTTCATGTTTATTCTCTTTGAAGGGTCAATGTGAAGCTCAGAATAGACCAATGCCTTGACTAGCTTTAGTGTACAGATGTTAAGATTAGCTCCTCCATCTATAAGTACTCTTCTGGCCCATTTATTATGTTTGTAAGTTTCTAGATGTAGCGGATCATTATGGAGAAGTCTATCATTGGGAACATCTTGTTCTATGAAAGCAATACGGGTACCATTAGCTAAATTCCCCACCATGGATTGGAAATCATTTTCATCTATATCTCTGTCAACTATTGAATCTTGAAGTGCCTTATCTAGGACAACTTTGTGATTTGGTGATATACGTAATAGTTCAAAGAGTGATATCTAGGTTGGGGTTTTCTTGACTTTCTCAACCACATTAGAGGTCCCCATTGCTAGTGGTGGGTTGGATGGTACTCCTTGTAAAGTTACTTTTGATTTGCGAGTAACTACTGCACAGTCTCTGTCTCTTGGATTTATTGTGATTGTAGCCACTGTATTATCTCTTGTGAGGTACATATTTGCAACATATGTTATGTTATCAAGGTTTATTTCATATCCCATCCTATAGTCATTATGTGCAAGTCTAATATCCATGATTTGTGTTATAATTTCATCTTCAAACCATCCCAAATAAAATGGTTCTTCTTGTCCCCAATCCATAAGACAAATATTTTTGTCTTGTGTGCTTCTGACATCATGCAAACTCGGTTGTCATAGTTATCAACCTCTTGACATTGCTCATCATCATCAGGTTCTTCTTGGGAATCAACTTTTATTGCATCTCTCGAGATAATAGCATGAATAGTATAGTCATATGAGACTTTCGTATAGTTAGTTGTGTTGTCCTGTGTTCCCGATGTGGATGCCTTCCCTTTATCATGTTTGACAAATGGATCCTTAAGGATAGTGTGATTCGTGTTTGCTAAAGTTTTGTTGGTATCAATTGTGATATCCCCTTGATCTATCATGTCCTTAATTAAGTTTTTCAATTTATAGAAACTTGTAGTTTTGTGACCTTTTGTACGATGATAGTCACATTAAATCGTTATCATTTCACTATGTAGGTTTGAAAGGACCTAGTTCATATACTCTAACTTCTGGCAAAGTGATCATATTTGTTTGTATTAACTTCTTTAACATTGATTCAATAGGTTCCCCTAGAGGTGTGTAGTTCCTTTTTGGAGCATTTACCCTTGGGAATTTTGTGTTTGTAGTTTGTGCAGCATTGGCGTTTGTCAATACTATGTTATTCTCTATATGTGGACTAAATGATTGACTTGGGCCTTGTAGAGACAAAATTCGTTGAGCTCTGTTCACTATACAGGTGTCTACAACACCATCATTGGTCACATTTTTGTTTCTTGACCAAAACTTGGATTTATCATTGTTGTTGTTATTCCCATATTTTATGAGACCTTGTTCTACTAGTCCTTTCTTGCACTTTAAGGCTTTTTCAGTGATTTGTTTAAATATGGTCAAACATTGCATTTGTATCGGGTACTTAATTTTAGGGATTAAGTTTTTTGTAAACATGTCAACTTGCTCAGTTTCATGAATAATAGTCTTGCACCTTTTGTAGAGAGCTCTCCATCTTTGTATGAAAGACACAAATGTTTCATTCTCATGTTGTTTTGCGGAACATAGGTCCATCAATGCAATTGGGGTTTCAATGTTATGCGAGAAGTTGATGTGATCATCGGTGGGAGATGTGAAAACCACTCCAAAGTCGAACCTCTAAGACTTTTTGGAAACAATCTCATTAGGTAAGTGTCTTCAGTTGCAACCTCTATACATGCAGTAAAAAATTCTCTGATGTGATCTCTAGGATCACCTTTCCCTCGGTATCTGTCAAATTTTAGTGTTTCAAAATGTGGTGGGAAAGGCGACATGTATAATGTGTGATTAAAAGGATAAGGACATAAGTCCTACACTATATAGCTCTTTTTATTGTTACCAATTTGCATAGTTGTCATTTGTTGTTGCAGATTATGAACTTGGGTCAAAATATCTATTTGAGTCAGTGGGACACTTTGCGCATGTATATTCCCCACAAAAGGATTCATGGTAGTATAACTAGGAGGTTGTTGAAAGGTACCATAACCATAATTTTTTGTGTTATGGGTTCCACTAGGTACTGTGAAATAAGTGAAATGTGAACCCATGTTTGATTGGGTTGTACTCATTGTATTAGCGGAACCTGGGTTTGTATTCTGATGACTGTATGTAGATCCTATGGAATATGAAACCGAAGGTTGAGTCACACTTTTTGTATGAGAAATATGTTAAGCTTGTGTTTGAATTGGTGTCGAAACACTTGACATTACTGGTGTAGTTTGAGAGGCTATGATAGCCTGTGTTTGCATGCTAACGTTCATTATTGAGGACGATGCACTTGCTTGAGAACTTGCGTTTGACACCACATTTATTTGTGTGGATGATGTTTATGCATTCTGAGATAAACTTGAGGTCATCGCTTGTGTTTGTGTTACATTTGGTGTTTGACTGCTATTTGGACCTAAAGTAGTTCCTGGTGGTAAGATCATTGTGATATCAAAATGTTTAGGTAACTTGGCACCATTTTGCAATAACAACGAGAGATATTTGTCCCTGTCATTGTGTATAAGAGCGTCTAGAATCATAAGGACATATGGATCTTGGTGAGATGACTCAATCTTTTCATGTGTTAAGTTTTGTTGTAGCTCGCGTATTGTGGGAATTGCATAGGGATTTGACTGTTGACTACTTGATATGTCCATGTTCCAAATTGGATTAACTGACAGATCGTTGTTTGGGTCCATTTTACTTTTTGCCTTTTGTGACCTTGTGACGGGCATTTAAGACTTCTATATGAGGACACTTTAGAACCTAATATGACGATAAACCTATATTATGAATGCAAGATTCTAGACTTAAATGCAAAGTATGCAACACTAGACTAGACTCTTTATTGGGGATTAGGACGCGAGACTTGTTGAGTACTTTGAGATTTTTGCAACGCAAGTTTTTCAAGTTCTTCTCTCAGAAGTTTTGCAATAATTTCTCTATCAATCCTACGGGAAATTTCGTTCTCTCTATCTAGCTCATACTCTATTCCTATGTATTGAGGTGCACTTGTCTTTAATTACCAAGCCGAGTTATTTAAGCCTTCAATGATTTCTCATTGATTGTCGTTTGGCACTAGATTAGGTTGCTCGAAGGGGAGCAAACCATCACCTGGGAGACCCATTAGGAAACATGCTATGACTTTCTAGGATGATTATGAAAATGATGACGGACTAAGACAAACGTATATGAGGTTTAATAAGGACTAATTCTGAAGACTATGCAAATATTAAGGACGTAAATAAGGATGCAAATGACGACTATGCAAGGACTTATTTTAAGGATGATAATGAGGACATAAATAAGGGCTATGCAAGGACTTATTCTAAGAATGAAAATGAGGACGCAAATGGGGATTATGCAAGGACATATTCTAAGGACGATAATGAGGACATAAATGAGCACTATGTAAAGACTTATTCTAAGGACAATAATGAGGACTATGCAAAGATGCCTATGGTCACAAGTATGTAAAATTTTGGAGTTTGTGGGACTGTCTGATGCTTCAAGGTAGACTCTATTTCAAGTAATTTTATTTGTAGGACAAGTCTGTTATTTTTCAAATCTGATAACAGTTGTTTGGAGATAAGTATAGCTAACTAAACTATGTTCTGACCAACTCTGAGAATTCAGAGATACGCAAGGTAGGGCCTGAAATAGCCGAAATATTGACTCATTACTAGTCTGGTACAATGATACACATAAAAGCACAAAATACAATCTTAGGCTGGATATTGGAAACCATTCAATGAGGCCCTTACAATAAAATACCGAAACAAGTTGAACAGATAGAGAGTCTGGCAGCACTGGCTCCACTCCACAACACACACTTCTCAGGCATGCCAATCTCTCTACCCCAAAGATCCAAAGATCTTATCACCGAGGAATTTCTATCTCATAATGCAAGGTACATGAAGGGTATCTATGGGGTACAATTTGCACTCCTGAAATCATTGAATGTGGGATTTAGGCTACTAAGTTGGTTCTTATTGTAAATTTTGAGAGGTTCTGATCCAACAATGGATTCTCAGAGCAAGCCACTTAAGACTTTAGTTAAGATTATCGGTGCAGAGAAGGCCCACACATACATAGAATTCATTCAAAACTCCAACCGCTTGACTAGTATATTTATATAACGGATCGAAAAACCCGCTTGAGAGTACGTTGGGAGAGATGATATCCCCAATGCATCCCAATTTGAAGTACCTCTATGGGGTGATGAAATATCCAATCAAGATACCCATCACTATTAAAATAAAAAAGTGGGTGTCGTTATCACCTTTCCCTTTCTCCCAAGACCCCGAAGGCGGGTGGAAAGGTAGTTAATGCAACAGTAGGTCCACCCCAAACACGATAAAAATTTATTTCCTTTAAAAAAAAAAGTGTGAATTACTCTATTGATAAGTCTGATTCACGTTCATTTTAAAAACCCAAACTTAGGTGTGAGATACGCATGTGCATGTCAATTTTAGAACACCAAACTGAAGTATGAAAGCATGCATGTCAATTTTAACCGGATTTATTTTAAGCCCCAAATTAAAGTGTGAAATAATGCATGCCCATTTTAACCAGATTTATTTTAAGCCCCAAATTGAAGTGTGAAAGCATGCATTTTAGTGATTTCTAAAAATATTTAGTAATGATCAGGCCTTCTTTGTGATTTCGCCACACTCTACAAAGAGAGAATCAGTAACCCAAGAAAATACACAGAAAATAGTGAATCAAATTATTCATTAAACGAATACATTATAATACCTGTGTGAATGCGTGATAATATGTGCACGATTGTGTAATAATACCAGGTCGATTGCGTAATTCTGATAGGTCGATTGCGTGATTCTGACAAGTCGATTGCGTGAAACTGATAGAGCGAATGCTTGACATAATAACAGACAAGACAAAAAAAAATTAAGAAAACTTTAAATTTGATCAGGACGCTGCAAAACAAGATGTGATGTCCTAGTAAGATCTCTCATAAACCATTTTATATTAATTAAATCATATTTCACAGTGTATGAGAGAACTAGGCTGTTGTATTTGTCAATAGCTAGTTGGTCCTCTAGATCTTGTATCTTCTTTTTTGCTCGTAGGATTTGCTGATAATGTCTGGCTTGCCTCCTTTGTTCCTTTGTCCTCCTAGCACCTGAAATCTTAAATTGTACCTTAAGTGCCATAAGATGTCATAATTAAAGCATCAAATAAGGATAAACAATATTCAAATTTAATAAATTTCATATAGAATTAAGACAGAACATAAGACAAAAAATGATAAAAATAAGACAAAAAGGATGCCTAAATAATCCCGTCAAATGCGTAATAGAATTTGAGTGGGTTCATGACACAAAAAGCTAGCACCATGCCTCTATTACACACATTACAATATTATCACCATTAAACTATAACATAAGACAAAAAAAACAAAGAGCAAATTACTCCATGCTTGTGGCCACCACAGTTGTGATTTGCCTCTTTGGCTTTGCCACCTTTCCTCGTTTCCAGCCTTATTTCCCATTTACTTTAACCTTCTCATCCGCTACTACTAGCACACCACTCACCATGGCCTCTCTTTTCTTGATGTAGGCCTTTAGTGGCTCCCATCTAATGAGTGTCTTTGCTTGTCGCTCATCCCTATTCCACTTAGTAGGCCATCGAATGAAGGGGACCAATTCATACACCTCCAATATATTTGGCTCCTCAATTCCCTTGCTCACATCAAACCCTACCCCCGGGACAACCCATTATAGGATGGAACCCAACCCAATCATTCATTCTTCATCCAAAATTTCTCTCATCACCCATTTGATAGTATCCATAGCCTCCCCCAGGTCCAACCCCCATGCACCAACCATGGTCACAATGTCCATGTTTGATCTGTAGTGATGCTTGGCCTGGCGAAAAACATCTCCCAACAACACCTCCAACACCTACATGAATTCAACATCCCCAAATTTGAAGAGCCCTTTCAAATGCTTCACAGATACTAGGGCAAAAAAGGTTTCCTATTGCCAAGAGGTCACCAAAGGGAAATTGGCCTTTATTGCCTTGTCTCTACCCAAACACCTCAGCATCAATCTACAAAAAAATGACACTTACCACTTCCTTTTAATGCCACCTCAAAACCTGTGTCCCATAAAACATCCTCCCCTGTTGTCTCATTAATGCTTCATTCATTCACCCGCATGCCAACCTTGTCAGTCATCCAAGGTGATGGTATGGTAGTCCTTGATCCTCATTTCCCTGACATCATGAAAAGACAATGTCCATCTAGATAAAATATCTGCCACTCGATTTCCAGTACGTTGGACATGACTAATTTGGTAACTTTGCAAAGTTGTCAATTCACTACGAATTGCAAAGATGTACTTCTAAAAGTGACAAGCTTACACTTCCCCAGAAATAATTGCATTGATGATGATTAACGAATCACCCTCCAAATGGATTTTTGACATTCCCAAACGCTTTCCAAATTTAACCACCTAAAGGGTTGTCATTGCCTCTGTCACGTTATTAGTTCCTGTCACAACCCTCCTTAATCACCTTTTTTGATTTAAATACAAAACTCTACTTATATTCTTAGGATGAATTATTGAATGAATATTGTAAGGGAGTAAAAATAATAAACCTCACACCTGGAAATGCATATATATTTTAAATTGTTATTTAATTTCCCTCACCCAAATTAAGGCACATGTTGTAGGAGGAATAAGAAGCTTCTAGAGGCTTCTCCACCTCCTTGCATGTAACTCCTCCCACTAAGCCCAATTAATTTGCATGGAGGCCAAATTGGGAGAGAATCTCTTTTTTTCAATTAAAAAATTAAGTAGTGGGTATTTGTAATTTCTTTTATAAAATAGGAGCAAGTTTCAAAAGAAAAGTTAGCTAATCCATAAGAAATTTCTGCAAGTTGAAATCTCCTTTGTAGTCCACTTCCATTGGCAGCTAAGATTTTTGTTGGGAGGATTTCTCTTCAACTTGGAGGATCAAGGAAGACTCTACACCATCTTCAAGCATCCAGGTTCCTTCAACTTAGTTTATGCATCTTATTTTTATGGTAGATTAGATTTGATTAGATTATTTATGAGAATGAATTTCATTTGTGTTTCGTTAAAGAATTAGTTTTAGATTTTGTAAGGAATGAGATTCATTGTTAAATTCTTAGCATCAGATTTTGTAGAATAAGATTCATTGTTTAAATTCATAGTTTCAGATTTTGAGATTCATTGTTTAAAATCCTTGATATGAAATTAGTTGAGATTCATTGTTTAAATTTTGATAAGAAATTTGGTTACATTCTTAGCTTCAGATTTTGTAGAATAAGATTCATTGTTCAAATTCATAGTTTCAGATTTTGAGATTCATTGTTTAAAATCCTTGATATGAAATTAGTTGAGATTCATTGTTTAAATTTTGATAAGAAATTTGGTTACATTCTTAGCTTCAGATTTTGTAGAATAAGATTCATTGTTCAAATTCATAGTTTCAGATTTTGAGATTCATTGTTTAAAATCCTTGATATGAAATTAGTTGAGATTCATTGTTTAAATTTTGATAAGAAATTTGGTTACATTCTTAGTTTCAGATTTTGTAGAATAAGATTCATTGTTTAAATTCATAGTTTCAGATTTTGAGATTCATTGTTTAAAATCCTTGATATGAAATTAGTTGAGATTCATTGTTTAAATTTTGATAAAAAAATTAGATCTCCCTGTGTGTACAAACAATTCTCTCTTTTCTCTGTGAACAAATCTCCCTGTCTGTATAAATAAATCATCTCCCTTCTCTGTGAACAAATCTCCCTGTGTGTATAAATAAATCATCTCCCTTCTCTGTGAGCAGATCTCCCTGTGTGTACAAACAAATTTGCTTCTTTCTCTGTGAATGAATTTCCCTGTGTAGAAAACAAAGGAAATGGAAAAACCCTCTCTGGTTATTGCTTCATTGTATTTTATCTCTGAATATCAATCTGCTACGTTGTTATTGCCTGTTATCTACCCTGCTCTGGGTGACTTTCAATAAATTAAAATGCATTACTCCTGTAAGAAAAAAATAAAAATAAAATAATAACAATAATATTGTATATAAAAACATATATATATATATATATATATGTATATGTATATATATATATATGTATATATATATATATATGTATATATATATATATATGTATATATATATATATATGTATATATATATATATATGTATATATATATATATGTATATATATATATATATATATATACGTATATATATAAATAACAAAAAATGGAAATCGTTCAAACTTTAAAAATAAAAAAATCTCTTAAAAAACCCACCCTCGCCCCGTAACGCATGGCGTTTTGCATTGGGTAATAGTCTGCATGCAAGGACGGTTACGTAGTAACCGTTGCAGGGTACGAAGGGGCCCGCAGGGTCCCCTCATCCCTGCGGACCTGCGCATGCAGGGCCGCAGGGGTGATGGGACCCGTGGTCCCCACCCCGCAACCCTCGCTATAATCATAACAAAATACAAGCCCTTGCCACTAAGTCTTAAATTTTGGTTTTTTTTAGTATTTCGAAATTTGGAATTTTAATTTGTTTTTTTTTTTTAAAAAGAATAACAATCTAAATTAATTACCATTTAGTTAATTTTTTTTTTTTAGGTTGATAATAATGACATTTAGGAAATGATGATTTTTATTCCTTAGTGTAAATTTAAGGATATTGACTTTCAATTAAAAATGGGATTAATGTGTAGCAAGATTGTAATTAAACTATCCTTAATAAACTTTAAAATTGTAGACTATATTCTTCAAAAAATTAAGAATCGCTGGGACACTTGATTGGTCCTTAGAGATTAACTTACCTTATTACCAGTACTTAGATTTAATCGTTATTTTGGATTCGCTAAGTCATCTTACATCATAGATTAATTGCTTTCGTTAATGGTTCATAGCATGCGAATTATTTATAGGATAATTATATCTTTCATGCAATTACTATTATGCAAGTTTCATTTGTTATGCAAATTACACTTCAAGTAGTTACTTCAATTATTTACGCTTTCATTTTCGTTATCCGTAGTTAGATAACTAAATAAAGGAAGTTGGAAAACCAAAACTAGCAGCGTTCGGTATATACGGTGCCTCTGGGTCACGCTTACGGGTAATGCCGTCGTGTTGATCCACTGCACTTAACGCCTAATAAAGCTGCATTAACGACGTCTGTGGCATCATCCCTATAAATCATCGGGGAGTAATAAGGGACATTTGGAAGTTAAAAATCCAAGGGGCGGGTAATCCCTCTTGGATCGATAATTTAATAAGATAACTTATAAATGAATTTCACATCCGTTGAGGTAAACCATAGTAAACCCCTCTTAGGGATGGTCAAGTTAAAAGCTCTCGTGGAATTTACCTTCTTATTTATTTACTTATTTATCTCGAAGGGATATTGGTGGATTGCAATTGGGTGACGCTCATGATAAGTATTAGGTTCTAGTTATTTTGTTTAGGCCACAAGCAATAGGCCATCTTGAGCCTTCGCTTAAGTGCTACCTTCGTGGGTAGCAACCGCAGAGAAACTGTCTGGGACACTAACCCTAGAAAGGGTTGCATACCCACAAAATCAGTTTACATCAAACCATAGATTAGAAAATAGAACTACATACTTTACGCCTTGATCCCGTGCCGAAGCGGGTATGTAGGCAGTCTTGGGACGGAGTTGTCCCTCATACTCAGGCGTTCGTGGGTGGGGTCTAGGCTTGGTTGAGTAAGAATCCTAATTGAAAGATAAGATAATCAAACTTAAATTCAAGGCATACTCGGAAGGAATCCCGTATGGATTCGCTTGATTTCCCGAGGCTTTAAGCCAAATTCCGAGGCGGAATTCAAGCTTGTATTATTTTCTTATTACTCCTAAGGACGGCGACCTCGGTGCATTCTTGTTAGAAGAATGTAGTACTTAGTGAGTGGCTCAGGACCCGAATGGTCCCGATGAGTCTAAGTCTCTGGCCAGAGCATCTCCTATCCCGTTTGGATGGATGCCTACCCCGTATGGGTAGATGCCTATCCCGTATTGGATAGATGGAATTTACGTCCCGTATGGACAATTGCCTAACCCGTATGGTTAGAAGCTCATCTCGAATGGATGAATGCCCAATCCTATTTGGGTGGATGCCCAGAGTATGCAATTGAATAAAACATAATAAAGAAAAAAAATAAAATTATATACTCATTTTTTGTTGGATGAACCATGATTATGTTGGGTTATTACAGTTCCCTCCTCTAACTTTTTTGTACCCATGACAATAATATTTCCTATTCAATCCCGAGACAAAAAACCAATAACTGAAGGACCAGGATTGCCCTTAGAGGCATCATCAAAATTGATTTTACACCATCCTTCCCCTGGTTTTTTCCAAATGACCTCCAAAGATATATCTGTATCCTAATTATCCCGACCAAGCCCATTAACAGGCCATATTATTATTAGTTCCTACCAAGGCAAGATACCAATGCATTCATTCAATCCACTAAATTAATTAATTTTACCAACCAATGCAAAGAATTAAAAAATTTAAACAAAAAAACCATAGTGTTATTTTAATTTTTATTTAAAATAATTTGTTCTTGCCATTTTTCTTTCTTTCTATTGGTTAGAGTAGGTGGAAAAATTAAATTTTCCAAAAAAAATACCCCAAATTTGTCTATTAATTTGAATGACATTTACTATAATTACATAAGCCAAGTGCCTAATTTTATATTTGTAAAGTACATGCAATATTTAATTACTACACACATAAAAAAATTAGCAATGTCTTGTGGAACTGATAATTGAGATTACTACTCACATAAAAAAAATTAGCAATGTCTGTCGTAACTAATAAAATGCAGCTAACATACACTAAGGAAAACGTACAAAGTATAATCAATAAACAAGGTGAAAATATGACAAAACGATAGTCACTATTTTCAAATGCTAGGGGAAGAGCACCAGTAGCCGTCATAGCTAACTTCGCGCAACTACAGATCCTAAACGGTACATCGGATTTCAATTTATTTCTTGGTTGTCTTCGTATGCAACTTAATTGTTTAAAGCTATTGATCTAGCTTTTGGGTAGTAACAATCCAATCTCTACGGGTCGTTATGTGTCAAAAGGTCAAAAAGTGGTCATTTCGAAGTGATGACCGATACTTCACCTCTCTTATGCCAATACCCGCACATGAAAACACCAATACATGTTTATTATATTCCTAATAAATAATATATTTATCATATATTTACAACACAAAAAAATGTTTTTAAAATATGTAATGAATATTATAAAAATATGTTTGAATATAATAAAGTTTTTAACGGGTGGTCGAATATTTCATTGACCACCCATGACCACCTTCCCGCGTACCACTCATGGCCCCACGTGGCACAAATTACCACTACCTATATTGCCCTAAAAACTTACAAAAAACAAGTCTGCAGGGCGGATTTTCGTCTGATTTTTCCTCCTCCCTGTGGTTTCTCCTCCCTGTCATCGACGCTCCGTCTCTGCAACACCTCGGCTTCATCTCTGCAACGCCTCCTTTCGACTCCAAGTAATGGTCACCGCTCTTCCTTAATGCATTATCGATGTCCATTGATGGTTTAGCTCCTTTGTAGCTGCATTATGCTTTGTTTATTGATGATTTCTTTGTATGTGGGTTAGGGTTTCATTTCAATGGTATGTTACAATTTAATACTATCAAAATCCTCATAGAGAATGGTTAGGGTTTCATTATTTATGATTTCATATTATGGGTGCATTGTTAAATTGTGTCTCTCTATTTATAATGCTAATAGAATTACAAAGAGTGTAAAAAAAATTGATTATTGTTTATAATTATTTGAAACCCCTTCATTATTTATCCTTTTTTTATGGGTGGGTTGTTAAATGGCATCTCTTTGTTTATAATGCCAAAATAATTACAAAGAATGCAAAACAAATTGATTATTGTTCATAATTATTCGAAACCCCTTCTTTATTTATCATTTTATTTTATGGGTGGGCTGTTAAATGGTTCTCTATGTTTATAATGCCAAAATAATTACAGAGAATGCAAAAAAAAATGATTATCGTTCATAATTATTCGAAACCCCTTCATTATTTATCATTTTATTTTATGGGTGCATTGTTCAATGGTGTCTCTCTGTTTATAATGCCAAAATAATTACAGAGAGTGCAAAAAATATTGATTATTGTTGATAATTATTCAAAACCCCTTCATTATTTATCATTTTTTTATGGGTGGGTTGTTAAATGGTGTCTCTTTGTTTATAATGTCAAAATAATTACAGATAATGCAAAAAAAATGATTATTGTTCATAATTATTCGAAACCCCTTCTTTATTTATCATTTTATTTTATGGGTGGGTTGTTAAATGGTTCTCTCTATTTATAATGCCAAAATAATTACAAAGAATGTAAAAAAAATGATTATTATTCATAATTATTCGAAATCCCTTCATTATTTATCATTTTATTTATGGGTGCATTGTTCAATGGTGTCTCTATGTTTATAATGCCAAAAAAATTATAGTGTGTGCAAAAAAAAAATGATTATTGTTGATAATTATTCGAAACCCCTTCATTATTTATCATTATTTTATGGGTGGGCTATTAAATGGCGTCTCTCTATTTATAATTCCAAAATAATTACAGAGAATGCAAAAAAAAATGATCATTGTTCATAATTATTCGACATTTCATTTCAATGCTATGTTACAGTTTAATAATGTCGAAATCCTTATAGTATAATAATGTTGAAATCCTCACAGAGAATGGCAAAAAAAAATGATTATC
Source organism: Cryptomeria japonica (assembly GCF_030272615.1). Lineage (NCBI taxonomy): Eukaryota > Viridiplantae > Streptophyta > Pinopsida > Cupressales > Cupressaceae > Cryptomeria > Cryptomeria japonica. The sequence continues at coordinate 616,375,422 of NC_081415.1, forward strand.
TATTTATTTTATTCGAAACCCCTTCATTATTTATCATTTCATTTTATGGGTGCATTGTTAAATGGTCTCTCTGTTTATAATGCCAAAATAATTACAGAGAATGGAAAAAAAATTGATTATTGTTCATAATGATTTGAAACGCCTTCATTATATATCATTACAATAATGTGTATCCCTGATACTGGCTATAAGGTTGTTGTCCTCATGTGTGTGTGTTATTATCGACATATAACAACCTTCTCACATACACGTTATGGGATACTTGGCACAAATTACTGCCAACTACATTGCCCTAAAAACTTTGGGAAATGAATTTTTTTTTAGGCATTTTCATTGTTTGTTCTGCCTTCAATTTGTTAATATACTCATTGTAAATAATATTATCAAGCATACACTATATTACTTCCAATAAATTTCATATGATAAATACAATGACATCATTCAATTATTAGTCATTTGAGAAATGAATCTGCATCTTAATACAATATCAACAATATCTAGTTTTTAATCACATCACAGAGACATCTTTCACTCCTCCATCTTGTGCTTTTAGTTTCTCTCATTGATATATAATGTCTCAAGTTTTGTACCTATATGTTTATTGTCCATATATATACACACACACATATATATACATGTATATATATACAACACCATTTTATTTTGTTCAAAGATGTTCAATGATGGATTTGTACTCATTGGTACTTGCAGAAATTGATTTGTTTTTTCATCATTTATCTCAATGGCATTGAGGATTTTATTTCAATGATCTATCTCTGTATATATATTTATACAGGCACACATGGTAGCATTTTTATTTTGTTGAAAGATGTTCAATGATGGAATTGTTCAGTATCTAATAGAATATCAACAATACCCAGTTTTCAATCACATTACAGTTACATATTTTACTCTTGCATCTCATGCTTTTAGTTTGTCTCCTTGTTATATACGGTTTCAAGTTATGTGACTATATGTTTATTGTCCATATCTATGTATACACATACATATATACACACATATACATATGTACATGTATGTACATATACATGTATATGTATACATGAAGAAACACACACAATAGCATAATATGTTCTATAATGATGGTTGTTTCAAGTTTTGTGGCTATATTGTTATTGTCTATATAAATGTGTAAATGTATATGGACAATAACCATATAGCCACAAAACTTGCCAATGTTAAATGTTATAAATCTTTCAATTTAAATTATACTGTTTCCAGCAAACCAACATTTATTTCAATATAGTCACTGTAAATAATATTAACAACCATATTGGATGTCCAATTATGGTTTATGCTCCTTCGTAACTGCATTATGCTTTGTATATTTATGATTTCTTTGTATGTAGTTTACAGTTTCATTTCAATGCTCTCTTACAGTTTAATGTGCCTATATGGTTATTGTCCACACACACACACACACACACTAGCATTTTTTTTTGTTCAAAGGTTTTCAATGATGTATTTTTACTCATTGGTACATGCAGAAATGGATTTGCTTTTTAATCATTATAGTGTGAACTTGATTCCACTTTCTTTGCTTCATTATAGTGTGAACTTGACTCCAAATCATTTTCTTCATTATAGTGTGAACTTGACTCCAAATTATTTGCTTCATTATAGTGTGAAATTGACTCCAAATTATTTGCTTCATTATATTGTGAACTTGATTCAAGTTTCTTTGCTTCATTATAGTGTCAACTTGAGGGCTTATAGTGTCAACTTGACTCCACATTATTTGTTTCATTATAGTGTGAATTTGACTCATTATATTGTTTCAACATACATATATATACTATGAACTTGACTCATTATAGTGTGAACAATTCAAAGCATAGAATAAAAATGAACAATTCGAAGCAATGGAGGACTGCATATTTAATATGACATGACCGACTATTTCCCACAAAAATTCAAATTTGAAAATAGCTAGATACCACAATCGAATGCATTGCACATTCAAATTATATTATAAGACAAAATTTTCCATGTCAGTTTCATTACAATCCAATTCATTGAATATTTTCAAGTTCTGCAAATTACCTTTGCACATTCCTTATGTAACTATTTGTTTGCAATATGTATGTATGTATATGTGCATATGTGCAATTCTATGTACATGTGCATATGTATGTAAGCGGATATGTATATGTATGTACTTATGCATTTGAATATGTATGTATGAATGTGTAAGTATTTTATGTATGTTGTCAAATGTTAAAGACAACCAAAAAGATGTTATGTATTCAATAATGTATGGATGATTTGTTGTGACAATGTTACGCTACCCTTGATTATTACTATTTTTTCCAAGCGTGCTAGAGCATCGAGAGAAGAACCATACTTGTGGAAGATCATCATATCAATGTAAATGTGTTTATTAACACACTTCAATTCTTTGGAGATTATGCACTTAATGCTTACATTTTATTTTAATTTGTGTAGATATCTGAGGTAGCTATGCATTTCTTATTAAATGTGTTTCTTAACACACTTTAGATTGTTTTGCATTTTGTTGTGATTGTTATGGTAGACAATTACAAAAACAATAAGGAGTCACTATGTTGATCAAAAGGAAGTGCCCCATGTGTAAAAAAAATTAGTGCCTTAAAAGATATTTTTGTGGATACTACCAACCAGGATATATATATATATATATATATATATATATATATATATATATATATATATATATATATATATTATTGATCAAAAGGAAGTGCCCCATTTGTAAAAAAAATTAGACAAAAAATTGTTTTATAGTGCCTTAAAAGATATTTTTGTAGATACTACCAACCAGGAAAACTTGGCAGCTAACAAGATATCTTGTAAGGCACTAGAAAATAGTTCTTTGTTTGGTGCCTTTTTACAAATAGGACACTTCCTTTTATCATTTTGATGCAATGACCTAGTAGACATATTAGACACTGCAATTTATATATGATGACTGCAATTTGAACACTTTTAAGTGTTCAAATTTCTCACTATCAAAAGAGGACATATTAGTGGCATCTAAATAATCAAATGCCACTTATATGACCTTTTTGATAGTGAGAAATTTGAACACTTATGTGGCCTCTTTTGATAGTGAGAAATATATGAGATCAGATCAACTAATATATGAGAAATATCACATCAAAAAAACAAAAACATATGAGATTTATAACAACACCATCAATTCATTGGAATATCCATATGAGATATCTGAAAACATTACAAAATATGGTAGTATGTCATTCTATAGTCACATCACAGTTATATTGAAACTCAAAATTTGTTCTTCGGAGGGCTCACAAAATATAATTGATCATAGACTTGATCAATTCTCCATATGGGTATTAAATGGAGGAGGTGTCACAAATCCAACCCCAACAGACTGTGGCCTACTAGGGTCTAGCCCAGAAGTGATGTTTTCTTAGCTTGGAGGGGTTTGTAAGCAACTTGCTATTTGAGCAAGCAATGCCTAGTTGATACCTGAAGTAAGTTGCATGGTGTCTATGGATCCAGGTGCAGTCCCAACTTGCATAGTATTAATAGCTGCAAAGGCTAGGGACAAGAGGTTCATCATTTTCATGAGAATTGGGTGTTGGATGGGTAGAGGTTTTGCGATTGTGGCCACATCTTTCGTCCTCTTTGCACGCTTGGCTACCTTTTCAGATTTCATCCTTGCCTTCTCAAGCTTTGCTTCTGCATCTTTCTTTGCCTTCTCTTGTCTTTGAATGAACTTCTCTTGGGAATCCTGCAATTTTTTGGCCTATTTTTTCACCCTCATAGCCTCCTTTTCTATCACTTCTGCTTCACGTTGTGCCTTCCTCTATCTCATTTGTTCTTTCTTTCATTATGTCATTTCCTCGTCTCTTTTCCTTTCAGCCTCCTTATCTTTTTCCCTTTGAATGTACTCATTAGATGTCAAGATCTATGAATGGCTACTAAGATGTAGAACCCCTTTCCTACCTCCACATGAAGATTGATTCATTCTTTGCACTGGAAGTCTTAAGAATCTAGTGATTTGCCTTGGTACTTGCTGCCCATCCTCTTGTGTACATGGCACAAACTCAGGTTCGTCTTCACTTATGTGAATTTTGTCTTCACAATCAACACCATCTTGCTACTCCCAATTGACTACATTGGTGAAGTAATGTATCACATCTACTGGATAAATTTCTGGCAGACTTGGCATGGAAAGGGTTACATCATCACAGTTGGCTGCTTCTTGGGTCCAGTTTGGTATGACAGCTTGTGTTGGCAAAGACATACCTGCTGATGTACTTTCCAAACCCTCATTTGGCTACCTGGTTTCTGGGGGTAGACCTGGTTTGGTAGTTTGTGGTGTCAAACTTATACCCTCAACCATTGCTTGTGTTTCTCTATGGCGTTCTACAAAATATTGAATGTCTTCCTCATTAAAACCAGCCAACCACAAGCAAGCTTCCACTGCCATATACTTTGTTTCTTCATCCCTTGAAGTGGCATCATGTTTTGTTCCAACAGTTAGTTGTATATAAACTATAACCTCAAATGCCTCACTTGGCCTCAAATCATTCTACAATGTAGATCAGTTAAGTGGCCAAATCATTGTCCTACGAAAGCCATTGATTATATTAGTTGGTGTCAATGCTTAGCCAAAGGCCTTGCTCGCAAGAGTTGCCAACTCTTCCCTTCCAATTTCAATTTGTGGGTACTTTGACATTCATATACTCCTCCGTTGTTTGAAATAATTCTTTAAAGGTGAGAATACAAAAACATCAAGTGGCTGCAGTTTGTGGCTTGTATGAGAAGGAAAGGTTACCAAATCTATACCTATCCGACTTGCTTCTTCAATTGTCTTGAAGGCTACATGGCTGCCATGACCATCAAAGATCAGTAGGGCCCTACGTGAGAGTGAAACTCCACCAGGCACTAAACGTGCAAAATTTTCCAACCAATTTAAGAACAACTCCTTTGTCATCCATGCATGTTCTTGGACTGCCATGCATTCTCCTGGCTCGCAATTTGCAATGTAGTTTCGGATATGCCTCTTAGATTTGAACAAATAAAATCCAGGAATATTGAAACCACATGCACTAACACATGCCAAAACAGTAATCCACTCTCTACTCTTGGAAATTAGGTGCAATACACACCTTTGGCCCAATTTGGCTATCACTCTCATTCCACAATTCCTCCTAGCTTGCACACCAGTCTATCACAATTCTAAATTTGACTGCTACCATAGTGATTGAGATTGTACATTACCTCCAAGTTGTCATAGAAAGAGGCAACAATACAAGGTCGAAACATAATAGCCCTATCAGAGTCCACTCCTTCTATTGTTCTCATCGTCAAATCAGGGTGCCTTCATCTAAAACCTGCCCACCATGACCTCCCTAGAATCCCAATTTTGAATGGATTAGGCCTATTCTCGGTAATTTGGGCAACAATTGATTGAAGTTGATTGATTTGGAGACCGTGACCAATTTCAGCCATGTCTTTGCACCATTGAACAACTTCATCCTCCTCTGTTGATAATATGGTGCGTGGACCCCTCACAGTCGTGGTTGTGGCTCCCATTAGCCATGCCCTCAAAGAGGTAGTGGGGATACCACACTTGATTTATGTACCTCTAAGAGACATGTGCTTGTCTTATATGCATGATATTGCTTCTTTCATGTTAGATATGCTCCATTTTGTCTTGGGAACCTTTGAGGCCACCTGTACTTGTGGTGTTTTTGGAATAGGATTACAAGTTGTAGTAGAATGATCATGTACAATAGTAGTTTACACATTAGGAGTCACTAGGTCTTCATTTTGGACAAAACTATCTTCATCAGTGAAGTGCACCCCACGAGTGACTCTAACTATTCGATGTCTAACACATTTGTTTCCCTTTCCACCTGGTTCCATTATGTTCAGTGAACCTAAAATGATAAGATACCAATGATTAAATGCAACTGTGTGTGCCTATATAAATATATATACAGAGACAAATCATTGAAATGAAACCCTCAATGTCATTGAGATAACTGATGAAAAACAAATCAATTTCTGTAGGTACCAATGAGTACAAATCTATCATTAAACATCTTTGAACAAAATAAAATATTACTTTGTCTCTATTTATGTATGCCTAATAATATAGACAATAACCATATAGCCAGAGAACTTGAAACAACCATGCAGGAGTTAAGTATGTAACTGTGATGTGATTGAAAATTGGATATTGCTGATATTCTATTAGATAGTGAACAATTACATCATTGAACATGTTTCAACAAAATAAAGTAGTGTTGTGTGTGTATATATATACACACACACATAGGTACATAACTTGAAACATTATATAACAAGGAGAGAAACTAGAAGCACAAGATGCATTAGTGAAAGATGTAACTGTGGTGTGATTAAAAACTGGATATTGCTGATATAGTATTAAGATGTAGATTCATTTCTCAAATGACTAATAATTGAATGATGTTGTATTTCCCATATGAAATTTATTGGAAGTAATATATTGTATGCCTGATAATATTATTTACAGTGGGTATATTAACAAATTGAAGGCAGAGCAAACAATGAAAATGCCTCAAAAAATCTTCATTTCCCAAAGTTTTTAGGGCAATATAGTTGGCAGTAATTCGTGCGAAGTGGCCCATAACATGTATGTGAGAAGGTTTGTGTGTGTGTGTGTGTGTGTGTGTGGACAACCTCCTTATAGCCAGTATATAGTCACTGTAAGTAATAGTATCAGACATACACATTATTGTAATGATAAATAATGAAGGGGTTTCGAATAATTATGAACAATAATCAATTTTTTTTGCATTCTCTATAATTATTTTGGCATTATAAATAGAGAGACACCATTTAATAGCACACCCATAAAATGAAATGATAAATAATGAAGGGGTTTCAAATAAAACAAATAGATAATCAGTTTTTTTTGCCATTCTCTGTGAGGATTTCGACATTATTATACTGTAAGGATTTTGACATTATTAAAATGTAACAGAGCATTGAAATGAAACCTATATCGCAAAATGAAGCAAATAAAGTGGAGTCAAGTTCACTCTATAATGAAGCAGAGAAATTGGAGTAAAGTTCACACTATTAATGGACAATAACCATATAGGAACATTAAACTCTAAGAGAGCATTGAAATGAAACTGTAAACCGCATACAAAGAAATCATCAATAGACAAAGCATAATGCATCTATGAAGGAGCTAAACCATCATTGGACATACAATATGGTTGTTAATATTATTTATAGTGACTATATTCAAAGAAATGTTAGTTTATTGAAAACAATATAATTTTAATTGAAAGATTTATAGCATTTAACATTGAGTGCAAAGGGAATTTAGTTATTTTGTGTGTACTAACTTGAATGTGCGCCCTTGAATAAGGAATGTGCATAGGGTATTTGCAGAGCTAAGGAATATGCAATGAATTGGATTGTAATGAAAGTGACACAATTTTTTTTGTCTTATAATATAATTCAAATGTGCAATGCATTCGATTGTGGTAGCTAGCTATTTTCAAATTTGAATTTTTGTGGGAAATAGTTGGTCATGTCATATTAAATATGCAGTCCTCCATTACTTCAAATTGTTCATTTTTTTCTATTCTTTGAATGAAACTTGGTTTTTTTAATTTGATTTTATGCAAATTCTTGGTTGCTGGGGAGCCTTACACCAGTTGTTGCAAATACAAGTACCAAATGAAGATCCATTTAATGCATGAAGTTGTGAAGTGATATTTGGAAGAATGTACACTTGAGTGTCTAAGAAGTCTAAAGTTGATTGTTTTTATGTCTTGTAATGCACCAATAGTTGTGCATATGTAATTGTAATTGGAGTACATTTGTACTTTTTAGCCACTTGCATAAAGTGGCAAATGTAAACATTAAGTTTTAAAAAAAAAAATATATGTTTATTATTTGTGCAAGTTGTTTTGTATTAAAATAGGAAATGTACTAGTAGTTGTTTATTTTTTTTACTTTGAGGGGTCAACATGGCAATAAGGTGACAGTTATTGGAACTATGTTATCTATTGGTACTCTTCCCCTTACATAAAGTCTATAATTTGTATGTGAAGTATTCATATAAGCATTATATTTTTAAATGTAACTTGATAAAGTCTTTCTTTTGTAATCTTGATGAGATCTTTCTAGATTTTTGCGAGTCATATCTTTTTAAAATATAACATTAAGAATTTGAAAACTTTGAAGGCTAGGGCGCTTTGCAACTAGGGCACAAGTTTCGAAGGTGCCGCTGGTTGCAGGCCGCCACCACGTGTGAGGGTTCCCTGGCTTTGCTGGGCAGCCCTCGAACATTAACTGCTGGGGTACAACCATTAATGGAGGCCAATAAAGATGCCCAAGGCAAGGATAAATCGTCTATTCCTTATGCCTCTGAGAATGAGCATGTGAGACGGAAGACCTTCGGCCAGGCAGTGGAGGGCAAGCGGATTCTATTCCCGGTTGATGCAAAATTTGATATTGTGTCGCAGCATGAAGATGAAGCCCATCTCACGAGAAAATAAGGTGAGGTCTCCCCCTCCAAGTGCATCATCATTAAACCTAATGGTTCAATGATTTCTGCTATTTCTTCTGAGATTTCGAGGCTTAGGGATTCAACTATTTTTTTGCCGCTTTTGATGTAAATAATGTACCATCTCGTCAATACATGAAGAAATGGCTGCAAGATGTGTGGGTCAATAAACTAGGGTTTCATTTTTCATTTTGTAGAATGATTCAAAAGGGTTTGTTCTTAATTTTTTTTTATAATAAAGAAAGCCAAAGCAAGATTGTCAACAAACAGTTTTGGTCGGTGGGGAACTCATCTTTCAGGGCTGTACGTTGGGACCCTGAGGCTTGTAATGATGAAATTCTCACCCTGTCTTGTCCAAAATGGATAACCATTAAAAATATTCCCCCTTTTCTCTGGTCTTGTATAGATAGAATTGTCGAACCCTTGGGAAAAATTGTAAAAATTGACTCCTCTCGCTCGGTTCTCCCTCATCTTGATACTAGGTTACTCATAGCCCTCAAATCGGGTATTGTTTACCCTACCGAAATCGCTATCTGCCTTAACAATAAAACCTTATGTTGTCCAATTGAATACATGGGTGGCATAGATGCCTACCATTACTGTAAAGTAAGTGGTCACTTTAGAAGCAAATTCTCTTTATTGAACAAAAAATCTAACAGAGTCAAGACCCATTCTTCTGGTCCTCCCCCCTCTAAGCCTTGGGCTACTCTCTCTGAACCTCCTCCGTCTGTCCCTACTCAAGATCCTTCCCCCAGTCCCTCCCAGTCTAATTTTTTTTCCCCGCTGCTGACTACCCCTCACCCACTTGACCCCCCATCCTCCTCAGCCCCCTCGATGGCTAACTCCATCTTGAACTACAGTAATACTATTAAAGAAGCCCTCTCTGCCACCCATCCCCCACCTTTCAACCCCTTTGAATTTGTTGTTAACCCCGAATTCCACTCGAGTCTGAGATCCCAGAACACACAACAACTGGTGTTGGAAAAATTGAGAAGAGCTACTGAAGCTAGGAAGGTTCTTGAGAAAGACTTTCATAAGAATAAATTGGAAATTGAAGCCTCCCCATGGCAGATACCTGACCTAGAGGTCATAGATAGGGGTGCTCCACTTATAATAAATACCATTAGCAGGGCCTCGAACCAGGACCCTGAATTGTTTGTATGTAGGGGTCTTCCACTTCCAGGGTAGAAATCTCATCAGTTTTGAATCTAGTAGGACCCCTACATGCAGACAATTCAGGGTCCTACTAGATTCAAAACTGATGAGATTTCTACCTTGGAAGTGGAAGCTGGTGGACCTACTATTGATGAGATCTTAGTAGACCCTCTAGATGCATCCATTGGCTCAGAGGCCACTAGGAGAGACCCTGCTAGTAATACCTATTGTACTTCTAGCACCCCTATTGATGCCCTGAAGGCAGAGCAAACTGCCACACAAGAAATGAGGATCATCATGGACCCCTTCACTCCTGGAAACACTAACTTTGAACAAGGTTCGACAAATACATAGGAAGGGTTTACTATGGTTAAAAATAGGAAGGCTAGAAGGAAGAGATCCCCCAAGAATAGTAAAGATAGTGCCTCCAGGAAGGAATCCCTTGGCCCTGAACAAATATTCAAGACAAGGAAGAAGAGAGGTAGACCCTGCTCCTCTATTGCATTTGATGCTAGCAATATCACAAATAAAGAGGAATGGCCTGACTGTTTTGAGGGATTTAAATCCCAAACGGACCCTACCCAACAAAGTGAGTTTTGCTGAAAATAATATCTTGGAACATCAGGGGCCTTGAGGCTCCTGATAAGTAATATATCATCAAAAGATCCCTTAATGGACATAAGGACATGTATTGCCTCCTTGTTCAAGAGCTAAAAGTTGTTGGCTTCACCCTACAAATTGGCCTTAAATGTATTTGGAGGGACGCTACATCCTTTCATACTAACCATACCAGGGGTAAAGGTGGTACAACCATACTACTTAGTCCTCGATGGGCTAGCAAAGTGATCAACTGGGGGCAATCCCCCTATGAAAAGGCTATCTGGGTTTCTATTCAACTAGAAGACTAAAAGTTTGGAATCTGCTCTGTGTATGCCTCTAATGATTATAGAGAGTAGGGGGATCTATGGAACTGGCTAGCAAGGCTGGAAGACATCCCTTGGATTATAGGGGGGATTTCAATATGATTGAATCAACCAATGACAAAAAAGGAGGCAACAAATTTGAATGGAAGGGTATGGAAAGGTTGCAATGGGACATAATGATCAATAAACTACATCTTGTTGACCCTATTGATGGAAGAAAAGACCAATTGAACACTGTATGGTTCACCTAGTGTAACTACCAACAACTGAATAAGAGAATTTATTGCAGGTTGGACAAACTTTACTTCAATAAAAGCCACTTTGGTATTGGCAAAGGAGCCAATGGAGATCATTATTGTGTCTCCCCATACACACTGTCAGACCACCACCCCATAATAATGGGAATTGACCTCTCCCCATCTAATCACCTTCCCTCTTCAAGACCTCCTTCCTTCATCTTAAACACTAGACACTTGGAGGATAAGGACCTTTGCTCTGCCCTGGCCTTCATCATACTTTTTAATATGAAAGAGCAGAACTGACTCTCTAAGATTGATAAATGGAACCTGAACATTAAAAGTTGGACCACCCTCTACCAAATAGTAGGGAAAAAGAAAGCCAAGGATGTTAGGCGGGTTGAAAGGATGCTCCAGGAAGACCTTTGTATCGCAAAGATGAATCTTCAGAACTCTCCTAATGATGAAAACCTTACTAACACTCTGGTGTCAATCAAAAACCACCTTAGGAAGGTCCAAAACGAGAAAATTAGAGGGTTGAAAACTAGGACCAAATTAAATTGGTTGGACTCAGGAGACGAAGGCTCAAATTTTTTCTTCCAATTGCTTAAGGTCAAAGAGGCAAAAGGGAACATCAATGCTATCTAGGATAACAATACCCATATTACAAGCTTAGAGGAGATCCTAAAGTGCTTCACCCAGTTCTACCAAAATCTATTCACTGCAGAAGAGTTAAATGATGAATATAGGACTGTCAGGGTGCTCATTAAGGAATTGATCCCAACTAAGCTTAATGCGGAGGATTATGAGTTTGTAGGGAAACCCATCTCAAAAGAGGAAATTTTAAAGGCCATCTCCTCAATGGGAAATGACAGGTCCCCTGGACCGGATGACTTTCCGGTGAAATTTTACAAGAAAAATGTTAGGTGGATTGTAGGTGACCTCCACGACCTATATCTGGAAGCTATTAGCAAAGGAACCCTGAGCAAAGAAATCAACCAAGGGGTCATCAAGCTCATCCCTAAGGAGGGGGACAAGACATTGCTAAAGAATTGGAGGCCTATCACACTACTAAATGTATCCTATAAGATATTGGCCAAAGTGGTAGCTAACAGGTTGATTCAAATTATGCCAAAAAAAATCAGCCCCACCCAAACAGGATTTGTTAAAGGCAGATATATCCTAGAGAACTCGGTAACTTGTTGGGAATCTCTTGAGTGGGCTAAGGACTCGGAACAAAATGGGGTCATGCTATTGATTGATTTATCAAAGGAATATGATAGAATAGAGTGGAGCTTCATAATCCAGATGTTAGTAAGTTTGGGGTTTTCGGAGACATTCTGTGAGGTATTTCAAACATTACTCTGTGATGCCAATGTTGTTGTTGATATAAATGGAAACAGATCTGGTAATATTGTTCTTTCCAGGTCAATAAGACAGGGCTGCCCGCTTGCCTCAACCCTATTTGTACTGGCTATTGATGTTATGCGCTATGTTCTTAAGGACTGCAATATAACCCCCAGGGTCAAAGGCATCTCTCTCCCTAATAAAGAAGAAATCATCAATGTCTAGTTTGTTGATTATACAACTATTCTGTTAACCTTGGATGAGGAAAAATTATCCTCTCTGCTATATAATATTGAAATCTTCTATAAGGCCTCAGGTAGCAAAATTGCTCTCCATAAATTTACCTTGATAGGATGGACCAATTCCCCTCCTAACTGGATGTCCAAATTTGACTTGAAATTGGGAGGACCGAACACGATCACTAGATATTTGGGTATTCCCTTCTTTGTCTCCCCGAATCTAAAAGAAATGTGGGAGTGGTTCAGGAATAAGGTGGATAAAAAACTTACCAAATGGAATAGGAACTTCCTCTCCCAAGTAGGTCAGTTTCAAGTTTGTCAAAAAATCTTGTCGTCATATAACATCTATTGCTTCTCATCTTGGCTATTCAGTAATTACCGGTTCAACTATCTTCAAAAACAAATCAGGAAATTTCTATGGTCGGATGGGAAGGGGAACGGGAAACAACATGCTATTAAATAGGATTGGTGTGTTAGATCTAAGATACAGGGGGGTGTGGGCCTCAAAGACCTTAAAACTCAGGGCATTGCCCTGGCTGCCAAATGGATTTTTAAAGCCCTTGATGGCAATGAACCTTGGAAATTTTGATCAGACACAATATACAGCGCTCCACCCCTAAAAAGGCAAATAATTGGAAGAACTTTCCCATGTGGGACCTAATTGCTATTAATTTCAAGATCTCTCCTGCGGGATCAAAAGTCTTCAAGTCTATATGGAGGGCTTGGAACCATGTCAGACAATTCATCAGTAACAGGGGCATTGTTGATAATAAGGGATCTCTCAACTTGGGCAGATCTATATGGTGGAATACTCTACATAATGGAAAGCAATTGGCCTGTCTTCAAGAGTGCTCTGCCTTGAAGTGGCACAACTTAGTACTAATTACTTTTGAAGACATCTTGAAAGATGGTACCCTGATCTCTTGAGATGCCCTTAGCTCCGAATTCAACCTCCCCGTCTCCCAAGCTAGAACCTACAATGTCCTCAAGTCTGCACTCGATCCCATCCTCTCCTCACCTGCCCCTTCTTCACTCTCCCCAATCACCTCCCTCTATTGGAGAGATGGCTCTCCCCTTCCTCTAATAAAGGACAAACTGATCTACTCTACCCTTGCTGATTCTGAAGATATTCTAACCCATCTCAACAATATCTAGAATCTCACCTGTGATTCTAAAAAGTGGCACACTAGTCTCTTGAGATTCTGGTCTAATCCGATTGAACAAAAAAATAAATTATTTGCCTGGAAACTTTTGCTTCACAAGCTCTCGCTTAAAGATAATAATGGCAACCCCCTATTGTGTAAACTATGTCATCTCCTAGAGTTTGTGCTCCATATTTTCTTTGAATGTCATTTTTACAAAGAGGTATGGAAATTGTTTGGTTTTTCAGTTGATAATAAATGTCTTTCTGTTAAAGAGGTGGTACTTGGTTATGTTAAAGGTGACAAGAAATGTGCTAATCTTTTTTGGTCTATTCTCTCCTTGGAAATTCTTTGGATCATTTGGAAATCTAGGAATGATGATGTGTTTATTGGAAAGGGTAGATACCTCACTGAGTCTATTAGGAGACTCATTCATTACCTTGTTGCTATGCAGGTCACTGTGGTTCTACGACTGGACAAGGACAAATTTGACAGATGGTTGAATAATGGAACAACTCTTGTCTTCATTTGAGAATTGTCCCATGGGTTCACTTGGGACCGTATGGGAAGCAACAAGACACACTTTGAGTAGGCGCTAATAAGATTTATGTAGGAGATGGAGGCAAGACAACAGAGAGAGGATTTTATTGAGCTGGAATTGGAAGGTCTGCCTTTCCACCCCTTTAGAGACCAATTCACCGAAGGAAATGTACTGGTGTGGTACGAGGGTGAGCTAGGATGGACTGCATGGCTCTCCCCCTTGGGAGACAATATTGATCTTGACTCCTCCTTCCTATTTAGTTAGTCGACAATCCTCTATGATATATTTTGTATATGGGACATCCAACTCTGTAATTTTGTAATTTAGCTGCATCCTGTGTATAAGGCCACATAATATGGCCCGCTGACCTTCCTGACATGGTTTTATTGTCACTATGAGATCTAAATGCTAGCTGGCTGTGTGTTCTCCAGCCTAGACTTCTGAATTTTGTAATGATATTTTATGATACTTAATACAAAAAAAATATAACATTAACTTGAAGTTGCTGCATACATTTAATGAAATTTCTTTTTTTGGACAAATTTTGAAAGTAAATAAAGATTTGGAATGACATGTAACTGATATTCATGGATTTTATTTTATTTCAAATTGTAATTTTTATTTTTACTTTTCAATTAATCATAATGTTTCATTTTTTTATAGGAATCCAACTAAGAATCAATTCACATTACAATTGAAGAATAGATTTACTTATTATTAGTTCCCTGCCTAGATGCATGATTACTAATGCATTCAACATTTTAAGGTAGCCAATCATATGAAAATATTTTTAAAAATTTCTTCATATTTCTATAGTTTGAATTATGACATTTTTTTACAATTCAAATAATACTATTTATCTCTTTTCTGATTGGTCTATTTTGCAAACAGTCATTGTAAAAAATGTATTTTCCTCAATTAAAAAATCAAAATTTTTACAATCATCCAAATGTCAATAAATTTTTTGATCTCTTTCATAATGATAAATGATCCTTGAATTCCCAAAAGATCTAGGAAAATCTCATTTCATTCAGTGAAATCCAACAAAATCTGAATAAAATATTATCTAAAATGCATCATATCAGATAATATTTTATTTAGATTTTGTTGGATTTCACTGAATTATAGTTTGTCGTGTCTGAATTAACATATCTACTAAAAAAAATTGCAGTGTCCATATGTTTCCAGAAGCATTGTCTTTGTCCATTTTGTTCTCATTTTGCTTCCAAATTTGAGATCTCTTCATCAGTCTTATTTGAGGTAAATATGCCATGTTAATCCTATTCTATTTGTATCAATGGTGTAAGGATATTGTTAGCATTTCCAGATTTTCTAAAAACCCTACGTATTGACAAGCAAAGCTGACCTTTCCAACCGGACTACACACAGAAAGAAATAGACAAGAGGTATGGAAATATTTACTGTTTCTATTTTAATTTTGAACTCTTTTTGTTAGCTTGTAAAATTGCAGGTTTCCGTTTGCATTTTAGCATCTTTTTCTCCCCACTGTTCACCTGTGAGACAACGAACTTCTCTCTGTCATGATCTCTTTGGTTTCTAGAGATGATGGTGAAGAAAGGTCGTCCGTTTAATGGGATTTTACCATCTGCTCACAAATTGGAAGAGGCGCTAGATTGTCTTTAAAAAAAAATCTCAAGATATCACCAAGAACCCAAATATTTAGGATTTCAACACAGTCTCCATTACAAAATCTGAATGGCATAGACAATAGTCCAGCTACAGAGATCTGACAATATATAAATTTGCACCATTACATATTTAAAATATCAATGCATATGTTCGTGTATGCATGTGTATATAACATATTGTGTGTGTATGTATATTTATAGTTTTTTTAACCTAAAAAGTTCTTCCTCTTCTAAATTTCACAAACCTTTGAAACAATGCTCCTGAGAGCAATCCTAAAGAAATTTGGATTGAGTGAATATGACACTGGAAGGATAACCGGATGCATATATGTTTAGACTATATAAAGCTTTCATCCAAATAAATTTAATTCTAGAGAACTAAATTATTAGTTGAAAGCATTTCTACAGTTAGCTGCGAGACTAATATTGAAGGCATGTCTACTTGATGTACTGTTTATACTACATATCTTGTTTTGGGTGGATTCCATGGCCACTCAGATCCATGGATGAATGGAATATATTTTTCACATTGTATTTGTTGTCTAATTGTAAATGAAGGCAAATGTTAGTTTTGAATTTTTGATTAATTATTTATTTATAATTGTTTTTGATTAAGGGAAAACATATTTTTTTTAATGATTGTTGGGCATTTCGCAAGCATGCCAAACCATCATTGCTAAAAACACAGATCTTTATGTCACCATATGTATACTTGGCAATCATTTCTGACTGTTTGGATGTGATTCTTATATTGTTTTGTTTCATCAATAATATGGATGAATGTGATTACTTTTAATTGTGCACACAAACTGTTATCTTTGAATGTTTAATTACAATTTTGTTCTAAGAAAGTACAATTTTCTTTAATTTATGGTGAACTTTCCAATACTTGGCTAATTTATTTTCAATGTGATTTCTTAATCGATAGATGCTCGAAGTTGAGTATTATTTTTGTGAACATTCATAAGAATTTATTTTCAAGGAATCCTTTTGTCTTCTAGTTTTGAAGTTTTTTATTTCCATGAGCTAGTGGGAAATGACTCTGTGTGTTGAAGAGGCTGAATGTAAATATTATAATTCCTTTTCAATAATTTGTGTTCATGTTTTCTTTTGGAGTTAGCTTTTTCTTTAAACTGTTGGAATATTGCTCTTTTGTATATTGAAACGCCTATGCATAAACAGATTACAAGTTGCTTCTAAATATATTTGTTTTCTTCCTGTAAGTTCTTAATAATTAACAAAGAGGTAAAAATTTGTTCCTAAATACTGCATCTATCTTCTTTTTGTGCTTTTCCTATTGCTCATATTGATATATCCAACATTTTAATTTCTGGAATTGCAAAAAAAAACATTTTTTCAAACCCAAAAAACATAAAGATACCTACTGATTGATTCCCCCAATTCAAAATAATATATGTAGTTATGTAGAGATTCCATGATTTAGAAGAAAGAACAAGTGCAGAACTGGTAATTTAAAATTATCTCCAAATATGAAAACCATAGAAAATACAACTTCCACATCAAATGGCAAATATGTTATTCTCAATGGTTTTGGTTACCACTTGAAATCCAAAACATAACCACCAAACTAATGAACTAGATGTCGGATCTAAATCAGATTAAATACTTTTACAACAGAGTCAATGCCTCTAAATCCCACTAAAAAATAACATTTTGAAGGTATGCATACCATTACTAATTTTTGCAAATTGTTTTTTTTGTTGTTGTTGCTTCATTCTCAAGGATTCTTATCCAGCTGATATTTCAATGCAAGTTTCATTTAATAATTGATTTAATTTCAATCTACAATTACTTTATCTATCAATAATTACTCTATTCAATAATAATTATAGGCAGGAACTTGACGCTTTGAGTCTCTTGTTGTAAATTATAAAGCATAATTACAAGATATCAACTAGTTCATAGAGTAAATTATATATATACAGAATTGTAAAGTGTAAAGTATAATTACAAAGTATTAACTAATTCATGTAATAAATTATCAATCAATTTCTATGCAAATATGTGTGTGCCATTTGAGGAATAATTTTATATACAATTAGTAGTATTTTTTAAATCAACATTTGTTATGTAGAGTGTAACTATATGATGACAAGTTGTGGACAATAATTGTGATCTCTTACAATATCTTGGACAAACCTTTTTAATTATTTTCTAACACCTTCAATGGGCAATTGAATATTGGAAACTCAATTGATGAGATCTTAATGAAATTGGTGTCCCAAAAAATTACCTATAAGGTTTGCCAATTAGAAAATGAGGCTAGAGTAAAGCAATCAAATAACAACATCCTACGAATGTGTAGGTTAGTTAAAACAACTAACATATTGATATTCATATATGTAGTCATTTACAATTTTTTTCTATGTTAATGCATGTTTTATTCTACATTAATGCATCAATTTCTTAGTAATTTTCATCTTTTTTATTATTATAATGTTAACATTGTTTAATACCAATTTTTTCTTAGATATATTATAAATTAATATAAATTTTATTGTATAGATATCTTCATTGTTAATTTATTATTTGTCAAAGAGCATTCATAATGATTATTTGGACATTAGTGATGATGATGATGATGATGATGATGATGAATAATTTTAAATTTTTCATAAATTAAATTAATCTATATGATCTCTAAAAATATTTTTACATTCTATACAGACAGAAATATTCATTGTTAACTAATTATTTGTCAAATACCATCATAAGACTCTCACTCTCTCTCTCTCTCTCTCTCTCTCTCTCTCTCTCTCTCTCTCACACACACACACACACACACACACACACACACACACACACACACACACACACACACACACACATTTCCTATATTTTTTTATCTCTCTCACACACACACAAACACTGCATGTTTCTCCCTATCTATCTCCATATCTCTTTATCTCTATCTTTCTCTATCTTTATCTCTCCCTCTACCTCTTCCTCTCTATCTGTCTATCTCTTTATCTCTATTTCTCTATTTTTGTTTATCCCTCTACCACTCTCTATTTTTACATCTAAATATTCCCTCTTCCTCAATCTTTCTTCATTGGCTCTTACATCAACAACCTTGTTCTTGCACTAGGTTACTTTGACACCTATTGTCTTCCATTGTGTTGTATGAAATCTCAAGTCTCAAGAAGTTAACATAATCATATTATCATCATTGTCATATGTATTTGTTATTTGTTCCCTCTACCTCTTCCTCTTTATCTCTCCCTTTTCCTGAATACTTATTTGTTTCTTTATCTCTTTCTCTCTCTCTACCTTTATCTCTCCCTCTACCTCTTCCTCTCTATTTGTCTATCTCTTTATCCTTATCTCTCCCTCTATCTCTATCTATTTCTCTCATTCCTCTTCTTCTCCCTCCATCTTCATTTTTACTTTTATCTACTCTAAAAAAACTATATTATTGGCAGGAACTTTGACACATTGTGTCACTTGTATTTTTATGTTTACATTAATAAATTACATCACCTTAACTCAAACTTAAATACCATAATAATATTATTTTATATTTTGAGGTGATTGCAAATTTAAATATTATACTTTAAAAAACAAGAGGTTTAGATAAAAATAAAATAATTGAACTCTGAGTAAAGTATAGCCCTTACGTAATCTTAATTGTAATTGTCAACATCACATTGATTGTAATCTTTATCAAACAATGTGAAAAAGTGACATTAATAATGGTGCCACAAAGGTTCATACTCTATGGAGGATATAAAGATAAGGAAGAAGAAGAGAAGGAGAAGGAGAAGGAGAAGGAGGACGTGCTTCAATGATAAAAAATAAATTAAAAAAATTGTTATTTCATATAATATTATAATCTTATGCCCACTACAAGCCTAACTTTGAATTAAAGTTTAACTCCAAGTGATTTTATATTATACTATATGACTTTGTAATAAAATTAGGTTACCCTGAATGATATTATATTATATTTATATTATTATATTATTTTAATAGATATTGTATTATGTTTTTTATTAAGGTAAAAATAGGTTTTGAAGGGGCCCCGAAACCCTTTACAAAAGATCCTTACTAGATAAAAACATTAAGAAACTAAAAGGAACTTACATAAGAAAAACTAGCATAACAACAAGAAAAAACCAGCTAAAAAGCCCCAAAAAACCAACGAAAACCAGCCAAACCAGACAAAGCACAGAAAAAGAACTAATTTATGTTTTTCAGGGCATTAGCCAAGTTACTGCTAATCCCATACAGATCTTTGATATTGTCCCTAAGATTAGGGATATCCTTAGCAGACGCCGCAACAACTTTCTTCACACTCGCCCTAGTTCTCTTTGCTGCTCCACCAGACGTAGCTTCCCCGCTCCTAGTCTCGATAGCATCTTCATCAATGTCGAGGTCCACCACCGGTTTGGGAGAGCTGGAGCTTTCAAGGACCTTAGAAAAATCCTCTAGGTTCTTTGTAACAGCAGACAAGATATTCGAGATCATTCCCAACAGGTTTTTCATTGCCACTTTACCTTCTTCCAGATAGTTGATCTGAGTTGTCATCTTTTTAGCTTTTTCCTCCATGTCCTGCTTCCATTGCTTCTGGTTCTTGTCATCTTCCTTCCTTTTCTCATCCATGTGCTTCCCATTTTTTTTCCAAATTCTTTGAAACTTCATATGTCCATCTGTCAAAACCCAATCTAGCCTCAGTAAGGTTTTTGAGGTTATCCAGGAATAACCTTTCTCCAGCACACTCCTTATCCTTACTCAGATTATCCTTAGCCATTTCCTTCTCAAGTTCCTTATTATTTTCCCTCTCAGAATCCATTTATTTTTCCTCATTAACCTTATCATCCTTCTCCACCATAGGTTGGTTGTTGGCATTGCCTAAGCCAACACTATGAATTGGACTATCTTGATCGGACACGTCCTCAGCTTCATCTTCCTCTGTACCCACTTCCTCATCTTTCCAACTTTCCTCATCTCCAGACTCGTTTGTTTCCATTTCACTGCCATCTTTTCCAGTTTCCTCTATGTCATTCTTGTCATCTTGGGTTATCATCCCAGTGGTGCTCTTGTTTTTTTTGCTCTAAGTCGACTCTTCCTGGCTGGGTCCGCCTTCCTCCAGCTTTCTCTTTCCTTTCCCTAGAGAAGCAGACAACCTCTTGCTTTCCTAAATGGCAAGGATTTTGCAGTGCTAATAAATGAGCAGAATGAGGCCACAATGAAGCACCAGGTTCGAGGAGTTCTTGTTGTGTTTGTTGAGGGACCTCAATAAAGACCTGAAGAGATAGTAGGCCAAGGAAACCCTTTTCTCATGCCTGAAGTGGTTTAATAGCACAAAGTGATATGTATGGGCCCTAGTAAAATGACCCTCAACTATTATGTATTCCATGATGGCATTCAACACACAACCCCAAATTTTCTTGATGTTGGAGGCATCATAATAACCCCCCTGTGGCTTTACCAATTTTAGCCCTCTCCATTTCCTTACGCGGAAAAAGTTTAACCACATTATTGGAAACCTTAAGATCTCTAAAAACATTGAGCCCTGAGTAGGGCATACCTGTTATAGTTTCAATGACGTCCGTGTCCAATTTGAACCTCACACCATGGATTTTAAAAGACCCGTTACTCCAATTTTCAGTTATTTTGGAGATTGCAAGATTAACCCTACCTTTATCGTAATCAACCTGCTTCTCCATAAAGTTCATTAGGGACCCTTTTTCCAGCTTCGTCCAAACTTTTGCCATTTCTTTCCATTTGGAAATGTTGTCTGGTTCCTCCCTCCTTAGATCCCCTCCCATATTCAATTTCAGAATGTCACCTCTGTTCTTCTGCAAGCTCAAAGCTTTCTTCCCGTTGTCTCTCAAAATTTTGAAAATGATAATCCACAGAGTGTTAATATCTTTGATTGCGATTCTGCCACTTTGCCAAGTAATCATAACCTTTCTATAAATGCATAAATTACTCATTTCAACTATCATAATTATGCGGTCCTTCTTTCCCCGTGAATCTATCCTTTCTTAGGAGATCTTTGATACTAAAATTAAAATTAAATTCCTTGTGCCAAATAGTTTAAGCTTTGGAATTAACACTTAGGTTTGCCAAGCCATCCGCAACCAAATTTTTTTCTCTAAAGGCATGTTCAATTATGATAACTTTAAAACTAGCAATAATTTCTCTTGCTTTCAAAATTATGTTTTCAATAGACCACGATGGCTCTATTTCCCCCTTCAAGCACTTGATAATATTTAGTGAGTCTCCCTCCAGCAATAACTTGTCATGATTTAGGTTCTTAGCAATAATCAGAGTATTCAAAGTAGTTGAAGCTTCAACATAATGACTAGTTTGACTACCCAGAGGGCCAGCAACCACTACTAGGCAACTTCTAGCAAAATTCGTGACAATGCCCCCATAACTAGCTTTACCCGGATTCCCTTTCGACACCCCATCAAAGTTGGTCTTTATCCATCCCTGAAGTGGGAAGCACCATACCAGACCTTCCCTACCCTTCTCCTTACTGGATTTGGTTGTAGAAAGGTTCCACTTATCATTAAAGTCTTCTTTAGCTGCTAGACCATGATCGGTACCATTGAGACATTCAAATATACTTCTATATATTTTATCCACCACAACTTCAGGATTAGAACTTTTATCCCTAAAAAGCCTATTGTTGCGCTCCTTCCAAATGTTCCAGATAACATTAGGGAAAGTAAGTTTCCAAAGCTCCACAATCTTAGGGTTGGAATTAGGACAGTACCATTGCTGCCAGAACTCCCCTAGAGAGTTTGAAAAAACCCAACTCAACTTCCACCTACTAAAAATAATTTTCCAAGTTTCCTAGCTGAAAGTACACTGGTGGAGAATATGGCAAGCTAATTCTTCTTCCCTGCAACAAAGAGAACACCTGTTAGGAAAAACAAATCCTCGCTTTTGGAGGTTGTCCAAAGTCAACACCTTGTTTTGGATAAAGATCCAGAAAAAAAATATTAACTTTAGGAATTAACTTCTTATTCCACACTTTAGCCCAAATAGGAATATCTTCTATAACTTTGTTGTGGATAGCCACTGCCGAAGGCACAAAATAATTTCCATCCGAGGTTTCCCTCCAAATCAAACTATCCTCTTTGTTATCCCTCAAAATTTTAGAAGAAAGCAAAATCTCAAGAAACTTTAAACCTAGACAATGCTGGCTAAACTCAATCCAATTCCCATTTCTCCAGTAGTCTCTAACCAAACCCCCATGTCTATTTTTGAACCAATATTTCCAATCATAAAGGATTGGGATTTCCTCCAAAGGTTTATCCATAAACCATCTGTCTTCCCAAAATCTTATACTTCTACCATTCCCCAATTTCCATGTTCTTCCAGCAGCAACCCAACTTTTAGCTGATTGAACTGCATTCCAAATTGCACAGCCTTCAACAGTAAAATATTTATCCATAAATTCTTCCTCAGAAGGTTGCATATGAAGATATTTCTTTCTCCAGATTAAATTCCACTCTCTTTCCTCCCCTTACATTCTCCAGATTTATTTTGCTAATAAGGCATTATTCATAGAGCTAATATTCCTTAAACCCAACCCCCCAGAGGCCTTGGGAGAGCATATTTTATTCCAATCTATAAGGGGAATTCTATTCTTGTCTTCCACTCCCGACCAAAGAAACTTTTTTTAGATTCTTTCAATTGCCTCTGCAAACTTTCTAGGGATTTTAAACAAGCTAAGAGCATAAATAGGCAAGTTTTGGAGAGTAGCTTTAAGCAACGTAACCTTGCCCGCTTGACTAAGGATGGCCCCTTTCCAACCTGCCAATTTAGAGTTGAGTCTGTCAACCAACTTAATCCAGAAATTATCCGTAGGCTTAATACAAAGGGGAAGCCCCAGGTAAGTAGAGGGAAACTCAGCAATTTTACATCCAAGAATTCTTTCAATCCTTAATTGTCTTTGAACAGGGGTATTGATGAAGAACAATGAGCTCTTGTCCCAATTAATTTTTTGGCCAGAAGCAGATTCATAAATATCGATAACATTCTTCATATTTTTTGCTTCCCTAATAGTAGCTTCCCCCATGATGATCGAATCATCAACAAACTATTCATGAGTACAAGTAATATTGGACGAAGAAAGTTTTAGCCTTTTGAGATTACCTTCTTCCACATTTTTAAAGATAAATCTACCCAAACTTTCAGCTAAAATAAACAAGATAGAGGAGATGGGATCCCCCTATCTTAGACCTCTAGTGATTTTGAAGAAACTTGAAGGAGATCCATTGACAATAACAACAAATGAGGCAGTTTCCATCAATTGAGAATAGAGCTAAATAACTTTTCTCCAAATCCAAAGGCTTTCATAATCCTAAAAAGAAGCTGCCAATTCATTCTATCATAGGCTTTAGACATATCTAACTTAAGAAAAAAGCCCTGATTTTTAGCAACTGTTAGAAAATGAATATTTTCATGAACTAAAATAATGGAATCCAAAATCTGTCTACTGGGGACAAAACCATTTTGCTGAGCATAAATAATTCTGGGAAGAATATCCAACAATCTTGAAGTGAGAACCTTAGACAAAATCTTGTAAATAGAATTACAAAGACTAATAGGTCTAAACTTATTGAGAGAGTCAGCTCCAGAAATCTTCGGAATTAGAACAATGAAGGTCGCATTCAATTCTTTTAAAAGCCTTCTTGAGCCAAATAATTCTTTAACTCCTTTACAGATATCAATCTCCACAATGTGCCAAAAGTATTGGAAAAAGAACATTGGAAAACCATCCAGACCAGGAGACTTATCTCCCTGAAAAGAAAACACCGCCTTTTTTATTTCCTAACTAGAAGGTATTCAAGAGAGATATTTGTTGTCTTCCTCAATCAAGGTAGAAGGAATAGCCTGCAAAAGGAGATTTTGATTACTGACATCAAGATCATCCACTTCTCCCAATAGATTGCTAAAATAATCCAGAACTTCCTTTCTTATGTCCTTATCATCCGTTAAAATCCCCCTATTACAGGATAACCTGGAAATCCTGTTTGTCGCCCTGTGCTTAAGAGCAGTTAAGTGAAAAAACCAGGTATTTTTATCACCTTCCTTCAAATATAAGGCTCTTGATAGTTGTCTCCAGAAAGTCTCTTACATTAGAAATAATAGTGTGGTATTTAGACAACAAACCATTTTCCACAAATCTCAATTCTTCTGAAAGCCCGTCCTCTTGGATTTTATCTTGAACTTCTTTTATTTCAGTTTTAATTTGGGCTTTACTTTTGAAGATATCCCCAAAAGTCTCTTTGTTCCAAATTTTGATTTTAGCCTTTATAATATTGAGCTTTTTGGCTATTCTAAATAAAGTCGTTCCCTCAAGCTCAAAACTCCACCAATCAGCAACACAAACTTCCAAAGACGGATGGAATAACCACGCTTTTTCAAATCTAAAAGGAAAATTTCTCTTAGCAGAACAAGAATTGGCAGTAAAAGAAATAGGGTAGTGATCAGATCCATTCTTAATAATAGACACCAAAGAAAAACTATACTTAGATAACCACTCAGGAGAAATTAAGGTTCTATCTAACTTAACTTGAATAAGATCAGCTCCAGTTCTTCTATTAGTCCAGGTATAGTTGATCCCTTGGAAGTCCACATCCATAAGAGCTTGATCATTGATGAAGTCCATAAGATCTTGTTTACCATCAAGCTGCAAGAGGAGGCCTCCCATCTTCTCTTCCTCTTTAAGCGGAGTATTGAAATCTCCCATTATTATCCAGCTTTTATCAGCAAAATTTAGTCTGTCTTTTGCAAGGCTTCTCCAATATTTAAATCTCTTAGCTTTGGTATTAGGTGCATAGACATTAGTGATAACCCAAACAAAGTTATCCTTGATATGCTCAAGCAAAACATAATTTCTATTGATTTCAGAAATGATTTCCTTACCTTTAATAGTTTTTTGGTTCCAAAAAATCGTTGTTCCTCCAGAGGCACCCTCCGAACTAGTTCCTATAACTCCATTATTTTTAAATATTCTAATCCTTTCCACTTTATCCTTACACGTCTTAGTTTCCTGAATAAGGACCACATCCGGTTTATGATCTCTTATAATATTACGTAACACATCTTGCTTATGAGGGGCATTCAACCCTCTTATATTCCAGGAAATTATCTTCATACTTTAACCGGGGATAGAGCTGACTCGATGGAGCTCTGTGTTCCATCAACATGGTTCTTCCAACTTTCTTGTTCCCTTTGATGTTTTAGAGAAGGTCTCCCCTGCTTTTTGTTTTGGCTTCCAACATCTGCATTTTTCTTATTCTTGCTTCTAGTTGAGATACCTCCATTGGGTCCTTATTCGATTTTCCCTCTTTAGTACTAAGAATCCTAAGATTTCCCTCCAGGGCCATCATTTCCACACTATTAGATGGGGTTTTGCATTGAAATGACTTTGGGCTTCCATTGGTTAACAACAAAAGAGGCTCAAAATCAGAAATGTTGTAATCCTACGCTTCATTGAAGTCTTCCCCGTTTGCTTTTGTATAAGATGAGGCAAAGGCATTGTCATTGGAACTCTCCTCTACTTTATCCTGATTGACAGGCCCTCCTTGTTGGTCCTCTGGATCATGTTTTTGCGCATTTACCTCTTTCCTTTGCTCTTCTTCTTTGGTACTTTCTATTTGATTATTAGAACAAGCACAAACATGTTTTTCATTATTACTATTTGCATCCTTCTTCACCTCATTTTCCAGCTCAATCACTTCCTTACCAGGAACACACTCTACTGATGAGTCTTCTCTCTTATCTTTCGTTTGCCATTTCTGCTTCAAGCTACTATCACTCTTGTTACTCTTACTCTTCTTAAGCGGACAAGATTTTGCCCAATGACTCGATTTTTTGCAATGAAAACAAACAAACGGGAGTGATTCATATTCAATCGCTTGGGTCCATTTCCCTAATTTAGATATAATCTCAATAGATTGGGGCATATTCGTCATTTTATTAACATTAACATAAATACGGGAAAAAACCAACCTTGATTTAGCTACAGTCATTGGATTGATCGAGAGAAGTTCTCTAAAAGAACTCGCTATCCCCTTGAAGACTTCCTCATTCCAAAACTCCAGCAGGAGGCCAAGGAGGCAGGTCCACACAGGCACCGATACAAAAAAGGACTCGTCAAGAGAAAGGTTTGGAGCCCATTTCTATAAAGCCAAAGTTGACTTGCCGAACATCCATGGTCCTTCACATAGAGCTTTATTCATATCTTCTTCATAATTAAAAGCAAAGGAAAAAAAAACCCTAGGCAAAGTCGTCACATCCACTTGACCCTTGAGAAGCCATTTCCTCCTTATAAAATTCCTAACAACATCAATGTTAGGCCTAAAACCAGCAAACCTTCCAACTAATGTCATAGCTAATCCTGAGACAGTAAGATCAACCAGCTTATCCGGAACAGAAATAGCGACAACCCCTGTTGCGAGATTAGAAATATTTTTAACTTCCGGTAGCCCTAATTTTACCAGTGGTTTCACTCAAAAAAGCGAAGACCATTTTTTTTCCTTACCTCTATCATATGGGTCCCCAATTTTGGAATCTTTGTCTTCCACCAATTTGACTGTCTCCTTGTCCCCTTCAGTACCTTGGGAAGCCTGGAAACTAGCCTAATTGCCAATTCCACCCACAGAAAGACTGCCATCCCCAGGAATTCCGCCATTCCCAGATTTGAAATTCCCGCTCACCGCTCTCCTTGTCGCTCTGCACCCATTGTTATGTTAAGATACCCTAGGGAATGATTGTGGTTGCATGATATTGTATTACGTTAGTTTCTAATAAAATTTAATTTTAATCTAATAATATATATTTTTTATTATTTTAAATTAATATTTTATTTTTATTGGTGTTGGTGTAAATAATTATTCATCTTGGATATTATTACACTATACTTAAGTTTACTTAGGAAATGCATTTCATAGTAGTTTGGGTATGAGACACTTGGGTGTTTGTGCCACATTGGGATAGTGTGTGTAGGAAATTTTCCACCTTTTATGGTGTTGATCTTCTTATTACTTTATCATATCCACTTATTGTGGAGTGATAATTCCACCTTCGGTGAGTGTTCCACCTCATGTGGAATATTTTATTGTTTTTCTTACCTACCCACACCTATTTCCTACCTACCCTTGTTTCTTATTGAGCCACATGTCATGTTTGTGTGCTCACATATCCATATAGCCTTGCCTATATAAGCAAGCTCATATTCATTGTAACAACTATTGATCATTTTCTATTGATGAGAATACAATTTATTCTTGTCCTATATTGTGTCTCTATTTTGTACATTTTATTGAGCTCTTGATCTTGGCAAAATCTCACATTGTATCAGAGCCATTAGAACGTCATTGATTCATCTTGAAGAGGCATTATTGTGACGTCAAGAGGCAGATCTAAGGAGCAACATCTTTTGGAGGCGTCCTAGACTAGATCCAACCCCGTCATTGCGTCCAGGTGGCCGTTTCCATGAATTTTGGTTATAAAGTTGGCCTATTTTGGTGAGAAACTTTTTTTTGCCCATTTTGGCTATTATTGTACGAATTTCGAAAAAAAATAGTATTTTCCGAAAAATTGAAATTTTTTTTTTTAAAAAACGAGAAAATTTTATTTTATCAAAAAAATTTCAAGAAAAAAATAAATCAATTTTTTAGGGGATCTAAAGACCCCCCCCCCCCCAACCCGCAGGGTTTGTAGGAAATCCGGCAACAGCACCACCGGCGGCGACCTCCTTTCCGATGGTGACTCCACCTCTCCCGGCAGTCCGCTCCACCAGATGCCACCATCAGCTCTATGCAACCTCTCTGCTACTGCCCCCGCGCCACCAACCACCACCGCCGCCACCTCCGCCGGCCCTCGGACTCCCTGCTGCTGGAGCCTCCCGCCGACCTGGCAGGATACGTAGCCATCCGTACACCCCGTCAGCGCCCAGTCAGCCGTGAAGTTTTAGAGATGGTCATACAGCCTTTAAATTTAACCCCGCAGTTCGCTGACATCATCATTTTTCAAAAAAATTGCAGGCCCCTCTCATTGAGCTTTTTGATTTTGCAGTTCAACTTCAAATGGCCATATCTTGCTCATTTTTGCTCCTTTTTTGGTACAATTTTTTTTGAAATGGGCTAGAATTTCATGTATTTTCACATGGTGGAATTATTTTCTGATTTTGATGGAGATATTTTTCAAAATTCTCAATTTTTGGTGGTTGTACCTGTTCAATCCTCGTTTCTACAAATTCCAGGTCTTCGTTCAGGCTCATACGAACTCCTTTTCAGGTGTCATTTTTTTTTAAAGTGCATTATTTTTTGTCTACTCTCAAAATATGCTATCATTTTGCAGCAATTATGGGTAGAAATTGTACTTTCATTATATGGTCTTATTTGGCCAATTTGGCATTTGTATTGCATAGATCTATCTTTCTGATATTTTGCTTTGTAGTTCTCAACCTATTGGGGCAGTTGTAAAACAAAATTAGAAGTCCACCTTGCCATTTTTTGCAAGTGGCCTATTGTACACGCACTACATAAAAAGTGCCACAATCATCACTTTTGGGGGGGTACTTTGATTGAGTGAATTTTGGGGGTATCTCTTATGCTTTTGTGCTCTTGTGTTCCTTCCTTCTTGCTTCTATGGGTTCTTCTAATTTTCCTCTCTTAACTCCTCATAATTATGCTACTTGGAAAATTGATGCATGGAGTAAACTTATGAAAAAAGGACTAACTTGTTACATTGATGAAACTATTATTGCTCCCGCTGATCCTAAAGTTGATCCAATTGGTCACTAGGATTGGCTCACTAAAAATATCATGGCAATTGGTACCTTAAGAAAGTATGTATCAAAGGATCTCATTTTTCATATTGAGAAATGTACTCTAATCAAAGATGCTTGGCAAAAGTTTCAAGACTTGTATTTTCAAGTTGATGAGATTAGGGGATATTAGATTGATAGTGATCTCACCATGTTGGATCCCAAGAACTTTGATACTATACAATATTATGTCACTAAGGCAAATGAGTTGAGGGCACAACTCAAGGATTGTGGCATTGATAAGAAGGATACTCAATTGATCTTCAACTTGATGGGCAAGCTTCCACAAGAATATGCATCATTTTTTTCTAGTTTCCAAACCCATAGGATGACAATGGGTTGAAGCTACATAATGCCTACATTTGATGCTTTCACTAAAATGTTGATGATGGAACAAACTAAGTTGATAAGCATGGGTATTCTTAAGGCTTCTAAGTCTCAAGCATTAGTGGCAAATCAAGGGAACAAAAGAAATCAAGGAAAGGACAACTCAAACAAGAAGAAATGGCAATCAAAGCCTAAGGACAAAGCATCATCTTCTCCACAACAAGGAGATCCATTCTCTTCCAAGAGGGATAACTCACCAAAGAGGGAGAGACCTACTTGTGCCTATTGTAAAAAGTTTGGTCATGAGGAGCATTGTTGGCATTCTAAGAAGATTGATGAGCTCACACATATCCTCAAAAAGCATAACATTGATTTGACTAATGTCTACAAGAAGGATGATTCATCAACTTCCACTTCCACACATTCAAAAGGAAAAGGGAAAGCATTCATGGCTTCTACAAGTGGGAAGACTCACTCTTTTGGGACAAGAAAAGGAAAAGCTCTTTGTGCTACTATCAGTCATGATTCAGAGAGATGGCTTCTCATCATATGGCATCTTCGCAGTCTATGTTCTCTACATTTGAGCCTGCACCATGCCATAGATTTTGATGGGCAATCATACATACATGGATGTGATTGGGAAAGGATCTATTGCCATTGGGGATAACTCCTTCAATGATGTATTGTGTGTATCCCACTTGACAAACAATCTCCTTTCCATCTATCAAATCACACATGGCGCAACTAAGAGAGTTGTGGAGTTCACACCTGAGTCAATTTTCATTAGAGACTTGGAGACTAGAGCTATCATTGCGACTGGGGTGGTTGATCATGCATCTCGGTTATACTCCTTTTCAGATTTTATTGATGATGATGATTTCACATTTGATGATTCTACACATGATGATCACACTTCTTGTGATGGTTCTGTAGCGTCGTAAATTGTACGCACTTGCTAGGGTGGTACAATTTCACACCTAGTTTAGCACCCGCCTTGGCGCATTTTGCATTTTGCATTGCATTTCCCCTTTAGCACTTAATTAGTCAAATTAATTAGGTCTAAGGTTCTATTTCATCATCTCCCACATCATAAAGTTGGGCCCTTTCATTAAAGTGTGCCCCTTTCATTTTATTCTTCCAATACATCATTTAATCAAAAACCCTAATTAGGTCCTATTTTGAACTTGGGGGCTTGATTTCGGGGGTCAAAACATCTCGAAATCAGCTGTAACTTCGGGATTCGCTCTAAAATCATCATATCCGACGGCCCTGAAAATTTGGTGAAAAGTTGTCGGGACCATGGCGCCCGGCGTGCACATGGTCCCGGACATTTTTCCCGAAATTTTAGGAGCGCGATCCAATCATAAAATAAAGCTTAACCCCAAGAAATTGGCGGGATATTCAATCTCTAGGTCGGCCAAAAGTTGAAATTAAGACCTAGGGTTTCATATATAAGAGCTCTCTTTCTTCATTTGAAAGGATGGGAATTTTGGCTTTGGAGGGACCTTCTATGCAGCGAAAGAGCGGATCTTTGAAGACTTCAACAACATTCAACATCCTTCTATCAAGCATTTTATCAATTTCATTCATTTAAGGGCTTGGGAGACATTGAAGAACAATAGGAGATTACCGACTGAAGATTGGCTTGTACTCCTCCCTTGAGGGTTGGGTATGATTTCATGTTGTTTTCATGTCTTTGCATAAGCTTCAATATATCCTTTATTCATGCTTTAGATCACTTTGCATCTTGATTTAGAGCATTTACATATCATTTACAAGCAATTAGGGTTTACTTTCTAGGTTGCTCTAGTTTGCTTTCTTGCATTTAAGGACCTTGCACACACACTAGGTCTGCACACACAATACATTTTACAATACAACTTGGCTATTCGTGGAGGTGGGAATCACCGAAGCGGGGGTTTGACTAAGGTAAAACCCTATATAGCCGCCCACCACACCTTTTCAGATATAAGTGCAGGTTTCAGGATTCGGACGACGCTGCAAGTTGTAGATCCGGGAAAAGCAGGTCAAGATAGCACTCCACACCAAATTGCAGAGCAAAAGACCAGGACAGGGGCGTGGGGCGCCCTGGTCCTACCAGGACAGGGGCGCTGGGCACCCTGGTCCCTGGGACAGGGGCGTTGGGCGCCCTGGTCCTCCTGATAGACAGCATTTTCAGCATTTTTGACAGCTTTTTCCAGAGTGCAAAACAACAGTTTCTGGAGCAGTTTCAGGGGCAAAATCAGGACAGTGGCGCCCGCGCCCCCGTCCCGAACATTTTCAGTCAGATTTTAACTCCGGGTACGCATTTACATTCTTGTCTTGTCCTTGTGTTTATAGCTTTCCATAGTTTAAGTTCAATTCTGCAATCTTGTTATTAGTTCATACTTGCACTTTGGGGTTAAGGGATTGAACTTGCATCATTTTATCTTTCAATTACAACAAAGGAATAGAAACCCTAATAGGTAGCTCGTGGCTCTCTCTTTCACAAAAAGAAGTAGCCAATTGTGTGATACCTCTAGGCTCTTTCGTATTCCACAAATGTGTGATTGAAAGTGAGATTAGGGCATGTTTGCTTAGTGTCACTTTTTCCCCCACACAGGTTCAGATTTTGAGGAGAACTTTGGGCACTTGAACATGGGGATTCTCACATGTGACCCCATTCTTGAGCCTTGTATTTCATCTCCTCATATTGATATCACATCACCTGTTGCACCTGATGATGCGGATAGTGCGACAGATTTGCCTTCATGTGATTCAGTGCAACATGATATTCATTGTCTTCCAGCTTCAGATTCAGACATTGCAGGTTTTTTTGTGGAATTCTATATTTCAAATTTGGGAGACATCATTGATGACATTCATCTTCTCTTTGATGAAGATGATCCTTCTTTGATTGTTGCGAGGGAACACTCTGACCCTCTTGTACATTCTCTACGTGATCATTCTTTCGAGGTTGACATGATTATGGATACTTATGTATAGCAGTTGGAGGAGGTATGTTTATGTTTAGAGGAGACATGTGAGTCTTTGGGACATGTTCTACATTCATCTCCACTAGATCTTGGAGTACCTTTTTCAGTAGTGGAGCAATTTACCACCTTTGGAGGGGGTATCTTTCAGCATCGACATGGGGACACTTGAGCAGTTTTCAGAGATTCCTTTCATCATGAGTTTATTTTATACATGTTCCCTTCATGATTGGGGAGACTTCATGGATACACCTTTGGTTTTGTTTCTTCCTAAGGGGAGGAATGTTGTTTGACGTTCGTGGAGCAGTTTCTTCATACATCATCGAGCTTCTATCATTGGTGCAAATTCCACATTGAGGGGGGGCTTCCTAGCTTCTCTTCTTCTCTCATATGGGGGGGACTTTTTCCTCACATGGGGTTTTGTACCTCACATTGTTCTATGATATTTATCTTGTATAGTTTTCATCTCTCTTTTGGGGGAGGGTTTTTTCCCATTGGCTTTTTCTCTCTTTCCCCGCTTTGTGAGAGATTTCATTGCATTGGTTTTCATGCATTTGCATTTGTACATGGGTACCTAACATGGCCTAGTAGCTGGGACCCATCTTGCATTGCTTAGTTGCATTGTAGACTTAAGTGCATTCCCCTAAGTTGCACTTAAGGGGGGGTGTTGGTGTAAATAATTATTCATCTTGGATATTATTACACTATACTTAAGTTTACTTAGGAAATGCATTTCATAGTAGTTTGGGTATGAGACACTTGGGTGTTTATGCCACATTGAGATAGTGTGTGTAGGAGAATTTCCACCTTTTATGGTGTTGATATTGTTATTACTTTATCATATCCACTTATTGTGGAGTGATAATTCCACCTTCGGTGGGTGATCCACCTCATGTGGAATATTTTATTATTTCTTCTACCTACCCACACCTATTTCCTACCTACCCTTGTTTCTTATTGAGCCACATGTCATGTTTGTGTGCTCATATATCCATATAGCCTTGCCTATATAAGCAGGCTCATATTCATTGTAACAACTATTGATCATTTTCTATTGATGAGAATACAGTTTATTCTTGTCTTATATTGTGTCTCTATTTTGTACATTTCATTGAGCTCTTGATCTTGGCAAAATCTCACAATTGGTAATTTTATAATTTATTAAGATAAAAGATAGTACATGCCAAACCATCATCCACCCAAAACCACCATCTGAACTCCAAACCACCCTATCAAAACCATGCTGATCATCAAACAAAAACACAAAAAGTCCTCCCCCGTCCCCACTATAAAAAGTAAGTTCAATTACAACATGCCAAATGGCATAAACTGTTCATCAGAAGAAAAAAACACAAGATAACTAATCTAAAACAAAAGATTTTGTACCAAGGGGTACCATTGTTCGCCCTGATTCTTTAGTCATCAGCTATTATATGAGCACGGAGCATCCTCCAACTTGTTCAACCCACCCACCGCCCCACCCTGCTCGACTTGTTTTGCCAACTTTGGAGAGAGTCGTCTAGTGATCGACCTCCTTCGCACCTCGTCCACCATCCTAGCCTCCTCACCCACCTGTTTGATAATTTCTTCTAACTCCATTAATTGAACATAGACTTCTAGAACCTCCCACCCTCGCCTCACATCATCTCAGAACCGGACTTTCACCTCCTCACGGCGTCGCAGAAACAAAATTCGCGAGTGTCTAGCCCAGAGCTCAACATTATTCTGTGGAATACCTTTGGAGATATTGAAGCCCCGACCCATAACAACCCACTCCAATAGAGACTCCAAGTTTAATAGATATGCACTCAGAACAATCTTCCTCATCACCATCCCAACCTCCTCGCATGAATGACCCAATGCCAGTTCCCAAGCCATGATGAGAGAATATATATCAACCCTCGAATGATATCTATGGGCAATTACTGCCACCTCCTCACTAAGAACCAATTGAACCTCTTTCAAGAACAGAGGGTCCTTTGCCAAAAACATATTCTCGAGCCTCTTCGCAGGAACAGGACCCCTTAAAGCCGACACTAGCTTCGAAGATTTCAAAGTAAAATTTGCTTCCATGTTAGTGACCTCGAAAAACCATCAAGCTTTGCAAAAAAACCATAATCTTCCCCACCAAACTCGCTAAACAACCACATTTAATGAGAGAAGATACCAATTTTAGCAATAAAGAAGGCACACTCCACAACCGCCACCATTTCAGAAAATATTATGTATTAATTGCCCATAAACACGAACCAGACTTAGTATTTTGGATAAAATGTAGGACGCAAGTCGCACATATCAAATTTTTATAAGTACTGTACTTGGTAGGGTGACTTAACTCCATCGCACGATTCTATCATTACTATCCTACCACCTCACCTCACCTTTGGAGAGCTCACACGCCACATTGGATAGGTCGTCAGCAATGGCATTCCCACTTATTTTAACATGGGAAATACAGAAGTCTTGGAAGGATTTTAATTTTGCACAAATAATATTTATGAACTTATTCAATTTCCAGCATGGGGTGTGGCCTTTCATAATAACATTAATCACCACTTGGGAATCCCCCTCCAAGTGGAATTTCGTAGCTTTCATGTTCACTGCCAAGTCAACAGCTAACAACGCCACTTGAAACTCCACTTTATTAGTTTCATCCTTTAATCTTTTACTACATGTGAAGAGAATATTCCCCTCATCATCACAAGCCACACACCCTGCACCTGAAGTTCCTAGATTCCCCCTTGAGGCCCCATCAATGTTAATCTTCAGCCAGCCCCTCTCAGGTTTTGACCAACTCACTTCATCAGTATTAGGAAAACTGCACACAAGATTAACCCTAGGAAACCCATGAATGGGTTTGAGTTGAATAAGAGGCCACCTAGCTTGAATGCAACTGTCACCCAAACTATACAGGTATTTCACAAAATTATGATTAACCGTCGTTGTGGAGTCCACTTCAAAAATAGCCCTCTCCACCCTACCACAAATTCTATCAAGCACTTATGTTTTATCTTGAAAAACTCTCCTATTTCTTTCTTTCCAAAGTTCCCAGACAACAATGGAGGGCGAGACCGTCCATATACACGACAAGGCTGACTTTCTATTCTCCAAAAACCAACTTTTAAAGAGATCAAATATGTTATCTGGAAGAGGGGTTTGCCACCTTAGTTTTACTAGTAAGAATTTACATACACCCTGAGCCAAATCACATTGTAACAATAAGTGATCCAATGATTCCTCCTTTTCTTTACACATTACACACTGGAACGGACCATGGAAATCCAATCACAACATTCTGTCTCCCGACAGAATCCTCCTCTTCAGAACCAACCAGGCAAAACCCTAGCCTTGGGAAGGCACTTAGAGCTCCAACATAAATTCGAAGGCCAATCTAGTTGGATCTCTGCTTTCTCAATAATATTATAGCCAATTTTGACTTAGTATACTCATGATTTTGAGCCACACCATTTAATAACATCATTTTCAGACCAAGAACTGGAGAGCACTCATCCAAAATATTGCGAAAACTCATTTTTTGTAGGGAAGATAATAGCAACACATCAACATCTTTCCACCGCCAAACATCAACTTTGTTACACCGTTCTAAAAACAAGTAATCCTTAACTTTTGTGCCCCACATGGCCTCAGACGCCTATTTGATTTGAGCTATATCCCACCTCATGGGTAGGGCAGGTTTGCCATCCCAAGAATCTGTCAAAAAATTAGCTTTCTCCTCATTCCCCAGTTGCCAAGTGATGCGTTTTGTGATCACTTTTATGCAGGACAACAAAAAATTCCACACTGTTGATCCTCTAGGAGGATCACGAATAGTAAAAATTCTCTCGTTGTCTAATGAGTATAGATATTTGTGCTTCAAGAGGTTGACCCATTTATGATCGGGTTTCTCATACATCTACCAAATCAATTTAGCACCCATAGCTTCATTCAAGTAGCACCACATTCTCAAACCTGCACCTCCCGCCAGTCGTGGTTGACATACTTTATCCCATGCTACCAGAGGAATTTAATCATGATCACTCTTGCCATTCCAAAAGAATTTCCTCATGAATTGATTAATACTTCTTGCTATTTTATTCAGGACTTTAAAGCACATCATGGAGTGAATCGATATTGTAGATAAGAATGATTTAAGCAATAACAACATACCAGTCGAGGTGTGCCACTTACACTTCCATCCTTCTATCTTGTTAACATAGCTATCAAATAATCTTTGCCACATATTTGTCCTATTTGGTCCCCCAAACAAAGGTGTTCCCAGGATTCTCCCCGGGAGTCAGCCAACTTTGACACCCAGAATCTTAACTATTTCTCTTTGCTTTCTTAGATCAGTATTAAAGAAGAAAATGTCAGATTTATTCCAGTTCACCTATTGCCCGGGTGCTTCACAAAAAACATTGAGTTTTTTTTTTATAAGATGGGCTTCCTTTAGTGAGGCATCCCCAAAAAAGATTGTATCATCTGCAAATTGTTGATGAGTGACCACATCAACACCTTCAGCAACAAGAACACCTTTCCACTTGCTCTCTCATATCAATTGTTGAATATATCTACCCAGAGCCTCAACCAATATAATGAAGAGAAAGGGGGAGAGAGGATCCCCTGCCTCAGGTCGCGAGAAGCTTGGAAAAAAGCCTCGCGGGCTTCCATTGACTAAAACATAAATCTATGACCTATCAATACATGCCTTCACCCAATTTATCCAATGGGAATAGAAATTGAACCTCTCAAGGACACGAAAAAATGAAATCTTGATCCACCATGTCATAATATTTCCTGATGTCCAATTTGATTAACATCCGCTCGACCTTTTCTTTCCTAATAGAATGAATAGCTTCATGAGCTATAATAATACCTTCCACAATAGATCTACCCGGGACAAAGCCACTTTGTTCCTCTGAAATGATGAACTTTAAAAGAGGTGTCAGTCTATTCATAATAACTTTGGCAATCACCTTATATTACACATTGCAGAGAGAAATAGGTCTGAAATCTCCAAAGGAGGTCGGTTTCTCAACTTTGGGGATTAAAGCAAGAAAGGTACAATTTAGTTCTTTTTCAACCTTGACATTAACTCTTGCCTCTTCCACCACCTTCCAGACATCATGACCTACCACATCCCAAAATTGTTGATTAAAAAAAGCAGGGAACCTGTCCAGTCCAGGGGCCTTGTCACCCACCATCGAAAAAATAGCTTATCTCATCTCTTCAAACAAAATGGGTTTGCATAGGAATTGATTATGATTCTCAAAAATAACCTTTGGAATATTATCCAAGAGAGTATCTTGGTGCTAAGAATCAAAACTCTGATTCTTTGAAAGTAGCTCTGTGAAAATATCCACCACTTCCTTGTTGATGTCCTCCAAGTTATCAAAAACAACATTTGCCCTGTTATTGATAGAAGTCACCTTATTCCAAGATCTCCTGACCTTGACATAGTTATGAAAAAACTTTGCGTTTTTGTCACCTTCCTTTAACCAAACTTCTCTAGACTTTTCTTTCTAGTACACCTCTTCTCTAGCTCAAATTTCATTGTGCTTAGATTTGAGTGCTTTTTCCTTGTTGAAAGCTTCCAATGTCATTCCTTGGTCCATGATAGTCAACTCCAGATCCTTAATCTCTGTTTCAATAATACTTCTATTCACAAAAATATTCCCATATTTGGCCCAGTTCCATTCCTTTAGCTTGCCTTTGAGATACTGTAGTTTTCAAAAAAAGTTAAAGTCCCGCCAGCCATTGATCATTGGAGCATCCAGCCACTAGGAATTTACTAATTCTTTCAACGTGGAGTCACCTAGCCACATATTTTAAAATTTAAAGGGACATCTGATCGGAGCACTATCTAGACAGATCAAAAGCTCAATACGGAAATGGTTAGAAGCAACCATTGGAAAAAACCCAACTTTGAAAAGAAGGGGTTTAGAAGCCCAATTACCACCCAAAAACAATCTATCTAAATTC
This sequence comes from Cryptomeria japonica, assembly GCF_030272615.1. NCBI lineage: Eukaryota > Viridiplantae > Streptophyta > Pinopsida > Cupressales > Cupressaceae > Cryptomeria > Cryptomeria japonica. Next base: position 616,414,305 of record NC_081415.1, read on the forward strand.
TTTGTTATGTGCTCCCTGCCTATTGGGATCCAAGTACATTGATATGGAGCGGGTTGAATCAGTGTTCTATCAGAATGGAGAAATTTAACCTTATTAATATAATAACTCAACAACTGGTAAACAGAAAAGCATATAACAATAAGCAACAATGCAACCACAAAGATGAACGCCATAACATCACAAATTTATACGTGGAAAACCTCAAAGAGGAAAAACTATGGTGGGATTGGAGACCCACAATATCTATCCACTAATCGGATGGATAAATATTACAACAAGGAGCCTACAGATGCAGGAAGGCCAACAACCTAGAGCACACTGCTCGTTACAAAAGGAGTCTCACTGACTACAGAAAACATCGGACAACAATCCAGAATGAAGATTGAACTGCAAGTATAGAATCTCCCATGCCTGAGTATAGTTCTGGTTAAGCTCAATACCAGAGTCCTTAAACCTCTTCCACAAACCCAACTCGATCACCTATGATTGACCAAATCCTCTACACGAATGATTACAACATTATTCGTATAATCCCATACCATACATTATCTCTTATGATCTACAAAGAAATCTTACATCAAATTTATATCAACCCGAGACCTAAACAATTAGGTCAGCCACCTAAAAGATAATACAATAAATTCATAACTTAAACTCGCAATCTAATGATCAACCAAGTCGTCTTGAGACCAAAACAACATAATCCAATCAATGAATCCAACCGGTAACGTATCTGAAGCATCAACCCACACGTTACATAAACCAGTCCATAACCTAGATAGCACAGAATAGCCACCAGACCTATAATAGGTCGCCATAAGCCAAATGAAACACCACGAACAATTGGAACATGAATATGATAACCATCAGCATCTGGATAACCTTCTAGAAGCCATATTAACACCACTTACACATAATATCAAAATATCTTCAACAAAGCTCTGTCAGTGAAACCCTCACTGATAACCAAAAGACTTACAAGAACAAGTGATAGCTTTTGTATCATCAAATCCCAAACCAACTGAATGTGATACACATTGGGAACACATGAATAACCAATCCAAACCAATTCCACAGACCAAAGCATATCGGAGCATACCAGATCAACATGATCTTACCAACCAGAAACCAATCATCCTACTGGGACCAACCAAATACTGGTAAACAACCAAAGCAACTAGTGTTGACATCAATGACAAACATCAATGGAACACATAATCAACTCCTCCAAATTGCCAACAATCTCCCCCTTTGGCATTGATGGCAACACTAGATGTGAAAAACATCCAAGTGCCAAGAAATGTCAAACAAGTCTACCCCAATGGAAAACAACTAACAATCTCTCACCAAATGATATGACAATAAGGTTAAAAAAGAAATGTCTTTGTACCAATTAACCATCCATAGACCTGAACCAAACTCCCCCAATGGGATACAACCAATCTGAAATTTTGTTCCTCCAATAATCTCCCCCTTAGATCGATATCTTTGTTAAGCTTTGTTTTACACATAAGTATCTCTCCCCCTAATGCATATAACTCCTTATATATTTTTTTTACATGAATATTTGTCCCCCTTTGACATCAATGCTAGAAATCTGACATAAATATCAAAGCAAAATCATAAACCACTGAATCACAAGACTAACTACTCCCCCTGAGTAATAGCATCACCACATCAATCCAGAATGAATAATAGCTCTGATGATACATACTAGACATATACCAAATAACATCACTCAGGTCTCTACTGGAGGGGCATAAAACCTCAACCTGTCTCTCAAATTCTCAAATGATTCCTCAAACCAATCTGACTTCATTTGCTTCCACCTACTCCTTCATAAAATTATACTTGATAGAAATACTGGATTCTTTGATACGTCAATAGCAGCAAAGTTATTACAATGAATAACTACTGGTACATTACAATCCAGCTTTATATCCTTCAATAAATTTCATAGAACCTGTGTACAATTAGTAGCAGCAGCAACATACTCAACTTTAGTAGTAGATAAAGAAGTACATGACTGTTCCTGTTGATCCATGAAACAAGTTTATATCCAAGAAAAAAAGCTTCACTGGATGATCCTATCCGGTTACCTATATCTCTAGCCCAATCCGCATCTAAACATGCTCAAAGTGTAGAACCATCATAAAACAAAAACCATACTAGATAATCCTTGAAACTATCTAAAAATCCTAGCTACCTGAGCAGGGATTCAACATAATCAATTCCTTCCTTCTGAGAATATCCATTGCAAACCAATTAGACCTAGTTCCAATAACATCTAAGTCCATGTGTTGTCCTTTTCTAACTGATCCAATTCCTCTTCCATAGCTTTCATCCAACATTCATCCTTACAAGCTTCAATAACTGATGTTGGTACAATTAAAGAAATTAAGCATACCTCATCAGCTGCCAACCTTCTTCTTGTCCAATTATCTGATCTTTTGAATGATTTAGCCTTATATACCTAGGAGTCTTTTGACTTTTTGTTCCTCTTCCCTGATCTTCAATTACTCTTGAATTTTCTGATACTGCCAGAGAAACTGGTTCAACATTTTGTTCCGGTAAAGGTGTTACCGGTTTAGTTAAGACCATTTCCACTACCGATTCTTGCTCATAAATTCTGATTTGACTTCTATTATGCTCATCCATCTTGACATTAGCGCTCTCCAGAATTCTCTGCAATCTTTTGTTATAACATCTATATGTTTTTCTTTCATTAGAATAACCAAGAAATATTCCTTCATCACATCTAGGATCAAACTTGCCAATGAAATCATCTCTCTTGATATAATAATTACTACCAAAGGTACTTAACTATAGATGTATGACCAAACCATAACTCATAAAGTGACTTGCCGGTAAACCAAACTAGATCCAAGATCCAACAAATCTTTGTTGGTTAACCTTCAAAATGACTTCCAAAGATCTGAAATAGGCTTTCAGACCACTACCAGGGGAAATGCAAGATCTGTCATCAATTTGCCTCCCCCTAAGGCGAATGCCTTAGTTACTAGATGAGTTTCCTACTAGTGTAGGAACATTATGCTCTATCAGTTGAGTGACTGGGGTATATCCTTCAGCCAAATGAACATCTGGGGCAATTGATTCTGTCGGTTGAGCCTTAGACTTCATAACCCACTTCTTCTCATGCTCCTTCTGAGTGTCATCAACCTTCTACTTTCCCTTCTCATTAGATTTATCACTTCGTACCGATAGGTCCTTACTTCTGCAAAATTTAGTAATATGTCCTACTTCGTTGCATGCATAATAAGTGACATTGTTCTTCTGAATTGCCTTACTGTAACCTTACCCATTCCTTGACCTGCATTGATTAGCCATATGTCCAAACTTTCCACATGCATGAAATTTCACATTCATTCTACAATCTTTTATCCTATGACCATACTTCTTACAATTTGAACACTGACTAGGAACTGTATTATTATTCTGATTTGCTTTATTTCTACAATGTCTAGCCATATGACAAAATATATTACAAACAAAGCATCTACCATTAAAATTATGTGCATTAGGTTGCCTTACTAGTGTTCTTTGATTTTGGTTGACCTTTTGATCTTCATTTGCAGTACCGAAGCTTTCTCCATGCTCAAATCCAAGACCTCTAGAATCTCCATTCTATCTTTGATCCTTCAATAATTCATCAAGCTTAGCAGAACTAACCTTGAACTTATCTTTGTATTAATTTGCAATAGTCAGATCATCTCTTAGGATTGTTACCATTATTTCGAATTCTTTCTCACTGTTATAGGATTGCACCGATTCAATTCTCAACACATCATTCTCATGAACCAATCGGATGCATTCCTCATATCTATCTTTCAGAGATATAGCAAGATTTTCTTCATTCTTCTTCCGGTCTTCAATCTCCTTGGACATCCTCATAGTTAGGGCTTGCATTTCATTCCTCATGACAACATTCTCTTGACTCAACTTCTAACATTTTTCATTAAGGGCGTCTTTCTCTTTATTATCCTGATTTTGCAAAAGTTCCTTCCTCCTAGCTTGAACAGATGACACCCTCTCCTGTAGGATAAGAATGAATTCCTTTGCAAAATTTAATTCATCTTGTAAATTCAAGTTCTTCATCCTTTCAACATCATAGTCTTCAAGTGCTACTTGAAGTTCCTTCCTCAAACTTATATCCATAGATTTCGGATACAAGATCTTCCTCAAGCTGTTAGACTTACTATGAGGCACCGAGCTCTGATACCAATTTTTGGGATCCAAGAACACTGAGAGGGGGGGTGTGAATCAGTGTTCTACCATAATGGATAAATTTAACCTTATTAATACAACAACTCAACAATCGGTAAACATAAAAGCATATAACAATAAGCAACAATGCAACCACAAAGATGAACACCATAACACCACAAATTTATATGTGGAAAACCTCAAAGAGGAAAAACCACGGTGGGATTGGAGACCCACAATATCTATCCACTGATCAAATAAATAAATATTACGACAAGGGGCTTGCATATGCAGTAAGGCCAACAGCCTAGAGAACATTGCTTATTACAAAAGGAGTCTCACTAACTATAGAAAACATCGGACAAAAATCTAGAATGAAGATTGAACTGCAAGTATAGCATCTCTCATGCCTGAGTACAGTTTTGGTTAATTTTATTGCCAAAGGCCTTAAACCTCTTCCACAAACCCAACTCAATCACCTATAATCAGCCAAATCCTATGCATGAATGATTACAACATTATTCGCATAATCCCATACCATACATTATCTCCTATGATCTACAAAGAGATCTTACATCATATTTATACCAACCCGAGACCTAAACAATTAGGTCGGCCACCTAAAAGATAATACAATAAATTTATAACTTAAACCCACAATCTAATGATCAACCAAGTCAGTTTGATACCGAAACAACATAATCCAATTAATAAATCCAACCTGTAACATATCAGGAGCGTCAACCCACACATTACATAAACTAATCCATAACCTAGATAGCACAAAATAGCCACTAGACCTATAATAGGTCACCATAAGCCAAATGAAACACCACGAACACCTAAAACACGAACATGATAACCATCAGCATCTAGATAACCTTCTAGAAGCCGCACCAACACCACCTATGCATAATATCAAAAGATCTTCAACAAAGCTCTGTCGGTGAAACCCTCACCGATAACCAAAAGGCTTACAAGAACAAGTGATAGCTTCTAGATCATCAAATCCCGAACCAACTGAATGTGATACACATTGGGAACACATGAATAACCAATCCAAACTAAATTTATAGACCAAAGCATAGCAGAGCATACCAGATCAGCATGATCTTACCAACCAGAAACCAATCATCGTACCGAGACCAACCAGATACCGGTTGCGTGCGAGGAAATGTGGTGACAAAAATGAGTAACTCAAATCCAGGATATCCACACACAAATGGTGACTCTTGGTGCAAGTATATGAACTGATTCAATCAATTCAACTTCCCAAGGGGTGTCTCATTATTCTATATCTCATAGGATCCCTAAAGTCAATGTTTTTCTCTCAAATCACTGAGCAAAGTGACTTAGGAATGACAACTCCAAGAACAAGTGATGTTTGATTTATATGCATAAATGCATTCGAAGATGTATGATATTGAAACTATGATCATTAAGCTAGCATAAAGATGATGATAAGATTAGCAAATTATCCTAGCAATGATATCTTAGTCTAACATGAATATTCTATGATATATTAAAATGCTTCTAAATGATATTATGATGATTTAACAAAGAGAGACTAAATGTTTAGTAATTCAGGTTATAATGTAGATGCATGAAAACTTGGAGATTATGAAAATGAGTAATGAGAGCTCTATTTATAGGGAAAATAGGGCAATGGATGGTTAAGATTGGATAATCTTAACAAGAGCCAGGATTGAAAGTTAATCAATCCATGTTTACGATTCTCACCAATGAAATGGTGAAAATTGTCAACAAAAGGTTGCTTGAGAGGATATGTAAGAAGCATTAAATGATTGAGAATACATGAAGGCTACCTTAGGAGGTAAGGGTTAAGGTTAGGTTAAGGTTATCCATTAAATAAAGCTTTTACCCAAGGGGTAAACTCTTGTGCAAGGGTTAAAGGGATAACCAAGGTTAAAGTCATGAATGATTGATGAGACCCTTGGGTTAGATGAGGGTTAAGTTAGAGGAAAGTCTCTAACCAAAGGTCAAAGATGAGTTCACCTTAAATGGTTATGTAAGAGCCTTTAATGGTTTGGAAGACTTTAGAGGTTAACCATTTGAAGACACAAAGCTTTTAATGGTTATCAAAGACTTTGGAGGATTTGAGAAGTAACTTCTCTTTGCTTAGGAATGTGACAATAATTAGGAGATGAATTAGGCTAAATTGAAGGGATTAGAAGAATCTAGAAGGGGTTTAGGAGGCAAGTGGGAGATGTAGGAAAATGCAAGTGGATGGAGGAGGATTTTAATTGAAATAAAATTACTTAATTTCAACAAAATAGATGCAACTTGCATGAATACAAGTGGAGGTTTTAATCAATAAATTAAATTTATTTATTTGCAAGGATTAATTTAATTAAATGTAAATTTAATTAAAAAGGGAAAAAGGAGAATTAATTAAACAAAGTGATTTATTTAATTAAAGGCTAGAAAAGGCTTAGGTGAATTTAATTAAATAAATTGGGTAATTCATTTAATTAAATAGATGAATATGAAAAAATTAATTAAATATAATTTAATTAATAGGAGGAATGGGGTTAAAATAAATATTAAATATTTATTTAGGAAAGTGGTCAGATTAATATGTCTACACTGGTAAACAGCCAAAGCAGCTAGTGTTTACATCAATGACAAACATCAATGCAACACATAATCAATTCCTCCAAATTGCCAACATTGCCAACCCTTCGATTTGACCAAGTGAAGGTCCCATTGTTAGTCTTGACTTCCCGCAAACCATTGTCTGAAACAAAGTTTTGAAACCCCATTTGTGAGGTAGTGACACCCACCTTACCTCATTTCTTATCTTCAGATCCAAAATAGCATTGAAATCACCACCAGATCCTGAGATAAGTTTCTCTAAATCACCGACATTTGTTTCCATGTTTCTAGTTGTAGATTAGCTCTTGTCAGGCCATAGACGTTAATTAGAAAGAAGTCACAATTAATACCAAAGGAATGGACTTTGCACGATTGCCATGACTGTGAATTTATTAGGTCCTCCACCTAAATGAGAGTAGGGTTCCAAATAATACCAAGCCCACCTGAAGAACCCACAACACTCGAGAAAATCACTACCCAAGACCTCCAGGCACCTACCCACCCAACAACCTCCTCCAAGCCAAGATTAGTTTCTTGTAGGAAAACAAGATCCAGTTTCATCTGATCAAACCCTCACTTGATCAAATGACATTTGTCAGGGGCATTGCAGGTCGACATTCCAGCTAAGAAGTTTCATTTTCCTTCAAGAAGGGGGCCTCCCTTCCCTACTAAAAGTTTGGATTGACATTTAGCATTCTCGGCCATCACAATCCGGATTTTGTTAGGCTTTCTTCCCCTGGATTTATTTTCACCAATATCATCTTTATCAATTTGAGAATCAGATTGTTGAATGGTCTGACACTCCAAAATGTCCTCTTCATCGAAATCTCCCCAATCTTCCTCCTCATCTTCCCAAACAGTATTTGCAGACACCTAAAAAATGTCTCATTAATTCTACACTAATTATTCGTCTAATTAATTAAGTAATTCTTTAATTATTTGATTAAATTAACTATTTCTTCTAATCATCGCCCTTCAACATTTCTAATTATTCTATTTCTATTCTCAAATCACTTAAATCAACTAACCCTATTTCAATTATTAATTAAATATCAATTATTTAATTAATTATGATTTATTCCTTAATTAAATAATTTTTATTATTTAAATAATTCTATCTCCTAAGTTTAAATAATTTCATTTAAATTATTTAAATTAATTAACTTATTCCTCCATTTCCCAAAATTATAATTCCAATTAATTCCATCTAATTTTATTTCTCATTTCTCCCAAATTCAAATTTCATATCATTTCATCTAATTTCATATTTTCAAACTCAATTTTTCCCCAGATCTGAATTTTAGTTAATTTCATGTGCATTTCAGCATTCGAAAGACCAAATTTAAATTCAAATTGAAAATAAAAATCAAATTCAGTTTCAAATTCCTACAACAAATGCTAAAATCAAAATAGATTGATCAAATCAGTTGTCTAATTAGTTAACCCAGTTAACTCGTCAATCATCCATTTTAACTCAAAATCAACTTTTTATGACTAATCCTTCAATTCAGTCTTCTAATCCATCAATTCAGTCATCTCCCTAATCTATTTAGTTCTCTAATCAATCAAATGAGTTTACTAATCCATCTATTCAGTTCACTCTCCAATCAAATGAGTTAACAAGCCAATCAATCTTAGTTAACAAATCAATCAACTCTGTTAACTGATCAATCAATTTCAGTTGTCTCCCAATCAACACTTGAGTTCTATTTCTCACCCCCTTTGTGTTGAAAATATATAAATTCAACCTCTTTTCTTAATTCAATCTGGCTTTTTCATAATCACAGTCTTCAAAACATTTTGTATGCAGGAAATGGGTGCAATACCCGAGAGCCATCAACCATGCAAATTGGAGAAGAACAATGGAAGCACACGTGGAGAATAGGGAGTTTTAATAAGCTTAATGTTCTTATTTCTTTCATTTCTTTCATTGAATTATGTTTAGAATTGGTTTAATTAGTTAAGGATTCTTGTGATTCGTCCTTTTAGTCTAACTAGCCTCAGATTTATGATGATTTCAAACATGAGTACATTTGGTGAATCCGACGTGTAGCATGCTAACTTTTGAGATTGCAGGTGCCAAGACGAGGAAAAATAATATCAAAAAGAGCTAAAATTTCTATCTTATGTCTTTTCCTTCTGTCTAAATCTAAAAAAAAAATTTAAAAATTAAAAAATAAATAAATATATATATATATATATATATATATATATATATATATATATATATATATATATATATATATATATATATATATATATATATATATATATATATATATTTACTCATATTGCAATTGCTAGCAAAATACCTCGCAATTGATCAATCAGTGCACCACAATTGTAAAATTGTCTCGCAATTGCCTTAGGTGGTTGCAAATTCAAAAAGTCTTGTGTCATTTCTTCATTATTTAATCTTGCGCATCTAACCCTGAAATTTTATTAAATTCTGAAAAAAATAATTTATGTATATAACATGTATTTAATCCAATGGTAGGAAAGGTGACTTTCAGGATTTCAGGTGCAAGGAAGGCAAAACAGCATAGGAGACACCAAAAGACCTATCAAAGAATCTTAAAGGCAGAAAGGGAGCTTCGTGGGATCGAAGAAAAAGAGATTACTCAATATCACAGGACCATCCACCGTTTCTTAACCAAGTACAAGTTCTTCGACGAAATTGATGTGATGGCTCGCATGGTGTGGGACAATATCATTGCAGAATAACCCTTCTATCTTTTGTCTTTTTCTTCTGTTAAAAAATAAAAATAAAAAAAATAAAAATTGTGAGCAATTGATCTCATATCAACTCGCAATTGAGCAGTCATCACATTGCAATTTCTTAAACAGTAATTTGAAATTGATGATACATCAATTCGCAATCAAGCAGTCATCACATTGCAATTTCTTAAACAGTAATTTGCAATTGTTGATACATCAATTCGCAATTGATCTGACATCAATTCACATTTGTTGTGTAGGTAATTTTTTGTTGTTAGATTCATTTTTTCTTTTTCTGTTATGTTTCAATTCCGGTTTTTATCAGAATATCTTTTTGTCTGTAAAAAGACAGAACTTTGTAATTGGAAAATTAAGCTAGATAGCCCACCATGTGCTAACTAACTTTATTTTCTGCAGGGGTAGCTTAGAAATATTTTAATTTGGTGCAAGTAAAATGAACCACAAACAAACTTGTATCTTACTCCACAGTTGTGATGAAGGTTAAAATTGAACCCCATGTTTTTTTCTTTTGGAGCAACATCTCCAAATAGAATAGAAAATCATTGCAATGAAAAGTTAAAAAGAACCTTTGTCTTTCGTGTTTTCGAAGAGATAGGTATTATGCTCTCCCCTTCAATGGGTGATCAGAAAACTAGACTCTCTTCTTTCATGCTTTCATTTGTTTCTTACAATTAAATCCTTTAGAAGGCTTGCCCTCTCGAGTTGCCATTAGGGCACCATTAAGGCCAGTGAGAGGGGAACGACCTAAGTGGCAACGGCTAAAGCCAAGTAATCCAAGCCACTATAAATAAATGTATATGTGATTAAAATCATATGCGACGAGTGTTACATGCTATCACAACGGTGTTATGCCTCCATCGGTGCTTATACGGTATGTTAAAATCTGCATAGCGTAACCTCTACAGACTGGGAGACCTCCCTCAACATTGTGTAAAACGCTACTGATTGTGACCACTCAAACAGAACCCTATCTAAACACCATAGAAATTAGAAGGCAAGCTGATTCAGTAACCAGACACTTGTTTTATCATAGTGCAAGGGTGGGGAAGAATTCACCCCCAAGACACTCACCATATATCTCCTAGGATAATAGGCCAATTGAGAAGCAATCTCCTTTGGTCTAATTTCCAGAAAAAGGGAAAAAAATGGGCGTACCCTAGGGTGTGATAGGGCTATTTGAGTTGATGAAGTATCAAGATGTGGGTTGTGGTAATACTTGTAACCTTTTGACCTTAGGAGAGTCTGCTTGATATGCTATTGAATTGCCCAAATACAACGAAAACAAAATGGGGTCTTGAAAAAGATTCCAACATTCATGGGAATTTGAAAAAGTTCCTTAAACAAGTATTCTTTTCACAATATTATTCTCTTTGATGTGCCTGTTGTGTCCTTTACTACATTCAAACATTTTAGTAAATACCAAAAACAAAGTGGAATCTCAACCAATTTTTTGTCAAAGACATCAACAAGATCAAAACCCCTCAACAAGTCAAGTTTCAAAATCAACATCAAATCAAACTTTTGCAACATTCTAGAAATGAAGAAAACATCTTACATGTTGTGATCTTAGGTTCAAACCAATCAAGCAAACATCATGGATTGGCGTTATGCATTTCATAGGGAAGGTGAAGAATCCATCCCTTCAATTCCTATTCCATTGTCATCCATAGAAACATTAGCTCAACAAATCAATACTTTGCAACAACAAATGAGAGACATGACTAGTCCCAGAAACCATAGGGGCTGGTTAGAAAATATGATGAGGGAGGTGATAACCACGAGGGAATCATTATTAGGCCAACCTTCTTCTTCTTGTGAGACCATTCAAACATGCCAACCTTCTTCTTCTTATGAGACCATTCAAACATGCCAACCTTCATTCTTCAACAAAATCATTCCTACCTTAGTTCAACGAACATTAGAGTCATCTTAGCCTTCTGTCAACCCAACATATCAATCATACAAATCATATCAACCCAACATATCAAACATACCAATTGCATCAACCTGACATTCAAACTCCTTTTGACCAAAACCAAAACTATTTCAACCAAAATCAAAACCCTTTTAACCAAAATTAAACCTCTTTTAACCCAAGTCAAAACTCATTCAACTAAAATCAAACCTCTTTCACCCAAAATCATACTCCTTTCAACCAAAATCAAATCCCATTCAACCAAAATCCAAATCAATCATATTTATCCACCATTTTGTCATCCCTTGAAGTCACACAAGACCAACCCATGCCATCTCTATCCAATAAAACAGTCTCCCAAGGGGTATCCATAGCACAAATCCAATCCAATCCAAGTCATGATTTAGAGAGTCTCATTCAAAACCCTTTCTCATCAAATCAAAAGGTTGAAACCTTCCAAAAGTCTCCCATGCAAACTCCCCCATGTCAGGAGGACAATCTAAAATCAAAAGAAATCAATCATGAAATAAATCAAGATCAAGAACAAACCTTTTCATCCTACCCAGTTTTTGATGAAGAATCCACCTATCAATTTTTTTATGATGATCCACTTGTTCTTTTCTATTCCACTCATAATAACACACTTGTTTCTCAAGAGAAAGATGTTCTTTCAAGTACCATCCAACATCCACCTCCTAAATAATATCCCATTATCATTTCTCCTAGGCTCTCTCATGATTCCAATACACAAGTTGTTCATGAACCCCTTATCAATAAAAGCAACAATACAGATCATACTACATAGGACAACTTGTCAACAATGGTATGTGCACCATCATCAAATGCTAATGTTGTGACACAAACAAGCATACCACCAGCTAATGAAATCAACACCCATATTGTTACATCATCTTCTTCAAGCACAAGCATAACACCAGCTAATGAGATCAACACTTGGTTGGCTTCATCATACTCTTCAAGTGCATCAATAAAAATAGGCATAATACCCGCCCATATCACAACTTCAAAACCAAAATCTATTTTCCTCATATACCCACACTTGAAAGAATGGGGGCAAGAAGATTTACCATAGCTGAATTGGTTTGAAAATAAGGAGGCTATAGTAGACACTATACATGAAATACTCCCAACTAAATATCCTATTGAAAAACACAAGTTCATCCAACTCTTCAAACAAAGACCAATGAATTATCTACACAAAGTTCATACCAAATCAATAACAACATGCACCTAAAAAGATATTACATCTAAGGGTGGGTTCATTTCAATTTTCAGTACTGCATTTGCATATTTCTTTACTGCATTGCATATCTCCATTTCAGAGTGCATCATAGTTGCTTGCATATCACCATTGTACAATATATAGTTGCATATCATTATTGTTTTCTCATATAGTTGCATCAATAAAAACATGGTGATTGTCTGAGTTATTCACCTATCTTCACTGAAAGGAATGAAGGTTGTCTCATTTCCTAGATACTTGTTTCATTACTTACAAGTCAAGGCAAGTAAATAAAAGAAAAAAGTGTTATGTCAATCTCAAGATAACACAAAAAAATAAAAATAAAATGATATATTACTGAAATATCACGCATACAAGTGCAAAAAAAAAAATTGACTATGGGAACATGCAAGTAACTCCATCAGGGCTATGGACGCCTACTAGCAATGGAGCAATGTTTGAGAGATTATAGTGCATAACCTCGACGAAGCCCTAAAAGCTTGCTGGCAATGATGCTCTATTCGGGATTCTTTTGAAGTCAGAATAACTCACGTAGCTAGTCACATAGGATTCCAAGGGTTTTTGATGGTTGTAAGAGTCAAAATAAACTCAATTACACACACATGGGCAAAAGAAGATCAAAATTTCAAGAATTTATGGAGAATTTTTCCGCTTCTCCATTCCTAAATCTTGGTTTCATAGTGTCTTAGGTTGGATGGTCTAAGTCTTTTGAGAATGGATTGAACTCCTATCTCTCAAATGTTTTGCACCTTTAATCCAATTAGAGCATTTCAGAATGAAAGACACACACACACATCCTTGTTTGAATAGGAATTGCATTTTTGTCATGCATTTTGCATTAACATAACTCATATCAAAAAATTCATTGTCTCCACTGCATTATGCATCATCATGTTATCATCATAGGTCTGCATACATGGGGGCATAACTGAAAAAATTCTAAGAATCATAAAAAGTCCTGAAAAAATCAATCAAAAACATTCACAAAATGTCATGAAAAAAATCAAAAAATCACAAAATGTCATGAAAAAATTAAAAAAATCAAAGCAAGAAAGCATGGGCCATCCATCAAATCAAATCAACAAGAAGCAAACTCTCAAAGTCTTCAATCAAACTGATCACATGTCTTGTTAATCAATCAAATTCTATCAAACATCAACATGTCTTATACAAGGAAGGGTACACTCAAAACCAGACAAATCAATCTTATACGGGGTACTCACTCTTTGAAACCAAACATTCCTATCAATGATCACACAAATCAAAACAATGACATAGATCAGTATGACTGTTGATATTTGTCCAAGTTAGTCTTATCTTTATCAATTAATGGTAAATCATGTTTCCTCAATAATAAAAACATTTGAAAACCATAAAAATACAAAAAACCCCTAAACATCAAAAAGCTCTTCAAAAAGAAAAATTAAAAATCAGAAAACATCAAAATCACAACAAAAACATTCAAATACGATCCTCAAAAAAGTACAAAAACATTGAGAAAACACCAAAAACCCCTAAATATCTAAAAGCTCTTAAAAAATAAACTAAAAATCCAAAACCATAAAAAAACTGCAATAAACATGTCTCACAAGAACCAAATATCCTAGCAGCTATCCAACAAACACTTCGCACAAAGTTAAACAAAAGATACAACTATCTTGTCAAAACAATTGCAATCGAGTTGATCAACTATCTAATCTATCGAATCACAATCAAACTATCAGTGTGATCAACATCTTGTCTTAAACAAAATCGGTACACTCAAAACCAGACAGATCGGTCTTATACGGGGTCCAAAACTTTTGAAACCGAACATTATCAAAATCATATCAAACATATCAAAGCAAAGGCACAATCAATCTAACTGTTGAGTTTTGTCTATTTTGGTTAAATATTTTTATCAATTAGCGAAGATCGTTGCTTTTAGATACTTAAGGATGTCCAAAAAGTGACTAGAGGAGTTGTGATGGGCATGATCCTTTTCTTTGTTTGTTGTTTGTGGTTTGAACCAATGAAGTTCTGGGGAAATTACTCTAGTGGGTGTTTGTAATAGGAGCATTTAGCTTGTGAATGCCACACATACCTCAACCCCTACCATAATTCCCAGAATGGAGGGTTCATTCCTTGTCTGCTATGTGTTTGTTTCTTTGCAATGAGATATCTACACATCTTGGTTCCTTATACCCTGGTGTACAAAGCTTCATTGTTACATAATAAGGCTCAATGATGAAAATGTATTGCACTAGGAATAAAGACAAGAAGACTATTTATCATCAATCATATCATTTCATTTTTCTAATCTCATCATGTTGATTGTCTCTTCATATCATTCTCTCATCAAGCATTTTTCTACTTGATTATTCTTTCCAATCATTTTTTCATCTAACATGATCTCTCTCATCACTTATTTTCAATCTTTTCATCTATAATTCTATAATTTTCTCATATCAACTATTTTATCTATCGATCAATTATTCCTCACCTTCATCATATTTTATCATTCAACCAATTTTTATCTATCTTCATCTTATATAGGATGTATCCTTTCTGAAACCAAACGTTTTTGACCTATCATTTGTCTTATACATGATGTATCCTTCCTGAAATCATTTTCGATCATCTATCTTTGTCTTATAGAGGATGTATCCTTCCTGAAATTAGACTTGATCATCTATCTTTGTCTTATACTCATTCATGTCATCAACTAACCATTCTTCCAACTATAATCTAACATTCTCAAATCACTTTAATCAGCTAACCCTATTTCAATTATTAATTAAATATCAATTATTCAATTAATTGTGATTTATTCCTTAATTAAATAATCTTTATTATTTAATTAATTATATCTTCTAAGTTTAAATAATTTTCATTTAAATTATTTAAATTAATTAACTTATTCCTCCATTTCCCAAAATTATAATTCCAATTAATTCCATCTAATTTCATTTCTCATTTCTCCCAAATTCAAATTTCATATCATTTCATCTAATTTCATATTTCCAAACTCATATTTTCCCCAGATCTGAATTTCAGTTAATTTCATGTGCATTTCAGCATTCGAAAGACCAAATTCAAATTCAAATTGAAAATCAAAGTTAAATTCAATTTCAAATTCCTACAACACATGCTAAAATCAGAACTGATTGATCAAATGAGTTGTCTAATCAGTTAACTCAGTTAACTCATCAATCATCCTTTTTAACTCAAAATCATTTTTTTATGACTAATCCATCAATTTGGTCATCTCCCTAGTCTATTTAGTTCACTAATCAATTAAATGAGTTTACTAATCCATCTATTCAGTTCACTCTCCAATCAAATGAGTTAACAAGCCAACCAATCTGAGTTAACAAATCAATCAACTTTGTTAACTAATCAATTAATTTCAATTGTCTCCCAATCAACACTTGAGTTCTATTTCTCACCCCCTTTGTGTTGAAAATCTATAAATTCAACCTCTTTTCTCAATTCAATTTGGCTTTTTCAGAATCACAGTCTTCAAAACATTTGTATGCAGGAAATTAGTGCAAAACCTGAGAGCCATCAACCACGCAAATTGGAGAAGAACATTGGAAGCACAAGTGGAGAATAGGAAATTTTAATAAACTTAATCTTCTTATTTCTTTCATTTATTTCATTGAATTATGTTTAGAATCGGTTTAATTAGTTAAGGATTCTTGTGATTCATCCTTTTAGTCTAATTAGCCTCAGATTTCTGATGATTTCAAACATGAGTACAATATCATCTCCCCCTTCACCAGACCCAATCCCTATTTTGTTAACCAAGTTAATGCACTACTCATGTTCCTGTATCTGCTCACAATCTATTTGTCTAACCTTCTGGGAGCCTTCAATACTTGCATCAATAACATTCATAGCAACTTCAACCTTATTTAGGTCTTCTTCCACTAACTGTGTGGCATCCAACTGATTTTCTAAATGTATCCCTCTTGTCTTGTCATCCATTTTTAGTTTCCCTACAATAGGTCCACAGTCCCCCTTCTCTGGCTCTAGGGAGGGTGAAGCCCTAACTTCCTGAGTATGAGACTGGCCAGATGCCTTATTTACCTCAGTGAATTATTTCACTCTAATTTCAAGTGAGAAATCAACTAACTTGCCCTTAAGACCTATCAAACAAACCTCCTTCGAATGTCCATCCTTGTTACAAACTGAGCATTTTTCCAGATGATCCTCAACCTCAATCTGTTGCAACTAGCAACCCACATTTGTATTAATTTTTAGCCATGCCAGAAGTTGGAACTGAGGCTTCCAACTAACACAAATTCTTGCGTACGAGCTAAAATCTTCCTTTTCAATAGCTTCATCCGATTTGAGATAAATCCCTAATTTATTCCCAATCATTTGGAGGATTTACTCATTCCAATACTCCTTGGGGAGATTATATAGTCGCATCCAAAGAGGAACCTCTTCCAGAGAGGCCTTAATAGGGTTAAAATTTGGTTCCCAGTCTCTAATGTAAATACCTCTGCCACCTAAGAAAAAAGGCCCATTATTGAGAACCCAATTCTTGTCTTTGTTGTTTACTGTTATGACCAGAAAAAAGCCATTTGGCATCGTCTTGATCTCCATATTGAAAGGTCACTTCTCATCACACCATTTCTTAATATGGCACACAGTCGGCCAGTCCCTAAAGCATTTCAGAAGAAAAAAATCCCTATCTCTAAAAAATGCCACATAATCGTTCCAACTTTTGCAATCTAGGAAGAAGGACAATTTCTAGGATTCCACTGGTTTAGGTTTTACCTTTTCTATTTGCTCCAATCTAGGAATCTTATTCGGCCTCCACTCCTTGTCATGGATATTCTACAAGTTCATCTTGGCACTTGTTGTATTGAAACTGCAACTGTTAGGGTTGAAATGATGATCACCTCTTGGTCGGGGGAAATCCTTTCTTCATGTACCATCGGTTTTAGCATCTGTACCAAACCCTAACACTCTATTCTGATCCTCCCAAACCCACTTAGGTTTCATCCATGCTTTGAAACCTGGATTCGTGAGGAATCTTGGCCTGTCATTCTACTTGAAATCTCTGAACTCTCTGGGTTGCAACCCCAATCTCCTACACGATGACATAGCTGCTCCTTAAAACTGATTCTTTATATCAATATTATAACTAATTTATGTTATTTATTATATTATATTTTATTTATACTATTATGTTATATTATCTTACATAAATATTTATTATATAACATGATCTTGAACCTTAAGCATAACATCTATAATTGAATCATATGAAATAGTAAAGAACACTGTATAATTTATCTATTTTTATATGTTACAACAAACCATAAATTTAATTATACGTTACTATGAATTTAATTATAATATAAATGTAATTGTATTTATATTATGTTATCATATTCTTAATATTAAAATTATTAAATGCACACTTCTAGGCAACCAAACAATACGCAGTAGGGTTTGTAGGTCTGCACTCTTGACAGTGGCTCTGCAAGTCAATGGCGGGAGTTGCAGAGTGGGCGGCGATGGGAGTTGCAACCATCAACCACACTCTCTAGCTTTATCTCTCTAGCAACCATCAACCACACTTTGCAACCATCGCATACCCTAGGCATGAGGCCGGGAGGCGGCGAGACCAGCAGGGTTGAATCATTTTGCATACAACCCCAGACATGAGGTAACAAGCCAAACAGTGGCCAAATGGTGGGTGGGCGGCAATGATTGTCTACATCTAGAGGGATTGAGTAACCCTGAGTGATGCAGCGAGCCATGCAACTAGGGTTGCTAGGACCTAGACTTGTGGGAGTTAGGCAGGTTTCGTGGCAGCTACACGATGTTATATCAGAGGATAGACATTCTTTTGGTGGAGTCCAACGGTTTACAAGTAGGTTGTAGGGTAAGGGGAGAGAAAAAAAAAATTGTGACATCATTTTGAATGCCAACTAGATCAAACACCACAAGCCCCTTTTTACATTTGTGAGGGGACATCACCGTTGTCACTCCATTCTTTATCCGAGTCGCAAGCTAATCCTATTAATCTTCCAGCATATGTGACCTGGTCGAACAATACCCAATTGATAAACCCCAAATTTCTTTTAACCTCAAACAATCTTACAATAAACAACTTGCGCCAAGTAGCACCCTTCAAACCAAAAGAGGTTACACAAAACTGGAGAAAGAAAACCCCTTGCACATCTATTCCTAATTCACTAGCACAAAATTCAGATGGAGAAGGTAGTGGGCAACTCTCAAATGATACAGCTAAAGATGGTAGCCGGGCTCCAGTCTTGCCAAAGGTCAAGAATGTTGCTAATACTGGAGAATCAGGCAAATCAGAGGGTGTGTATAAGATCATTTTGCCGGACCATCTCATTCAACCTCAAATAGATTTGTTATGCGCCACAACCCTCATTGGTAAACTACACTCTACTACTTCCTTAATGCAACTTTCATTTTGGGCTAAACAGAATTGGTTGGGCTTGAAGGATATTTTTTTGATGGATAAGCAATCTCTCTTTTTTATTGCCATTTTTTATTCCAAAGAACATAAAAATTGTGTGCATAGATATAAGGGGTGGTTTTGTAAGGGGGTTGGTATTATCACTTTGGCGTGGGTTCCAAATTTTAGTATGGATTTAGTTCCCCCCCTTTTCATGCCTTTTTGGATTTCTCTCCGATGGCTCCCGCTTGAGTATCGAGATCCAGATATTGTGGAAATTTTGGCTAATCAAATGGGTATTTTTATCAAGCATGACCTTATCCCATATGAACTTTCCCATTTAACTATCAGGCTATGCCTATTGCTAAACCTCACAAAGCCACTTCCCAAGTCTATTTTAATGACTTCCTCCGTAGAGAAATGGAATCAAGTCATTTGCATACAAGGTACCAAAGATTTTGACGACCGTATAGATAAATTGGGCCATTTTAATTCGCAATGTCAAGGATCGGGTATTGATGCAGTCGGGGTTTGCAAGGATTTTGTGACTGATTTTGATAAATGCTCCTTTTATCAGTATGTTGCATCTCCTTCTTCTACACCAAGTGGGACAACAAGTGTAGCTGACTTATCAGAGAGTCTCGTACCTCTTAATAATGTTGATAATATTGCAAGACCTTTCCAGGTGTTCAGTTACAGGCATATCCTCCTCTTTTTGTGATTCCTTCTCAATTATTTTTGGGTTGTATGACAGATGTTTTAATACCAAAAGAAAAAATAACAAGGCCCTCCAATTGGAAGAATTCTTCTCAATATCAGGTTTTTATCTCTGGTTCATGTTCTCTGCAAAAATTTGAGGGGTAGATACAATAAAATATCTTTTAAAATCCACTGCTCTCCAATCTTGATTGATTGGTTGTACAAGAACATATTTGCTTCCTCTCTCTTTAGGTAGGTCACTTCTTCTTTTCTGAGTTTAACTTCCGTGGGACCCTCAGATTCTTAAGACCAGGAAATTTCTATTTCACAGAATGCAAAGGATAATTTGATTCATAGCTTGATGTTTAATTGCCGACCTTTCCATGTGGTTGATCTCAATCTTCCCACTGTTGGACCCTCATCAAATGCTCCAAATATCAAATTGATGGCACATGATATCCTTATCTCTATTGCATCAAACTTGATTGATGAAATTACTCTTGAGGAATTACTAGAAATTCAAGATGTCCCTTGTGTTGATGCTATGCCTCTCGTTCTTAATACTTCACCACCCTTTCTCGAGTTTAGTCATGTTGATCACCTTATGGCTGAACATAATTCATATCACCCTTTTCAACCTCCCTCACAGATTGACTTCAATTTTTCTCGACATCTCTCTCTTGCTCAATTTGTCTCTTCATCTCCTTTGTTAACTAAAACACCTAAAAAAGAGGTCGGAAGCCCAAGATTCTTAAAATCCAAGAAGAGATCACAGTTGGTATCTAATCTATAATTGTAGACAAGTTTTCACCAAACTCAAGACCGAGAAGTACATGTTGTTCTTCTCGGGTGCAATGAGGATCATATCTTGAAATGTCAGAGGTTGGAATGCCTCTGACAAGAGGGGACGGATCAAGCAGCAGCTAGATTCCTCCCAAGCAGACATCATTTTATTGCAAGAAACAAAGCTTTTTGATGAAGCCTCTCAAAAGATTTTTAAAAAATGGACTTTATGGGATTTCATACATGTTCCTGAAGCAGGGGCTTCTGGTGGTATTCTGGCATTGTGGAATCCCAAGACAATCAAAGCAAAAACCTTGAACCAAGGGACAAATTGGCATCTTATTCTTATTGAAAATTTTGATTTATCCTTTCTTCTCTTTAATATTTATGGTACAATAGCTCCCCATGAGAAATATACTCTTTGGAATACCTTGTCTTATCAAATTCATCAACAGGGAGCTCAGAAAATCATCTTAAGAGGTTATTTTAATGCCATTTTGTCTCGGGATGAGAAACAGGGAGGCAACCCTACTGCTTCTAAGGTGATTGATGACTTTAGATCTTTTATGTCTGATAACACCCTTTCTGACATTTCACCTTCTAATGGTCAATTTACATGGACAAACTGGAGAAATTCCCTTCAAATAGCAAGTATATTGGACATGTTTTTCACTTCATATGAATGGATCCTTCAGAAATATACTTTCAGCTCTAATATTTTATCGTTCTCTAGATCTGACCATTTTCCTATCTCATTATGCTTGGATAAATATGAAGCTTCTCATCGTAGACCTTCTTTTAAGTTTGAAAGAATGTGGTTTTGGCACCCACACTTTCATGCTCTGCTTCGTCAATGGTGGGTAAGTTCCCCCTTTTGTAGGGGGAACAAAATGTGTCAACTTTATACGAAAATGTAGTTTGTAAAAGCAAATATCAAAGTCTGGAATAGGGAAGTATTCAAAAACATCTTTGCAGAGAAATCAAATGTAGAGAAGGAATTAAAGGACATCAACAAACTCATCTTTTCTAATGGGATTAACCCTAAAACCTTCTCAAGGAAGAAGCATTTACAAAGATACTGGGAAGAATTATGCTCTAGAGAGGAGGAGTATTGGAGACAAAAATCAAGGGAGCTATGGCTAACGGATGGGGATAAAAATACTAAGTTATTTCAAGCATCTACAAAGATTAAGCAAGCTGCATCTACTATCTTTTCTATAAATGCCTCTTCTTCGGGGATAAAATTAACTAATGAACAAGAAATTAGGGAAGAGAGTGAACTCTTCTTTAAAAATCTTCTTGCTCCTTGTCCTCCTTTTTTTCTTGAGGAGTCCAGTGTTGAGTTATTGCTAGATTTCATCCCTTGTTTGATTTCACATTGTGATAATGATTATCTGATGCAACCTTTCTCTCTTGCTGAACTTTAAGAGGTGGTAGTTTCGATGGCTCCTGACAAGTCTCCAGGTCCTGACAGTTTCACCATGGTATTCTTTCAAAAGTGTTGGGACATTTTAAGTTTTGATCTTTTAATGGCTTTGGAGGAGTCAAGACAAAAAACTTTTATACTCAAGAACTTCATTTAACCCATCTTGCTTTTATCCCCAAATCCAACAACCCTCAATCTTTTGCAAACTTTAGGCCTATCTCCTTGTGTAATACAGTTTACAAGATCTTCACAAAAGCTATTTATCTCCGATTAAAATCCTTGATACCTAAAGTAATATCTCCTCAATAAGGAGGTTTTGTTCCTGGTAGGGAAACATCGGAAGGTGCGCTTGTGGCCCATGAAGCTTTGCACTCAATTAACTCTTCATAGTCCCCTGCTTTCATAGATAAATTAGACATGTTGAAAGTATATGATAAAGTATGTTGGTCTTTTCTTTTGAGAGTGCTTAAAAAGTTTGGCTTTTCAGATAAGTGGTGCAAATGGATAAAAAATTGTCTCTTTGGTGCACATTTCTTAGTTATTATTAATGGTTATCCTTCTGGGTTTTTCTGAGCCACTCAAGGAGTTAGACAAGGTGACCCACTATCACCTTTTCTCTTCATTATCATGGCAAAAGCTTTTAGCAGATTGGTCAATAAACAACCGACTCTGGGTCTTTAGAAGGGGGTATGCATTCCTAATACTTCAATTTCCATCACCCACACTTTATTTGTAGATGATACACTTCTATTTGGTTGTTCCAACATTCAAGAAACAAGGCATATTAAGAAAATTTTGGACATATATACTTCCAGATCTGGGCAGAAAATCAGTGCTCAGAAATCTAAAATATTCATATTTAATACTTCTAAAAAGGTGTCTAACAATATTATCCAGATATTGGGATTTCCAATGTATTCTCTTCCATCTTCGTACTTGAGCATCCCTTTATTTCTGGGAGCAGGGAAACCCTCTTTTTGGAATTCTATGATTGACAGATTAAAAAGAATAATTTATGTATGGAAAGCTAGATGGTTATCTCTGTCAGGCAAAATCCTTCTAGTCAAAACAGTTTTGGCTACAATCCCAAACTACTACATTTCGGTCCTTCAAGCCCCGAAATCTATTGTTTCCTATATCGAGAAAATTATTTTAAATTTTATTTGGAAAGGTAATCTTTCAGAAGATAAAAAGATCTCGCTTGTGTCTCTCAATAAAATGACTACAAGTAAATCTACGAGCGGGGTTGGTCTACACGATCTTTCAAAAAGGAACAAGGCCTTTGGGGGAAAGTTGGTTTGGAATATTTATGTAAAACCACATGCTTTGTGGTATCAAATTATGCATGAAAAGTATTTAGATACTCCTACCCCATCACGTATTTTTACTATCCTTGATCCTCCATCAGACTCTATTGTTTGGAACTTCATGATGGCTTCTAGGAATGTGATTACTAGATATTTATCTTGGCAAGTACATAATGACAAAGATGTCAACTTCTGGCATGATTCATGGAGTGGTCTCCCCCCTCTTAATCTTGAGGAATCTCTAGTAAATTCAATCCCCATTTCTATTACTTAATGGGGATATTACCTTTATGACTACATAGATGATCTTGAGAAGCCTTCAAATCGTGTCATTTGGAAGAATCCAACTTCACTCCCAATCTCCCCGGCTCAAAAGGTAAAATTTTCTTTGATTCTCAAGAACCACATTATTTTTATCTCTAATGGTTCAAACAAATTGATATGGTGCCCTAAAAAGAATGGAAAGTACTCTATCAAGGAAGGGTATAAGGCAATTCATCAGATGTCGGTTCAATCCTATTCACAAAGAGCTTATAACTTCTATTGGAACAACAATATTCTTCCCAAGGCAGGGATGTTTGTTTGGCTTGCTCTACACAAGAGAATACTTACCAGTAAGAGACTTGATAAATTGAATATTGCACCTCCATTTTCTTGTGTACTTTGTGGTGAGCATAATGAAACGTTAGATCTTCTCCTCCTCCAATGTGATTTTGCTCATAATTGTTGGATGTTTGTGCTTGCTAAACTTTCCTTTAGCATCCCTCTTCCAAATAATGTATGGGATTTGTTCTAGTTCTGGCCAGTCTTATACTCATCCTCTCTTTTTGCATGCATTTGGAAAGTGATCCCATCCACAGTAGTATGGTCACTCTGGTGGGAAATAAATAAGCATATTTTTAGAAAACAAACATCTCCTCTTTCTGATGTTTTCAAATACATTGAAAAATTAGTATCAGAATTGGTTAATGCTCATGTTTCAAATCAATTTAATCCAAGTAGGGAATTTACTTCTTGCGATGGTCAAGTTATTAATTGTTGGAAGGGCATCTCTATTCCCATATCACCTTGCTTTCCGAGAGTGAGGATTAGTAAAACTGACAGAAATAAAGTGAAATGGTGTCCTCCGAATTCAACACATTTTAAATTGAATTTTGATGGCTCCTCTAAAGGGAATTCGGGTGATGCAGGAGTAGGAGTATGCATTAGGGATCACACAGGGTGTGTTTTTGCTTTGAAATTTGTTTCCATTCCATTGGGTACTAACAACTACGTAGAGGCATATGCTTTGCTTGAAGACATTCTACTAGTTAAAAAATTGAACATCTGTTATATTCACATCAAAGGCGACTCAACTATTATTATCAACGCTTGCATAAAGAGAAATATTGACAATTGGCAGATAAGATATTTGCTTGAACAAGCATGGGCACTCATTGATACATTTGTAAATTTTACTATTTCACATGTGTATAGAGAAGGAAACCGGGTTGCAGATCATTCGGCAAGTATGGGAAGTTCCAAGGTAGAACTTAATATGATGGGTCTGAATTATGAACTCGATTCTTTTCCAATCCTTAGAAAAATAATTTTGGAGGACATGGGTGCAAGATAATATTGCACATGGTTATGCAGTTGTTTTCATAATGATAAAAAGTTGGTATGTGAGGTATTATAATTGCAGGGTTTCGTGGTTGTGCAGTATCTGAATGATGTGAATGGATGTTGATTTGGGCATCTATGAAGCGAGGCAGACTCTGGACTGCTATGTAAATGTGTACAAATTTCATGATGTTTTGGTTCAGACTTCATCTTGGTCAACATACTTCAGGAAGCATTCAATACTTGGAGATGACTTGCAAAATTTGGTATTCTGGACATTACGAGATATATTGTACTTTTGTGGCATATTAGGGATTTAAGTTTCACAACTTTTCTATGTAATATCGAGGAAGGATCAAAGTTTTTCTTTCTAGTTCTTTTCTCCGAGAGCTCTTTGAATCAACTTGTGTAAAGAAATATATAAATAAAATATATTAAGTGGCACTGCCACCTTTTCTCAAAAAAAAAAATTAAAATTATTATATTGTTATTTTTTTATATTACTCTAATAGCTAGAATATTATATTTCTATTATTATTGACTTTTATTTCTTTTTTATTATAATTAATATTTAAATTACTAAAATATTTTTATTCTAATACTTTATTATTATTATATCAATATTATTTTATATTATATTATTATTATTTTATTCTTGATACATTATCAAAATGTTAATAATATTTTACATTATACGGTGTTATTCTTTTATTTGTGTTCTTCTTATATTATCAACATTTTATATTATTAAATTACATGAACAAAATCCTAACCTAACTAAAACTATTTTTTTAAAAATACTCAAAAGTTATGAACGAGGTAATTATTGACGATAAAGGGTGGTAACAGATGTGGCTGCCATTGAAGCTAACCTTATACAAATGATTGTTAAAGTAACAACATAAAATTCTATTACTAAGTTTTCAACCATCATCCATGGTGTGTTATACAGTTGAACATGGATTGACACCAAAATAGATTAAAGCATAAATATGAAAAATGTGGACAGACAAGAAAAAAACAAATAGATTTAATTTAGCAATCAACAGCCAAAGATTGAAGTAATCTAGACCTAACACATAAACCACAAGATAAATTAGTTAGCATCCTCAGTAGCTCAAATTCAAAATAGGTAGATGGAAAAAAAATATACATGTTCATGAGATTAATGTGCAACAATCCATCAAAGTAGAAAAATTTCTTAATGAAAACTTGTAGCCATTATCCAAAGCCTTAGACATGTAAATAATTGTAATGTGACCAAAGTGTATTCATGGGTGAAAAATGTGTAAATGAGAGATCAAGAGGAAAACTACCCTTTCCCTCCAAGGAGAGATGAGAGTTCACTACAGATTTCACTTCAAACACTTTTCACCTAATTACATTGGAAGAGGAGAGGAGAATTCACTAGATTCAACTTCCAAAGAAGAAGATAGAATTCTGAGTAAAATGAGAATGATGAGCTAATCCCCTCTTCCTATTTGAAATGGAAAGGAATTGATTGAATTATGCAGTGCAAAAGTGACAAAGAATTGATTATAACTTGAGATCGGAGTATGGGATGAAGTTGTGCACTTGGATCTGGCAGTAATATGTCAAGATGAAGCCGCTCTGTGAATTTGAGGTAAAGTTGCCCAAATTGTGGCGGGAATGTACACAGTCCTCCAAAAAATCCATGAAACGAAAAGGGTTTTTTCGCCTCTACAAATGGAACCAAAATCCTAAAGTACAGCTGCACACCTACAACCTACACACAGAAAAGAGAGGAAAATGGGTTGGGATTGGGGGTTTGCCTTCAATTTGAACCCCAGTTTTGGAATTAATAAGTAATTAAAGAAAGTACTTGCAAGTAGATGTAAATGAAAGACTAAAATGTAAATCACCTCAAGGGAGGTTGTGATGGCAATGTTGATAGAAATGCTTGTGTGGAATTGAATGTTGGAATCAATCTCCTCTTCAATGGTTGAATCCTTGACTTGAATGCAACACCTAGTCTTGAAGGGAGACTTGAGAATGCTCAATGTTGGAAAGGAATGTGTGAATGCTCTTGAATGCTTGATCTCATGTATCTGTCTCATCGCTTAACCCAACTTATTGGACTTATGCAAATGAGAGGGAAAATGCAACTTAAATACATGTCAATTAGGGTTAATGAAACTGATTTTTGTCATAGGCTGACATCGGGGAAATTTCCTACCCATTGCACAACCTACAATGCATGCTTAGGAAAGGGTCCTGCCCCAAAATAGGACAGGGATAGGGGCACCACACCCCTTTCCTACCCCTTTCTCCAAGGCAGAGTGCAGACAGGGTGGTGTGAAGGCCAAGGGAGAAGCAGACTCCAAGGGTTGAGCAGTCTTTGGTCTCCGACCAGGCTAGGGGATTCAGATGGGGGGATAGAGGCACCATGCCCCTGTCTTAACCCTTTCTCCAAGGTAGAGTGCAAACAGGGTGGTGCAGAGGCCAATAGAGAAGTAGATTCTAAGGGTTGAATAGTCTCCGGTCTCCGATTAGGCTAAGGGATTCGATCTCGTGTGTGTGAGGACCCTAATACGATCAAAAATTGCTAAGGTCGCAATTTTATGACACTAAAATAATTAATTAAAACTTAGTCTATGAATTATTTGTAATCTCTAGAATTGAAATTTAGAGAAAGAATCTAGAGACCGATAAATCTAAGGAAAATTTAAACTATCAAGCCCCAATGTGAACCCTAATTATTATTTCTTTAACTAGAAAAGAAATGATGCCTTCAACTATGGTATATCACACATTATCTTTTGCTTCCGGTATTGCAAAGATGTTGCCCATTGCGATTTTGTTTGTATTTCAATCTCTTTCTAATCTTCACTCCAATAATGAAGAATGTTAAGCATCATATAAGTATTTAGTAGGCTTGTGATTGTGGGTACTCTTGGAATAACATGCTTCTTTTCACTGGTAGACACCTTCACAAATGCCTCCTTGGGTGAGTTGCATTATGGGATTACTACCATTAATGGGTTAGTCACTGGTAATGAGATTAAGTCTTCCAATGAGTTTGAATGTAAGATTAAATCTAAGGATTCGGTTCATGAAACTGTGACACTTTTGGCATTTTGTCTGATAGTCCTCACAGACCAAAATGTGGTCCATTATTTATATCCATTGGAGGAAGGCAATGTACATAAACTTTATCAAACACTTCTTGTTGTGTTGGGTGTACTCAGTGATTTCATAGTTGTTAAGCTTCCATCCAAAAGACAGGGAAATACTAACTTTTGGTTACCACAACATGAGGCCACCTAAATAGTCACATTCATTCTAAGTGGATCTCGCTTGAGGATGAGGAGGAGGTGAATACAAGTGCTAATAATATTAATATATATTGCTCGAAAGTCATTTTTCCCTAACATGAGACTGGAAAGTTATTTCCCTTGGCATGAGAAATTTGGAATCTGGTGGGGAGTTCTCCACCATATATAGCCTATTAGCTAATTGATTAATTGATATATAGAATTTTTATTATTTATTTTCAATTTGGGTTTAGATTGTTTAACATTTATGCAACTTATCTTTGTAATAGGATTGTTTTAAAATTAATTTTAGTTATGCATTTAGAGTTGTTTTTAAAAGAATCATCTTTAGATAACTTGATAATTATATTTCGATAAAGATTATTTTCTTGGACAAATATATTTATATATTTGTCATCGACATTTTACAAGTCCAACACATTGATTTTTTTTTATCAACATCAATCATTAACTTCGTCTCAAGGCTTGATTCAAATGCAATAAAGTCTTGAAATCCAAACCTTGTATAACAAGTCCCTTGATGTTTCTTAGCACCATTTATTATTCCTCACATATTATCTCATTCGAGTGAAGCTTTTGAAAAATGGTCAAAGGTTTGATTTTCTACAAGATGGAATTAGGGTCATAATTGCATCCTTCATAAACTTCCCAAGGATGACCTAATTAAAATTGTAGACACTCAAAATTGTCATGTCTAATTAAATAAATATTTTATTTATTTAATTATCTAAGCCTAATTCTTCTATTAATTAAATAAATTTTTATTTATTTAATTAATTCATTTATCCTCTTCTAGCCTTATTTCTCATTTAAATAAATACATTTATTTATTTAAATTATCCCTTTCCTAAATTAAATAAATATTTTATTTATTTAATTGTCCTATTTCTTCTATTAATTAAATAAATCTTTATTTATTTAATTAATTCATTAACCTTTTCTACCCATGACACATGTCATTCATCTCTTAATTCATACACTACCTACCCCTTTCATTATTTTATTATTTCCTTTACCTACCCTCTAATCCTAGCCGACCTCCTTTTTACACCTCTCAATCTTAACCCTCCATTTCCTACCGTGTCTTCTATTTAAGAAGATGCTTTCTTCATTGTCAAACCCTAATGAGACATGCTAACTACTTGATCAATTGGCTACGCTACGATCCTACTTGCAACCACATTCCGTTCTTTGTTGAGCTCTTGTGCATACAAAAATCTGAGAGCAAATATATCAAGCAAGATCAATGGAGATAGGAAGAATGGAGATCAAAACCCTATTGGGCATGTGATGGTATAATCTTTGTGATTTCATTTGATTTGCATTGTCTTAGGTTATCTTCATATGTTATGGTGGATCTTTGTTGATTGTTAGGCTAGGGTTTTGTGGTTGGATTCATTTAGCCTTTCAATATTGTTATTATTGTTATCCATTTTCACCATATACATTTTGGCACGCCCGGTGGGACTCTTGTCCCTTTGCATTTAACAATTTTGTTGCAGATTTTGCATTTTTGAAGTTGCAGATCGGACAATTTCGACGATATTTTAGGTTTTTTCCGCGTCTGCGAGTGTTCGGATCGCGTTTTTGTGTTTCAGAAGCGTCTGTGATAGAGGGAATCGCGTCTGTGTTTCTGCCAATTTTTATTTTTGCAGGTTTCCGAAAGGTGCGTCTGTGACTCCTAACTGCGTCTGCGCTGCATAGGACCGCGTCTGCGTCATTTAACAGCGTCTGTGATCTCTGAGCGCGTCTGTGCATAACAGAACCATGTCTGTGTCATAAAGACGCATCTGTGTCTGGTATAGAGGCGTTTGTGCTTTCTGTTTTGCAATTTCAATTTTTCTGAGATTCGGGTTTTCGGATTTTGTACTTAGGGTTTCAGATCTGGTTTATTTTCGGCTAACCCTTGCAGATCTAACTAACCTGGTTTGTGCAGCTTGCTTTGGAGGCAAAAAAAAACGTTTTTGTTGAAGGCCCCTTTTCACAAAGTCTTTTGGGTTTTCTAAAATTTACCTAACTTGTGTGCTTGCAGGAAGGGGTTATCATTTGAAACAACCCAAACTACTAACAATTTTGTTGCAGGGCCTTGGCTAGGGTTTTGTGATTGTGATTGTGTGCCTTGTTTTTCATAGCTTAGCAAACACTTCAATTGGTGCACTAAAATTGAATCATTGTCTTTTGTGTCTTGAGAAATAGGCTCTTTTTGTTCAATCTTTAGAGGGCCTGTCTTCCCGTGTGGTCATTAGGACTACTAGTGAGAAGAGAACGACCCAAGTGGTAGCGAGGAAAACCCACCTCTTCCGAACCACTATAATCAAATGTATTCATGGTGAAAACTATGGATAACGTGTGCTGATTAGTTCATACCGACACTATGTCTCCCCATAAACCCGTTTGATCAAATTTATTTGATCATTTGTAGGGCGTAACCCCTACCGGCTGGGAGCCTTCTGTATTTACAGAGCTGAAAGTGCCGCATGTATGGCCACATGAGCAGATGCCCTTACTAGCACCTCTTTGTTTTAGATGCCCAAATCCTTCTAGTTGTTGAGGCAGGAGGTCGGACCTCTGGTAGCGGCCCACACACATACGGTTCTTAGTAGAGATACAAAGTTCGCCATGGGGAGTTTTCATGGGGACTGATGCTTGGCTGACCCGAGAAGTGAGTGCTGAGGGTGGAGCCAGTGAGGTCAAGCATCTAAGTATCCGCTTTGAATAGCGTAGCCTCGGGGGTAAAACCCTATGTGGGATCAACAACTATTGTCTTGGCCAGCCCTAAGATTTGTGCTTGTCTTATGCTAAACACTCAAACATTCAAGACAAAACAGCAAAACATTGTGTCTTTTGTGTCTTCAAGTGTATGCAAAAACTTTTTACATCAAACAACACACTTTTGGAGTCTAAACAGTTTGCACACATTGGGTCATCAACATTGTGTCCTCTTGTCACGAAAAACAGTCGAAAAATCAGATTTGGTCACAACAAAACAACTTCACGGATAGGAAAAATTGCACTAAGGTTACAGAAACGCGTCTGTGTCTGTTCAAACCGCGTCTGCATCGGATAAGCGCGTCTGTGAAGTACAGAATAGCGTCTGTGTTTTTATCAGCGTCTGTGTCAAACAGAGAGGCGTCTGTGTCTGGGAATCGCGTCTGTGAAGTATACAAAGGCGTCTGTGTCAGGATTTGAAAACTTTAACAGTCAAGCAAACAAAGAAAATCAGTTTCGGCATACTTGAGCTTCCTAGGTTGTCTCTTCAGGTTTCATCTAGCGTTCATCTTGTTCTAAGGTTTCATACAGTCCATCATTGCTTCACATCTCATTTTACATTCATACTTGTCTAAACTTGAGTCAAAAGGTCACTTGCTTGTCCTCATCATACTTTGTCAACACACTACATACAACTACACTTTGCTAAGTGGTCCCTCATCAAGGTTTCTTACCTTTGGGTCTCATTTGGTCTTACTTAGAGTCAAGGTCAGCTTACCTCATCAAGAGAAACTATCCTCTCTTTGGAAGTCACACCTACTCTACTACTTACATACTTGGTCTTACACTTTGGATATTGCAAGTACACCTCAAGATTCACTTACACTTCATACAACTCTTGGTCTTCCATACTCTTTTCATTTTTCATCTAGTCTCTCACATCTTGGTCTAACACCTAGTTCATGGTTGAAACCCGCCTTCAAAAATCTAGGAGAATAGCTAAAGAAGCTCAAGAATCCGTAAATATGAGTTCTTATGAGTATGACAATGATCTATTCTACAATCCTGAGCACACTACATTACCAGACATGAATGTTTATAGACACAACCCAAATGTGGAAAGCGCAAACACTATAAACAACAATGCTACACACAATGACACAGTGGACAACTCTTCAATACTATCAGCAGACATACAAGAATCCATAATGGATCCTCAATTCAATAGATTGGTTGAAGAGATAATGAGGAGAGATCATCAATACTTTTTAAACATGATGGCACATAGTGGAGCTAAAATACCGCATGATTTTGACTTATCTCAACTTATGGAAAGTCGACCCTCACAACAAATTCAACCCAACATGGATCAAAGGAGACCAAATAGTGGAGGAAATAGAGGACTGAATAATATGATGCCGGAGTCACCATCAGCTTTGCTTCAAAAGCCAGCAATCCCACATACACAAGCTCAAACATATGATACTTACACTCAAGGACCATCATGGAGGCCTTATGCTCAATCACATGCTCAAGGTATGAATCAATCAAAACAAGTGGATACTCAAGGACATCCTCAAAATTTTGACACAAGGAGACCTCATGTCAAAATTGGGGGTAACACAATGGAAAATGAAAGGCCTATTGAATATGGTTTATACACACAAAATAGATATGGGGTCCCTCAACAAGAAGTTATGCCAAGTGCTCCATATATGTCGCAACAATATAGACCTCCATATGGACATGTCTACGATCAGTATCATCCATACATGCAACAAGCTCCTCCTCAAATGCACATTTCAAACATGGGGTATGCTACAAGAAATCCATCTCCTCCCAAGAATAATTTGGAGCAACAAATTAGAGATCTACAATAGAAAATGGAGGACATGAGTACACCAAAACCTACATACACTATGAGAGATATATGTCCTTATCCCTTCGATAAGAGCATTCCAATGCCTCCATTTCCTCCACACTTTGTAACGCCAAAATTTGACAAATATAGAGGGAGAGGAGACCCCAAGGCACACATAAGACAATTTTTCACAGCTTGCATTGAGGTAGCAGCAGAAGAGACATATTTGATGAGATTATTCCCACAAAGCTTAGGTGATCAAGCTATGGAATGGTTCTCCCAACTTCCACCTGGTATTAAGTCATGGGGTGACCTAGCAGAAGCATTTATTCAACATTTCTCCTACAATATAGAGACAGACATATCAGTCACTACTTTGTGCAACACCAAGCAAAAAGAGGGAGAATCTTTTGCATCATTCTTACAAAGATGGAGAAATCTAGCCAATAGATGCTCTTGTGAAATTCCACAAAAACAAATGGTAGAGATGTTCACACAAAATGTTAACAAAGACATTGGCTATGATCTAAGGAAAGCTTGTTTGTCCACCTTCAAGGATGTCATTGAAAAAGGCTTAGCGACAGAAAAGGTCTTAATTGAACAAGGAGTCATCAAAATATTCAAAGAAAACAAAGAGGACTTCAAAGGAAAGGACAAACCAAAATTTTGGAACAAGAACAAGAACACAGTTAATGATGGTGTTGTCGATGCAAATACAGTGAGACCAAAGTTCATCTTTTCTGGATCAAGTTCTACCAACAATCAGGTGAACAACCAAACAACTTCAAAACCTCGAAGGAAGTACACTCCATTGGGGGAACCACTTGAATCAGTATTCAAAAAGCTTGTGGCAAACAAAGTGATCACAGTTCCAGATTTTCCTCCATATGAACCAAAGGTCAAACCAAATTGGTGGAATGATGATGAATTTTGTGAGTTTCATAAGAGAAAGGGTCATAAGACAAGTAATTGCCATTGATTGAAAAACATTGTGCAAGATCTCATTGATAGAGGCGACACTGAGATTGAGGGACATTCATCTAATCAAGAGCATGAGATGTTTAAGGAACCATTCCCAAAACATGACAAAGGAAAAGCCAAAGTCACAGATGATCAAGCCAATTACACTAGAGCACCTTACAATTATGATTCTACTATCAATCACATCTCAATGGACAATCATATCTCTACCATTACTATCAAAAACAAAAATCTTGAGAATCCTTCTCAGAGACCCAAAATTGTCCTAAAAGGTGTGGGATCTTCGTCCGAATCTACCTCTGAATGTCATGTTACAACCCATCGAGGTAAGATCACGTTGCCAGGTGCCTCCACTAAGAATACCAATCTTTCATCAATCAAGCCTGAGTACGACCTTGTAGAACAACTAGGGAAGACACCTGCACTTATCTCTATTCTTGAGCTCTTACGTATATCTCCTGCACATAAAGCCATCCTTGACAAAATCTTGAGAGACACTATCGTCCCTACTGATCTGAATGTGGACCAGTTTCAAGCCATGGTGGGATACCTATCTATTCCACATTCCCTTACATTTACAGAAGCCGATGACGCCTCCATAAGTCAGCCACATAATGCACCTTTACACGTTGAAGCTTTCATACATAAACACCATATAAAGCGAGTCTTGATAGATGGAGGAGGAGGTCTAAATATTTGTACCTTGAGTACCATAAGACAATTGGGATATTCTGACAAGGCTGTGAATGCTACAAACCAAATCACCATCAAGGCTTATGATGATGAAGAGCGCTCGTCCAAGGGCACAGTCACCTTACCACTAAGAATAGGGCTAGTCACAAAGGATGTGGTTTGTCAAGTCCTAGATCTAAATCTCACGTATAACGTATTGCTAGGACGTCCGTGGATTCATGAAATGAGGGCAGTCCCATCAACATACCATCAATGCATTAAGTTTCCTCATAATGGAGTCGAGGTAACAGTCAATGGTGATCCAAATCCATTCATATATTGCAATAACTTGAGGTCACATACTGAAACTATCATTCCCAGTAATCGTGAGGCTAGTCCTTCTTCGGCATACATTGATCCTGAGTCATTAAAACCCTCGACATCCAAACAAGGTGAACTTAGAGGCAAGTTTCAAGACAAAGGCATGGGAGAATACACTCTGAATCAGACAATGTTTTTACGACAAGTCCTAAGCTCTCCAAAAGAATATGGGAGGCCACATCCTAACAAGCAAATCTCCATCATGATACTCAAATGGGATCCTACCATCTTTCAAAGGTGGGGCGAACTAGAAGAAGAAAATTTATACAAAATGCTTTATAAAGATATTGAAGAGGGCGCACATGATCAGACTATTATACCCTGTGAGAACTATGGCAAAGGCTTTAAAATTCTACAAAAATTCGGGTATGATGGAAAAAGCCCTCTCGGACTACGCAAAGAAGGTGTCATGGAGCCCTTACAACCTGAGCTAACTACAAGAAGGGAACGCTCCAAGGGGCTTGGTTTTCTGAATCCCAGACTACATAATAAAAGAACAAAAGAGATATGGCGAATTAAAGTTGCCGAAGTTCAACAAGAGGATTACTATCCCACAGACTCCAATGAGTGGGAATGGGGTTCAGACAAATCCTCCAGTGACTATGAGCTCACTGAAACATTCAGAGAGCCAGATGAACCCACAGAGGAGGAGGAATTTTACAAAAAGTTCAGAGTTGGTCAAGAACCAACCCATAAGGATCCCGCACAAGCTTCGTTTCAAGGTCCTAGGTCAAAATCACATAGGATGAGGACACCTGTCCCAGAAGGCTCTACTAGTGATGACAATTTGGATTCGCTCACGATCGAAACTGATGAGGAGAGTGCCATCGATGACCTCGATGATTGCCTTGACATACCTGAATATAACCACATCTTCACTCTTCGTCCAGCAAACTCTAAAAACACTAATGACCTTCCCCTTGTTCATCCTCAACTCATTGACTGGGATCATGAAGGACCAACACAATTTGATACATTTCAAAATGACGAAGCTATTATCGACTACCTTGGCATTCGAGATGATCTTCCCCCTGGAGACCACAAAGCAGGATACGCCATAGAGCTCAACAACATAGCATACTTTGGTGAGGGTGTCGGGCCTTCTAGTCGCAAAAATGTGAAAATAAAAACAAAACAAGGGTCTTATGGCGAAAACCACACTGTGGCGCTATTTGACTCCAAAAAAGTAAAAAGAAAGGACGTATCTGAGGGTGAAAACCTCTCTGAGGCGCCCGAAGATGGAAGGCTCGACATTCTCCCAGCATCATACGAGGAAAAATCATCCATGTTGGTAGAGGAACCTATAAAGACAAACATTGGTACAGCAGAGGTTCCACACAACATATTTTTGGCTCAATCATTGACAGAGGCCGAGAGAGCAAAATTCATAAGCTTCTTTAAGGGATGACAAATCAACTTCGCATGGTCATACACGGATATGCCTGGGCTAGACCCGGATTTGGTGATGCATCATTTAATAGTCAAACTGGGGGCAAAACCAGTAAAACAGAAATTAAGGAAAATGCACCCACAAGTGGCATTACTAGTCAAAGCAGAGCTGGAGAAATTACTGGATGTCGGATTCATACGCCCAATTGATTATCCCGAATGGATCTCCAATCTAGTACCTGTTAGCAAACCAGATCGCAGTATCCGAATATGTACAGACTTCAGAGATATCAACAAGGCTTGTCCAAAGGACGATTTCCCATTACCAAACATAGACTTGATCGTTGATCTCACAGCAGGTCATGAAATGTTATCCTTAATGGACGGATTTTCTGGATATAATCAAATCAGGATTGCACCTGAAGATCAACATAAAACATCATTCACTTGTCCATGGGGAACCTTCTGTTGGAACATCATGCCCTTTGGGCTGAAAAATGCAGGCGCCACGTATCAAAGATCGATGACTACTATCTTTCATGATCTCATGCACATAACCGTGGAAGATTATGTTGACGATCTTTTGGGAAAGTCAACAGACAGAGATACACACTTGGACATACTTTCAGTTGTCTTTGATCGGCTGGAAAAATACAAGGTGAGACTAAATCCAAAGAAATGTGTCTTTGGAGTAACCTCCGGGAAGCTCCTAGGATTCATTGTGTCTAAAAGAGGAATCGAAGCCGATCTAGCAAAGGTCAAGGCTATCTTGGACATGTCGCCACCCAAGAATATTAGTCAACTTCGATCTTTACAAGGGAGACTCCAGTCCATACGAAGATTCATAGCACAACTTGCAGATAAGTGTAATCCTTTCCAGCACCTGCTACACAAAAACATCAAGTTCAAATGGGATGAGAACTGTCAACAGGCTTTTCAGGCGCTCAAAGACTATCTTTTGAACCCACCAGTCTTGATGCCACCAATTCCCGATCAACCATTGCTACTTTACATATCAGCTACTCCAACAGCACTGGGGGCACTCCTAGCACAGCAAATACCTGACGGCAAGGAAAAAGCAGTCTACTATATCAGTCGCACATTGGTGGGATATGAGCTAAACTACACACCGATCGAGCGTGCATGTCTCGCTGTGGTCTTTGCTTCACAAAAATTACGACATTATATGCTCACTCACAAGACTAAGTTGATTGCCAGAATTGATCCACTAAAATATCTTCTCAACAAAGCTACACTTACTGGGCAGCTGGCCAAGTGGGTAATGATTTTGAGTGAATTCGACATTGAATACGTGAACAGAAAAGCTATAAAAGGACAAGCAATTGCAGATCAACTGGCAGATGCTCCCATGATAGATGATGTTCCTCTACAGTCAGAATTTCTAGATGAGTCCATTCTAACAATATCACCTGCAAAGCCATGGCAATTATATTTTGACAGCTCATACACACAGCACGGGGCAGGAGCGGGTATACTCTTTATAACTCCCCAAGACGATTCTATCCAAAGTCATACCGCTTATCATTTCCGTGCACTAACAATATAGCGGAATACGAGGCATTAACAACTGGGTTAAGAATTGCAGTTCAATGGAAGATCCAGGAACTTCGGGTTTTGGGGGATTCTCAACTTGTCATCCGTCAAGCAACTGATGATTACCAAACAAAAGATGAAAAACTAATGCCTTACAAACAACTGGTAGATGAGCTGAAACAGCACTTCGCAAAGATAGAGTTTGAGCAGATACCAAGAGAACAGAATCGTGCTGCAGATGCCATGGCTACAATTGCTTCGCTCATTGAGCTACCGCAAAATGAGACCTGCTATGAGTTCCTAGTAGACAACCTGCTGCTTCCATCATATGAGATCACCCCTACGGAAATGATATGTGTTGTTGGTCCTGAATCCCAGTTATATGGTCCCATATTCACATACCTTCACGACAATATCTTACCTCCCGATCTATCGAACAATCAACGCTGCACTTTCATTCGCCAATCCTCTCGATACGTCATTTTAGCTAATATCCTATACCGACGAGGTCTAGATGGCACCCTTCTTAGATGTTTAGAGAGTGACGAAGCTCAGATTGCGTTACGAGAAGTGCATGAAGGGATATGTGGCCCGCATACTAGTGGTCCTACCTTG
Source organism: Cryptomeria japonica (assembly GCF_030272615.1). Lineage (NCBI taxonomy): Eukaryota > Viridiplantae > Streptophyta > Pinopsida > Cupressales > Cupressaceae > Cryptomeria > Cryptomeria japonica. The sequence continues at coordinate 616,452,765 of NC_081415.1, forward strand.
GCCAAGAAACTCATCAGGACTGGATACTACTGGCCTACTATGGAAAAAGATGCATATCAGTTTGTCAAGAAGTGTAAGCAGTGTCAAATTCATGGAGACCTCATACATGCACCAGCACAGGAACTACAACCACTTGCATCTCCTTGTCCCTTTTGTCAGTGGGGACTCGATCTCATAGGCAAGATTCACCCTCCTTCTTCCAATGGACATAAATTCATTATCACAGCCACAGAGTATTTTACAAAGTGGATTGAAGCCGTGCCTCTCACACAAGTTACTGGGAAACAAATCGCTACCTTCATCCTGAACTACATCATTTGCCGATACGGGATTCCTACTTCCATTGTTACTGATAACGGGCGTCCCTTCAAAAATCAGGATGTTCGTGAACTCTGTGACCGCTTCCATATCTCTCATCGTTTCTCCACACCATATTACCCCCAAGGTAATGGCCAAGCTGAGGCGTCTAATAAAACAATTCTCAAAATCCTTAAAAAGACAGTCGACGACGCTGGCCGTAACTGGCATATCCAACTCAATCCTACACTCTGGGCCTATCGCACAAGTGTCCGCACACCTACAGGAGCTACACCCTACTCACTTGTCTACGGCTCTGAAGCCATCTTGCCTATTGAGGTCGAGCTGCCTTCTCTACGGGTCTCCTTGAGAAACATAATCAACGATGAAGACTACAGAGTCTCTCGCTTACAAGAACTAGAACTGCTGGAGGAACGAAGGCACACTACTTTTAATCATCTCAAGGCTTACCAACAACGAATGAGTCGCAGTTACAATCACAAAGTTAAGCCTCGCACATTTGAGGTAGGTGACTTAGTACTCAGAGAGAACCCCAAGAATCAGCAAGACAGAGATAAAAAGGGCAAGTTCGAACCAAACTGGCTTGGTCCTTACATCATCACAACAGTATATGGATCTGGGGCATATCAGCTCTCAACTACAGAAGGTGAACCTTTGGAGGATCCTATCAATAACATGCACCTTCGCAGGTTCTACACATAAGCTCTTCAGAACATCCTAATTCAAAAATACAAAAAAAATAAAAAAAAATAAAAAATACAAAAAAAATTATAAAACAAAAAAATCGTTACTTGGTGAAAACCTGGCAAACAGGCGCCTTGTGACACAAAACATTGAAAAATTGAAAAAAGTAAAGAGAAATAATTTCGTCCAACGGTGAAAACCACTTCGGTGGCGCCTTGGGCAAGTACCATGGTGAAAACTGGGTCACCAGCGCCATGCGTAGAGACATTGCTCCTCCCTCCTTCAGGATTCTCTTTCATCATTTCACTTTGCACACACTCACAACCTATTCATCCATAATAAACTTACCCATTCCCATCATGGCTTGTTATTGATCTACCTAAGATTGGTTAGCCATTCATAATAAACCTCCCTTTTCACATCCCTTTCCATCCATAATAAATCAGATCCTATCTGTGACTACGACCAAATCCTACGTCTAGTGATGGGTGTGGAACTGAGAACATCACATGTTTCGAGGAGTACAGTTTCTTCCAGCTTCCTTCAAGTCTATCCGCGCACAATCCGCAATAAAGCAGCATCTGCATCGCCAGTCCGCAATAAAGTTCCATCTTCTCCACAATAAAGTATCAGTTTCATGGATTCAGTCAGTTTCAAATGAGACACAGCAGCAACAATGGGCTTCAACAAAATCAAATCTTTCAACAGACTCAGACAACATATGGTTCAGTGCTATCTATCCTTTTTGTGAAAGTGAACATTGTGACCACAATCAAACAAGACTTATACAAGTGACAAGAGACACTAAACTTGAGGACTACAGTGGATGTTGGTGTTGAGTCTTGGTTTTCTTTTGATTTTATCTTTTTTGGTGACATGTCTTTTAGCTTTTCCGGGATGTCTTTGACTAGAGATTCTATCTCCAGGATGTCTTTGACTAGAAAGGCGAGGATGGGGTATCGTCACCTATTTGCATTTGCTGTCTGTGGATTGTCTTTTAGTAATGCTATGACTTGTCCAAGGATATGAGGACACTGTGAGTCTAGTATGAACTAGGGCATTCCTTGTTTGTGACTGTCTTATCTCCATGCAAACAGGTACAATGACTTTTTGGGTCGAACATATGCCTCGATTGTCATAACCTATTTTGCCATAATAAGCTCAATGATGATAACGCACAAGAAGCTCTTTCATGTTCATATCTTCTGTCTTTCATCCCCCTTTCTTGATTGACTTCCATTGTCCTTCTCGAATCCGCGTAGCCTGCTATCACATGACTGAGTATAATGACACACCAAAAACATTTGCATTTCATGTAGCTGCACCTACATTACCACATATAAGCATTTCATACGTACATATAGATATCACAATTGCATCACATCCTGCATACAACACATGTTAGCACATCTCACATTTTCATTATGTAAATAATCATTTGCATTATCATATTCATCTGCATTACATACATTCACATTTGCATCATGCATCACATATACAACATAAAAGAACAAAAATATATTGCATCATATACATATAAGCATCCATATCATAAAACATGCATCACATAAGAACATCTCATCACATAAGGTACACATGCATATAGCTGCCGCAAAAAAATAGATCATCTCTCATATATAATCAAAATGTGTCATGATACAATGATGTCAAAAGAATCATATGGCTACAAAATCACCCGCAGGTGTCTACAATACAAAAAAAATGGTACAAATACTGATACAAGGGAGCCCTCTATGGCTATGATGAACTCCCTCCCTCGGAGCTGCCTGGCCTCGACGGAGTCTGAGCTCTAGATGGTCCCGCTCCAGGATCCCCCTGCCTGTCTGGTGGTGGTGGAGGACCCATGACCCCACCGCTGGATGTCTGCCTCCTACGACTCCCTCCCGTAGCCGTCGCTGTGCGCGACGATCTATGGAAGCTCCTCGCCCGCTGATCCGCTGGCACGACACCATAGTACAGATCCCTCCAGTAGGCGATCTCCTCTCCGACTCGCAGCACATATGCGTAGCCTGCCCCTGCATCCTCTGTTGCCCGCCTCCCTGCCCTCAGAGCTGTCTCAGCCTCAGTATATCTCTGGATGGCCTGGTCTCTCTCCCGCTCTGTGTCCCTGAGCCTGATCCTGAGGCGATCCCTCTCCCGCTCCAAATCTGCAATCTTGTTTGCTTGGCCCTGGCAAATCTCTCTCAGCCCTAGCAGCTCATCCTCCTCAGGATCTCCACCCTCAGCCTCTGCCTGTGGCTCCTCCTCTGCAGGTGCCTGTACTTGTGCCTCCGCCTGCACCTGTCTAGGTGCCTGAATAGGTACCTGTCCCTGTGCCTATTCCTGTCCCTGCACCTGTCTAGGTCCCTATGCTCTAGGACCCTATGCTGCTGGTACATGTAGGGGCAATCCACCTCGACCCCTCACCACCTGGGCTGCTCTCTCCTGTCCTCCCTCCCTCCGAGGTGCTACTCGCCTCTCCCCCACCACTCCTCTCCGCCTCCGTCGGCCCCTGCCTCCATCTCCTCCACCATCATCATCATCCCCTCCCACCTCTCCCTCCAGCAGCTCCCCCGGATCTGTCAATCTCGGAAAGGGATGCTCTGCCCAATATGCAAAATACTCTGCGTCCATCCCTGCATCCTCTACCTCCGGCCACATGTCCCATGGTAATGGCATCATCTCTGCCAGCTGTGTCACGGCCTGATCATATGATAACAGCGGCCCGAACTGTACCTGATCTCTGACTGTACGGGCATACATGCCTGAGCCTCGTGGCATCCGCTGAATCCTGCCGAACTGTCTGCATACCCTGTCAACAAGCTGCCTCTCCAGAATATAGGGCGTCCGCCCAATCAGATACCTGCTCCTGAATGCATAGGGTAGCTCCACTGCGTCGTCATCCCACTCCTCGCACCCCAGGTACGGCCTCCAGATAACCATATCAATATCATCTATGACGCGTCTCCAATGCTCCAGTCGACCAATCCGAGGCTGTGATGTAATCATATCGTACAAATGCACAAAGCTCCGTCCATGCCCTCTGCCTCTGAAGTGGATAGGTCGTGTGATCGGCAGGTGCTCATATGCCCACACCTGTAGGAGAGTCACTCCGCAGCCCAAGCCCACTGATCCGTGGTACACAAACTGATGCAGCTCATAGTACAAATGTGCCAGGACACATGGCCCCCATGCATATCTGGTGTGCTCAGTCACCAGTGTCTCCAATGCCCCTCCCCAGCCAACTGCCAATCCTCGTGTAGCTCTGTCCGGACACAAGTACCCACTGATGACTCCTCCGATAACAGCTGGTAAAGCTAAACCTGTAGCGGTCATGGTATCCCATGCCACGTGACCTGCTCGCATCTCCAACCCGAGATCCTGAAATACCCGTCTCAGTGCTTCCCTATCACCATCTCGATCATATGGAATCAACTCTCCATCGATCGGAATATGCAGAATCCTGTAGACGTCCTCAAGCGTCACTGTCATCTCACCCATAGGCAAGTGAAACGTGCAAGTCTCGGAGTGCCATCTCTCCGCCAGTGCAGTCAGCAAACCCATGTTTGCCCGAAACTCGGGCACATATAGCACATGAGTGAGACCCATCTCCTCAATAGAAATCATGTCCTGAATCGACAACTCTGGTCGCAACCTCTGAGTCGATGGGAATCTCTCCCGTGACTCCAACATAGGCAGATACTCCTGCAGTCAACCAATCAATCATGTCAGTTATCATGGCATTCACTGTTTATCACAAAATGCTACTTGCTATTTAAATGCATACGCTTACCTATCTTAGTGACACTCACTGTTCATCACAAAGTGTTGCTATCTATCCTAGTAGTACTCCCTGTTCATCACAAAGTACTACGTGTGTGACATTCCCTGTTCATCACAAAGTGTTACTCACATTCGCACTCCCTGTTCATCACAAAGTGCTGCCTATCTTGGTGCTCCCTGTTCGTCACAAAGTGCCTTGATCTATCCTAATCATCCTAGAGGACCTGCTTGAGTGTATCCTCTCAGCAGCTTATCCAATCGACAGCGTATGTTCATCACAGAACTGTCGATTTGACCTAAAAAGACTCAACTTATGCATTTTGACACACAAACGCGCTTTACACTCCTAAACGCGCTTATAGACTACAAAAACGCGCTTCTGCAACACAGACGCGCTTCCTGAACACATACGTGCCTATATCATGCACAAACGCGGCCAGGGAACACAGACGTCCCTACATGACATAAACGCCCCTACAATTCTCAAACGCGTCCGCATTCAACATAAACGTGGTCCCAGGCATAGACGCGCCTGTTGGACACAGACGCGCCTGGCACTGACACAGACGCGCCTGGCACTGACATAGACGCGGTTGCGCGTTTTTGCATTTTTTAACTATCCTATTCCTAGCGCATTTATTGCTACCTAGCATGCATTAATGACAAAACTTGAAATGCGTGAAAGTACGAGGAGGTTTTGCGGTACTTACCGGCTCTCCTGCATCTACTGGTCGCTGGAATCGGCGAACGCGGTCGAATCTATGAACCAAAGCCATCGCTGTTGACTGCTGCTGCTCTTTTTTTCGCTCTGCACTGTGATCTTGTAAGGGTGTGGATGACAATGAGGATGTCTTTTGCCCGTGGTCTATCTTATAGCCTACCCTAGCCCTCGCCTTCGTTTCCTGAGTCAGTCCTATTTATCCCGTGACTTTGTCACTTTATCCGGTCAGTCCATTCTAGCCTCTCTTTCTTATCGAGAGATTGTCTGCAATCTTTTTAGACATTTTCATCCAATCTCTCGAGGGGGCATATCATTCCCATTCTGGGGCAACTCTGTATCAGTTCATCTTATCTTCTTTGAAACAACGTGACAAGCCGCATTGTCTCAAAGAGGGGCAAAATGTAGACACTCAAAATTGTCATGTCTAATTAAATAAATATTTTATTTATTTAATTATCTAAGCCTAATTCTTCTATTAATTAAATAAATTTTTATTTATTTAATTAATTCATTTATCCTCTTCTAGCCTTATTTCTCATTTAAATAAATACATTTATTTATTTAAATTATCCCTTTCCTAAATTAAATAAATATTTTATTTATTTAATTGTCCTATTTCTTCTATTAATTAAATAAATCTTTATTTATTTAATTAATTCATTAACCTTTTCTACCCATGACACATGTCATTCATCTCTTAATTCATACACTACCTACCCCTTTCATTATTTTATTATTTCCTTTACCTACCCTCTAATCCTAGCCGACCTCCTTTTTACACCTCTCAATCTTAACCCTCCATTTCCTATTGTGTCTTCTATTTAAGAAGATGCTTTCTTCATTGTCAAACCCTAATGAGACATGCTAACTACTTGATCAATTGGCTACGCTACGATCCTACTTGCAACCACATTCCATTCTTTGTTGAGCTCTTGTGCATACAAAAATCTGAGAGCAAATATATCAAGCAAGATCAATGGAGATAGGAAGAATGGAGATCAAAACCCTATTGGGCATGTGATGGTATAATCTTTGTGATTTCATTTGATTTGCATTGTCTTAGGTTATCTTCATATGTTATGGTGGATCTTTGTTGATTGTTAGGCTAGGGTTTTGTGGTTGGATTCATTTAGCCTTTCAATATTGTTATTATTGTTATCCATTTTCACCATATACAAAAATATATTATTTTACTTCCAATGAATCAAATTTAACATATTTTTTTGCTACGATTAAAAATATGATCAAAATAGTCAATTATTCTATGAACCATCGAAATCAGGTAACCCCAATTCCCTCTCATTTTAATTTCAATACATGTCATTAAAATTTTAGTTAATCATACGCAACCAATATATCTAGAGTGTCGCTAACATTTGATTGATTTAATTCATTTCACACTTTAAATATATTATGATGATATCATTTGTATCTCTATAATTCATGAATTTATAACTTCCATGCCTGGCCTTGAGGCTTAGATTTTTCAAATTTTTATCTAATTACTATGGTATCCATATCCTTTTTTTGGATCTTATTACCCACCTTATGTGTTTATTTGTCCTGTTTGGGGTTTCAACGTTGGAAACTTCAGTTATTGTGTTGTGTTGTCATCGATGTCAACCTATTTGGTGTTGTCATTAATGTCACTATGTGTTGTTGGTCTGAAAGTGTGTTCTAATAGTGTTAAGTGGTCTGATGGTATTGTTGAGGTGTTTTCAAAAGTTTGGTGTATTGGAAGTTTCAATATGCAAGTCCGAAAGTGTGTGCTCTAATTTTGTTGAGTGGTTTGTTGGTATTGTTGAGGTGTTTCCGAAAGATTGGTGTAGTGGAAGTTTCAATATGCAAGAAACATTATTTATGTAGGAAAGACTATTTAATGTCCCAATGAAAGAATGCTTAGCATTCCTCTGGTATGTGAAGATTATGATATATGTATGTTATACTATCGGGTTTACAGGTACTTTGTTGCTCAAATGGTAGAGGTAGTTGTTCTTATTTTTTATGGTATTATTGTTTGTCAAAACTAGTTTGGAGAATGCTTGGCGGTTCATTAATTTGTGGATTAAAGTGTTGCGGATTGGAGGACATGCTCATTTGGTTTGTGCAGTGTTCTAGTTCAGTTTTTTGGTGATGGTTTTATTGGCAAGTGAAGTTAAGGTGTTCTAAGTTCCGTGTTGTCACTCAGGTTGGTTTGTGGTTGACTAAGCTGGTGTATACTTCCTGGATCATGCCACTTTTGGTTTGGATATACTTTGGTGATTGAGTTTGGATGTTGATATGTGTCTCACCATGACATGTGTAGATCCTTAGTAAGTTTTGTACATTTGGAGATGTTTTTGGGTTAACTAGTTGGTGTGCTACATTTGTTCATCTACACATTTTATTTGATGTCGACCTTGGAAAATGTGTTAGCGTGTGCGATTTATTGGAATTGTTTGGAAAGGGTGTGGTGTGATGTGTTTGGGTCCCCTTTATCTCCTGAATTGGACTGCAATGGATGTTATAGGTTTAGGTGGCTAAATTTATATAATATTGTTTATTTTGTTTATGGTTGACCCTCAACTAGGGTTTCAATGAATCATCTTGGATATATATGAGTGTGGCTGTATGAGTTGTGTATGGGATGTATGTGAATTGATACAAAGTGGATATGAATGATCTGCAAGCATATTTGGTATAATAGAAGTGTGAAAGATATTTTGTGAAGAGTTTTGAGACAATATTTGAGATTAGATATGTTTTCCATGATATTGGTCGCTTAACATAATGGTTCAAGGATAATTCCATGATCAAGAGACAATGTTCCTTTCAGTTTATTGATCCTTTGCACCTATCGAAAGAATTTGTGTTCCTTTTGGAAGTCAGTGCATTAGTTTGTATCTTTCTCTAAGATAGTTAGTCTTCATAAAGCAAGTCCTTTATATCTTATCCTAAGATTGTGTGTCTTAGTTTTGCAAGTCCCTTGGAAGTAATGAGCTCCTTGGACTTGAGCCTAAACATTGTAATCAATTATTCATATTGTGAGTGTGATTATCACCATGGTTTTTTCTTGTTTAGGGTTTTCCACGTAGATCTGGTGTTCATGTGTAATTCGTGCTTTGTACTTTCATGTTTCATAATTATGGTAATAAGTTAAGTGTGGTTTTAAGATTTAATAGATCAGTTCAACAGTGATCCCACAATAGTGGTTTATACTTTTTGGCTAACTTTGACACTTAAATGAACATTTTAAAAAAAAATCCTTCACTTTCCAATACCTATAACTTCTAAATCTTTAGAAATTTGAAGATGATGTAAACTAGTGATTTTGTGACATCTTGTTTGCATATTCTATATAATTTTTTCAAAAAAAATTCAATCAATTTGTATTCCATTTTCCATCTCCTTTGAAAACTAGTTTTCAACAACAAACGACATTTTTTAAGAGTGATGTGCATTTTGTAACGCAAAACTTTTTTTCTACAAATGATAAAAAACTTGATTCTTTTGAATTTGGGTTTGTAACATCGATACCTAAGGCATGTAGTTGGTTTCATAATGATATGTTGAATATTATTTATTTTATTAAGTTTTGAAGTCAAACTAATTAAAATTTAAACATAGGTGTGTGTTTGAACTCGTAACTCTTGTTGTAGCCTTCGTATCAATCTTCAAACTATTGATATCCTTCACCATGGTAGCAATGGTCTCACACAAAGCTTTTATGGTATCATTTTCACCAATATCACTTTTATCCCCTTTATCCTCCTTCTGCAGACTTGTGGTATTCAAAACCTCAATGTTGCCCATTACCGAGTTAACCTCCCCTTCTTTATCCTTACCCTCAACCTTCTTGTTTTCATCAGCATCCTCTTCAGAATCAACCGAAATATGGCTAATGTCTTTGTTGTTACCCTTTTTAGTGTTCTTCTTCTGAGTCTGCTTTCTAGTAGCTTTCCCTTTCTTTGTTTTAACAAAAAATTTCTCTAAAGATTCAGTTTTAGACTCTGATATGTCTGAGCCCACCACAATCCTTTTCCTCTTAGCCTTATTCCTCCCTTTTTTGCTAGTCCCTTCCGATTCTCCCTCAGTCTCCAATTCAAAGTTGAATCCGCTAGCTTCACTCTCTGTAGTCTCATATATTGCATTTTTTCCTTTGATAGGCTTTTCAATGAACTTCCCCTCAAGCATTTTATAAACTAGGACCATAAGCCCCTGGTGGAGGGCATGGTCGCCTTTAGGATCCTTCAGAACCTCCTTGACAGTGTGGTCCATAGAGAATGCAAGGTAATAAGGCAAGCTCACCTTCTCCCCATGGCGGAAATGGTTGAGCAAAACAAAGTGATGCCCGTAAGCTCTGGTAAACCTACCATCTAAAGTAATGTAGGCAATAGAAGCAAATAAAACAAACCTCCATGGCCTGCAAATACTCTTTGGAGCATGGTAGGAGTTGTCAATTTTAATCATCTTTCTCCTCTCTTCGTCCATGACTAGAAACTTATCCGCTGCTTTATCTTATATGTTGCGATCCCTGTAAAATTTCATTCCCTCAGTAGTCATCCCCGTAGCCTCAACACCTCAGTAATGACCTCCTCATCAACATTCATCATCTGGGACCCGATCAGGATTTTACCATTTTTCTAGTTCTTGATGAAATAGCTGGTAATTGTGGGATCTTTCCCACTTAGCCGCTCCATGAAAACATTCAAACCCCCCTGCTGAAGGATATCCCATACATCGTTGTTCTTTTTCCAGTCAGAGCAAGAGGTGGGTTCAAATCTTTTCTTATTACCTCCCATTTTTTCAGCACTTTCCTTGAAGTTCCTTCTCTCAGCTTGATATCCTCTCCTCTAGTTTCCTTGTAAGAACGCCTAGAATCCGTGCCAGATAATTATGATAAGACACCTATATAAATGCTCATTATCTTCAAAGTAACCTTGCATCGAAAAAGGTGGATGAGACATTAGAAATAATAATTAAAAGTACCACATTGCCTAGCCTGGCTCCGGTCTAGATTAAGCAGGGATTTCATTTCACTTGCAATCTCACTTTCACCATGACTAGTAATGATGTCTTCCGATTGGCAAGCCAGGTTGGCAGCCCAATCAGCGCAGGAATTGGCCTCCCTATACACATGTGTAAAAACACACATTTCAAATTCTTCATTGATTTTCCTAGTTGCTTTAATAACATTACTAATAGACCATGAAGGCAGGAATTTCATATTTAAATAGTTGATTATGTTCAATGAGTCTCCTTCACACCAAACTTTAGTGCATTTAGCTTCCTTAGCAAGGATCATCCCATGGTAAGCCACCATTGCTTTGGCAACATGATTTGTCTGATTTCCTATGGGAATACTTTTTATGATTTTGCAATTCCCCCATTAATCCCTAAGTACCACTCCACATCCTACAATACCCGGGTTACCCTTTGAGGCACCGTCAAAATTAATTTTCATCCATCCTTTAGGCGGACTGATCCATATCACACCCTCTCTAGGGTTGATCTGAGAGTGTTCTAGAGCCTTTAATCTCCACTTTTTGTAGAAAATTGATCATCCTTATCTTAGGGATTATCAGTGCCTCCTATGATATTCATATTTTCCACTATATTTATTTTTATCTTCTCAAACACAATTTTTGCCTTAGAAACATTTTCTCTGAAAATTTTGTCATTTCTCTCTTTCCATATACCCCAACACATATGAGGAAGGGCAATTTTCCATAATAAAGTTGTGGTTTTATTCCTTGAAGGATGATGCCAAGAGTTGAAAACTTCCTGAATCGACTCAGGGAAACCCCAATTGATTTTGAAGTGGTCCAGACAACTTCCCCAGACATCAACAGAGAAAGGGAAATGAAAGAGCATATGATTAATGGTCTCCTCCTTCTGCTTACAGAGAATACAAACACTAGGCATACTAATACCTCTTTTTTCTGATATTCTCAGTAGTTAGAATTTTATCTTGTAGGGTTGTCCAAAAAAAAATGTTAATCTTAGGGGTGAGGCCTTTCACCCATGCCTTAGCCCAGCATGGGCTTTCCATGTTGGAGAACTGTTGATGATACAAAGAGGCCACAGTGAAAGTACCACTAGCTGTGAGTTTCCAAATTAATTGGTCTTCCTCTTCAGCCCTTACCATAGAGTTCATAACTTTGTTCAATCTGCTCAAGGATTGATCCACTTGAGATAAATCCTTCCACTGTCCATCTTCCCAGTAATCATCCACCTTAGATCCAAATCTTTCCTTGCATTGGTTCTTAAATCTGCTCCACTCAAGGTCTTAATTCAAAGGGGAATCCAGTAGCCAAGAATCATCCCAGAATTGGATAAGATTCCCTTTCCCCATTTTCCATTTTGCACCTTTGGCAATTAAGTTTCTAGTTCTACAAATATTTTTCCAGATATTGGACCCAATTGGGATATTATCTGCTTTAAGGAAGCTTTGAAGGGTCAGACATTGACTTTTATATTTTTTTGTCCCATATCAGTTTCCATTCTCCTTGATTTTTATACCCTCTCCAAATTTGTTATTGACATGCAAAATTGGATTTAGATGGTTTTGATAGTACATTTGAAGAACGAGTCATTAGGAAAGAATACCACTTCTATATTAATGATGATAAGGAGCATGAAACACATTTTGTAGAACATTGCTTTAAGATTTTTTTTGAATATTTCACAAGTAGAAGCATAAAATTTGATAAGCATTTTGTTTGGTTTGATGGATGTGCATCACAATTAAAATCATCATGGTCATTTTATGCACTGTGTTGATATCATCAAAATGACAAAATACGACATGTTTGGAGTTTCTTTGAGAGTGGACATGGAAAGGGGGAACATGAGGGTGCATGAGCTTGTATCAAATGTGCTCTAAGAAAGCATCAAATGAATTATACAAGAGATTGTATAAATGATGCACATGATGTTGTTGAATGGTGTAAGAAACATTTTGTGCAACCAAATGATCTTGGTTCATCATTAGGAAAGTTGGTATTTTGATGATGTTTTGATTGTCATTGATGGACACACACTTTTTTGATGTATGAGTTATGCTCAACCGGTAATTGTTCCAACTGGTATTGTGTATTATTGAATGTATAGTCTTTAGACTATCAGTATTTTATAGAAGATGGTTTACCGGTCACAAATTGATTGAAGATCCCAAGCGGTATGAAGACCCCAAACGGTTCAAGGATCTCAAGCGGTACGAAGGACCCAAGTGGTAGTTAACTTTTGATCGGAACACTGTGATCTTCTAGTCTTCATTTTTGACAACCAGTAATCGGTATATTGTATTGACCGATATGTATTTGTGATGAGTTACCAACCGGTATTACTATAATGTGTGATGAGTTATCATCTACTGACACTTTGGCGGTGTGTTTGTGTCGTGTTACCAAATGTGTCTAGATGCACTGTACCTAGGAAATTGTAGTCTAATTCTATTGGACCGACATGAAATCAGATTCCTTTATAAGGACATCATGTCTAAGGTTTGCATGTATAAAGACAAAATAGAAAAGGTTATGTGCAATCAATGAAGAGAAGATTAGGTATGTGTGAAGATATAGAGTGTGGAGATATTAAAGACTAAAGTAATGCTGAAATGCATTAACAATGAACTGTCAAGGAACTAACTAAGCATATTGTGCTAGCATCTAGATCATTTACTTATTGATTACTAATATCTTCGACAAGTCTGAAACCCTTAATCGGGTAGGCCCAGCAAGGCCTAGCAAAGCCTTTGTAAATCCTCTAACAAGGTGGCTCACAACTGTGGATCTAAAATCCTTTAACAAGGTAGTATTTCACAGGACTTATCTCCTAATAGAGATCTAGATTCCTAACAGGATCTGTTCTGGTGAAGAACATTATATGACCTTAACCAGTCTGACCTTAACCGGTCTGAACTTAACCGATCTGGTTACTATTCTACAGATAGTTACTTGTGAGTTTATGCTCACCATGGTTTTTCCCATTTGGGTTTCCACGTCAAATATCTTGTGTTATGGTGATTGTGCTCTTGTGGGTGAATGTTTTGTTTGCTATTTGGTTTTCACTTATCTTAACCGGTTTATTAGTGAATCTGTTGCACCGGTTATCTACTAAACTATTTAAAAGATTGATTACAGTATTTTTTGGTATATTAATTCACCCCCCCCCCCCCCCCTCTTAGTATTCATCAATTGGTATCAGAGCCAACCTTTCTATAAGTCTAACCACTTGGAAGGAGATATGGGGGAATACAGTATGAGGGAACTTACTCATCGTCTCACTCAGACTGAGAGAGCCTATGATGAACTCAAAGTCAAGTATAAAGCCTCTTTGGCCAAAAGAAGAGAGCATGCTGAGAAACTGATGGAACTCACTGAAAATAGCTCTTCTAATGAAGTTGACATGGATGCCCTAGTTGAAGAAGTTGAAAAAATGAATGAATCTAAAGTCAATCTGAGAAGGGAGTTGGAAGGACTAACTATCAGAATGAGTCAGGAGTTTGAGAACCGAAGGAAAGTTGAAGATTTGGTAAAACACAAAGATCATGAGATCTCCAAGCTGAAGCAAGAAATCAGTACCCTTACCGCTCATCTCCAGGAGAGTAAAGTGGAAAAAGAAGAAATGCAAGGTGAACTAAACATGGCTATTTATGAGAATGCAACCTTGATGGAATCCAATACTGCTATTTCCAAAGAACTTACTAAGTCAAAGGAGATACTTGCCAAATTCAATCAGAGTACTGCTAAGCTAGAGCAAAAGCTAGAATCGACAAAGCTAGTAAAAATACCACTGGACTTGGTTTCTCTAGATATGAGGAAGGTGAGACCTCTGGAACAAAAGATGAAGCATCAAAGAAGCAACTGACATCCAAGGATAAAGGTAAGCAAAAATGTAAACATGTTTGCTTTAATTGTCTCAAAGAAGGACATACTGCCAATGTGTGTAGAAGCAAGGCCTACAACAATTTTCCTTATTTTTAAAAAAATATGCCTAGATCCAATAGATTCAATGGAAATTGTTATGCATGCAACAAGTTTGGGCATAGAGCATTTGAATGCAGGTCGGTTTTGCACAACACTGGGAGATATCCTCCAAGGACTCAAGGAGTTATTTCGGAACTTCTTGTGAACCAGAATCCCAACCATCGATCAGTTGATTATCAAGCGGCAACCAGTTGGAAAGAAACTTGTTTGATCTGTCATGGTAGTGGTCACATTGCAGCAACATGCAGAAGGAAAAATGGAAGTATGAATAATGGACCATGGAGAACACCTGGAACTGTATGCTATCATTGCAACAAACCGAGACACACTGCCAAAACTTGTAGACTGAGAAAGAACCTATCACGTGATATACCGATCACTCTAGAAGGGAAGATTGATGTTGAAACCATTCAGGTGGAAATGAATAAAACTTGGAAAAAGAAATTAGAAGAAGAGTCACAGGATGAACCTGCTTCTGCACCTAGTGTGGAAGTCTCTGAACCGACAATTTGAGCTTCAGAAAAGCTTAGGGGGAATGTATCAGTGAAATATTTCGAATCCCTAGTTTATATCAATAAAGAACTTTACCAGTATATGTTACCTGTCAATCGACAGAAGATTTAAAGTGGTAAAAGGCAAAATTAGGGTTTGTGCCCTAGCGGTGATGCATTTATTATGGTAGGTAAGAGTTTGTTTAAAAGGGATTTTCGTTGTCATTTTCACTTATCTATTTTCGAAAGAAGAATTTTCAAGAGCAGAGCAACCAGAGCGATTTTTTTAGCAGTTGAAGAAATCTTGTGCAAAATTTTGCAATCATCTTCAAGCAATTAGTGAAGAACACTAAGCGGTGAACTAGCAACCGAAGTGGTGTACTGTGCGTGATATCGACAAAACCTAACTTTCAGGTTGTGAAGGTATTTTCCAGAAATTATTTCTTATCATTTGGTTATGGCTTTCGCATCGCATTCTAGTTCTAGTGCACCTAAAGATACACCTGAGTTTCTTCAAAAGAAAATGAGATGCAATGCCCTATCTCAAATTCCTGTCGGAGTCATTGTCGAGGGAGATGTTTCAGGGTATATAGATTGTAAATTGGAAGACCTAGGATCCCTAGTAATTCACTCCTAGCTAAGTCTGTTTTGTAGAGATGATAAGAAGATCAAACTAGAGTATAGCGTCCTCGAGAAGATGAATCTGCACAATGCAATATACTTTCTGGAAGAATTTACAGAAGAACATATCCACATTATTCTCAACAGAGTGCATGGTGACAAGATGTATCTCGAGTGGACCCATGACATCACACTGGAAGAAATTCATGTCGTTACTGGATTTTACAATGTTGGTGAAGTACTAGTTCTACGAAAGGTCACCAAAACTCAAATGACGCAGCTCACCGGTTCTGTGAGTGACCAATGGGCAATGACCGCTAACACCATTTTTGATGATCTGGTAAAATATGCTTGCATGGTGAATGGTTACAAAATATTTTATGCTAGCAGAATTAACTTTGTCCCTGCTGCTATGGTGAATGTGGCTTACAGGATGATCAAGGAAGGTACTAAATATGACCTATGTACCTATTTACAGAAGCAATTGTTGGTGAACCTGAAATCCATCAAACAGGATAAATCCTTGAGGTTCAAGTTTGGCCAACTTCTGGTCAGTCTATTCTTTTATTTTCAAGGTTATTTCCCTGGAGTAGGTGATGTTCAATGGTCTACTAACCTACCGGTTTCCAGACAGATTAAGGAGAGTCTAAGGAGAGTCTACAAGTAGTAGGAACTACATATCCTGAGGTTCTAAACAAGTATTTTTGATGAATTCAAATGTAATATGAGCTAGAGAATGAGGATATCTAGTGATATAGTGAAGAAGTATGAAGATGACATATGCTTCACAATAAGGACAAATGACTGCATAATGGAAGCGGTGGAACCTAGAAAGGAAGTAGTTGGCCCTATGGGATATGAAGTGAATGACATATTGATCGGGTATGCCTCTACCCTACTTGCCTCACCACTAGAAGCAAAGAAGAAAAGAATCGGTACCTACTTGGAGAGGGTCGCATCGATTGAGGAATCGAAGCAAAAAAAGGGCAAAGCAGTGCCATCAGTATCTACACCGGTTACATCTGCCAGTCCGAAAGTGACCAAGCGGTCACTAGCCAAAAAGAAACCTGAGATTATTCCTGCAAAAGTATTTGAGAGGAAGAGGAAATCCATGAATCACTCACCGAAGGCAGAAGACACTGAACCAAAGATTCAAACAAAGAAGACAAGGCAATCAAGAAAAAAGTTGAAGTCTACCGGTAATGTACCAACAACTTCTGCACGGTAAATATAGATATTTCTTCTTATAAGCCAATGACACATTGTCAAAGGACATTAAAGAATATTAGGAGGAAAGTGCTTGATGATTTAAAGGAATATTTTGATGATTTTAATGATAGTGAGAAAGAGGAGGTAGAACAAGAGGTCATTAAATATTTGTGTTAATGATCGATCGCCATTAGAGATTAAATCTATTACTCCAAATTCTTTGTACAATTCTTTGGATAATAAATGGTGCATTGCCATTGAGAAAGAACAAGAGATCGAGGAGAAGATTTTTGCACAATACTTTCCTGATGCTTCTAATTTTGAATTATTTGAAATCATGGATAAGAACAAAGGCATATTATTTATGAGAAGGAGGCGACTTGGGCTACTAGAAGGTAAAACTTCTGAAGTAGAAAAGGATACACACATACATGTTAAATTTGTTGTAGAAATACACCAAGTATCTGAAGCCACTAAGAAGGCTGTTCAAGAACTTGACCTATCCTCAGGCAAATCGGATGAGGTATTTGACAGTCAAGGTGAAAGAGTGACATAACAAATTGACCTTATTGATGTTGATGCATTAGATAATGAGGATGTCACTCCTGACATAGAAAAAGTTGAGAAAGAGAAACATGACAAAGAGAAAGCAGAGAAAGAACAAGAGGAAAAGAAAAAGCAAGAAGAAGATAAGAGAAAAGAAGAAGAGAAGAAGAGAAGAGAAAAGAAGAAGAGAAGAAGAGAAGAGAAAAGAAGAAGAGAAGAAGAAAGAAGAAGACAAGAGGAAGGAAGAAGAAAGGAAGAAGGAGGAAGAGAAGAAAAAGAAGGAAGAAATGGAGAAGAAACAAGAAGAGGAAAAGAAAGAGTCACAGAAGAAGAAAGAAGAAGAAGAAAAGAAAAGAGTGGAAGAGGAGAAGGAAGTAGAAAAGAGAAAACAAGTGAAGATCAAGACCAAAGAAAGAGGGCAGACTCCTAAGGCAACCGGTGATCAAACCAAGCAGGTTGATTCCACCTGTCCTATTGATCTAACTCTTGCATGTCTGACTCAATCAGTAGATGAGTTTGAGCCACTTTGAGGCATCAAACTTGCATAGGAGAGACTGGAAGAACTGCGGAAGAAGAAATGATAGGATGTCATACAAATTGTAGTTGACACCCTTACCAGTCTAATTCCCAGTACTAACCTCCCCAGTACCGACTCCTCTCTATCCAAGCTCAAAATTCTTTGTATCGTAGTGGAGGACCAGGTACAATGCTTGGAAGATGTTGCTCAAGCAGCTGCAAGTAAGGAACATGAAAAGGCACTCGATATTGCCTTAGTCAAGAAAATGAATGAACTTGGGACACAACTATTGAAGCAACATAATGATATCAGTGTTGCTATGGGAAAGGGTAAATTACTTTTGAGTAAAATCTACCAACCCCATCTGTTTTGTGAAGATGTTCTCAAACAGAAAGCTAAACTCCAATCAGAGTTACAGGAATATATCGACACCTTCAAGATGCCCTATGATTTATTCACTGCCTATGGACAAATTGTTCATCATTTTCAGCATCAGACTGCCAAGATGGACTTAGAGATCAACAACCAAACTCAAGATCTGCAGGAGCTTCAACTGCTCCTATTACCTAAACTGCAGGTTCTTCAGAGATGTTTTCTCAACTTGGAAGCCATCATGGTAACTCAAGAGCTGAGTACCATTGATGCAATGGAAGAACTGACATTCTAGATGAAGACTGAAAGTGAGGTTGCTACCTCATTACTTGAGTCATAGACATTGGACATGAAAACTTTTGTGCAAAACTTTAAATCTTTTTTTGAGAAATTTCATTCCTTTTTGTCATGAACATCTACTCTATTTTATTATATAAGGAAAAAGGGGTTACTTTGTGATGTCATGGAAATGGGGACAAGGCAACAACAAAGTTCAATGTTAATAAGTTAGTTTCAACCATAAAAACAAAACAAAGAACTAAAAACCATTCCAAACATATCAAAAGAGATTTCAAAAAGCATGAAAGAAGTTTAACAAAATAAAAGAAAGGAGAAGAGCCTCCCTAAGATGCTTCCATGATGCCTTTTGATGCTTCTCTCTTGTTTCTCCCCTCTCCAAGTCCCAAATGAGTGTAGCTCTCAGCTTTTAGCACTATCCATGGATGCCATATGGAGATTCAAGATGGTTGAATATGATAAGCAAATGCTATGCAAGTGTAGACAGTGATGCTATGAGAAAGCTCTATGCTAATACCAGTATAACAACAATACTCTAATGCTTCCTCTTTGCTTGAGGAGAAGGGTTCTATTTATAGAAGAAATGGGGAAATGAAGGGTTAAGATTGAGTAATCTTAACAAGGGTTAGGATTGAAAGATATTCAATCCATGTGAGACTTTCAACTCAATCCCATGTTGACAAGTGTCACCATGAGGAGGCTTGAGAGGAGAGATAAGGAGCATTAAATGCTTGAGGGGACATGATAGTTACCCTAGTCAAAGAAATAAATGCTTTGAAGAGAGACATGGGTTACATGAGGGTTAAGTTAGGGGTCAAAGTCCTTAACCATGGGTGCAAGTAGAATTAACCATTAATGGTCATGTAAGAGCCATAAGTGGTTTGGAAGACTTTAGAGGTTAATTTGTCGAACACACAAAGCATTAATTGTTTTTCAAAGACTTTGGAGTCTTTGAGAAGTGACTCCAATTTGCTTAGGAATGTGACAATATTTAGGGGATGGATTAGGTTAATTAGGAAGGGTTTAGAAGAATCTAGAAGGGGTTTAGGCATGCAAGTGGATTTTGTAGGAAAATGCAAGTGGGAGGAATTTTGGTATTTTCAATTAAAATAAAATCATTTATTTCAATTAAATGGTGTAATTTGCATTTGGGTAAATATTCAAATAAATATTAATTTATTTAAATGAGAAAAAAGGAAGATAAAGCATTAAATGCTTGAAGACTTTAAGGGAAACCATTAAAGGTTTGAGAAGACTCTAGAAGGAAGCCATTAAATTTGAAGACTTTAAGGGAAACCATTAAAGTTTTAAGAAGACTCTAGAAGGAAACCATCAAGTTTGAAGACTTTAAAGCCATTAAGTTTGAAGATTTTAAGGGAAACCATTAAAGGTTTGAGAAGACTCTAGAAGGAAGCCATTAAGTTTGAAGACTTTAAGGGAAACCATTAAAGGTTTCAAGTGGGTGAGGATAAATAGGATTTTAAATAAATAATTTATTTAAAATAGTTGTGCAACTTGCATTTGTAGGAAAATGCAAGTGGGTGGAGGATAAAGGTGATTTAAATAAATGATTTATTTAAAATAGTTGTGCAACTTGCATTTGTAGGAAAATACAAGTGGGTGGAGGATAAAGGTGATTTAAATAAATGTTAATTTATTTAAATGTGAGAGGTGAGATTTTGGAGGATTTAAATAAATATTAATTTATTTAAATGTGAGAGAAAATTTAATTAAATAAATATGATTTATTTATTTAATTAATGGTCTGAATTTGGTTAAGTGAATTAAATCAAATAAATTGAATAATTTATTTAATTAATAAGAGAAGGGGGTTAAGATGAATTAATTAAATATATTAATTTAATTAATTATTGATTGATGGTTAAATAATCAAATAAATACTAAATATTCATTTTAATTAAGTGGACAGATTTATGTGACTACACTTTGCATTACTTTGTCATTGTTGGCAAAGGGGGAGTAGTGTACATTAAAATTTTGGTGAATGTTACCATTTCATGCACTTTCATGTTACCACTTTGGGGAGTAGCGTATATTGTAATATTTGCAAAAGGGGTAGTGTATATGCTTAGGGGGACTAATTTTGATTGTAGCATCTTTTGTGTTATTGTTGTAAAAACATTTAGATGTCAAAATTTTCCTAAGTGTTGCCATCAATGCCAAAGGGGGAGATTGTTGGCATTTTGATGATGTTTTGATTGTCATTGATGGACACACACTTTTTTGATGTATGAGTTATGCTCAACCGGTAATTGTTCCAACCGATATCATGTATCATTGAATGTATAGTCTTTAAACTATTAGTATTTTGCAGAAGATGGTTTACCGGTCACAGATTGATTGAAGATCCCAAGTGGTATGAAGACCCCAAGTGGTTCGAGGATCTCAAGCAGTACGAAGGACCCAAGTGGTAGTTAACTTTTGATTGGAACACTATGATCTTCCAGTCTTCATTTTTGACAACCGGTAATCGGTATATTGTATTAATCGATATGTATCTGTGATGAGTTACCAACCGGTATTACTGTAATGTGTGATGAGTTATCATCCACCAACACTTTGGCAGTGTGTTTGTGTCATGTTACCAAATGTGTCTAGATGCATTGTATCTAGGAACTTGTAGTCTAATTCTATTGGACCGACATGAAATCATATTCCTTTATAAGGACATCATGTCTAGGGTTTGCATGTATGAGAGATATAATAGAAAAGGTTATGTGCGATCAGTGAAGAGAAGATTAGGTATGTATGAAGAGATAGAGTGTGGAGATATTGAAGACTGAAGTAATGCTGAAATGTATTAACAATGAACTATCAAGGATCTAACTAAGCATATTGTGCTAGCATCTAGATCATTTACTTATTGATTACTAATATCTTTGACAAGTCTAAAACCCTTAACCGGGTAGGCCCAACAAAGCCTTTGTAAATCCTCTAACAAGGTGGTTCACAACTGTGGATCTGAAATCCTTTAACAAGGTAGTCTTTAATAGGACTTATCTCCTAATAGAGATCTAGATTCCTAACCGCATCTGTTCTGGTGAAGAACATTGTATGACCTTAACCGGTTTAGTTACTATTCTACATATAGTTATTTGTGAGTTTTTGCTCACCATGGTTTTTCCCATTTGGGTTTCCACGTCAAATATCTTGTGTTATGGTGATTGTGATCTTGTGGCTGAATGCTTTGTTTGCTATTTGGTTTGCACTTATGTTAATCAGTTTATTAGTGAATCTGTTGCACCGGTTATCTTCTAAACTGTTTAAAAGATTGATTACAATATTTTTTGGTATACTAATTCACCCCCCCTCTTAGTATTCATCAAGAAACACATAGGCCCATTCGATATAGAGTGTTTTGGGAGATATCAAATATGTGATATGTTGAAAATTTATTTTGGTTAAATCAAAATATTTAAAATATTAAGTTTAGCATTAAATTAAATGCGTTTAATATTTTTTTAATGTATGTACATTTTGAAGGTGTGGATAGAATAACGATGCATGGATGCAAGAGGGTAGAGAAGACAAGATCTTTGCATTTTGTCATGAGTACAAATAATAGCCCATGGACATTGTACACTAGGGATTACTCATGTTTTTGTTGTGACTCCATTTTGGAAAACTATGATAAATGCATCAAGCAAGAGCTTAGATATGTCAGGGAATGGAATTTGGTGCCACTAGTTGTTACTGACACATACAATGAAGATGAGGACGAAAGCATTGAAGATATTCCTTTTATTTCTAGTGATTATGGCCACATTTTAGGACTAATTAAAAAATGTCTGTGCACACATGTATAACTTTATATATCTTAAAAAGTTGCAAAATTTTAATTACATTATATTTAAAAGTTTGAATTTTTCATGTAAATTTGTTGTGCAGGAGATATTTTTGGAGCCATAACAGGGGCTGAAAATATAGAAGGTGTTAGTTATTTTTTATTGTGTTTCACAAAAGAGAGGAAGAAGTTAACAAAAGCTTAAACAAGTGATGAAATGTTGTTTCCCACATGTTCACTGATTCATGTGTAAATTAATTGAATTTATGCATATTTTAAAATTATATAATTTTACAAATTCTTACCTTGGAATTTTTTGTTTCATATGCATGCTCAATTGTAGTACAAATGACATATTTCCAACAAATCAAAATTGTTCAACGTGGGATTCATTTTATCTAATATCAAATTGACTACAAGGTATATCAGTATAGCCACCTAGTAATTGATATCGGCCTAATTCTTCATTTAGTTCCACGTTCACATGGACATTAGAAGTGGAGACTAGATAGTGAAGATCACGAGAAAAAAGTTAAATTTTATTGAAGATCGAGCTGAACCACTTGATGTGGTATGAGCATTTAACTCTCATAGTACTAGTGTTTGAACTCATGAATTTAATTTATATCTAGAACTTAGTGTTTGAATTCATAAATTATGTAGTGTTTGAACTTTTCACATTGTGGTATGGCTTTTAAAAAGGGGATCTTATATTTTTTTATGTTATATTTTTAAAGGATAAAAAATTAGGGTTTCACCATTACATGTAGTTAAACTACTAATTTTTTCTTAGGGACCATTACATTAGGGAGAGATAGGATTTGATAGATCTAAGCCTAATAGACCAAGATTTTGATTACATCCCTAGTTTCCTAAATGGAGGCTCTTCTTGTTGGAAGTATGTGTTGTTGTGGTTGTCATTGATGTCAAACTTGTTGTTCAAGATTGGTGTTGGTCTAGAATGTTTGTGGTGCAGAGATATCTTGTTGTGTTGGTGTTGTAGTTGTTCTATTGGCTATTTTGGAAGTGTTTGGGTCCAAAAAGTGTTTCTAATGTTTTTTGTTATTCTTATCTTTCTTGGATATAGTTTTGGTGTGGTGGATATGATAGTTTTGTGGCCCGAAAATATTCGTGTGTTCTCTAAGTGTTGTGGCATTGTTCGTAGATGCTTGTGATATTAGATGTTAGACCTATCCTTAGGTCTGAATATGATTTGTGGAAGATTGTTTGATGTGTTATGGGGTCTAACCATAGCATGTGGAGATACAAATTAGAGTTATTTGCATTGGAGGATATGTTTTGACCGTTAATTGCTTATATGGATGTGTAGTGTGTTGATATGCTGTTATTTATGTTTCAGTGATTGCAGATCAGTGAATTGATCTTTGGAAGATGTGTTTTGGTCCCCTCTTTCTCCTAGAGTGGATCAACATGTGTGTTTTTTTGGTCCGGAAGGTATATTTTGGTTCAAGTCAACTTGGTTCAAGCTTTGATGATCTATCTTATATATAAGGATGTCAATATGATAGAGTTGTGTGTGGAAAAGTGTGATGAGGTGTGGAGTGTAGATATATGATGCAAAGATAATCAGTGAGGTTTGGTGAAGAGTAGAGACGAAGAGTTGTGTTTGAATGAATATGCAAGTTGTGTTAAAAATGTGATAGAGATATGAGACAAAGTGTTGGTAGTTGAGGTCTGAGTTGTGTGTGTTTATGTTGATTGCTTGATGCAGAGTTCAAGGACAACTTCATGACCAGGAGATCCATCTTTTCATATCATTTTTGTATCTTGCCTTGTTGCAGTTAGCTTTAGGTTTTGTAAGCCTCTTTTGTATCTTGCCCCAAGAGTAGTTAGCTTTGGTTTGCAAGTTTGGAGTAGTGAGCTCTTTTCTTTGTAATTTGATATACATAATGGATATATAAATTGTGAGAAGGTGCTCACCATGGTTTTTCCCTATTTGGGTTTTTCACCTAGAAAATCTTGGTGTTCATGTTGTATGTGTGTTGATGTTTAATTATTTATAATTGTCGAATGGATTTTCTATTTTAGACTGATTCACCCCCCCTTCTCAGTCCTGCCTTGGGTCCAACAATTGGTATCAGAGCAAGGTTCCTCTTGAGTAAGCTTAACCACTTGAGGTAGATTCAATATGTTGCAAGACATGCATTACCAAGTTTCAATCTTTGATGGTACAAACTTTCCGTATTGGAAGGAGAGAATGTGATTTTGTTCATAAAATCCTATTGAATTCGCCTAAATTCTACAAGCCTACAAGATGTTCTATACAAGAAAGCAATGATTTGAGTAAGTGTACCATTGATCATCTTATTGGTACTTTAGTAACATTTGAAATTTCAGAAATGGAGGAAGAGAAAGGAGAAAAGAAAGAAGAAGTATTTAATGTTTCAAGACATGATGATCCAAAATGCAGTGGAGATATAGATGAAGCTGAAGCAAACTTTGTGAGAAGATTGCAGCGAAGCACTGGAAAGTTCAAAGGTAAGTTACCTCTGAAATGCTTTTCTTGTTGTAGAATTGGACATTATGCTTCTAATTGCACTTACAAAGAAGACTATAAGAGATTAGATGATTATGTTGTTGCATTAAGATGCTTGATTACTTTCTTATGCCTGGTTGTGAGAACCATTGTGTTGTTGTTTATTGCACACTTGATTTGGATACTAGACACCTTTTGGGGTTGTCAATATGGTGTAATATAGACCAATGTCTCCTCTAATGATCGAGATAGACTAAATAAGTGATTTCAATTATTGCATTTTGGAATATATTGATGTTTAAGTTGAAAAGTGATGTTAACTTATTAGTTAATTAAAAAGTAATAAATCATATTTTATGCTGTTTTATTTTGTTTAGGAGATGAAATGCCTATAGTCGTGATTGACGTTATTCATGTTAGATGCAATAATTGAGCATATTTAGTTTGAGAGGGTTATATTGTGATGTACTAACTATATTATTATGTGTCTGTCAATTGGGGAATGATTATATACGTGTTTTTGCTATATTATACATGTACAATAATATTGTGTAATTGAGTGATGTAGGTGTAAGGCATCAACTCCACCTAGATCCATAGGTCCGAGCATGCTCATTTCCCTAATGGTGGTTACAAGAGATAACACATTGGCCATTAATGTTACCCTACCACACCCATTGTTCTTAATTTGGACAATTTACTTGATCATATGTGTTCACACCTCTAGTTACCATTTTGGCATGTCCAATATAACTTGATGCATAATTGTGCGAGACCTTTAACAACCACGTGCGAATTATTATCATTTAATGTGCTTATTAATGATATTTAATATTATCGAGGTGATTAAATATTTTAGTGCATAATATGTCCTACTTGCATTCAAAATGTTGAATTCAGCACGATTTAGTTTATGGGGTTAACTGGCGATTTTATTATTGATTCAAGTTTCAACTTATTTTACTATTCCACTTCTAAAAGTGAATTTATATTGTGAATTAGTGTCCATTTTTCAGCACTTAGTTTTATTTTTTCCATTTGTGCTCTAAAAAACCCCACACTTGAATTTTGGATTGTTCATTGTGGGAGATCTACTTGGAGAAATCTTGTGGGTAGAGGCTTGATTAAATTTTGTTGATGAATGCTACTGAATGTCTAAAGGATTTGTCCTCTTTTGCGGTATGTGCACCACATTTTCATTTTGAAGTTTTGAGCAAGATTAGAGTTAAGAACTCAATTTCTCCCTTGTTTTGCAATGTGATTGTTTTAAACTTGTTGTAAATGTATTGTTAGATGATTTCAAACATATCTTCCATTTAAGCTTTCTCATTTTAGTGATTGCATAATTTGATTGATTCAAATTTTGAAAACACGGTTTCATATGGTGTTATGTTGCCCAATTTTGTATAAAATGGTTGAAATATTAAATTGAGAGTGTTTTTAGGGTGTTGGGTTTATGAGAATCAAATGAGCATTCTTTCTTTTTTGTTTTTTAGTAGTTTTAAAATTTGAGATTTTTGAGGTCCACCAATGGTGGAAGGCCATGAGATGGTTTTGGTTCAAATTTGTGATTTGAGTAAAAAGTGGATTTTGATAATTATGAATTGATTTTATAATATGGAATGATATATTTATGTATGAGATTTCCAATTTGGGATCGTGTTGAATCCATCCTCATGATATTTTGGCCAATTGGGCAATTGTGAGTATATGTGTAAATTGAGGATTCATTGGGCAAATGTGTCATGTGATTGAGATGGAAATTGTTATGATATTCATTGTGGATTTGAACTTGATTTTTTCCTCATTTGTGTAAATGGGATGAACTTTAGGGCTAGGTACTAGAGTGGGTCATGGGGGTTGCTCTTATTAGGGGTTGATGCCCAAAGTTGCTGCTAGGGTAACCCAATGGAGAGTGGGAGTAAGATAAGTGATAACATAATTAAAACTTGGGTTGGGGTAAAAAAATTAATGATAAGATAATTGGATGCCCCTTGCATGCCTTGAGCGCTAGTACAAGGCTAAGGATGTACTGGGAAGGCCTAACCACCTGTGGGGCATTAATTTGGCATGATTGAGTCTCCTTGTCTGTATGAGAGCACTACTTGTTTCCATGTGGTTCCATCCCTTTGAGAACACACAATGACACTCCTTACACTAACACTCTAGTATCTAGGTCTTGGTAGTTTCAATAGCACCCAATAGATTTATTGTTGCTGCTCATTTTGGTTATTGCATTGTGACATATATTGCAAGGCAAATTTGGTGTTGATATTTGATGGTGCCTTCTTGTCCTTAGTGTTGCCAATCATCAATGCGTCCTATCCCTTTGGTGTTTACTTATTGTTGCTCGACACCTTTCTTATTTGGTTGTTGCTCTATGATGATAATGATGCATTGTTGATGGTATTTCTTAACTTATTATTGCATTATGATTCTTTCTTGGTTGAGTTGTTCACGTTGAGTGTATGCTCCATGCTTGGCATTGTGTAAGTCCATCACTACCCCTTGTATGCTATGTATGACTGCATGGGTCGTCTGACTATCTCCATGAGCATAGTGAGGTGAACCTTAGGGTTCCACATGGTTGCGTGACATTCCAAACCACCGTTGGGGATTAAAGGTCTTGAATCATGATTGACTTGGAGAGTTCTTCCTCATTCCTCAACACTTGTCCTTCTCATTCTCTCATTTTTTATAAAGTTGTAACTAGTTGCATATTGAAATAAACCTTGTGAATATTAACTATATATGTATTGAACACTCCAAGAGGAGATGGATATAATTGAAATATATTGATTTGGATTAGTCTATCTTTACGCGTTTCGATATTGGAATTAGGCACAATCTATGATCTTGTATGTTCATCAATTTTTAATGCATTATGGATATGTTGTAGGAACACTTCAATTGTTTTTCCAAGAGGCGGGGATGCAAGTGAATAATAACAAAACTAAAGTTATGATCTTTACCTTGAAGAGAAAGAAAGTTTAGATGGAATTTGTCTTTGAAGGCAACTCCTTGCAAGTGCTTAATGATTATAAATATCTTGGCCTTGACTTCCACAATAAGCTCAAGGAGACATGTAAAGCATACAAGACACAAGGAAGATGGAAAGCCTTATACTCATTACAAAACATATGCAAAAGTGCTTAATTGTGGGATTGAAAAACTAAAAAACCTCTTTTGGATTGTTGGTGGTATCAATGGTGCTATATGGGTGTGAAGTCCAGGACAACAATACATCAATATTGAAGTGGAGATAGATAGAGAGATTACAAAAATATTTAATCACGAGTAGCCTCAAAATAAAATCATATGTTCCATATGTGATTATGTTGACTAAAGCTAGTGCCTTTCCTGTGGAGGCATCGACTATGGTTCGACTACTAAGTTATCCAAAGAGGCTAGAGAACATGGAGCTCCCATGTTTGCCCAAAATGGTAGTAGAAGAGAAATTATATAGAAGGATAATCACGTGGATGTAACAAAATAACAATTAGATGAATAAGTGTGGCATTATCATAAAAGAGTGCTCAAACAACAAAGGGACAATCAAAGATCATGTATAAGGAAAATTCAAGGAAATCATGTGGATAAGGCCTTGGGAGGAAAAAGAGAATAACTATATCAAGCATTTCAATTACACATATGACCATGCACAAAAGAATTGAATAGGAGCTAAAATAAATTTAGAAGCCAAAGTGCTAATAATTTAGCTTAGAACTAGTTCACATAAGCCTAGATGTGAAATAGGAAGGTGAGTGATACCTAAAGAAAAGTAGGTAGATAACAAATGCTATTATTGTATTATGAAAATGGTATAAACAAATTAACTTTATGTCATGAAATGTCCAACTTATAAAAAATATTTGAATTAATTACATCAAAACTCTAAATATGATCTCCCTAAATAATTTATTAAAAAAATAACAAAAATTACAAATTACTTGATGAAGATTTAAAAATCGATGAAAAAAATCAAAAATCAAATAGACTGGTATTTATATGGCTTCTATCCCGGTAGACTATTTCACCTTGTGAACATTATTAAAAACATTAATTATTTTTTCTCTCAGTGCCATTGTAAATTCCTCTC
Organism: Cryptomeria japonica; assembly: GCF_030272615.1. Taxonomy (NCBI): domain Eukaryota; kingdom Viridiplantae; phylum Streptophyta; class Pinopsida; order Cupressales; family Cupressaceae; genus Cryptomeria; species Cryptomeria japonica. The sequence continues at coordinate 616,481,694 of NC_081415.1, forward strand.
AGCATTAATTATCCATTTTGAAGTAACACTGCATCATTTGCTCGGTGTCTCATTGTTTTTCTACGGGAGCAGTTTTGGGTTTGTATTCTTGTTGCTGGGTCGATCATCCCATTGTTTGCAATCGAGCCTGCAAACAAACCCTGCCGCGAGGAACGTCTGTGGAAGCTTGGTGAGCGTGATACATCCTTTCTTCTTCTCTGGAAAATGTACCCTGGTTGCATTTTCTTTTTCCTTTTTGGTTTTTAATCTATTGCATTGTTTTACATATTTGTTCTTGCAGTATTATTTTAAGAGGAAAAAAAGAGAAACCAACCAGCCGCAACGTTATTTTTTATCGTAATAGATCGATATTTCAATTATTTTTGAACTCTAATCTTGAGCTATTTGATTTGAACCTAATTACAAGCTCATTATTTTGAACCCTATCCACTTTTGTGGATAATTACAGACCAAATCCTTTGCTTTTTTTGTTTTGAACCCTAGAAATCTTTGTACAGAATTATATATCAAGTTCTCTGTTATCTCTATTCCATACCCTAGCCACACGTGTGGAGAATTACAGACCAAGTTCTTTGTTTTCTCTATTTCAAATCCTAGCGCTGAGATCATTCCTCTGGTTATTGTATGTAATCTCTGCGTCTCAGAGACCTCTGTAGATCAGTGCACGTCACCATGGATTGGAGGATTCTAGTGGATGTGATAAAACACATTCCTTTAGGACATAGAGTTGTTGCATATCTTTGAATGAAAACATAAATGGTGTCACATGCAGGATTGATTTTAACAAACATAAATATACATTGTTATTCAGATGTTTAAAAACATGATAGAAAATATAGAGAAACTTAACAGATAGAACTTACTCATGATAGAGAGACTAATAGACCGTAAAAAGCCATCAACTTTAAAATTTTCAGATTTCATATACTCAATAACATAAATCTTGAAATTGTATTTATGAATGTTAAAGTTTCAGATTATGGTTATGATTCTGCAGTCAGAAAGTTAAACCTTAAACACTTGGAAACCTTAACTTGGTAACTCCTGTCGTAACTGCTGATTCCGAGTTCTAAAATATACAAACACATCACATTAAAAAGCAGCTAGCGAATACATTACTTAATTCACAAACCTGCAACCATCTTCTCGTTGAATCTGAAAGAAATACAGTGCACTAGCTCAAAAGAAAGGCAGGTTACAAAATAGCAAAAACAAACTTTAAATTGAGATTCCTAAATCTGAGATAAAAAAAACACAGAAAAATTAAAGTCCAAGTTTTGAGCTAGTACAGTGTATTTCTGTTCAGATTTAATGAGAAGGCAGTTGCAGGTTTCAGAGTTCAATATTTGTATTCCCTGTTTTCTTGTCAGTGTGATGTTTTTTTTTTTTTTGAGATTCTTGTACTTAGAATTCTGATCAAGTTTAAGTTTCCTACCATGTAGGGGTTGATTTTGTGAGTGTAGAACGTATTGTCTGAAAATTTGACATGGTATCAAAGCTCATTTGTATATGTGGCTTAGATAAGTGGACTGGATGTATCAAATGGATTATGAAAATATGCATTGAATGAATTAATGAATGATTTTAATGATGTCCTTGAGACTAAGTAGTCTAAGGGGCCAAGAATTGTCCTAAGTTATCTTCAAACTCCTTTTGATATCTGATCTCCTACTATGGATCTTGACTAGGAGGTTAGCAGTTATATTAATCCTTGCTTCTTCAAATAACTCGTGCAGGCTGTCAACTTTCAAGCTATTATCATATTGGGTGCGGATATCTTGATAAGCTGTGCATACCATGATAAAGTGCCATTCCATCTCGAGTGCCCTCTGACTACAAAATGTGCAAGTTTTTTCTTCCCATACTCCTTATGTACAGTCCATTTACTGGTTACACACCAAAGATGATGTGATCCAGTCCTCAACTGTGTAGTTAACAGCCCTGATTTTCCTTTAATAACTGCCACTAAATATGTTTTTTCACCTTTTCCCAAGTTGGGTTAAATTTTTTGATGTAGTAAGCTTTTTTTCATCCAATTTGCTTTGTCCATGTAGCAGTCTTGAATTTTTCCATCACATATTTTTTTATTTCATTATTGGTGTTAGGACATTCATGCTAATTGATGTGCCATTTGCTTAACCATTTGTTGTTTTGCTTCATCCAAGTTTTCTTCCTACGGCCTAGCTCCTCCACCACAAGTATTTTCAATTTTGGGCCAGCGATGGGCATCCATGTTTTCAACCTTCTTTCAATAACTTAGTAGTGGGGTTATTGTGGATGCCTCCAACAGAAAAGTTCCCGCTTCAGCCAAAAGGATCTCATAAGGGATTGTGGATTTGACTTTGAGACTACTCATGATTAGATGCTTTTGGATTCTTTCTGTATTACGGGAAAATTTATCATTGTTAATCAGAATAAAAGGAAATCACGAATCCTATCTAATTAACGAATTTCATAATATCAATGAAAGCATGCAATCGAAACAATAAGGTTATAAATAAATTCAATCAAAAACTCCCTATTGTAGCGACACAAGTCACTTACATTGTTCTTCTCTTTTTTGCGATATGCTGGCTCTTAGAGTTGCGCTTGTTAACTTGCAATATGACACAAGAATTCGAAGATCGTGATTATTGAAAATGAAGGATTGAAACTCAATTTATAGATTTCGAATAGAGGAATTCAACAGTTGAGATGCATTCAATAACATAATCGATCAACGGTTGATATTGGTTGAGACATAACTGATTGAGAGTTGAACTCATTTGATTAATGAGTCAACTGAATTGATTGATCAATGAATTGGATAGATTGATCAGTCTGAATAGATGAGTCTATTCTAAAAAACTGATTGATGAGTTAACTGAGGAGATAACTGAATTGATTGGGAAGTTGACCGAATTGATTGTCGAGTCAGAAAAAGGTGATTGATAGTTAGACTGAAAGTCAATGCCAGTTAGGATTTTGACATGTGCTGTAGGGAATTAGCTTGAAATTCAAATTTGGTTTGCATTTGATTTGAATTTGGATTTTTAAAATCATGAAATGAAATGCGCATTTTATTGAAATTAAGTGAAATTAGAATTTGGGGATTTTTTTGAATTAGAAAATAATAAGTTAGATAATTAAATAAATTCTTTAAATTATTTAATTATTAGAAATTGAATGTAATTAAATAATAAAGATTATTTAATTAAAGGTATTAATTCGCAATTAATTAAATAATAAAATTATTTAATATAAAAAAAATAAGGTTTGCATGGTTAGATGATTGGAGGGAAATTGAATAATTAGAATATGATGAAATGTGATGATTAAATTAGTTTAGAAGAATAATCATTAGATTAATTAAATAATTAAAGAATTATTTAATAAATAAAGAGGAATAATTAACGTGTTAGTATTGTCATTTTTAGGTGTCTACACTTTCCAATTGTCCTTAACTGCAACTTAACATGCTAGTTCCCCAAATACCATAGCCATAAAGAACAACTAGCGATTGACAAACCGAAAAGGGTTTTCTTGGTTTTCCAATCCCAAAGTTTTTGAAGTAGACGAGAAGCTCTCCATCTTCCTTGTATCTTTTTTGCTTTACAAGAGTTCCAACTAAGCTTGTAGTGAAAATCAATCCCAACTTCCAAGATAATTGTATTCTTTCACCATTTCCAATGGACTACCTTTAAAGAGAAAGCTAATTTGTTTTTGTTTTCTAGTAATTGAAAAAATCACGACTTTGGTCTTGGTGATGTTCACTTGCATACTAACCTCTTGGCAAAAGCTTTCCAAGGCTTTCAAATGTTCTTTCAACCCATGGGTTGTATTACACTTGGGAAAACCTAACTTAGTGAAAACTTATCTATTTTAAAATACTAAACTCATGGTACATGTATTAGCCCATACAAGGCCGCCTTCAATCTAAATTCATAAGTATCTGGCCCATGGTCCTCAAAACCTCTGGCAATTGAAGCAAAAACCTCAAAAAGATTGACTCCTGTAATGTCCCCACTTTGAAATACAATTTAATGATAAATGATAATAATAAAATAAAAATTAAAATATAAAAGAATACAATTAAATATTATTAAATTTTAATTAAGTTAATGAATGGTCAAAGAAATGAAATGAAAAATTGTCTCCCTCAAACATGAGATTTAAAAAGGAGAAGAGAACCTCATTTGAGGGGATAATTTGGGGAATCGGAGGTGCAGATCTAATTTAAATAAAAGTGCAAATCTGATAGTGAAAGGTTGTGTCCCTTTCAAAGGGGCAGAAATAATTAAGAGTTGCACTCTTTCAAAGGGTGGTGATGGTGAAAGGGTGTGCCTTTTGCCAAAGGGCACACTGTTGGCCATTTGGAGGAATTGATTATGTGTTGCATTGATGTTTTGTCATTGATTTCAACACTAGCTTGGTTGCTTTACAGGTATCCTTCTGGTCCCGGTAGGTTGTTTGGTTTCTGGTTGGATTGGATCATCAAGATCCGGTATGGTCCAGTATGTTTGGGTTATGGAATTGGCTTATTCATGCTTCTCAGATTCATGTTTAGTCAGTTGGTTTTGATTTGATGATCAGATGCTATCCCGTATGCTAGTAAGCTTGGTTTCTTGTTCCGGCAAGGGTTTCATCGGCAAAGCTTTGTTGAAGATCTTTGATGTTATGCATAAGTGGTGTTGGTGCAGCTTCTAGTGGAGTTTCAGGATGCCAATGGTGATTGTGTTCGAGACTTAGTTGATTGGGTTCATTGCTTTACCGTGTGTGGACCTATATTGGGTCCCGGTATTATCTAGGTTATGGACCGGCTTAATGTAACGTGTGGACCTCTCGATGTGTTTCCAGGATGTCGTATGGGTTGGATATTATTTGTTTGGTCTCAGGCCGACATGTTTTGTAATTATGTAATTGTTTTATTGTCTGGTGGCCGACCTTATTGTTTGTGGTCGAGGGTTTGTATATATATGATGGAAGATCTCATTGTAGATCATATGTGTAAGGGATATGGAATGTAATATGTGCGAATAATGTAATAATCATTCAGACAGAGGATTTGGTCGATCATTGGTGATTGAGTTGGGTTTATGTAAGAGGATTTAGTCCTCAGGTATTGATTTTAATCGGAACTGTATTCAGGGATAGGAGATGCTATCTTTGCAGTTCATTCTTTTCTCCGGATTGTAGTCTGGATTTTTATGTAGTCAGTGAGACTCCTTTTGTGATGAGCAGTGCGTTCTAGGCTGTTGGCTTTCTTGCAAGTGCAGGTCCCTCAGTTGTAATCACATACTTACTGCAGAAGTATTATCTGACTGTAGGTAGGCTTCCCATCGTGGTTTTTCCCTTTACCGGGTTTTCCACCGTGGTTTTTCCCTTTACCGGGTTTTCCACGTACAAATCTTGGTGTAACGTGGATGGTATTTATTCTCTAATTGTTGTTTATGCTTAATTGGTTTATCTGCTATTTCGGTAATTGATTTATGCATTCTGTTATTGATCTTTTGGGTTTCGGTATTAAAGTTTTAATTGCTTAAGGTTACTGTAATCTGGTGACAACTGATTCACCCCCCCCCTCTCAGTTGTCTTTCGGTTATTTGAACTGTCTAACAATTGGTATCAGAGCTCTGGTCCTCTTTGCAGAAGCTCAACCGATTGAGGAAGATCCTATGGTGACTAACAGTTCAAGTTCATCTAGTTCATCTGCTGCTATCTTTCGGAGAGATATTCCTAGGCTTGATGGAACAAATTACAGAGTATGGAAGATTCAGATGGAGACTCATCTGAGAGGTCTCAGTAAGGAGATTTGGGAGATCGCAGAGAATGGTGCTACACCTTATAATCCGACATCTGGCAATCCTCCTCTGACAAACTTGGATAAGGAGCTTGAGAATGATTGTAGAGCAAGAGAAGCCCTCTTGTGTGCACTTTCTGATCAACAAATAATGATATTAACTGACAAATCATCTGCAAAGGCTGTATGGGACAAGTTGGAGACTCTTAAAGAAGGTGACCCTACTGTGAAGATTGTTGAACTTGATGGTTACCGGGTGAGATATGAAAACTTGAAGATGGAAGAAGATGAAAGGATTACTGTATTCATGGAAAGGGTAAATGATATTGTTATGAGAATTCAATGTTGTGGTGGAACTCTGAGTGAAGATGAGATAGTTTCTAAAGTTCTGAGAGCTTTACCACCGGCTTACAAGATGAAGGCTACTGCAATTAATGAATTGAGAACAATGGCTAATACTTTTGTCAATAGAGATACCTTGGTTGGGAAATTATTTGCTTTTGAGCTTGAAGAATTTAGACCTTCTGGAGCTGTGAAGTCTGAACCTGCTTTTCAAGCATCAACATCATCAACCGGCAAGCAAGATTGGAAAACTTTATATGCAAGGGAATTGGATGATATGAAGAGAGAAGATGAAGAATTTGAGCAATTTGAAGCCCTATTTGCTAGAAGAGTACCTAAAGGACCGGTAGGAAGTAAGTATGAAGGAAAATCACCTTTTAAATGTTTTGCATGTAATAAGATAGGTCATTTTGCATCTAGATGTCTTGAAAGGAATTCAAGATTTGAAGAAAGAGCTAGATCTTTTAAGCCTAACCCTGGATATCAGAACAAGTATAAGTACAGGAAAAACAGAGATAAATAATGCTACATAGTGGATGAGGAAGGTGTGACTGATTCTAATGATGAACTGACACAAGACTTTGCTAGTGGTTTCGACAATGGAAAGGAATGGGTGTTCTTGGCTATCAAGGAAGATGTTCCGGCACTGGAAGAGAATGTACCTGAAGAGAAGGCACTTGCTGCTAAAATTGAAGATAAGGATGAATGGGTAATTGACAGTGGATGTTCACATCATATGACTGGAGATAAAAGGAAGTTTCTATCTTTGCAAGAATTTGATGGCGGTCTAATTAGATTTGGAGATGACAAAGCATGTATGATCAAGGGAAAAGGAACTATATCATTGGATGGTAAGCACAATACTGATAATGTTTATTATGTTGAAGGTTTAAGGCATAATCTTTTGAGTGTAGGACAATTGGTGGATAAGGGATTTCAATTACAGTTCAAGGATGGAAAATGCAAAATCATTAATAGATTTGGATTGGAGATTGCAACTGGTACTCAGACAAAAAGTAATATATTTCATTTGAATTCTGGTGAGAAAACATGTTTGATTGCACAAATTGATGAGAGTTGGCTATGGCATAAAGGCCTATGTCATGTGAATTTTGATTGCATTGTAAAGATCAGTTCAACTAAGGCAGTTAGAGATATACCTAAGATTGTGAAGCCTTATAATCCGGAATGTAAAGAATGTCAAATGGGAAAACATGTTAGAACCTCCCTTAAGAGTATACAAGACAAATCTAATGATGTACTTGATCTTATTCATACTGATTTGTGTGGCCTTGCTAGAGATAAAAGTTTTCAAGGTGATAGATATTTTATGCTAATCATTGATGATTATTCTAGAATGATGTGGGTTACTTTTTAAAGGGAGAAATCTGAGGCTTTTGAAAAATTTAAAATCTTTAAAGCTAAAGTTGAGACAGAGACATGATTGAAGGTTAAATGTTTAAGGTCAAATCATGGTGGAGAATTCACATCCGGTGAGTTTAATAACTTTTGTGAGAAGCATGGTATAAGGAGACAATTTTTTGCTCCCCAAACACCTCAGCAAAATGGAGTTGTGGAAAGGAAGAACAAAACTATCTTGGATGTTGCTAGAACAATGATGATGGAAGCTAGTCTACCTCATATCTATTGGAGAGAAGCAGTAAGCACAACAGTCTATACATTCAACATAGTACATATCAAAGGAGAAACTGATAAGACACCTTATTGTTGATGTGTGTTTTATGCACATAACATTTCAGAATAAAATACCAAAGTAATTTACCCTCTCTTGAACACAATCATCTCAGATGCTAAGGGTAAGATCAACTAAAATGATTCCAAGGTTTCTACATTTTAGGTCTTGACGAGTGGGTAACTCAATGGTTGATGTGAATTGTTGTGTTCACTTGGGGACTTATGCAAATGTTAGGATTATCTTCTTTGATCATGAAATATGCGGAATAGGTGTGCTAACAACTTAGGATTTAGCAATGTAGCTCTGGGCTTAATTCTTACTAAAAAAAATGGGCAAAAAGAATAGGATTCAGGAAGTCTATTCTAGGCCTAGGAATGTAGGAAATGATGAACAAATCTAGTGGAATCAAACTAGGCAAGGTCTCACAAATAGGTATTGACACAAGCTTAGTGCAATCGTCTAAGGCATACTTATGGATTTTCAAACTTTACCATCAAACGTTGACACTATCCAAGTTGACGCTTGTCAAGGGATACATAATAATTGAAGTTAAGCTTACACAAATTTCCAGTTGACCACACAAGGCGCACTTACTAGTGGCAAGAGACTAGTGGTATGGATTAATGATTCCACACAAATGTATTCAACAAATCTTCCACTCAATCTAATAAACATGAAAACAAATTCTAATCTAAAATTCTAATCTAACTTGGAGGAATTGAGAACCATGAATGCAAAGACAACATTTGAAGAGCAAAATCACCAACAATTGAACAATGATTATGATTCAAATAGCTGCAACATATACCAACAATTCTACAAAAACTCTCTTACAAATGAGAGACAAGGAGGTATATATAGAGTCTCTTACAAAATGGATGGCCAAGATTGATACAAGATCAACGACCAATATCATGCAAAACCCTAGAATTGGCCTAATTAGGGTTTACATAAAAAATGGTGCCAGCAACATATGGCCCAATAAAAAGATACCTAGTGATCAAATAAGGAATCTTCTAGAAGATTCCTCCATGCATCTCTCTCTCTCCTAGCAAACTCCAAGAATCTAGCCAATACAGAATCTAACTCCTCCATGGAAATGCTAGGTAAGGTATCTTGCTGCAAATGAATCACGTCCAATGAATCCGAGCAAGCGTCCAAAGTGTTCTCCCAATCTGGCATGAGTTTCTGCGAACTATGAACATGAATCAACAAAGAGACCAAGTCATCTATCTGACTCTTCTTCAAAGAGTCCAACTGACAAAAATACATAAGTTTCATCTTGTCTCTTAATTCGGCTAAGTGTAAACCACTAGCATCACTAACATCGACACCCAATAATTCCTCAATTGAGGCAAGGATCTTTACCGGAATGTCCTTAATCAATCCTTCCATCTCCATACAACTCAACTGGGCGTTCTCATAAGTTGATCTCTTCATGACCAATGAACAATACCAGCCATGGAAATCGTATTTGTCTCCACTATGCACAATGCTCTTGCTGATCAAAGTGGAGTTAGGAATCTTCTTCAAAGCTTTGAGGCATGGAATAGTCTTCTCTTGAATAGGCCGGAATTCTTCCCAAACATCCTCCAAATACTGGATTCTAAATACGAGCCCTGTTGTCCTATCATATGCCTGGACAAACTGAGTAAGGAAATCATTTGCCTATTTTCTTGCACTCAATCCACTTTTCCACCTCGGAGAGTGTATCTCTCGTTGCCTCATAGTGTGAATGTAGTCCATGATCCTGCAATAGGGGAAATAAGGGTGGGATTCTCACGCCTTATCCCCGCAATATACTCTCTAAGTGTGATATTCTCTTCTCTGTACTTCTCTTTCTCTTCAATTTCTCTATCGAACCTTGTGTTGATCGCTTTAAGGTTATCACCAACCTCCTGAAACTCTTGCTCTCTTGATGTACGGCCAAGGGCAACTGAAGTAGTCTGGAAATCCATAGGAGTAGCAATGTCTATTGTCACACCTCCAATAGGAACAACAACCTGCGCAATCCGCATTTGTCTCATCTCTAGCTATGTGCGACAAAATCTCAGCTCTCTTTGGTTCTTTCTCCTTATTGCTCCTAGCTAGGTAATCATCAATGCTATCAATAGGTTGTACCTCTATCATTTTCTTACTCTTTTCCATACTTCTCATCAGCCAATCAGAAATAGCAACCATCTCCATACCATCATCGAGACACATATCTCTATCAAGTCCTCTCAATGCCGAGATAACATCATCATCATCATCAGGATTACTCTTGGTCAAATCATATATCTCATTTCCCAAACTAACCTCCAAAAGGATAGTAGGGGATCCCAACTGATCATCATTCTCATTTGGTGGAGCAGATGTCGCTGTGGCATGTAACTCCTGAATATTCTCTTGTAGTATCACTGTGTTGGAATATTGCTGGGTTTCTTTATTCTGTTATGTTATTTCAGTTTCCTTAATTGATGAGACACTGAGAGGTGGTGAAGGAATGATAGGTGGAGGAATGATAGTCTTTTGTTTCTTCTTCTTGACCTCCTCAATCTTCTCTCCTCTGGCCTTGACTCCTCCTGGCGTGTTTTTCCTTCCCTTGGGAGCTTGACTCTCTTCGTTTGCATGAATCCTGACATCATTGATAGTCCTCAGATCATCTTCAGAAGTAGACTCTTTCGACTTCATCTTTTCATAAGTGAAGGAAACACCCATATCAACTAACTTATTCATCTGAATATCTACCCATGTACGGGAGAAACTCAAGACCTCTCTCATCAATACATTTAGATCAATCTCTTCTGATTCTGACCAATTAGGCAATAAGATTGCCTTCTTCATTTCATTCTCATACTGTGGATGCGTATGATCCTTGTCATCTAACACCTGATCAGGAATGAGGAAAAGTCCACACTTCCTCATGAAATCCAATGACATTCTGGACCACATTCGTCTCTTCATTGCCTGCTCGTCCATTAGGTTGGCCCAATAATCTTCTCTGTCTACCTTGTGGATGCACTTCTCTCCCCTGATCCTTTCAACTTTCTTGCTGGGATCGAATCTTTTTCTTTTCTTGAAGGTTGCAAATCGATAGAATGCAAGCTCCTCACTCGCAGTGCTGGCGGCTAAGGTAGACTAACAAACCTCCAACATATTCCCAACTGAAATAGGGAATGCCATTCCTGTCCTATGCTTCTCTCTCTGAATGGAATCAAACTCTAGAAGCTCTCACCACTTCCAACAAGATCATTTTGTCGAAAGGATACCTAGGAAGCCTGTAGGGTTCGGATTGAAACCTATGAATCCTAAGGTACGTGAAAGTGGGAAACTGAATATACCACGATCCATACTTCTCTATTAGCTCTGTTGCCTCCTTGGACAATCTTCTATGGATTCCGCCTTGTAGCATCCGCGTGATGTACATGGTGAATACATCATTCACTCTCTTATAGTCTTCAATTCTATGCATGTTCAACTGGGGATAACACTCATGACTCCTGAATTGTCCTTGCCCATTCCCGACTTCACCTTTGCATATCAATCCTTTGTATGAAACAAACCGTGCAAGCAGGTATACCAAGTAGGAAGTCATGGCGAATGACTTGGACCGCTCTACATTCCTCGGCTAAAAGTCCAGATTGTCACTTATGATTCTAGACCAATTTATCAATGTCCCTCTAAGACAATCCTGGACGAAGTAGAACATCCATCCATCAAATATTGCACCCTGCGGCGTCCCCATCACTTTGTTAAGTAAGAATACTAAGTCACTATATTCCTCTTTGAAGTTTGTGCACATGAGTGTCTTGGGAGCCTTGGAATGATGAAGCCTAGGCTCGATCATCCACTCTTTGTTTATCATACTCTTACACGCATCCATCTTCTTCGTGTGCCACTCTTCATATTCATCCTTAGTTGCATCCTTCATATCCGCTCCGTGTGGAATTCCAAACACCTCAGCAATCACATCCTTAGCAAGGTAGGCAATGACAACGCCCTTAGGAGTCTTGATCATTCGTGAGCGAGAATCATAACATCGTGCACACTCCAGGATAAGCTCACTGCATTGTATGGACTGTGGAAATCCAGCGGCTTGAAAAATACCACTTTTCATAATGTTTACATATGCTGGGGAAGGAATTTGATTTCCGACTCCGAACATCCGCTGTCGTATCAGGTCCAAGCTCAGGAAATGCATGTTTGTATCCGTAATCTCCTTCCATCTGGATGACATCTTAGACTCTAGATAGAATCCAGTCTCCATTATCTTTTGCTGTTCTCTTTCCTTAAATCCGGACTTTGACATCGCACTTGTACGGAGCTTGAAGTTAGAACTTAGGAAAAAATACAACATTCTTAATAGAATTCCAGACTTAGAGCATGAAGTCAGAAAAATAGTCCACACTCTAGGTAGATCTTAACAATTTAAACACAAAATGTGACAAGACTAGGGTATGAAACCCTCATGAAATCAACACCTCCTTATACTTAGAAATTTCGTGCAAATCATAGTGCAAAGGAGTATACCGGATTAAAAGTGACTAGGGAAAGGTGTGAAAGGTTGTGTTTTCACAAAAAATTATGTCTGAAGACACCTTCTGCAGTCAATAATGGAGGTCACAAATCTGAAGACAACCTGCAACTAAATGAATTAACCTCTCAAAACATGTTGCAATCTTTCAAAAATATGCACAAACTTGATAAAAATCAGTCTTGATGATGAAAATAACCAATCTTTGGGAACATAGGTAAGGCTGGTAAAAGATAAATTTCTGAGGACAAGCAGCCATTAACATAGTTGCAGACCTGGGACAGCCTTCCAATGGTCTGAAAATGATCCCAAAGTGCCTCCAAAATGTCTCCAAATACAAATCGCTAAAGTTGTAGCTAGTTGGGCAATAAAAGTTAAGTCTGAAAAATGATTGTACAACCAACAATGGAGGTCAAAACCTGAAGCAATGGAGTTAAAACTCAGATCTGAGGCAAATGACAGCAAGTAGGGAACAATGGCGGTATCAAGCATGCAAGGAATCCACCAAAATATGCTCCAAACACTTGCCAAATAAAAATCGAACTTTCCCAGCTGTGGCGCCATCCTCCACAAATCTGAAAATGATCTTCAATGTACATCAATCTGCCAACAATGGAGGTCTGAGAACAGCAAGCAATGATGGCGGTATCAAGGAAAATCGCCAAAGTTCGCCAATACCAAAATTGCTACCCTTCACCAAAATCGCCAAATACACCAAAAATGGTGGATATCATCAAAATCGTGGCATGGGGGGTCTTGATGGCAGCAAAACCAGTCTAAATCAGCAACAAAAATGGCAACCACAAGGAAAATCGCCAACTTAGAGGTAGGAGCCCTCTAAAATGATCAAAGTTGCCAAAATAGAAAAAATTGCTACCCCACCCCCCCCCCAAAATCGAAAATTGGAAACAATGGAGTCAATAAGCTTCAATGGTAGCAATGGAGTGGATTGTCCAGCTAGCTGCAATGGACGAAGGAATAAGTCTTCAATCTAACACTTCACTTCAACACTTGCTCCAAAATCGCCAACTATGGAGAAAATCACCCTTGCATGGAATCCACCTGGCAAACTTAATAATAAAATAATGCTGGACTCCTCCCTTTAAACTTACTTTCATCACCAATTTTCACCACACAAGCAATGTGGGATAAAACACTTGTTCTTAGCAAACTTAATAATAAAATAATGCTGGACTCCTCCCTTTAAACTTACTTTCATCACCAATTTTCACCACACAAGCAATGTGGGATAAAACACTTGTTCTTATACTTGCTTGGGTGAAACTAATTTGCTTCTAGAAGGTTAAAAACATTAAATGCTCATTGCAAATCATTTATTAATTGCTTTCATCTTTTAAATAATCATTGCCTTTTATTAAAAACATTAAAATGAGGCTCATTTATTAAAATATTTCAATTTAAATAAAAAATGGGCCAATTGGGGAAAATCAATCTTAGTAAGGATTAAAATATCGTCACAAAATCACTTTAAAAATCGCCAAATATCCCCTTAGAGGAAAATCGATCCTAGTTTGGATGAAAATCCGGACTCAAAAAATGATTAAATGTGCACAAAATGGGGCTAGGGGAAAATCGATATGAGTGTGGAATGAAAAACTCCCCTCAAAACTAAGTCATCACCCAAAAATACCCCTCTGGTGGAAAAACGACCTCAGTTTGGATGAAAATCCGGACTCAAAATCATAAAATGCATTCTCAATGGAAAATCACTGAGTCTAGATTAAAATCCGGACAAAATCTTCAAAAACTTGTCACAAAGACCTGCTGGAAAATCGACCCAGGTGGGGAATGCAAACATCATCAACAACCTATCCATACCTCCCTGGTGGAAAATCGTGGGTAGTCAGGATAAATGTTGACACTTAGTCAAATTGTAATGCTTCCAGGGGAAAAACGACCCTAGTATGGATTCACAGTGGTGGAAAAATGGAGCAAGTATGGATTTCAAGGGAAATCCATGTCCAGTCTGGATTTTGAGTGGGGAAAACCATGGGTAGTTAGGAATATGAGGGAAAAGCACCTCTAGTGTGGAATTTTGACCTTTTAACCCTTAAAATATGGATTTTACTCCGGAAAATGATGATTTTTCCACTCAGAATTACTTAGAAACTTCGAAACTTAATAAAACTCAATTGGACTTAGGCAACTTCATCAGAAATTGGAGCGTAACACAAGGAAAACTATCGGGATAAAGTGCGAAAGTGACCTGAATAATTCTCTAGGAGCGAGAAAACAACTCCAAAAGGTTTGAAAACACCTTAGCACTTAAAATCACCGACGAGGACATTTAAAAACGCGTTAATGCTCCAAAAAGAGTTAACAATTAGACAAAACTAGGATTATTTAGAAATCTCAATTTTACGCGCTTGATCCTATAACTTCAAAAAACCCTAAACGACACTAGGTATGATCAAAACTCCGAGACTTGGGCACAAGAAACACAGAATTGCCCTCTAAGTAGCCAAAACCCTAACCTAACAATGTTGGAAACAGGAAAAGAGGGGGTCCCCGTTAGCAATGGGGCGATGTGTGAAAAGGTCACAACACTTATGAATTATGGTTTGGCAATACACCTATAGTTAAGTATTTTAGAATCTTTGGTAGTAAATGTTATATTAGAAGAGATAATATCATTGGCAAATTTGATACTAGATGTGATGAAGGAATATTTCTTGGTAACTCTAATGAAAGCAAAGCATATAGATGTTATAACAAGAGATTGCAGATAATTGTGGAAAGCGCTAATGTCAAGGTGGATGAGCTGAATAGAAGTCAAATCAGAGTTTACGAGCAAGAATCGGCAGTGGAAATGATCATAACTGAATAGGTAACACCTTTACCGGAACAAAATGTTGAACCAGTTACTTCAGCAGTATCAGAAAATTCAACAGTAACTGAAGAACCGGGAAGAGGAACAAAGAGTCAGAAGACTCCTAGGTATGTAAGGATGAATTATTTAGAAGATCAGATCATTGGGGACAAGAACAATGGAGTGATGACAAGAAGGAGATTGGCAACTAATGAGGTATATTTAATTTCTCAAGTTGAATCGGTATCAGTAATTGAAACATGTAAAGATGAATGTTGGATGAAAGCTATGGAAGAAGAATTAGATCAAATAGAGAAGAATAACACATGGACTTTAGTTCCCCGACTTAAAAATAAGAATGTTATTGGAACTAGATGGGTTTTTAGGAATAAATTAAATGAAGATGGACAAGTTGTAAGGAATAAAGCTAGATTGGTTTGTAAAGGATATTCTTAGAAGGAAGGAATTGATTATGGTGAAACTTTTGCACCTGTAGCTAGGATTGAAATTGTAAGATTATTTCTTGCCTATGCTGCACATAAGAACGACAAGGTTTATCAGATCGATGTTAAGTGTGCCTTTTTGAATGGAGATCCTGATGAGGAAGTTTATATTGAGCAACCTGATGGTTTTTCACTTTTAGATGATAAAAACATGGTTTGTAGGTTAAGGAAAGCTTTATATGGATTGAAACAGGCACCTAGAGCTTGGTATGCAAGGTTGGACAAATGTCTTTTGAAGCTTGGTTTCACTAAAGGTAATGTTGACAGTAATCTATATTATAAAGTCATTGATGATTATATATTGAATATTGAAGTTTTTGTTGATGACATTATTTTTGAAGGTGAAGATAAGTTGTGCATGAAATTTTCTAAGAATATGGAGAAAGAATTTGAAATGTCTATGATTGGGGAAATGAAAATTTTCTTAGGTTTGCAGATTACTCAGACTGATAAAGGTATTTTCATCTGTCAAACTAAGTATGCTAGGGAATTGTTGAAGAAATTTGGTATGGTAAACTCTAAATTGGTAAGTACTCCTATGGTTACAAGTGAGAAATTGTCAAGGAAAGATGAATTTGCAACGGTAAATCCTACAAGATACAAGTCTATGATTGGAGGTCTCCTATATTTGACTCAGACTAGGCCTGATATAATGAACGCTGTTTGCATTGCATTTAGATATCAAAGTGATCCTAGAGAAAATCATGAGAGTGCGGTGAAAAGAATTTTTAGATACTTGCAAGGTACATCTAAATATGGTTGTGGTACCCTAAGGATGAGGACTTTACTTTATGTGCATATACAGATGCAAATTGGGTAGGTGATGTTGAGGACTGGAAAAGTATTTCTAGTGGAACTTTCTTTTTTGGAAAGAAGTTGGTTCCATGGATCAACGAGAAACAATCATGTTCTTCTTTATTTGCTGCTGAAGTTGAGTTTGTTGTTGCTGGTACTAACTGTACACAAGTCTTATGGATGAAGCAAATGTTGAAGGACATTAAAGTACATTGCACTGGACCGGTAGTTATTCACTATGATAACTCTGCTGCTATTGACATATCAAAGAATCCGTATTTCACTCTAAGACAAAGCACATATCTATCAAGTATAACTTTTTGAAGGAGAAGGTGGAAGAAAATGAGGTTAGACTGGTTTATGTGAACATTAAAGAGCAGACTGCAAACATTTTCACTAAACCTTTGCCTAAAGGATCATTTGAGTACTTGAGAGACAGATTAGGGGTTTCTGCCCCTCCGACAGAGAACTGATTGATGTTATTTGGCATCAATCCGGTATGCATTATCAAAGATATCATTCAATCCGAAAAGAATAACATTGATGTGGGGATGCTACTGCTCAGGGGGAATAGTTAGCCTTGTGATTCAGTAGTTTTTGTTTTTGCTTTGATATTTTTGTCAGATTTCTGGCATTGATGTCAAAGGGGGAGAGATATAAGTGAAAAACAGAGCTTTACAAAGATATTATTCACAGGGGGAGTTTGGTCTTTCTTTCAGAACTTCATTGCTATATCTTTGTATCGGAGATTTTTGGCTGTCTTCCATTGGGGGAGACTTGTTTGGCATTTCTTGGCACTTGGATGTTTTTCACATCTAGTTTTGCCATCAATGCCAAAGGGGGAGATTGTTGGCCATTTGGAGGAATTGATTATGTGTTGCATTGATGTTTTGTCATTGATGTCAACACTAGTTGTTTTGGTTGCTTTACCGGTATCCTTCTGGTCCCGGTAGGTTGTTTGGTTTCTGGTTGGATTGGATCATCATGATCTGGTATGGTCCGACATGTTTGGGTTATGGAATTGGCTTATTCATGCTACTCAGATTCATGTTCAGTCAGTTGGTTTTGATCTGATGATCGGATGCTATCCTGTATGTTGGTAAGCTTGGTTTGTTGTTCCGACGAGGGTTTCATTGGCAGAGCTTTGTTGAATATCTTTGATGTTATGCATAAGTGGTGTTGGTGTGGATTTGTTGATGTGTTTTTTATGCACATGCGAACACAGAATAAAATACCCAGGGTACCTTATCCTCTCTTGAGTAAAGTTTCCCGACTGCTGAAGATATCACCGAAGGATCAGTCGTGGCAACTCCAAGGTTCTGTTATGTAGGATCTCTACTCGTGGATAAGCTCTTCGTGGTATGATGTGATTTTGCTGGAATCACAAGGGGACTTACACTCGATGACTTGAACGTCTGATTTGTTGGAATCACAAGTCCTATTTACTAACTGGAAGACAAACAAATGGCAAAAGATGCAGGGTTTAGGAAGTCTACTCTACTACCTAGAATGCGAGAAGATGGATGAACGACTAGGTGTAATCCTACTGGGCTGAGTCTCACCATCAGGCTTGAACAATCCAACATCAACTTAGTGCGATCTTCTAAGGGATGCTTCCAATACGTTCAAATCGTACACCATCAGACACTGATCACCATTCAAGATAATGCATGAACAATAGACGTGTAACGACTTAAGATTAAGCTCATTTTATGCCAGTTGACCACGCAGGGCGCACTTACAATCAGTAAGAGGCTAGTGGTATGGACTAGACGGATTCCACACAGGTGCATTCAACAACTCCTTTCATTCAATTTAATTATCTATCAACTAAAATGAAGATTCAACAAGAGACCATGCATATTGCAACGAAACAACACACTTCACCATAACTTCAATGAAAATGGAGTTTGTTTATAATCACTGGCAACAATTTCTTGCCTTGTCCTCCTAATTTACTCTAATTGCTATTCTATCAGCTAACTATTCACTATTAGCTAACTATTCATCTACTATCAACTATTGACTAACTATTCCCCTTTACAAATGAGGAGCCAGGGCTTATATAGTGCTCTCAATACAATTCAATGGCTCAGATCAATTTGAGATCAATGGCCGAGATTTTACAATAAAAACCCTAATTAGGGTTTGTTACAACAAACTCAATTCTAGCCAATGAAATAATTGCATTATTTGGACACATGTCTTCTCTGAAATATTCGACCAATGGATAGCCGGGGTAGGTACATCGAAGTTTGTGCCATCCCCAATGAGTCAGGTACATTGAATCTGGACATGTTGAGGTGGACCAATCCGACTGGAGGAGTGATGACTGGGATGCCACCTTGTCTGACACTTGTAACTTGGTAGATGCTCAATTTGATGACGCTGAGAAGATAATTTTAATTAACTCTTCTTGAAACTATCTGCTTCTTCAACGGACCCTTGCTTTGACCTCCTTTGTCTTCGATGTGTAGGATGGATGATGTACTTTCCTTCAAATGCTGGTCTGGAAGAGGTCATCCTTGATGATGCTGGACTGGAGGTGGTCGTCCTTGATTTGGTCTTCTTTCAACTACAAGACAAACCAAAAGATGATTAAGGACACATAATAAATTCATTTCAACATAGTATTTTACACCTTAAATCATCAACAAAAGATATTAAAATGAAGATTGCTCAAGATTCTCCCTAGGGACAGGCCCCATAAGAATTTCGCCCTGGACCCTCTGGAAGGGTCAGGAGCGAAATTCTCATTTTAGCTCAAAATTCACACTTTTGATGATCAAACATCTTTCCAAGGCATTCCAAATAGTTTTTCTCACCCTAGTCTAGGCCTGACTTAGCACAAAATTTGGAGAAAAGGATGGTTTTAGTGTTTTTCGCTCTGGACCCATTGGAAGGGTTAGGAGCGAATTTCTTCCTTTAGCCCAAAATCATCATTTTTGGAGACAAAAATCCATTCAAGGGCAATCTCAAGGGCTTCTATCATCTTTGTCTAGGCCTGGCTTGGCACAAATGTGAGAGGAATAGGTGGATTTTAGAATTTCGCTCTGGACCCTTTGGAAGGGTCAGGAGCGAAATTCACTATTTGGCTCAAAATCATTCACTTTTCAATGCTTTCAAACATTTCCAATGGCAAAAGATGTCCATCCTTCCTTTCAAGATGCCTTGCAAATCAAAATTTGGTCAAACTAGGGAGGAAATGAGCCTTAGGAGGATTTTTGCTCTGGAACCTTTGGAAGGGTCAGGAGCGAAAATCTTAGTTTAGGCTTGATCACTCACTTTTCAAACTTCAAACCACCTCAAGAAGCAAACTTAGATCATTTTCCACCTAAGGAACAAGGATTGATGCCCAAATCAAGTAGCAAATGAGGTTTATAGTGAATTTCGCTCTGGACCCTTTGGAAGGCTTAGGAGCGAAAATTACTCTTAGGCTAAAATCTTGATCTTCAAAATCATCCAACTCCCTCTCAAGGCAAGAACATACCAATTCATCCCCTATCATGCCAAAGCTTAGCCAAAATAAGGAAGAAAATAAGAGCTACAAAGATTTTCGCTTTGGACCCTTTGGAAGGGTCAGGAGCGAAAATCATGTTTTGGGTTTGATCCTTGACTTTTCCAACTCTCATCCTCTTTGGGAGGCAAACATAGATCCCTCTCCTTTCATTTCCACCTTGGTCTTGACTCTGGCTAAAGGAAAAATGAGTGTTTTCAAGAATTTCGCTCTAGACCCTTTGGAAGGCTTAGGAGCGAAATTCCTAATCTTGGCCAAAATCTTTCACATTTTCACATCCCATCACCTCAAAACTAGAACGTTGGTCTAAACAAGGGAGAAAATGAGGTTTTCAAGAATTTCGCTTTGGACCCTTTGGAAGGGTCAGGAGCGAAATTCCTACTTTAGGCTAATTTCCATCATTTTGTCACCTCAAATCTCCTCTCCCAGAAGTCAACAAACTTGGTCATGTCAAAGAGCAAAGTGGAGAAAAATGAATTTTGCTTTGGACCCTTTGGAAGGATCAGGAGCGAAAATCATCCTTGGGCTCAAATCCTGACTTCATTTTCACATTTCCTCATTCAAACAAGTGTTTTTATCTTCATTCAAGCCTAGGAATGCATTAGTTCTAGGTTTTGGTCAAAGTAGAATGTCTTATGGAGAATTTCGCTCTGGACCCTTTGGAAGGGTCAGGAGCGAAATTCGCTTTGGACCCTTTGGAAGGGTCAGGAGCGAATTTTGACATTTTGGTCTCTCCGTCAGGATCATTTTATGGGATGTTTGAGAGTGGTTTCAGACTTCCAGGAGTTATATTGCAAAATCTAGTTTTTGGAGGATTCTTCAGTTTTCTAGACTTAGTCAAATTTCAGGATCAGGACATTCCAAACTTAGCCAAATTTCAGGGCATTTGAAGATCAGGATGACATTTCAGACTTCATCACTCACCAACTTGACCTAACTTGGACCTTCAAAGAGGATACTCACTCACAGTAAGACACAATTAGCAACAAGAGCAAAACCAGGCCCTAAGGAAGACTCTCAAAGAAACCCTAATTCTGGGGCCCCAAAGACTCAACCTAGCTCAAGCAGAGCTTGCTATCCAGGTGATCCCTCTGGTAACACTCAGCAAGCAAAGGCTAACAGACAAACCCTAAAAACCTGGAAAGCAAAAAGTAGGGGTTCCCTTTTGCAATGGGGCGATGTGTGAATACATCACAACAGGATTCTAGTGGAGTTTCAGGATGTTGATGGTGATCGTGTTCGAGACTTAGCTGATTGGGTTCATTGCTTTACCGTGTGTGGACCTATATTGGGTCCTAATATTATCTAGGTTATGGGCCAGTTTAATGTAACGTGTGGATTGGACCTCTCAATGTGCTCCTGGGATGTCTTATGGGTTGGATATTATTTGTTTGGTCTTAGGCGGACATGTTTTGTAATTATGTAATTGTTTTATTGTCTGGCGGCCGACCTTATTGTTTGTGGCCGAGGGTTTGTATATATATGATGTAAGATCTCATTGTAGATCATATGTGTAAGGGATATGGAATGTAATATGTGCGAATAATGTAATAATCATTCAGGCAGAGGATTTGGTCGATCATTGGTGATCGAGTTGGGTTTATGTAAGAGGATTTAGTCCTTAGGTATTGAGCTTAACCGGAACTGTATTTAGGCATAGGAGATGCTATCTTTGCAGTTCATTCTTTCCTCCGGATTGTAGTTTGGATTTTGATGTAGTCAGTGAGACTCCTTTTGTGATAAGTAGTGCGCTCTAGGTTGTTGGCCTTCTTGCAAGTGCAGGCCCCTCAATTGTAATCACATACTTACTGTAGAAGTATTATCTGACTGTGGGTAGGTTTCCTACCGTAGTTTTTCCCTTTACCGGGTTTTCCTAGTACAAATCTTGGTGTCATGTGGATGGTATTTATTCTTTAATTGTTGTTTATGCTTTTAATTGGTTTATCTGCTATTTTGGTAATTGGTTTATGCATTCCGGTATTAAAGTTTTAATTGCTTAACGTTCCAGTAATCTGGTGACAACTGATTCACGCCCCCCTCCCAGTTGTCTTCCGGTTATTTGAACTGTCTAACACACACATGATGAAGAGGTGTGACCCCTCCCTCACATTGAGAGATATAAAGGAAAGGAATCCAAGAGTCCAGTGAGATCACCATTGATCTGATCAGATAATATCAAAACTGTTATTAAGTTACAGACACTAACATCTTTGTTCTTGGTTGGAGATGTGGTTAATATGCATGCTCAATATATGAAGCCTGATAATGTTCTTATACAGAATTCAGTAGTAATATTAATATAGACAGCAATATGTATGACAGTCATACTTAATTTCATATACATCCATAACACATGAATCAGTTGGAGAGAAATAGACTGCACTCAGAATTACATCAACGTCACAGGCGGATCAAACTCAAAGACATAAGACCTTCAGAAAACCACACTGAAACTGACTGATTGCTTATAACAGCATCTAGGTATGATCACCAGTGAATTCCTTATGCAGATAGAAAACACATACAAATAGATTAATACGCGGATATATACAGAAGTTCGATCTACACTCTGATCTGAATGAAAAAAGAATTAAAAGGGAGAATACTTTAGCAGAACAGAAAACAATAAAGGGACCAGCAAACTGTTTTCCCTTTACAAAGATAAAGGCACCCTCTCTATAACCCTCCCTTATCAATTGAGAATAGTAATCTAGGGTAAGATTTAGGGCAATCCCAAAAGGGGACATTACAACTCCCTTTTTTGAGAGAACCCTTTGGCAATTGGAGTAAGATTCTCACCAATGTCAACTGCCTCTTTATGAGAAAATCCTTTGGCAATAAATTTGTCTTGGTACTCTTCAATACTCTTGTCCTTGCATGCATGGAATCAATTGTTGATTCCACTATAGGTTTAGAAATTGATTCTACAAAATAGGAAGGTCACTCCCCCATTATGGAATCTTGCCATATCTACTAGTTTGGATCAGCAAGTAGCTTGTAAAAGCTACCATCTCAAACTCCTCTAGTCAAAACTTGATCTTAAGGATATTTTTATTTCTATTTTGAGTATATTGAAGATTATGGCACATTGGCTCATGATACATCATAATTGAAAAACTTAGCAAGCTCAAAAAATTTAAAAAATGGGGGCTTGACAAAAACTCGGCAAGCCCAAAATTTTTTGAAACTTAGAACTTGGCAATAACTTGACAATTTTATCGAACATTTTGAAATACATAATTTTAAAAAAATATTCTTAAAAAACACACTTATTACTAAATTTGTAGAGCATATTAGGGATTTCCATCATATATAACTCGAAATTAGGGTTCAATACATGTAGACCAAAAATGAGTTCAACCTCTAAATGAGTTACAATTACACTTCCAATAGCCATTTCATATGTACAATTTACCTCATCTAAAGAAATTTTTGGCAAGCTGTGCAATAATAATGTCTAGGTTAGCACATTCAAGAGTTATATATCCCAATCCCTTCTCCCCCCCTTATTGTAATCAAGTTTCTAATCTGACAAGAGATCCAAACAACTAATGGGGATTCACAAGTGGATATCCCAATGGGGTTGAGGGGTAGAGCTCCTCATGGGGCTTTGAGGGTAATGCCCCCAACGGGGTCAAGAGGCAGCTCACCCAAGCCCAAACTAAGGCCTTCAAAACCATACAAACTATCATTGCCAAACCTTGTGTCCTAAGTTGTCAATTGTGTGTGAAAATGGAGTGAAAATTGTGTTGTTTGAAGTACAGGCAAGAAATTGATGCAAGTTTTTAATTGCAAGCAAGAATGGACGAGTTATTAACCAAAAAAGCATGATTTTTTCCATTAAATCATGAGTTTTACAAAAACTCATTGGTATCTCGCTTGGTCATTTGTTGTCTCACGAGTACTTGTGAGTTTTGCTAGTACTAGACCAATTTTTCATCCATGTGATACATTTTATGCATGGACTGATGGGATTTATGAAGATTGGGGTATTTTACTATTTAGATATTTGGTTCTCCATGATATATGCATTTCTTAAAACCAGGACAAAAAGGAAAGATGTCAAATTTGAATAACTAGAAATGTGTTTCTTTGCAACAACATAGTATAATTTCAGGTTGTAAAGTGAATCAAACCCATCATAATTTTGACTTTCTATGCCCAAAGCAACCCTCAAAAAGTATAAATCTATGTAACTCGAGGACGCGTCCCCGACCTGAAAACCCCCGTCCCAGTCCTTGGGACGTTTCGGGGACTTGGGGATGGCCAAGGGACGTTTCCCCCCGTCCCCAAATTGCTAGGAATTTAGAGGGGATGTCCCCGAAATGGGGGGACGTTTGCCCTAGTTGTGGGGGACGTCCGTACGTCTCGGGGATAGCTGGGGACGACTGGGATGTCCCCAATCCGTCCCGGGGACGGCGAGACGTCCCCCACATCTAAGTATTAAAAAAAATAAAAAATTTCGTATTTTCAATTTTAAATTTTTTTTTTTCTAATTAATCCAAATTGTTATTTAAAAAATTAAAAGGCAACATTAATTAAATTTTAAATTTATTAAAATTTAATTCATAGCAAACGTTTAAAATTAATTCATATTATAAATAGAAAATATTAAATTGTTAAATTAATTGTTAAACATTTAAAAACTTAAAATTAATAAATAATAAATTATAAATTATAAATAGGAAATCAAAATAATAAAATATTAATTCATTAGCACTATTTTGATTTTCATATCGTAATTGACAATGAAACTATATGGCAGCAATGTAGTCTTTGGGCATTTTGACACTTTGTATGTTATTTCTTTAATATCTATTATGATATGCATATTGACAATGTGAATGAATTGAAATTCTGAATTATGAATGCATAATTGCATATCGAGTATTGACAATGTTGTATGTTCAAAATTTACATTCTAAAATGTTTTCATAGTATCATACACATGCTATATCCATGTTTTCATATGAATATAATGTATATATGCATGCTTTATCCATGTTTTCATATGAACATTTAGAATTTTCCTATATATTTTAAATTTTCCCTATATTTTATATAGCCGTCCCCTTTGCCGTCCTCCCGCCGTCCCCTTTGCCGTCCTGGAAACGCATCCTATTGTCCCCTGCCGTCCCTGTCCCAAAAACTCGGGGTAACATAGGTATAAATCAAAGAACAATGTAAATAAATCAAGAGGGAACAATTAGAATTCTAACAAAATAAAGTTCTAAGTAACTACCTTTCATAGCAACTCAATTGAGTGCCTTGTCACTTCAAAATTTCTAATGATTGATATTGAGAACTGGATGTTTGTTTTGGTAGATTCAATATCTCACAACCGGAGCACTATATTGTGGAAGGGCATGGTTAGTTTTTGGTGACTTAAAATTAATATATCCACACAGTTCCACAAAGTTTCGGAATGAGGGGATGAGTTTTAGGGGCAAGGGAACAAAGGACCTTGACTTGGGGATAGTAGTTGGTGGGGGCTTGGGAGGAGAGCTCCCAACAGGATTGAGGGCAGTGCCCCACATGGGGATTTGGGGATAGTAGATGGGCCTTCATGGTGCATGCTACTTTCGTTTTTTTCTAACCCAGGGGTATCCTCACAACTTAGCCCAGTGGCCAAGCTGCCTTACCTTGGGTTTACAAACTGCCAAGTTGAGGTCAGGAAGGGGTGAGCTGAGGCGAGACTAATCCCTTGGGGTTGCACACAATCTTGCAAACCATGTGTGATGCATGCCATTTTTTATAATTTTATCACTATGTTTTCTTCAACATCATGTTCTCAATGTTTCTAATCAAATCTTCATTCTTTAGAGAACTAGCAGTGAAGCTATAGGCTCTGATTGTTCTAAATGATGAGGGATACACAATTTTTATAGCTTTTTTAGTGTTTAGGGTGTAGCCATTAGACTCTTAAGGTTAGGGTTAGTGGCCCAAATTTCAAAGGATGCTTATTTTCTAAAAAATCGTTTTTATGAATTGCTAGATGTGCAGAAGATTTGCAGGTTTCTAGGACGTTTGAGGGATGTGGCTGAGTTACATCCTGATGTCCCCTCAATTTCCTCATTAAGGGTGACACCCTGGATATGCCATCTTTCTGAGAGAGAGATCTTGGGGATGTCTCTTAATGGTGGCGGTTGAGGCATGGTGGAGGAATGTTTCCCTGGTGTCTTGTCGTCTCAGGGACATCCCTGTCTTTAGAAGTGGCAAATTTTATAGGGGAAGACGTCCTTGGGAAACATTGCATATGCAAACTTCTCGTAATTGTTTTAGGTTTCAAATCCCACTCAACATTTTTTTCTTGTTAAAGCACTGAACTAAGAGGTAAACCTTGAATTTTTGATGTTAGTGTTGAATCAAAATGCTGGAGGTCCCTGGGATTGTGACCTTCAATTTGAATCTATTTATTTTCAGTGGTTTCTCCAAGTTTTTGGGAGAAGGGACATGTTTTGGGGACAATGAAAATTTCTTTGATTTTAGGGATAGTGGGGGGATGACTATCAAAATAATATATGAATATTAAAATATAAATCATTAAAAATAATGTAAAAAGGTAATAAAAGATGAATTTGATGCAAACAACTAGCAGATCAAATGAACTAGCGAACTGTTTCCCAAAGTTGCACAATGAAAACACTAAATAAGGAAGAACATCAAAGTTCTGGAAAGATAGCGTCCATTATATGTAGGAGAATTACATGATTTGGGCCACTCCAAAATGTATGGATCCCAACTAGTTATGCTATCCGATCTGCAATATTCAACCTATTTGCAAAAGCTCTCTGCATTACTGGTGCAGTCACCGGTTAGGAGGGACCTCAAAGAGATCAATCTGGATTGGGCAGCAAGAGTAAACACAACGGAAACAAGAGGATATG
The DNA here is from genome assembly GCF_030272615.1 of Cryptomeria japonica. Lineage (NCBI taxonomy): Eukaryota > Viridiplantae > Streptophyta > Pinopsida > Cupressales > Cupressaceae > Cryptomeria > Cryptomeria japonica. The sequence goes on from NC_081415.1 coordinate 616,508,559, forward strand.
ATGGAGGCAATGCAGAACTGAATGAATTAGATCATGAAAATTGATTACAGATAACCGGTAACATCCGAGATACAAGATTCGGCTCACTGGTTTGCTACATACATGTTCAATTATAGAATCGGTCAACTCCGGACCTCTAATTCTTAAGATATGTCTTCTATATTCTTCCTAACTGATTTATGATGCTAAATTACATTGATTTATATGGTCTAGAGGGATCCGGTCGACCCAAGAGGGATCAAATGCCAAAGATCAAGATCAAACGTGTAAAACACTAGGTTGGCCTTTGCCAAAGAGATTCCTTCGGAAAATCCAAAGGATGAAGTGCGGATCAAAGGGAAGGTTGGCCACACGCCAAGGAACATTGGAATCAACAAACTGAAGCTCCGCAAGCTATAGAAAGGATCCGCAAGATTCGCCAATAGCAAATAGGTCCAAGCGGTTTCGGTGCTAGAAAACTGTGTCGGAATCGGGAATCGATAACTTGCCGGAAAATGATCCAAATGCTCCACGGTTTAGGAATAAGGAAGATGATCATGTCCTCAAGCAAAATCCAGCTCCGCAAGATCCAGTGAGCCAATGCAAGAAAATGCAGAAAGGAATGCTGAAACTGCAAAATAGAAAACAAACAGAAAAGAAATGTTTTTGGTTGATGCAAGATTGCCAAGAACCGGGGATGCTTCTGCATCAATTACCAATCGACCCCACTTATTCGAAGTCAGTTACGCCTATGACTACCAACTTCAGTTCTTCACATTACCAAGAACTCCACGACGACTTCAACAAAGATTCCAACAATCTTTACAAAAGGAACTCTTCCACTTTTATGCTGATGCATTGACCTTGGATCTCCCACATGTATGGAAACTGTGGAGGGTCTCTTCCACACTTCTTGTCTCTACCTGAAGTTCCATGATGCTATGATGCTTCAGCTCCCCTTTGTGTCTGTTAATGCTCTGACTGCTTCTGGCAGTTTGCACAGTCTGACATAGTTGACATGTTGTTTGCCACTATTTACTTACCAGCTTCCGACCAGTTGCTTCATATATCCATGTTCCAAGGCATATACTGGACCTTACACGACTTTACCAAGATTACATGACATCATGCAACACATTCTGTGTGGTTTTGCAGGGTTTATAGTCTGTTTTCACAAGGCAAGAGTCTGCTTCGCCCTGTGTGCCCATGCAGTACCACTGTCTCAACTATTGATCTTTACTTTAACGTAGCAAATTCCTCAAACTCCTAAATACACAAACAAAACCACAAACCAAAATATTTGATGTGCACTTCATAAATACTTGATAGATTAATTGTGGAATAAATTAATAAATTTACAGTACATGCCTTCCTCAAATAAAGTGTATTAATTGTAGATTATTTCATTGAGGATCAGGTTGTTGAGTAATAATTGTCTAAAAAGAAATAATCAATAACCATCTCCTTCATCAATAAATTTGTTGTGGAATAAATTTTTCCCAGGATTTTGTTTAGTAATTTTGGTTCACTAGGAGGCACATTAAATAGATTTACTGTTTGCATCTCAACAAAAGCCTCCTTGGAATAAGGAGACTAAGCAACATGAAATGGAATATACCATTGGAAAAAAAGGAATTTGCTAACGGCATGATTTGCCTCCTCTCTAGCGTTTACATGGAATGGACATGTAATTGGGTTTGAAGCTATTGCTGAACCTGTGACCTTTTTCCTTTTCGATCCAATGTATCCATCTCAACATTAAGAATTGTTGGGAGGTGCAAACATATGTCTACAAGTGTAGATGCCCCAATTGTAAAATCTGGTCACATCTGTCTTCTTTTGTGTGAGCTTATTACAGAGCCCAACCTCATTACTAGATGAATGTCTGAGGTGTGCATTAATTGTCAGAAGGTTGCCATTCATTCAAGGCTCAAACGCTGCATTTCTAATTCCATCTCTTCCCTGTATTACAGGCCTTATATTTGTGCAAGTATTACTAGAAATCGACATTATTTCTTTAGCTTGTTGAATAGCCTTTGGCGATTGGGTCAACCAACATCTTTGAAGGACAATTAAAAAGGCACTTGGAACAGAACTCGATGATTTGGTGGCTTAACTGCATTCACCTCTTTCCCCTTTGGCCCCCTAAGGTTCACTGCTCATTTTGTATTCATCCTCATTGTCACTTAAATAATTCATATTGGCCCTGAAAACAAAAACGACTAAATGGACCAAAGAAAAATAGCAATATGAATTCAAAAACAACAGTCTTTCTATGCTTTTGAACACATTGCAAATGCAAAAAAATAAAGCAATTTTTTGACGCACAAACAAAAAAAGCTATCTACTTTGTAGCCATCGAATTATAAAAGTAAAAGCAGCAAAGTAGTTGCCCATTGTAAATCAAAACAGACAATAGTAATATTCTAAAGCTCATTTGAAGTGAGCTAAATAATTGCCAGTAAGTATTTATAGATCACAAAACAATAAAAAACCTAAAAGAATAATTTAATTTATTTAACACATTTTTATTGAAATAATGATATCACACTTTTAAGGATAAAAAATGTTTTTAACATTTTGTACAATACAAACATTACAGAGTGAAAAGTGGATAGTACGTAGAGAGATGATGGGCTGATCTGCATGTACTCTTTTTTCTTGTCTTCTTTCTTCTTTTCTTCTTGCTCTGTTATTTGTTGCAAAATCAAATGAAATGAGCATAGAGTTTAGGCCATTGTAGGGGTCGCATTAGGTTGAGGGGCTTTTCATATAATATTTTTTTAGTTTTGAGTGTTTTCTTTTTTGCTGTCTTATGTATGACAGTCATGGAGGACTTCCTGATGTCTTGATGTTGCTAAGGGATGCCAAAGATGTTAGGACATCCATGTGATGCTTCTTAAACGAGGCTTCCTTAAATGGTGGGAATGTTCTGAAAATATACCCTTATTTCATGCATTGTTGAAGATGGTATGAGAAATTCTCCCCTATTCCTCAATTATAAACATAGGGGATATATCTCTTAGGTACACTGTTTATTTTGAGGTGAAGGGAACTGAGATAGGGATCTTCACCATTAACTAAGTATGAGCTGCTTTAGCTGGTATAGAAAACTTAAATAAGTTTTGTAACAAATGTCGGTTAGTGTGTTAAGAATATTTATCAATTGGCAAAGTAAAATTTTGAAAGAAAATTGTGAGAAAAATTCCATTTAGTTTTCCTTGGCCTTTTAATTTTTTTGATTCACTTGATTACAAATATTTCTAGGTGATTTTTAGCTATAGAGAGACAATTGTTTGAAAGAACAACATCCATTAAGTTCTTTGAAAGTATTCTTGCACAATGTACAGTTGTGAGAAATCCAAGGATCGTTGTCAAAAGGGTTGTGGTGTAATGGTGAGAAGATGGATTCACTTAGGTTTAATTCCCACATAGGAATAAGGTTTCTATAGGACAAAATACAGACACGTGATTTTGTGAAGTATTGATAGTGGGGTACAATTAAAGGGTCTGACCTAGGCTATGTCACAAGGTTTGACAAGGTTTTGGCTTCAAGTTCAAAATTCAGCAAATTTATAAAAAATGTATGAAATTTGTGCAGGAAATAGGCAAAGGTTTTTTAATTAAAAAATGTGAATAAAGCATTTGCATGTTAGGGTTTTTAGATTTTTGTCATAAAATACACCAAGTCAATCGTAAAACACAACTGCAATAAAATGATGTTGTGGTCAGATTGAGAGGAGTGACGCCTATAAGTTTTGAAGGTAGCCTGATGTGAGGAGTTGTGAGAAGCAATTTAAGGCATTAAAACATCCTAGTTGGTTGGTTGAATGCGACATGAAAGGTGTAAAAACTTCTGGGTTTTAATTTTCAATACATCCAATTTGACCTCTGCAACCTTTGCCTGTGAACCTTCCAACTCAGCTTTATCTCCATCTATGATTTTGCAGTGTGTGCTAGTTGAAGTTCAACCTGTTGTTTTGTTAATTTTTTTTTTTAATTTAGATTTTTATTTTTTATTTTTTATGTTGTAGTAATAAACTTATAATTTATAATTGATTTAAAAAAAAAAACTTCATCTTAAATACTATTTATTTAATATAATATTATTTTATTTATTTTTTACTTTTAACGTTTACTAAATTAAAATTTTAATATTTCAGAATATTGAATAATTTTTAATGTTTGGTAAGTTGTGGACATGGGGTCCACACTCTGTTATTATTGCATCAACCCATAAATAAGGCTGCATTAGTCTTACACATTTCTCTGGGATTTTTCTCTTTCTTCAATGATCTTAACGTCATTTGATGTTTGAGTTTTAAAGTGGGGGGGGACTTCTTCCACTTTACTTCTATCTATTCTTGATCTGTTTTAAGGAAAAAAATCTGGGTCCTGTTTAATTTTTTCTTTTAACTTATCTTCATTATCAACAGTCACAAGAATCATTATTGAGATTGGTGAGACTCCCGAATCTGTAGGCATTGTGCTGGGTATCTTTTAACTTTACCTTTAGAGCTATCTTCCAAGCCACATAGAGGAACAAGCTTCAAAGACATTGAAGAAAGAGGAGAGACCTCTGATTTTTCTGACTTTGTGATTTTTGTTTCATTAAGATTGAAGAGGCATCCGAGATACCGGTAGAGGCCACTTTTAGAAACCCATTAGCTGGGTCTTGCAAATCAAGTGAAGGAGGTGTCTTTGGTTTTGAAGCGTCATCTAGAATAGCTTGAGGAGAAGCTGAATCGCTTAGAACATGTGGTGGAATGACATAGTGGTGGGACTCTACCCCTATCCACTAGGTAGGCCCGTCACTTGGAGCATGAGTTCTCCCCTCAAGTGCTTGCAACTTTTGATATTGAATTGTAGCCTGATCAGTTGAGAAGCATTTTCTACACTTGAAAGTAATTTTTTCATAATCAACAGGTTGTCTCCAACATCTATTGCCCACCTTCAAAGAAACCTCTACGAGAAGTTCTTTGGAAAGATCCATTTTCACACATAAACGTGCAGAGTTAGAACATTCATAATTGATTGTTTCTTTTGAAGTGCAGAAATACTTACCTCGGTTGTTACCAATGGCTCACAAACTTTCCAATTCCCAAAAATTGTAGGGGAAGACGACGTAAATACACCTAGAGATAAGTAGAAGCAAAGGACTCAGTTTGTAGATCAAATGCAGGGAACCAAGGTTTTATGCATAATAATAAAAAAATCCTTGGCATAGGGGTAAATGCAGATTTCTTAATCCATACCTTCTTTCCAATTTTTGTTGATCCAAGAATGGAGGTCACACAACTTATGATCTTGTAGATAAGTCTGTCCATCACAAATAATGCTGTCCATGCGAATCTCTGGAACATGGTTAGGGTGATGGATAGGGATGGGACTATTCAAGAAGCTAGTCACGCCAAGGGGAGAAGAGGCCATGTGAATGCCAGTCGAAATGGATTTGGGCTGCTGTAATAGCAAGCCTTCATCCTTGAGTTTTTGGGCGCCATTGTTTAGCACCTCCCTAAAGCTACACTGGTTGTTCGTCATGCATTGTGAAACCAATCCATTTGAATGCCAAGGGTTTGGGAAGGAAGTGCATTGTGATTTTTTTTCTCTATTCTTATAGATGCACTATTCTCTACTAGTTTTTTTTGATTGTTGAAAAGTTTTTAGCCGGGTCCATATCCAAGTGAGGCTACAAATAGGGAACCTCATCCTTGACATTAACGCAACAACAACCTAGACCCACGAGCATGACAACCCAGCAGTGGCATAGAGCCCGTGAGCGCCCAACAGGGGCACAAGCTCGTGAGCGCCCAACAGGTGCCAAGTGTGCCCGCAAGAACACTAGCCCAACGAGGGTCTGGCACATGCCTTAACACTTGTGAAACAATCGGCATTAATGCTGCAACAATTCACAATTGGCCAAGGGGGGATTTGAACCTTAGTGGCACCATCAACAACGCCACAACTTAACTAACACATTGTGGGATCAACCCCAAATTCTCTACTAGATTTTTATTTATTAATATATAAAAATTTAATAAATTTAAATATAATTAAACAAATATAGTATTACGTATTTTGATAAATTTGTGGATATATTTTTTAAAAAATCAACTTTATGTAAAGTGAATTTAATAACGAGTTTTTTTCAAAATTTTGTTCCTACTAAATTTCATCCAAATTTTATTGTTGCTGAACATGACCTACCTTGTGACACAGGACCTAGGTATACAACCCATAGCTTGGTGGTCCACATGCTCATTCCTACATTGCAATAAGGTGGCCCACTTTTTTAGTGTCAGACCTTTTGTTCTAGAAGCTTTGTTAAAAGCTAAGTTAAAAAAATAGGCTTATAATTAGTACATACTCAATTTATTAACAACTCGCACAAGGTTTACAATTCTTAGGTTGCCCAAAAATAGCGACTGAAGGAAAAAGGTGAAAACATAGACACATAAATCAATTGGATTCATTTTGTATCCTTTAACTTCATTCATTCTTGATATTTTGGTTGTACAATTGAATTCTTTAAATAGCATTAGTAAACTAGTGACCTACGAGGTACAACACAAGCAAGATGAATCCACACACTAAAAATTAGCACATTGCATTATTACAACGCAATGTGATGTATGGAATAAATCTACACAATGTGATTTTAGCATTCCAACATTCCCCCTTAATGTGAAATTGGAGGATTTGCAACACGTTCAATGTACATAGACAGTACATTGACAAGCAAGAGAATGTCATGATGACAATCTCTCCTTCATGGGAAACTCTTTGAGACATAATTGCTGCTGAAAATTGATGAACTTGCTATCCACCAAAGGCTTTATGAAAATATTTGCCTCTTGGCCCTATGTCCCAACATAGCCAATCAAAATCTTTTTAAGCTCCAATGGTTCACAATCCTTATGGTATTTGAGCTCGATTTGCTTAGTCCTCACACAAAAAAAATGGATTACTTGCAATATGAAGGCCACTTTGATAGGCACAATGAATCATTAGCATGTATTTTAGTACATGCAAGTGATCAAGAATCTCACAAAAATATACCGTTTCATTCAATGCTTGAAACATTATTTAGCTTCTTAGCTGACCACGAGATTATTGGATCTTCCAACATGAAGAGATAACAAGTAAACCTCCTGTAATTAGGATATCTTACACAATTTGAATGTGTAGCCATAGAGAATGGATTGATCTCCTCTCCTGAAATCTAAGGCCAAAATATAGGGTTCTCTAAACATATCTCAAGCTATGCCTTGTAGCTTTTATGTGACTACTTTTTGGTTCCTGCATAAATCTGACCACCTATCCAACAACAAAAGAGACATCAGGCTGATTATGGGTAAGATACAACAAATCTCCCACTAGGCTTTGATATTTTGTAGGATCTACCTCTTTTGTCCCTGCATCCTTTGTCAACTTATTAGTAGGATCACAGGGATTTTGGCAACTATCACACCCTCTGATTGGAATCTTGTCAACAATTGTTTGGTATTTTTAGATTAAAAGACAACAAAGTTGTCATACTTTTGCCGAACTTGCAAAGCCAGAAATTAGTGAAGCAACCTCAAATCTGTCATCTCAAACTATGAGGCTAACTGCATGTTTATTTTAGTAATAAAACTTATATTGTCCCTTGTTAGAATAAACTCCACATGGTTAATAGTTCCTGAATAGTTTCTTTAACATCCAACTGATGCTTGAAGGTCTCTTCCTTCAAATTGCCGTGAAGGATCACACTCTATACATCCATTTGATGCACTTGCCACTTATACTTTGCTGCAACTGCAAGAACTTTTCTCACTGTAGTGATCATTACAACTAGTTCAGCTGTCTCATTGTAGTCAATGTCTTACATTTGTGAGTACCTCTTGGCTCCAAGTCAAGCTTTGTGCTTCTCATCTTCCTTTTCAAAGGTGAACTTGGTCCTGTAGATCAACTTGCAACCAATGACCTTACCTTTTGTTAGTTGACACAATTTCCAAGTCTAATTCTTCATGAGACAAACATTATCTTCTTGCATTATTGCTTACTGCTTCCCTGCGTAGATTGGGTTTTGTAGTATACTTATCTTCTAGTCCTCTCTTCCCTTAATTAAATACATCTTTGTGAATGGGTCATCTTTTTAGCATTGGATCTGGGCCCCATAGTCCTTGGGCTTCGGTTTTTTCATAGGAATTGACAAATATGCACTTGTGACTCTTCACGTCAAGTTTCTTCTTGTTCTCATTGAGAATGTGTTCATATGCAACACATCCAAAGACTTTGAAGTGAGACAAGCATGGCTTCCCCTCCATTTATCCTCTAGAGTTAACTCCTCCACAGCCTTTGTTAGCACTTGGTTAATAATATAACAAGCACAGTTCACAACTTCTGCCAAATAAAATTAAGACGTTTTTTGAGCTTCCAGCATGCTCTTGGCTGCCTTCATGAGCATACAATTCTTTCTCTCAACTAATTTATTCTGTTGTGGAGCATGAGGCACCATTAATTCCCTCACAATACCATGTTGCTCAAGGAAATCTGTGGGTGCCTTGACATGCTATTATTTGTCTGCAACTTGATGATCTTCTTATCAGATTGGTTCTTCGCTTCCACCTTGAAGCTTTAAAGGTAGAAGCCATCCATTATCTTCAAAAAATAAACCCATTTTTCTAGTAGAGTCATCAACCAAGACTAAAACATACTTCACAGTACCATGGAAATTATTGGTTGTGGACCCATCAAATCACTACCCACCAGTTCAAGTTTCTATACTGCTCTCCATTTAGTGTTCTTATCAATAAGTTCCCAATGATGCTTCCCACACAATCACCCTTCACAAACAACCTTGGATGTAGTGACATGTGAAATACTTTGCACCATATCATACCTCTTCAAGGAAGCAATACTCTAGCAGTTGAGGTTTACCAACCTTTCATGCCACAAATAGCTTGCATTATCCACTGAGGCAATTAGTGTTTAATTTTCAGTAGCCACAAAATCTATCAACGATACAATTGCTATCTTTCAAAATACTAGCTACAATAACAAATGATTTTTTCTTTGGATATTGAATCCAATACATGTTTCGCAGAAACTCTGTTTAATACCCTTTAAGCTATTAGATTGACAAAAGCTATTTTGCTGTTCTAGAAGCATACAAAACATTTTCTTGAAGCTATTTTTGAACCTCACTAGCCACACGCTAAGCGTTGGTATTGAGTGAACATCATCAACAACAACATTCTGACTGTTACTTTTTTCCAGGAAATAAAGGTACCCCCATCATGGCCAATTTTCTTATGGGCACTTCTATCAAGAACTCAATATGATGCCTTATTAGTAGCAGTAACACCGTTGTCATGCCAGTAGCATCACCATCATCAACAACAACATTCTGACTATTGCTTCCTTGTTTCTAGGAAATAAAAGTAATCTCATCATGGCCAATTTGCTTATGGGCACTTCTATCAAGAACCCAATATGATGCCCTATTAGTAGCAGTAACACTGTTGTCATTCTAGTAGCATGCACCATCACTAGAAGTAGATTCTGCACATACCACAAGAAATCCATCCACTCATTTACCAACTTTCATCTATTTTGTGAGACAAACTTGACTTGATTTTCAATGACTTGCGTACTTACAATCAAAACAAATGCCCTTAAACTGTGACTTCTCATGCTTATCAACTTTCTTAGAAGATTGACAACAGTTCTCCACTTTGCCTCATCCTTTCTTTTGCTTCTTGTTCTTCTCATTCTTCTTTATAAAAGGTTTTCTTGTTATGATAAGCTAGGCCCTCTAATGCAGATATAAGGGCTTGTGGAGATGATGAATCAAGTAGATTCAACTGTTTCAAAATGTGTTCTTCCACCAGTACCTGTCTTAAGTGCCTCCCATGATCTATTCTATAGTCTGGTTATTCGTCATGAGAGTTAAGAAAATACTGTGTTGTGCCAATAGATTCTCTAAAACCAAGGTGTACATCTGCTTATCATCCTTCTAATAGTCTTCACCCAGAGCCACAAGCTTGGCTCTATACTCATTCACCTTGCTCAGATAGACAAATACCAAATCTTTTGATATACTTGACAATATGTGGAAGAGTGTGGTGTGAGAGAGTTGAGTGATGGAGAGAATATAATAGGATCAAAAGAGATGGTATAGAGAGGCCTCGTAATTGGGGTAGCAGTGTTCCTCACTTTACTTCTAATCTAAATAAACAATTGATCAACAAATGAAGAAAGAAAAAGAGGGGAGAGATAAGAATGCGTTTTTGAGTTTAGCTTTCTAGAACTGAGTAAGAATGACGTGTGTTAACAAAGCAAAACAAAATACATCAACTAAGTGAAAAGAATCCACAAAATAACACCTCAAAAGCAAGAAAGGTAATATTGAGCAGGCAACAAATAAAACAAAACCAGGCAATAATTGATTATTAGGAAGGGCAGCAAATATATACAAATAGATGATTTTGCTTTAAACAACCGATCAACTACAATAGGAATTGAACAACTAATCAAAAATCATACTGATGTAATTATAATACTAACAATAATCCCCCCCTTATTACGTCATATGCCCAAGAGAACAGAGCAAGAAAGTTTGAAAAGCTTCGAACTTCATAGCTGCAAGAGATTTGGTGAATATGTCAGCACACTGCTCTTGAGTTGAACAAAATTGGAGCTGGATATTCTGTTGCTGAATATGCTCATGAATAAAGTGACATTGTATGTCAATATGCTTGTTATGCTCATGAAAAACAGGAATGTGGATAAGCTTCAGTACACTCTAATTGTCGCAAAACAAAGTGGTAGGATCCGTCTCAAGAACACTCATGCCTGTCAAAATATGACATGTGATATTTTGTCTATGGAAGAGCGAGCAACAATGATCTACTTTTTGCTCGCCCAAGATATCGGACCAGATCCCAAAAAGAAAATGAAGCCTGAATAAGACTTTCTGTCATCCACTGAACCTGCATAGATTGCATTTGTGTATCCACACAGAAAAATCTGCATTTTGCTTGTATTTGAGATCATATGCTTTGCTTGTATCATCTCGAATGTATCTCAAAACACGCTTTGCTTCTTTCTGATGAACAACCTTAGGTTCCTGCATAAACCTAGAAAGATAGCTGACAACATAGCTGATATCTGGCCTGGTATAAGCTAGGTAAATAAGACTCCCAACTAACTGACGATAAAGGGCAGCATTCATGTGAGCTGATGGATCATGGCGGGAAAGTTGCAAATTTGTCTCCATGGGTGTTGACATAGGTTTGCAATCTTCCATTCTGACTTTCTCAAGCAATGTTTTGGCATATTTCATCCGAGATACATAAATATGATTCTTTTGGTGCCACACTTTAAGTCCAAGACAATAATGCAGAAGCGCGTGATGTCATGTCGGATGATCGTTTGAGACCATTCTTTGTAGCATCAATCATCTGTGTTGAACTCCCTGTGATGACTAGATTGTCAACATATACAATCACAACAACTACAAGCTCCGTCCCCCTTGCTCTTTGAGGTAGAGATTGGGATCATAAGGATTCCTGATGAATACATTATTAAGCAGATGCTCGTCAATCTCGTTATACCAGGCTTGGTGGAGCCTGCTTAAGACCGTGGAGGGATTTGATAAGTCTGTATACTTTGTGCTGCTAGCAGGTGCAACATATCCCTTTGGTTGAGTCGTAGACTTCTTCTTGTAGATCTCCATTAAGAAAGGCTCTCTTGGCATCTATATGATGAATTTTCCAACCAAATTGAGCTGCTATCACTAAGACCATACGGATAGTCTTGATTTGATTTGGGGGCGAGAGTTTCATCATGGTCAATGCCTTCTTTCTGAGGATAGCCATCAGCCACAGGTCGGGCCTTGTACTTATCAATGTTACTGTTTGCCTTATACTTGATCTTGAAGACCCATTCACATCCAATAGCTTGATGGCTGCAAATAAATTAAATAAAAATTCTTTTGCTTGTGGCCAAGCCCCCTGCACCCACTTTGGGTATGCAAATAAAAATAAAATGAAATATTTAAATCTGATCTTTGTCTGACCAGTATGAAGAGAGGTAACCATTGGTGAAGAGGTTTATTAAAGGAAGATCTTTTGGGGTTCTGTTGGTGTCTGTTTTATCATCTACCAAACATTAGGATAGGATACCCGAAGGCATTCTATCCTCTCCTGAAAAATCACTATTGATTCCAAGGTCTATATGTGTGAACAAGCGACTTTAGTGGAATAGCTTCTTGGGTAGTGTATGCTGAAATTTCAAGGGGGACTTACGTTTGACAAGTATCCTGAACTGCTGAACTTAGATGGATTTGACAATTTTAGGCTCTTCTTTTTTTTGGGAATTTTCTGGGATTTAGACTTTCAAAAGAAAGGGAAAAAGAGATTGGGTTCGGAGAGGCTAATCTAATCCTCTGAATTCTGGAGACGGTATCAACTGGGTGCTCTCGAGAAACCAAACCTTGCTTCACCACACTAGGGACAACTACTCAAGGCCTGTGCAATCTTCAATGGGTTGTGCTTATGATCGAGATGTTGGGATGCACAGGGGATGGGCTCAGACTAACTTTGCACGGTAGAATGGAAATCATCCATTTACCAAAAGTATGAGCAGAGATACACCATCAATCGATACTCATCAAATCCTTCATTCAAATTAACAACAATGAAAGCAAATCTAGATTAATTTTAACTAAGTGTTGAGGCAATTGAAACCATGCAAATCATTCAAATAATAGAGATTACAAAGCAGCGCACATGCAATATATTATCTGGAAATGACCTTAAGCAACAATACATCAAAAACCTCACACTCTCCAAATGAGAGGAGGTAGGCTTATATAGTTTTCAAGAATAAATGAACGGCCGAGATCAAACAGTGATCAAGGGCCCAGATTAGCCAATTACATTTGGGACACTTGTCCTTCTTGCTAAATATGAACCATCAATGAAAATAGAAGGTTGTTGCATTGTGAAGTGTGCCCTTCTAGAAGCTTTTGGATAAGTCAGGTTCATTGAACCTGGACATGCTGACTTGGAGCGATCTGATTGGTTGGAAAATGACGAGGCGCCACCTCAACGTGTTGGATGTCTTTCTTGAATTCTCCAATTTGTGTCAAGAAATCGTCTAAGTATGGAAATTTGATTCCTTCTTGTCGCCATTTGATTCTGCTTGGGAGCTTGTCTTTTTTTAATTCCTTCAGGAGATGAAATTCTTCAAGAAGTTGGAAGTTTATCTAACTTTTCCATATTTTCACCAAGTCTGAGAACTTTTCTTTCTTGATGCCTTGAGATTCTTTCAAGTGCCTCAAATTTGGAGGAGAAATCCCCTCGTGAAGTTTTTTCTCATATTTAGCCAAATTTTGGCCTTCTCTATATACTCGGACGAACCTTGCTCGTGGTCCCGTCTTCAATTTTGAATTTGGCTCGAAACTCCATTTGTGTTTTCTGTGATGATCCTGCCTTCAGTTGCCAATTTATGTTGCGTGGGAGGAGGGTAAAAGCTCTAGATAACCCCTTGCAAATATGAAATGATGGGATCAAGTTGTTCAGGCATTCGCTGTGATCATGTCCTTCTTCTCGATACCCTGACATGCCTTCATCATAATTGAGGAAATTGGAATTTTCTTTGTGAAACATTTCCCATACTTAGCCAAATTTTGGCTATCTTCACGCCCGGATGAACCTTGCTTGTGAACTTGTCCTCAATCTTTCATTTGGCTTGAAACTCCAACTGCGATCTCTATGATGATCCTGCTTCTATTTCCTCCTGCGACCTGTAAAACCAAAGGAAAATAAGTTAGAAATCTATCTTGGATTAAAGAAAATCGAGGCTGCGAACGGCTAAGTGTTTGGAAAATTTCACTTCATTTTCATACTTAGCCATGAGAATGGGATTTTCACATGTAAATTCTCCAACCGTCAAGATAACTGTGATCACAATCCAACACCAAGTGTTATAACTCCGAAAATTTCTTATACTTAGCCAAAAAAATGATTTTCCTCCCTTAGAAATTTGAACGAATTCACTAAAAATCATTTCTCAAACTCCGGAAAAACTCAGAAAATACATAAATCTGCATCATGAATTTAATTTCACCTTCAAAAATACTCAAAAATTCAGGAGAGATTCAATAATTCATCCTTATATTGGTTGTCTTTCTCCAAAAATCTGTGAAACTTTTGTCAAAAAAGTTTATCCAACTTCCAGCAATATCCAAAACTTTCTCCAGATGAACTCCAAACTGAAAGTATTTTACTATGCTCTCCTTAATATTTTCGAACGTGGTGTAAAAATGAAGTTTACAATGAAGTATTTGTAAATAAAGTTAAATCCTCAATCAGAAACCCTTAAAATCTTCCAAATCATGTTTCCAATTTTAACTTTATTCTTTTGGAAAGTGTTGTCATGTTTCCAAACTCGAAGAAAATATCTTCCAAAACTTTCCAATTTGGCTATAAGTTCGAAATATTTATTAATCTTCCAATATTCTCTTTAAAAAAACTTTCCATTTTGGATTTAAGTTCGAAATCTTGAAGGATTTTCATGACATCACTTTGTATTTTCGTTGATTCTATTTGACTTTTATGTGTAGGCGAACTTTTGGAGGCTTACCTTCATCTTCCTCAAACTTGGGCAGACTTTCCTTACCTCTCCAAGGCATGGCGGAGTTTGAGAAGGCTCTTCAACATCATACTTAGCATCTACTTCCTTGGGCGGAGTTTTGAAGGGTCCCTTCAACATGGAGGGCGGACTTTGAGCAAAGCTCAATCAAGGCGAATTTTTGGCTAAGGCATAGGGTGGACTTTGGACTTCACCCCTTGGGCACCCCACACACATGGCGGACTTTAGAGTGTTGGCCATCATGGCCTCTTCCAAAACATGGCGGACTTTGAAGGGTTGGCCACCAACATGGCAGGATAGGGCGGAGTTTCAAGACCATTCACTCAGCAGCACCTTGGGCGGAGTTTTGGATGACCAGCACCATGGGCAGAGTTTTGGTGAGTCTCCTTACCTTGGGCGGACTTTGGACTTGGTTCCCACATGGCGGAGTTTAGAGAGTCCTAAGACATGGCGGACTTTGGAGGCCTCTCCTCATGGCTCTCCCTAACATGTGTGGCGGACTTTAGGCTAGGCTCCCACCACTTTGAAGACCTTGGGTGGACTCTGGAGGTTGCTCTTCAAAAATCTTCCCAACCTATAGCAGACTTTGGAGGTTGCTCCTCATAGGCGGACTTCTAGACCTCTCCATCATGTTGCTAGGGTAGGGCGGACTTCTAAGGACTCTCAATGCTTGGAGGGCGGAATTTGGACAAAGCTCCCACATCTTCTTTTCTCACTCCACAAGGCATAGGGCGGAGTTTAAGAGGCATGACCACCAATTGACATGCTTGGGCGGAGTTTTGATGTCCTTACCATCCTCACCAAGTTTGGGCAGACTTTGGAGAGTCCACAAGACATGGCGGAGTTTTGAAGCCTCTCAAGGCGGACTTTAGGAAGGTCTCCTTGAGGGCGGAGTTCTATGCTCCCTCTTCATAGCCTCTCCAACAAGTTTGGGCGGACTTTGGAGAGTCCACAAGACATGGCGGAGTTTTGAAGCTTCTCAAGGCGGACTTTAGGAAGGTCTCCTTGAGGGCGGAGTTCTATACTCCCTCTTCATAGCCTCTCCAACATGCATGGTGGACTTTAGACACCTCTCAACATGGTGGACTTTTGGTCTACCTCCCAACATGGCGGACTTTTAGACATCTCCAACATGGTCGGACTTTTGGAGGCTCTCAAGAGGGCGGACTATATATGAAATATAACATTTAAGTATAAGAAAAAGTTATATTTCATATATATTGTCAGGATGTTTGAGAGTGGTTTCAGGTCTCTAGGACTTATAATGCAAAATCTAGTTTTTGGAGGATTCTCCAATTTTCCAGACTTAGTCAAATTTCAGGATCAGGATGACATTCTAGACTTAGCCAAATTTCTTAAAAAAAATTCAAAATTTCACAGCGTAATCAAATTTAACCTGATTAACTTGAAATTTGAAATCCATGCTTAGGTGGATCATCTAAGGCATCACGCCCCCTAAAATCTAGGGATTTGGCTTTTTAGGTCAAAACATGGAATTTTTGAGTTCCGATCGAAGCTGGTCAATGGTATCAGTGCAAACCCTAGGTTCCCATTCAGAAAAAGCAAAAAAAAAGCCTAAAATCTAGGGATTTAGCTTTTTAGGTCAAAACTTGGAATTTTTGAGTCCCGGTCGAAGCTGGTCAGTGGTGCAAGTGTAAACCCTAGGTTCGCATCCCAAAAAAGCAAAAAGCCTAAAATCTAGGGATTTAGCTTTTTTAGGTCAAAACTTGGAATTTTCGAGTTCCGGTCAAAGCTGGTCAGTGGTGTAAGTGTAAACCCTAGGTTTGCATCCTGAAAAGCATAAAAGCAGACATCCCAAAAAAATAGGGAAAATTTTCAAAAAATAGCCATACCGGGGATCGGGCTAAAAATGCCAAAAACGAAACTTCCTCAAAAATAGGAAAAAGCAAAAAAACAAACTTTCTAAAAATAAAAAGTTGTCCAAATTCGTCCAAATCAATTGCGATCTTCGTCCTTTGGCCTTTCTAAGCACTCTGGTGGCATTCGCACTTTGGAATCACATAATTTTCAAAGGCTAACTTTCAATCGTCAGGGCCTCAAATACTCTAAACTGGACAAGGCTTGGTGAAACTGCAGCAAAAGGTCACAGGGCACTAACAAAACCCTAGAAAGCAGGAAAAGAGAGGGTCCCCATCTGCTATGGGGCGATGTGTGAAAAAGGTCACAACAGGTTCATTTAATAAAAAAATTCATTGAAGATCATTCTTATTTTCAGAGCAGATCTAAAGAAGAAAAGTGCAGATTTAATTCAGATTTGTGAGCAGATCTTAAGGAGAGTTATTGCAAGATCTCGAGTAGAAATATTGCAGAATTTTTGATATATTATAAGCAGACCTTTGAGAGAGTTTTAAGGCAGATCTTGAAGATATTTGGAGCAGCCATTTAAAGCAGATTTAAGGCAGTTTTTGAAGGAGTTATATTTTTAAGAAACCTAATTTTTGTTATTAGAGGTTGGTGCCTCTCATTAAAAGAGATTGGTGTCTCTTGCTGGGTTGGTGCTCAGTTGTGGGGTTTTGGTGTCTTCAGTGGGTTGGTGGCTATGAATCATCTAAAGGGGATTGGTGCCTATGAACATTGTAAGGGGTTTCTAATACAAAAGCACTATTTTGCTGTTGTTTTCTACTGCAAGGGTTTCCACATAAATCGTGTGTTCTTAATTGCTTGATCTTGCATTTATGTTATTGCTGTGGATGTTTAAGCTTTGATGTATTGCAATTGTGATTCATTAAGTTTTGAAAAGTAAAAGGTGGTTGTTATATTGATTCATCCCCCTCTCAATATAACTGAGTGCTCTTCATATATATATATATATATGAAGAATGTTATATATATATTTGTATGGACATATACCCAGCCCAATTTTGAATGGATATACCAAACCCAATTAAGCATACTGGCATATGGTACCCACGTAGGGTAACTTAGATCACAAGAGGGATTATGCAAGCTGACCTTTAGAGCGAACTTGACGCAAATGAGTTGTTTAAAGAAAGGCATCCATCTCATTTTGAACTCATGTTCAGATCATAGTAGGAAAACTCAGGTTCAACTGCCCAATATTTTTTGGACGTGGGACTTGCAATAAACTTCACAAACTCGGCCAAAAAAAAACATAATCACCCAAAAAACAGAAATTAATGCATGAGAAGCATACAGAATGTATTTAGAGAACATGAGTGCTAAGTGTTGACTTGGTGGTCAGCACCTCCTTCGGGGTTTGCGGCATGGCTTAACTGCTTCCCGTGGATCTGGGTAAGTCTGGCGTTTGTAGTGGGCGTTGATAGCTCGAGCTTTTGGCGCAACGGCAAACATACCTACAATTGGTATCAGAGCCTTGGGTCACGGGTTCGAATCCCGGGAGGTCTCCTTCATTCCGTCGGTGCGGAACCCTCAATCGGTGCTGAGGGGGAGATTGTTGACTTGGTGGTCAGCACCTCCTTCGGGGTTCACGACATGGCTTAACCGCCTCTTGTGGATCTGGGTAAGTCTAGTGTTTGTAGTGGGCGTTGATAGCTTGAGCTTTTGGTGCAACGGCAAACATACCTACTCACATCTGCTGAAGATGAGAATGAAGGAAAAAGGATTTTGAAACCCCTTCCATGTTTTCCTTCTGCAACAGAGTCTGAGTCTGAAACTTGGAGTCTGAGATTGAAACTCCCCAAGTCTTGCTGAGAAACTGGCAAGTTATCTGACAGGAATCAGTTTGCAAATAGTCCGCTGGCCATATATAAACTCACTAGTATTTGCAAGTCGGGGGAACTTGCAGAGTTTTCCAACTTTGGTTTGGAGTATTCCTAAATCACCAAGACAACCACAGCATTGGTGTACATTTACCAATCCTGTGCGACAATAAGTTTGGTTGCGGTTGGAATTTGGCATCTGTCTATTCCCTTGGTCACCAATTTGCAAACTCGTAGGCCATGCAGTGGATATACATTTTTGTCATCAAATTCAGGAGTGCGTTGTAGATTTTTATCCCTTGTGAAAACAGGGGAAGTGAGTAGACATTTATTCTACAAATGACATCAGCTAACAAGTGGCATGCAGGCATCTTTTTGTGTAAATTACAATTACCTTTTTCCTTATTTGTTGGCTTTAGGTCAGATTTATTATAAATTCACAGTCCTATTGTTGTTGTATGATCAATTAAATCTGGCAGGAATAATATCCTCTATAGAGTTTTGTTTTATGATGATTTTAATTTTATCCCAATCTTGTTTTTAAGCATTAATGAGTTACTTTCTTTGTGAAATCTAAGCGATATGGATTAATTATTTGGAAAGACCAGTGTTTCTCAAAATTTTGGAGATGGGGGTTTGGGTTTTGGGGACTGCAAATTTTATTGGGATTCTTCGGATGAGTGGAATGGTGATTAAATAATAGATAAAATTAATATTTGAATTTAAAAAACACAAATAAATCAAAAATACCAAAATATAACATAAACAAACTAGAAGAAACTGAAATTCTAAAAAGTAGAATAACAATTTATTGATTCCATAGACCATTTGATAGGATGATAATCATAGACACAATATGAAACACGATTTATATTGAGAGATACCCAAAAAAGAAATGTTACGTTATGCATACTACAGGGGTATATTGAGCAACATGCTTAGAAGTTGAAAATATCATACGATTGATATCTCACAAACTGCTCCTCGTCCTCTTATTCTCTTTGTCCCCTCTTTTGGTGGATGGAAATCAGCAATGGGCACGGGTATTAATTTTGTTTTTTTGGGTTGAGGGGGCTTTGTGCATGGATCGCTTTTTTGACATAATAACACATGTACTTTATTGCAGGAAACATTAGTCACACAAGAAGCATTATTTATCACCTGTGCATACCATATTTACAGTATATGGGTCGAAAAGCAAAAAGTTTGTTCATAAATGCAAAAAAATTTGGCCAAAACCGACCCCCTTGTACAGTAGAAATGGTATCATTTCTGTCATGCATAGCATCAAATTCAAATGATGATGATAAATGCGTGAAGGAAAAGAACCTTTTGATGGCATGTGTGGATGCACAGGTACTAGTTTTTATATTCTATTCATAAAGCCATTATGTCTTGACTGATTATGTATTGATGATATGGGCTTCATTCAGAGTTTATATGAAAGGATATCTTCGTTGCTGGAAGCGTCGGATATTTTTCATTGTTGTCTTACTTAAGCTCTTCCATGTGGAACAGTGTGGGAAGAAAAAGAAGCCCTGGGGTACTGTTAACTACCATCTACAGAGACTAAGCAAAGGAAGACGATTTGACTAATGCTAGTTGTGGACCAGTTTTAGCAACTTGTCTATCTTGCTAGGCCTTAATGATGGCATTTTTTGGCTAACATTACAAGGTGATATATGGATGGAGGGCAATTTTTTCTATGATGAGATTTTGAACCTAGTTCGGATTTAAATGGTTTGGACTTTGAAGGTGGTTGACATACATTTCAAGAAATCAATTTAACTTTCTGGTATGCAAAAGTTGCCAAAGAATGCCTGAAATCTGAGATTCTAATTGTGTTGTTAAATGGTTATATGGTTATACCTCAACTAGTCACAGTTACATGATTTTTTAGGGTTTCTATTGCAGTTTGCTGAAGCTGCATGCAGTCTTTTTTTAGTATTGAATTTTGAACTTATGCCCTGCCCGGATCATGCTAGATGAGCCTCGTTGATGGATAACATTGTACCTTTTTTTGCCTGTTAATCATTTGATATTATTAATGCTCCCGCTCTTGTATTCAATAAGTAATTTCAGTTTCTATGTATAATCATTATTTACTGATGTTTTGGCAGTTAGTAATTTGCTTTGAAAGAAGTATATGAATGAGAGCACAAGCGAAATGATATAAATTCAATAATGCACTTATTTTATTCTACCTATACATGGAAGATGCCCCCAATATGATAATTTTCCCGATTGCAGTTATGGTAATGCAAGCCTTCATTTTGCATGTCATTCAAGACTACAAAGCATTAATAATTAGTAGGTTCGTAAGCAAAGGAGGATGATTTGACTAGTGCTAATTGTGGACCAGTTTAAGTAACTTGTCTATCTTGATAGGTCTTAATGATGGCACTTTTTGCTAACATTACAGGGCAAGACATGGATGGAGAGCATTTTTTCTATGTTATGAATTTAGACTTAGTTTGGATTGAAGTGGTTTGGACTTTGAAGGTGGTTGACATGCCTTACAAGAAATTAATTTAACTTTCTGGAATTCAGAAGTTGCCAAAGAACGCCCAAATTCTGAGATTTTAATTTGTTGTTACATGGTTATACCTCAACTAATTACAGTTAAATGCTTCTTTTTTGAGGTTTTCTTTTTCTGCCTGTTAATCATTTAATATTATTAGTGCTGCCACTTCTGTATTCAAGAAAAAATTTCAATTTCTATATAAAATCATTATTTACTGCTGTTTTGGCAGTTAGTAATTTGCTTTGAAAGAGGTTTATTTAGGAGAGCACAAGCACAATGGTTTAATTTCAATAATGCACTTATTTTATTCTATCTATACATGGGAGATGACCCTGAGATGAAAAGTTTGCCGACTGTAGATATAGAAGGGGTATGCAAGCCCCCATTTTTGCAGGTTATTCAAGACTACAGAGGCACTAGTAACTAGTAGGTTTGTGGATCGTTATTACATATAACGATCTGTATGCCGTTCTGGAGGCAGAGATGCTTCTGAAGTTTCAGCAAGGGTGGTGATCTTCTCCACTTGAACCTGCACACATAAGACCAAAGCAAAAAGGTTGGGTGACCGTGTAAAGAGGTTTGCCTTGGTTAAACCCTCGTTTTGGTGTTCCCACCTCCACAGATAGCCTTATACAACACCATAGAAAATGGCATAAATCATAGATGAACAATAATATGCTGATAATAAGACAGTAAATGAAATGAAAAACCCAAGGAGTTACCACCCTCAAAAACCAGAAGCAATGGAGCCTGCTAGTGACGAAGAACAACAATAGTCCTTAAGATGATGAAGCTTTATTGGATATCAAGACAATGGCAGAATAACAAGATGATAGAAGCTGCTGAGTGGAAGGATGCAAAAATGGAGTGCTAGTGTGTAGAAGGTGTTCAGGAAAACAAAGAATAGCAAGAATGAAGTTCGATATTGTTCAAAAGATCCTAGAGAGAGAAAAGGAGGAAAAATGAACAAGCTTATTGACAGGCAGTGACCCCCAAAGTCGATGCAGGCTTATATAGACGTTACACTGCCGAATTCAGCAAGTGTAACATCCCAATGACTAACTTAGTTGCAGATATTTGCGGGACACTAGCGCAGCGCTCAGGCATCTTGGCGACACATTCGTCCAAGCACTGTTCAGACCTAACGGTCAAGGAATCATGCATGTTAGGTGGTGATGTGTATAAAAGGTTTAGGATGCATTACTGTCTTAATTGCAACTAAAGGGAAAACTGATGTAATGTGAAATTGCATGGGATGCAATTTACAACATTACATTAACATCAATCAAATTTGTTAGTGGTACAATAACAATATAAATAATTGTCAATTGTCACAATTGTAGAAAAATAGTTACTAGTCATAATAATAAAAACAAAAACAAGACTGCAAATATTCTCTGAGAGCTCAACTATTGATAACCCGGTGGGATCCTCACTTCTTGATGTTGGTTCCAATGACAATACCGCCTGGACTATTGTTTGTCTTAGGCAGAAGGGGAAGTCCATGTCCCCCCATGCCCCTCTTTTTGTTGGTTATGGGTCGTAGATGGTTAGACAAGTTTTTTTTGAGTCTCTGACTATGCACTGCTTTTTTAAACACAAACAAAAACAAGATTAAGAAGAAGTAATATGATAAGGTTGAAAAGCTGTACATTGGGCTACAAGAAGTTTGACACATTAATTAAAATGCCCCTCTTTGTGTTGGGTATGGGTCGCAGATGGTTAGACAAGGTTTTTTTTGAGTCTCTGACTATGTAGAAGGGTCGGTGTCCTAGTTAACACTGCTTTTTTAAACACAAACAAAAACAAGATTAAGAAGTAATATGATGATTGTAGGTTATTTAAAACAAGTTAGAATGTTGGCAAGGACAAGGTTGAAAATATGTACATTGGGCTACAAGAAGTTTGATGCATTAATTAAACCTTCACTATTGATTGTCCTTTTTGTGTGTTGTATGGTGAAGAAAGTTTTGATCTTTTAATATTTTCCCTTATTTGTTATATGATATGATTTCTTTTTAATGTTTGTTTTTCTTCTTGAGTGTTCCTTTGCCTTTTCCTCTTTTACCTTTTTCATTGAGGTCCCATTTATTTTTTATATTTCTTCCATCATTTTCCTGTTTATTCCCTTTTAAATTCAATTTTGTATTGACATATGCAACATGAATAAGCTCCATAATAACAATCATTGATACAAGTACCTATAAATTCTAACCCAAAATTTTAATAGACCAATTTACTTTATTTATGCCTTCATGATTTTTGAGATCGTTACGGTTTATACTTTTCATTAGCTGAATTACATGATTGACAAAGTGCCCTTTATCGCTAGTTATTTCTATTGGAATCTCAAACTTGATGACTTAATGTTTATAAATATATATTTTTTATTCAATGCTTATCTTCATTGACATATTTGATTAATTTTTAGACAACTTATCAATCTAACTTGTATCATTCAAACAATTCTTGCAGTTGAGATGGTGATATTGGCATAATCACTCTCTGGTGGGTTTTCCACTTGTTAGCATGTATTACATCTGACTAACCATTCCCTAGCACTTGTGTGAAGATTCAACCAACATAGGCCCACCAAAGAACCTTACATGTGTGCATTAGGGGCCATATAGTTACCTACAATTCCTCCATGTTCTTCTCGTACACCACTTATCTTTTCCTACATTAAACATCTGCTCGAAATGGGCTAAGGGTCCATCTTATACGACAATCATAAAGATTGATTAGTTTAAATTTCCTGGCTTTAATTGTTAATTTTCTTCTCATTTGGTGGCATGTGTTTAGGAAATGTTTCTATGCCATGTTGGTACTGTTGTTATTTAGAACAAGTGGGCATTAGGAAATTCTTCCTTCATACTATGCAGAGGTTCTCTTGATTCAATCTTTGAAAGTTAATCTTTGATGATGTGTCTTTTTCTTAGCCCTACAATGATTTGAGATATAAATTCTTGAAGTAAGAATAACTATAACTATCTATTTGGCGTTAAATGTTTGGTTTGTTCATTAGGTACATCAACAATTGATGGTCTACTAAAAGGTAGATGGTGTAGCCAAGAAATAGTGTCAAATTTTGT
Organism: Cryptomeria japonica; assembly: GCF_030272615.1. NCBI lineage: Eukaryota > Viridiplantae > Streptophyta > Pinopsida > Cupressales > Cupressaceae > Cryptomeria > Cryptomeria japonica. The sequence continues at coordinate 616,532,498 of NC_081415.1, forward strand.
ATTACATAAACCATGCCAATAGTTTCTTTCTCCATAGTGCTATAGTTTCATGTTGTATTTGATAACAATCTACGTGTAAATAAAATAGATGAATGAGTCCTTAAGGCTCTACTTGTCTCAATGTTGGCTAAATGGCAAAGTTAGAAGCATCCACATGCACATAAATTCTTTTATCCCATTTGGATAGGCCAAGATAGGAGAACTAATGAGTCATACCTGTAATTCATTAAAATGCTTATTTATGTTCTTTTAATCACATGGATGATATTCCTTTCCTTGTGAACATATCCAGTAGGTGTGAGATTTGATCAAAATTTGTGATGAATTGATGATAGTAGCTCTCACAAAAAAATAATTATCTTATTCCCCTGATATGCTTTGGGCCTTTCATTTCTACAATTATTCTTAGCTTGTTAGTTTTTTTTTTCAATCTAATATTACAAATAATGTGGCAGAGAAGTATGTAGTATCATAAAACAATATTTCTTTGGATTTAAGGCTAAATGTGTTGATTTGCATCGTCCCATGCATTATGCTAAATCCTTTAGTTGTGTCTCTTGGCTGCTTTAAATAGACTAGTTGTCCATGAATACCTTGAAGTTCTCTACATATATTTTGTCAAATATTTGAAAGATAAATCTCTAAAATATAGTAGGAACACTACATAGACCAAACAACATTGTATTATAAGCATATAGTTTGTCCTCGATCTCGAGTATGTCTTATTGTATGCCAAGAACCCACTTGATTGTATGCCAAGAACCCACCCATAATCGAATAGATTTTCTTGTCCTTTCACTTTTCTAGGAATGAAGTTTGTAAGCAAAATTAGAAATGGATCATTGATCCTTATTGCATTAATATTTAATAAATCTACACATATTTTGATTAATTTTGAATCTTTCTTCAATGAAATAACTCTAGGTGAAACCCAATCATTTGTTTCTACTTTGACGATAATTCATGGTTCGAGCATTTTGTTGATTTCTTCTTGTACTTTGTTTACATAATTTTGATTAATTTTATATGCTTTTTCTCATTGATTATGCTCTACTTGTTAGGGGGATTATGTGGACACACAACTTTGATGACACTCCATTACATCCATGCATGTTAATGTAGAGTTATCTTTTATATACCAAGAAATTTTTGAACACGACTACTTCCAACATAGGTTTCCAACCATCCCCAACCATTGTTATTTTTGTGTCACCTTCTCCTAAATTTACTTTTATGGTTGTATGTTCCTAATTTTTTATATCTTCAATCCTATGAACTTTGTTAGTAGGCTCCACTATCTCCTCCACCCACTAAATTAATCAACTTGATAGCTTATAGAATGGCAAGGGGCATGCAGGGGATTCGATCCACTCCACATCATAGTAGGATTATCACTCGAGGAGTTAACGACGAACCTTCTCGTCTCTCTCACCAACTCCAGTGGAAGGAATCGATTATCCCTATCATTCAATTGTCGAGTCCACACAAACAACTATGTGGGTGTGCAACCCCTACAAAATTTTTAGTGGTTAATATTCTCCAATTGGCTATTTTTTGAAATTTGGGAATCAAAATTTGACTAAGTTCAACTTTTAAGGCGACTCAAATTGCCACTTTTTTATAAATTTTTAGTTTAGTGTCATTTAAATCGCCAGAGATTTATTTTATTAATTTTTTTAACTCAAAGATTCGCCACAATATTTGATACATGATTGGACCAGATTTGCCAACGCTTTATAATTTATTGTAGAAATCTAAATTAATTTACTAATAATATATCATAATTATTAGTTACTTTAGGGTTATATCAACAATCTTTAGTTGCCACCATTGATTTAGAATATAATCTAGTAACCTTCATTGTATTCCATGAGATAAATTGTACCTACAAGTTGTAATGCTATGAGAGTTGAAATTTATTTTGAATTGTTGACCTCAATGAAAATTGTTGGTACATTTTATCTCACAAAATACAAAGAGGGCTATTAGATTATTTTAAATTAATGTTAGAAACTAAATAAAGTAGAGTCTATGGGCCTTAAACTCATTAATGATTTCCATCTTTAGGTCTCTACTTTTCTATCAAAACTATTTTTTTAAATGAAAGAATTTAAAATAGTAATTAATGCATACTCTTTTTATTTTCCAATATTTTTTATCAAAAAAGTTTGATATAAAAAATTCGCCAATAAAATTAATACTTTTCATTAAAAATGGAATTATTTGCCAATAAAAATTATTTTTTCTTTTTAAAAAATTAAATATTTGCCAGGATTTTATACAATTTTTTGAGAGGGGGATTCTTAAAGACTTCATTGATTATTGTATCATCTAGTTTCACACTCCCTATATTGTATTCCATATGTTTAGGTGGAAAAAAAAAAAGTTGGTGGCATCAAAATATCACCTTGTGCATTCTCCTTGTCTCGCTCCTCTCCAATTTCTAAGAATTGGATCTTATCGCATTCATGTTGCCGCTTAATGAATTTTGATCTTTGAAGCAAGGTCGTAAATCTAGAATGCCCTTATAATTCATCTCAATAGGGCCTCTTTGTTCCTTAGACCATGTTTCTTTTGAGTTTAAAATTTACTACGATGAAGCTACTTTCTTACACATTGCTTGGTTCCTTAGATCAATTATATTTTTCCTTCACCTCTTTTTTGACATTTTATTCATGTTTCAGTTATGGTCGACTTTGGCTATTATTAACCATTTGTGAACCAACAATGCATCATAGATTCTTTTAAGTAAGGAAGTGACTACAAAAATCATGGCTGGGTTCAAATCAATACCATTTTGACCTTAAAACCCATAACACCTTCATTCCTTATTGATTTTCACTTGCTAGTTGAAAATTTGATGGCTAGATAGTTGGTTTTCCTAGACTCTTTCAGGTATATGTAGGAACTTTACATTTACTCTTGATAATACCTTCATCGATTATTGTATTTCATAAGATTCTTTCCGAGAAGCTCCATATGTACTACTACAAGTTTCTCTGTCAAGTTTACCATTAACAACATAGGATCTATCACTTGATTGAATGAATTGGAGGTTCTATTATTAAATCTTTATTTTTGTGTTGGACAATTCTTATTTCTCTTTGGCCACTATTTATCGTGTTTGTGTCCTATTGCCTCAATCTTGGAGTATACATAGGATTATGAGTAGTTATCTTGTGGCTACCTTAACTATTAATTAAGTCATAATATTATTATTATATTGTCATTTAGTTAGTTAGGATGACCTACATATTGTATTTGGTTATCTAAGTCAGCTCGGTTGATATCCTAGGCATAAATAAGATATATATAAGAGGTAGCTAGTTTCATTTCATCATCAGATTTTGAATTGTGTTCTCATTGGAGATATTTGGTGGTTTTCTCCCTCAAAGTGGCTTGTTATTCTCAACTATTATAATGTAGATTCAACATATTTCATATTATCTTCATATTTGTGCAAGTTATTTCATAATAAGTGTTATTAGAGCATGATCTTGGCATTGTGAAGGCAAGTCATTTTTTTTTCAATTTTGGAGGTAATTTTGGAAATCACATATCTTTCAAAATTTGGGAATTTTTTGTTATAATTTTGGAGGGTCTTTTAAGAACATATTGAAGCATCTTTAGTCCCAATTCTAGAAGAATTGGAGTAGAATTGAGTGATTTATTGTAGAATTAGGGCTTTTGCCCTTTTTTTTGTGTGAAGCCTATATCTCCTAAATTTGAGTGAATTTCTGCTTGATTTTTTAGGCTTATTGGCGAGTACAATAAAATTCAAAAAAATTGGAGTAGAAATAGGAAAATTATTACAAAATTAGGGTTTCCAACAAATTCAATCTTAAGGATGCAAATATACTCATAGCTTGGAAATTTTTCTACATAAGTGTTATTTTTGCCCCATTAAGTTACAATATATTTTAAGATAATTTTAGATTTTATTTTTATGATATATTGCAAAATTATTTCATCTTGACAAGGCCTTTAATAAAAGGCAAAAAGAATGCCACCACAACTAAAAAATTTATATACAAGAATGATGTACATAAATTGAGGATATTAGCCCTAATAGGGAAATAAATGAGACCAAGAGTGAATTTTCATCAATAAAGGAGATGGCTGAAGGATATCATCAGTGAAAATGGAGATGAATGAAGCAATTTCATTAGTGAGGACGGAGTTGACATTAGTGAATTTTCAAGGAAGTTGGACATGCTTTTTGAAGGGATGTTCCTAATAAGGTGAAAGATAATGCTTTTAATGGACATAAATTTTAGGGGACAAATCTAGATTTCAAGGACCAACTCTTTAATCATCATATGCCTAGGCAATTCATTCCAAAGTTGGATATGGGAAAGTTTGATGACATGGATCTGTTAATGTTATCGAATTTCCATAATCCATGCTAATATCATTTAGTTACTTCTGGATTTGAATTTGATTGTGTAACTTTTTTTTAGCATAAAAAAAGTTACACAATCAAATCTATAAGCAACTAAATGATATTGACATGGATCCAACCAATTGGATTTGCCAAATGGAGTAGTTTTTTGATCTTCATCATGTTCCAACTCAACAAAAGGTGGATATGGCATCCTTATACTTGGAACTAGACCAATTTATTTGGTATTGTTGGTTATTCGATGAGAAGAGAAAGAAGGGTTGTGTGGTCACATGGTCAAATTTTCAAGAACTTACTATTTGTTATGGAGAAAATTTTATGGACTACTTTTGCCAATTCACTAAATTAAAAGAAAGAATTACAATCAAGAACTATGCTCACCAATTTTGAGCCCTTAGTCTAAGAATAGAGAATGTTACAAAAGAAAATTTAAGGACTCATATCTAAGAGGTTTAAAGGACCACATAAAATATGAGGTACACTTGTTCAAACCACAATTTATGTAAGGCAAAATGGTTATGGCAAGACAACTTGAGAAGTTTTTGGCCAATAGGTGACAAGGGATTGTAAACATAAAAGATAAGAGCCCTCTTGCACGATCATTGCCTCAACCTACTAGGTTGACTCCACAACAAATTGAGGATAAGAGAGAAAAAGGGTTATGTTTCAATTGTGATGAAAAATATAGTCAAAGACATAAATTTTGTGAAAAGAAATAATTTTTTAGTGGCTAATATTTGCCAATCGGGTAATAATTGAAATTGGGGATTTAAAATTGGCTTATAGTACAAGCTATAAGGCAACCTGAATCGCCACAATTTAGCAAAATTTGATTTGGGTCCTAGTTAAATTGCTAGAATTTTTTTTTTAATTAAACTTTAATGCTAAAAAATTTACCATAATATTCGATACCTAATTATATCAAGTTTGCCTAATTCACCAATCATATTATATAATTATTAATTACTTTAGGACCATATCACTGATTTTTAATCACCACCATTGATTTAATTTATAATATAATGACATTCCATGGGTTAAAATGTACACATGGAGCTCTAATATCCATTGAACCCAAAATTATATCTGTCTTTGGAGATTTATAATATAATTGTTGGGGTTAAATTTTGTGGGTCAAAATGTACCTATAGAGCTCCAATGCTCATGGGGTCCAAAATAGAACCCAAACATTAGATTATAAATATAATCAATGGTGTAAAAAAAGAATTTAGGGCTGATTTAAAATATTCAACATTTGGTATAAAACATTAAAGAATTAAGGAATTATAGACATGAGTACTACACCTTAAAGCTTAAACTAGTCAATCATTGCCACCCTCATGCACTTAATTTTCTGTAATAATTTATTTATTTTCTTAAAGGAAGGATTCACCATGGTAATTAATGTATTTTTCTATTTTTTGTCAAAGATCCATCAAGATTTTTTACAAATTTCTAGTGATTTAAAAAAGTTTACCAATAAAATTAATATTTTTTTCAAAAAAGGGAAGATTCGTCAATATAAATTAATATTTTTTTCCGAAAGATTTGCCAGGATTTTATATCTTTTTTCAAGAAGGTAGAGGGGGGGATGAGGGGGGCAGGGAGGGGAGGGGGGAGCAGGGAGGGGGGAGGAGGTGGGTTTATTAAAGTTATCGGTGTGAAAAGAAATTGTTCTATATTAAAGGTTTGAGTGAGTAGAAGATGAGGAACAACTATTAGATGGTGATAGGGAGTTAGATGAGGGACAACATGGTTCACATCCCATCATTTCTTGTCATGCACTCTCAAGTTTTAGAGATTCACAAACACTCAAGGTAGTGGATTTCTTAAAGAAGTAAAGAGTAACAATGTTTTTAATTAAAAAAACAATGTTAACTAGGGCGCTGACCCTTTACATAGTCAATGGCTATCAAATTTAAATAGACCAAGCAGGGGTGCAAACCCCAAAAGAACAAAGGCGGATAGGCCAAACCAACCTGTCAAACCATCAACAACCCAACCCAACTCAAGAGAGGGGAGAAAAACCCAAAACTTGACAATGGGGGGGGGGGTGTTGGGAAAGGGGGATAGATTTTCCCTTCCGCCTACGATAAACAACCGTCTAGGCAACACTATCATTAGGAACTTTCAAAGAAGAATCAGGCGAGGAAGACCCCGCAGAGTCACTGCTAGACTGCTGCAACAGAGCAACAACAGGCTGTTGCTATAGAACAATAGCAAGAGCATAATTATTAGGAGAAGAGTGAAGGTGTGGAGTAGGAGCAACAAATGTAGGAACCAAGGGGGCGAAAGAGTCCACGGCCACAGTAACATCAACAAATGCTTCATTAGTAGGAAGGGGAACCTCGTCTTGAGAGGATTCAACCAAAATAGGGTCTGAAGCATTAATTGTCAAGTGGTCTTTCGTAGCATCCTTCCACCAAGTAGCAACACCTCTACGATGAGAGAGAGAATAGTCTGAAGCAAGGTGACCCATTGAGAAACACCTTCAATTGTGAAAGGGGAGGCCCTCATAATCCAATGGTTGAGTCCATGCCCTATCCCCAACCATAAGAACCACATCCCTGGGGAGGGCCAGAGATATGTCGACATCAATTAATAGGCGAGCAAAGGTAGAATGACCCATGAAGACCTTGGCATCATCAACCTTCAAGAAGCTGCCAATGGAGTTACCAATGACCTCAAAACAAGAAGGCTCCTAGAAATGGAGAGGGAGATTGGGGAGGCGGACCCAAACCGGACGAATAGAGAGAGATTCAGTAAGGGGGTTGAAGGAAGGAGTCCAGGGCTTAATAGAGAGAGAGTGATCCCCCCAAGTCCATAGCTTTCCCAAAATCAAATCACGATCATGAGTAGAGGTAAAGGAAGCAACAGAAAAACCTTTAGCACAAGGGAAAAGCTCAATGTCATAAGCAACAAGAGCCTTCCAAGAATCACTCACCCAACGATGAAGGTTTAGAAGAGAAGGCCAAAACCCAACAAATCTACAGGCTAAATGTTGATTGACTTGGGTGGTACTCATAATTTCATCAACAAGATGTTGGCTACTCCTCTAAACTAAATTTTATATATCTAACTGTAGATTTTCAAGTCTTGATTGTAGATGGAGGTATTGTTAATTAGTAGAGAAAATATGGCAACATTAAATTATCCATTAGAGATTATCATCTTGATTGCCGAATGTATGATATTGCCATGGGTGCAATAGACATTTTTCTAGGAGTATAGTGGTTTACTACTTTGAGAATAATTGAGATGAACTTTCCAGAACTATTCATGAGATTTCAATTAGAAAGATGGTAGAGCTAAGAGGTTTGCATTAAAAGTCTTCACACCATCTAATAATGGATTTGTGACCCAATTATTTTTATTAGAATCTTATCAATCAAATGCTCCTACTCATCCAGGATTGCAAGAAATTAATATCACTTGATGTAAGTTGAACTCACACCCTCACATAGACGCTCTGAGACAAGATGATGCCAACAACATTTTCCAAACAATAAACAGTGCAAACTATTTTTGTCTCTAATTTTGGATCTAAATAGAGCAACTAACTACCTGCACATCATAAGTTTTGAGACCAACAATGAAACATGGAAACAAACAACATAATGATCAATATATTTCTACAACATTTAAAAGAGTAATTACAACAATCTTGATTCAAACAAGACAAGTAAAACAAAACTAGTTCTCCTATGTGTTACTTTCTACAGAGTTCAATGACACCCCCTCGTTAGATGATAATCTCCTTACCGATCATGTCATCTCTACCCACATTTGTGAATTGCTGACTCTATCTCCATGCAACCGCTCTCTTCTCTTTGTCGTCTATGATTCTCCTTGCTTTCCTTGTGTTTTTTTTTATTTCACCCAAATCATTCTGCCAAAACCAAGTGATTCTTGTCCCATTCAATCCTCCTCTCAGTCTGGCGTCCACCTCTTCTTTGTGTTGTTTGATCTGAATGACCTCCAAGTCTTCCAACCCCTCATGAACTCTTCCCCCTACATGAATTCCCTCTCCTCAAATCGAGCCTACCTTCAGTAACCGTTCCTTTCCATTTCAATAACTACCACAACCAAAATAAGCAAAATAGAAAGCCCACAGTGACTCGATGCTCTTGCAACATCGCCACTCAGTGGGTTTTGGAAACATGCCTAAAGGACTTTGATGAGCCTGTTTTATGACTCTTTTATAGAATTTTATGTTTTAATTTCTACATACTTTTATCTTAGAACCTTGACACTTTCAATAGATAATACTATTTTATAAGCATTATAGTATGTTTGCCAATAAATGATATATGATATATAAATGCGTAGTTTGTTACTACTTATCAAGTTGCCATTAGTTTTATATCCAAAGTTATTCTATATACTCTAGTCGGTTACCTCTACCGAAATATTCAGTTGGTATGCACAGAAGAGTTGGTTATAGAAGAAAGTAGTCACAGAGCCCAGTATACACCAAGCAGTCTACCGAGCAGCAAAGATGATACACCGAGTGAAACGTGTTACCAGATTCATTGAACCTGGACATACATATGGAAACGTGTTACAAGATCGAGGAACATAGAACCGTTATCACATTGGAAATTGCACTTCAAGATTTTGTATGATTTCGAGGTCATTTAACCAATGAAATATTTTGTATAGTTATTCATTTGATAAATCATGTTTGTAAGATCGAAGCAATGAATCAGATCACCGTCATAAGAGGTCTATTTATACAGCATGAAATAAGGATCCAATATAAGTGTATGAAGCAAGACATGTGTGATACATAAGAAAGCACTAAGTGTTATGACTGTTACAGAGACACAGAGGTCACTGAGAAGCATTTCAAAGAACAGTCAAAGAACAGAGTAAACAAAAGGGTTTACCGAGTTACTTTATGGGTTACCAACTGAGAAGCATTTCAAAGAACAGTCAAAGAACAGAGTAAACAAAAGGGTTTACCGAGTTACTTTATGGGTTACCGAGGTATGCTATAAGCAAGGTAATCTTATTTGAGCACATAGAATCTGCTATAACATTTCAGATGTAAAGTTGCAGATATTTGTAATGATTTTATTGTAATATTTTGAAGTTGTAAGAGAAACCTTTAACAGGGTAAAAGACTCTAACAATGTCTATAAATTGTAAAGCCTCTAACCAAGTGCAGCATTTAGATTAAGTGTTGTAAAATCCTTTAGCAAGGTAGATCTAACAGATCTTGATACTCCTAATAGGGTAAGCTATCAGAAATAGCTAAACATGTAGCTCTAACCGAGCAACCTTTATTATTGCAGTAGTGAAGTTGTGGGTGCCATCCCCACCGTAGTTTTTGTCTCTAACCAAGAGTTTCTGCGTAACCAAAATATATGTGTTATGGAGTGAATCATGTATGATTGTTATTTATTTGTTTTAGCTTTATGTTATGTTACAATAGTTTTTGGTTTATGCATAACAGTAAAGATATTGTTGAAGAGAGGATTTGAAGTACTGATTCACCCCTCCCCTCTCAGTACATTAGCTTTCCATATTGGGCCTAACAATTGGTATCAGAGCCTGAATCTTGGAAAAGGGTTTAACAACCTAAAGAGAAAGATCTTATCAATGGAAGGCTATAAACAATCTCGGAGGATTGTGTATCTGCAAGAAGAGTTGGATCATGCTAATCAGGTGATTGCAGACATGCAAAGACAAATGCAAAAATCTCTAAAAGTTAGAAGAAGATTGTCTGATGATTTGCAGGACTCTCAAGAGTTAGTGAAACAAATTGAAACATCATTTGAGAACAATATATTTGAAGAAACTGAAGAAATGATTGGACAACTGAAAGAAAAGAACAAAGCACTGACTGATCAACTAAAAGCAATGAAAAGAGAACATGTACATTTTAGCACACAGATGACTGAAAATCTTGATGCATTGAGGACAACTGAGGATAAAGTAAGAGATCTAGAAAGAGAGAAACAACAACTTGAAGCATTAGTATCTAAAAAGAATGATGAAAACATAAGGTTAACTGGTATTCAACAAAATTTGTCAGATCAATTGGGTTATGCACATCATGAAGCAAATCTGAAAGATGATGAGAATCAAACATTGAAACTTGAAGTATCAAGGTTGACAAATGAACTTGAGATAGAGAAGAAATCCAAGGAAACACTAAAGAAGAGTTATGAAGAATCAAAGATGTTGGATGAGCAACTAAATACAAGAAGACCCAACAAAGTTGCAGGACTCGATTACAAAGGAAAAGACTCTACCGAGAAGGGAATTCATACTATTGAGAGAGGAGAATCATCAAAGCAAGCTAGAAACAAGAAGATCATCAAAAGAAAGAAGCCCATTTGCAACTACTATGGAAATCAAGGTCATACTGCTAACATGTGCCAAATCAGAAAAGGTAAGCAACCGAATGTCACAAATTTTAATGGTTATTGTCACAATTGCAATAATTATGGTCACACATCTAACCAATGTAGGACAAAGTCTGCTAGCAATTATCAGAAGGCAAAATTCAAAGGATTTTGTAAAAACTGCAATAGATATGGATATAGTACCGAGAAGTGTTGGTATAAGCAAAAGAACTATATGTGGTCTGCACACCGAGCAAATCCTAGAGGCTACCAAACTCACACAGATCCTTACCGACAGTATTCTGCAGTACCATGGGATTACAATACAAGGATATGGTGTGAATGTTGTGGAAGATATGGACATATAAGTGCCAACTGTTTTATAAGGTTTGGAATGAAAAACTGAAGGTCATGGAGAAATCCTGGTATGGCATGTTTTCATTGTCACAAAGTTGGACACTTGGTTGGAGATTGCAGAGATCAACCAAGAGGAGATATTGAAGAGATAAAAAGCAAACTCCAGATGATTTGGAAAAAGAAGGAAATTTTGTCAAATGAAGAAAGCACCTTACCTACCGAGTTAGGTGCACCTATTCCAAATTAATCAGTAAAGGAATGAAGGGACTGCATTCTCTCAAAGATTAAGTCTTAACAGTTCCTATTTTATCATGCATTGAATTCAAAATCTGCATAGTTAAAGATGCATTAGAAAGTTTGAAATTCTATCAAAGTGTTTTGGAGCACTATACAGGAAGACTGTCAAGTCGGTAAATACAGGAAGCTTGTCAAGTCGGTAAATGAAGAAAGTCTGGTTACTCGGTTAAAGCGCAAAAAAGAAAGAAAGTTTAGTGGAACCGAGTGCATTTAATGTTTTAAACCAAACTGCACGGAGCTCGATAAGGTATATTGTGTACTTAAAACATTTACGCGGTCATTTTAAACTTACCAAGTTTTCAAGAGAGCTGAGCAAGCGATTCCAAGGTGATCAAACCTCCTCCGAAGCAAAATTCAAAGGTATTTACATCAATCTCAACACATTGTTAAGTTGGTTTACCGATCATATCAAGTTGTTATTATCTGCTAAGTGTGAAGCGTCTACCATTTGAAAATATTCAAACCCTAAGGATCTTGTGTTAATTATTATCTGAAATCTACAACGACACCTAAGATCCAAGATCCCGTTATTGTTAAGAATGTTGAAAAGCCCTCACTGAAATACTCTTTAACTCCAAAAATTGCATCTGAATCGGATGACAAAACTGCATTTTCACTCATTCCGGATAGAGTTTTATTAGTCGAGGATGTGAGATTTTTTACTAAATGTCGAGTTGAAGAACTAGGTCATGTTGAAATCAAAGATACATATGATGAATTATGCACCAATGGTAAAATGGATAGCAAGTATGAGCACATTAAGATAAAGAGATTGACTGAAGCCCTAACCTATCCCCGTGTATTCAAACCCCAGTGGGTCAAGTTTGTTCTGAGCAGAGTTCATGATAACTTCATGTGGCTAGAAGAGCAACCGTTTAAGATCACCAAGGAAATTATTCATTTGATCACCGGTTACCCTATTTATGATCATGCCCGAGCTTAGAAAATGATATCACAGAAAGAATTGATCAGTTTAACCAGAGTAGAATCTAATTACAGGGGACTGAAATTGAACAATGTCACTGATGCAAAGCTAAAGTTTTCCATTAGAGTAATAGGTTACTATTTCTTCCAATCGGCAAGGGAAAACAATGTAGCCTGTGCAACAGTTGACCTAGCATATAAAATTGTGAAGAAAGGCATGAAAATTGATTTATGTGAGGTATTGCTGAAAAACCCATTTGAGAATCTGAACACCATAAGGAAGCCGAAGAAGAACAATTCGACCAATACACCGAAGTTTGGATCACTGTTAGTTTGCATGTTTTTCTATTTTGAAAAATTCTTTCCATCAGTCAGTAAAGTTGTTTGGGAACTACACCGACCAATCACCCATCAAATAAATGACTACATCAAACGTCTAGGTGATAACTTTAATGATATTATGGATGATTATTTCAGCAAGTTTTAAGAGAAGATGCATAACAGGCATAGAATTCCACCCCAGCTAGTGGAAAAATACAAGGATGACATATGTTTTGAAGTGGACACTGACTATTGCTATGTGAATGCTATGGAACCAAGAACTCAATCTTTGCCACCTATGGATTATGCGATTGATTTTGACATCACACAACAATAGATAGATGCATTCCTCACTTTACCAAGGCATGCTACCGAGCTGAGGTATGGAACATATGAAGAAGTGAAGGAAAAAGTAAAAATGAGCATTGTAGTACCCAAAGCTACAAGGAAAGCAACAAAGATGATAAAGGCATTGACGAAGAAATTTGGAGAAGATTCTTCCTCCACACCTGTCAAAGGCACTATAGCCATTACCGAAGGGGAATCTGAAGCCCAAGAGGCAGCTATAACATTGAGCACCGAATTGCCTAAGGGAAAAGTATTGAAAAGGAAGAAGCTGGATACATCAAAGGTATCACCAAATCCTCCAGCAAAGTGACCTAATACAAGAGCATCTACAGCTTCACCGAGTAAGAAAACAAAGAGTGTTGCCACACCCAAGGTAACAAAAACTTACAAGAAATCTACTCGGAGACTCATTTTGGCAAAAGAGTCCAGTGACACCGAATCTGAAGATGCAAGTAAATATCAGATTGTCAAGAGCAAGAAGGTAAATGTACATAGTGTTGAAAATTTTTGTTCTAATCTGAAGCAATATGGTGGATTTGGATCATTCAGATATGTTAAGTATGAATCCATAAATGATGCCAAAAAGAGACAAATAGAAGAAGCTGTCATCTGCACACTTCTGAAATTCCGATTGGTCCCATTGGAAGTATCTAATTCTCTTCCAAAAGAATTGTATGTGCATATTGATAACAGGTGGAAATATGCAATGGACTCGGAAAAATAGATTAGAGAAAGAAGTCTGGTACATCTCTTTCCAAACATGTCGGTAGATGAAATCAAAGAAAATCTGACAAACTACCACAAAAACTTCCTAGTCAAGCAAAAAACTTTAAAATTGATGAATGGACTTTATCTAGCTGTAGAGAAAGAGACCAAGGAAAAATGGTAGGAAATCTTTTGCATCAAGGATGCTGGTGAGCAAGCTGAAGTTGAAATAGTTGATGTCACCGAGCAAGATCCTGATGTCACCGAACAAGACCCTGCTGACACCATACAAGAAGATGAAGATATCATGGATACAAAGGCACTTGAATAGGAAATGATGGAAGGGAACGTTTATGCCCAACTTGTATCCAGTGAGTCAGTTTTGGAACAAGTTCAGCCCTATCCTTCGGTCAATCAACCCATCTCAACCGAGGCCCCTCAAGATATGGAACAAGGCACATAAGGTCACAAGTCTACAACAGGAGAAGGTACTTCTCAAGAGCAGACCTCACAAGCTCCTTCCAGACCTGAAAATGTTGCAACCGAGACACCAAGTACAGAGGCACCAAAGGACACTTCAGAGGCTAAAGTAACCGACCAAAGTGTTGCCTCTACCGAGCAACCTACCGAGGGTCATCAAGCCTCACAAGCCATTGTCTTAGTTCAATCGGTGAAAGGTAAAGAAAAGAAAATGAAGAAACATAGTTTCAAAGTTGATTTGTCAAAACCAATAGTGTTGCCAAATGTAGATATATCTAAATTAAAAGGGCAAGCACTCATTGATTTCAGTGAACTCTGCAAAGCCAAAGCCGAACAAGAGAAGCAAATGGCTATTCAAAAGAAAAATAAAGTACTTCAGAAGGTGAAAGCACTCTTAACTGATATGCTACCTGAAGCTACAGTGACAACTGATGCAGCCATCCATGTTCAATTGGATGAACTCCTAACCAAGCTAGAGACATCTGGAGTAGATGCATCGAAATATTTGAGCAAATTGAAGGACAAGGAGCTCACTGCTAAGATGATAGAAGAGGTACAAAAGGCTATAGCTATTGGCAAAGTTAAACTTGTCAAATTTATTGCTAAGTTGACCCCTCAACTAAAGCACATTCTTTATTTATTTCATAAACTTTGTACATTCTCTTTATTCATTAAGGACATTAAAAATAAAACAGAAGTAACTGAGAAAGAGATCACCGATCTCTCAAATAAGTTGACCACTGAGCCACATTCCATTCAGAATTTTTATACCAAGCTACAACAGTTCATGGCTCAACAATTGGAACTAAGGAATGAAGAACACAAGATAAGGATGGACATAATGACACTTCAAACATTACTTCTTCTTCATCTTTCATCCGTCCAAGAGCAGAACAACAAGGCTACCTCCCTATCCACTCAACAAGAGGGAAGCACATTAGATGGATTAATTTCACTATTAGCTGACATTATATCTCAGAATTCTTTAATGAATAGTGTCAAGAATGGCCTCTCTGCCGCTCTTACCGACACACAAACAAAGTAAAAATCCATTTTTGACCAGTTGCCACCACCAAATGGTAACTAAGTTTAGATGTTTGTCAAAAAGGGGGAGTGAGTATCATATCAAAGTATACAAGGGAATGTAGTATATAGGGGGAGTGTATACCGAGCATAATAGAGTATTCAAATATAGAGTCAGAGCCAATTTTGACAGGGAACAGGGAACAGGGCAGTGAACCAAATAGTTATCACAGAACATTGATCACCGAGCATACAAAATCAGAGTTTTGTATAGTATATTGATAAGGGGAGTATATCTAAATATACTATTTCATTGACTAATGTATAGACTGTCTGTTTAGTCAAATTTTGTAAGTATATAGATTATTGAGTTATGACTTTGAAAGTAGTTTTGTCAAACATCTCAACTAATGTCAAAAGGGGAGATTGTTACTTCTTAACAAGTTGCCATTAGTTTTATATCCAAAGTCATTCTATATACTCTAGTCGGTTACCTCTACCGAAATATTCAGTCTGTATGCATAGAATAGTTGGTTATAGAAGAAAGTAGTCACAAATCCCAGTATACACCGAGCAGTCTACCAAGTAATGTTCCATGTCTACTGGGCAACAAAGATGATACACCGAGTGAAACATGTTACCAGATTCATTGAACCTGGACATACATATGGAAACGTGTTACAAGATCGAGGAACATAGAACCATTATCACATTGGAAATTGCACTTCAAGATTTTGTATGATTTCGAGGTCATTTAACCAATGAAATATTTTGTATAGTTATTCATTCGATAAATCATGTTTGTAAGATCGAAGCAATGAATCAGATCACCGTCATAAGAAGTCTATTTATACAGCATGAAATAAGGATTCGATATAAGTGTATGAAGAAAGACATGTGTGATACATAAGAAAGCACTAAGTGTTATGACTATTACAGAGACACAGAGGTCACTGAGAAGCATTTCAAAGAACAGTCAAAGAACAGAGTAAACAGAAGGGTTTACCAAGTTACTTTATTGGTTATTGAGGTATGCTATAAGCAAGGTAATCTTATTTGAGCACATAGAATCTGCTATAACATTTTAGATGTAAAGTTACAGATATTTGTAATGATTTTATTGTAATATTTTGAAGTTGTAAGAGAAACCTTTAACATGGTAAAAGACTCTAACAAAGTCTATAAATTGTAAAGCCTCTAACCAGGTGCAACATTTAGATTAAGTGTTGTAAAATCCTTTAGCAAGGTAGATCTAACAAATCTTGATACTCCTAACAGGGTAAGCTATTAGAAATAGCTAAACATGTAGCTCTAACCGAGCAACCTTTATTATTGCAGTAGTGAAGTTGTGGGTGCCATCCCCACCGCAGTTTTTGTCTTTAACCAAGAGTTTTTGCGTAATCAAAATATATGTGTTATGGAGTGAATCATGTATGATTGTTATTTATTTGTTTTAGCTTTATGTTATGTTACAATAGCTTTTGGTTTATGCATAACAGTTAAGATATTATTGAAGAAAGGATTTGAAGTACTGATTCACCCCTCCCCTCTCAGTACATTAGCTTTCCATATTGGGCCTAACATAGTTATGTGTGGAAATGTGTTGAATTTATATGATTTATCATTATTTAAAATTTTCCCATGTACTAATTGATTTATTATGCAGCAAATAAATCACATGTCCTATGGACTTCCTATAGTTGTTGACAATAGAGTTAGAGTTGTTCCCGCAACTAGAGGGGCAAAATGCAAATTGAACGTTCAACATTGAGGCGTTCATCCAACAACTGCCAAAAGGACTACTGTCAGTAATAGACCTCTTTAACATGTGGGATAAATTTACCATAATGACTGTCATTAAATTTCAATTATATTTTACATTATGGGCATTCAAGTTTCGTCATGGATGGTTGTATAGTCCTAAAATGACTCTATTTCTATTTATGCTTTCCTAGATTTAATAATCCTCTTTTTGAATATTTAGAATGAGTGATAACTATTGTTAGTTAGTTGGGATGAGTTAGTTTATAAGTGTGCCAAGGAAATACCATATATGGTTAACAACTCTTTTTTGTACAAGTTTCTGGTTGCAACAAGTAGAGTACTTTTTATGTATAATGAGTTTTTATGAATGAACAAGCATATGAATACCTTTTGAGTTAGAAACTTCATCTCGTAGATTGTTTGAGAGTGTTTTTATCCCAAGTTAGAGCCCACTTTCAAGGTAAACACCATTTTGTAGTTCATTTTTGCAAATTAGTTAGATAGCTAGTTTAATTTACTAAGTTTATGTTCAATTTTGATAACCTATAACATACATTTATGGTTTTGTATTTGTTAGTTCTTGTAGGAGTACTATCTTATAAATGAGATTAGCATTGATTCATTTATTTGCTATTTTAATCATTATATGTTGTGTAGGGTCCACCGTCGACTTGACTTGTTTTGACTAGAGTTGACTTTTAATTCATGCATGATAGACATTATTGGGCATAGGCTATTTCAGATGATTTATATGATGTTGATACTATCGTCATTGATCATGTGATTTATTAGACACTATATACTTATTATGTGATTGACTATTGAAATATTATATTGATCATGTGATTTGATGAGCATAAGTGTTGATGGATTTTACATGCCTTACTATAATCATGAATTATACTAATCATGCACTTGATGATGTTTTTATGTACGAACCATATTTAATGATTATCTATGATGAGTTGATCTTACGGTCTTCGGGATAGAGACAATGCCACATCACTCATTGCAAGCGGGATGGGTCGTTGCGATTCTCCAACCCTTGCATGTTATAATATATATGCATATGTCGTATCGTTGCTTTGTGGATGCAGGTACCAGACATCGACTCCACCTGGCTCCACAGGTCTAAGCATGTCTTTAAATCCCAATGGTATGTGGTTTGGAGTTGGCACAAGTTCCCCTCACATACTCTAGGTCTAAGTTGTTCACTGTGAGTCATCAGTGTCTTGGCGCAAGTCGCCATGTCAGTTAGTAAGCTAGGTTTCTTCTGTGTTGTGAGTATGTTAGTATTGGTTGATTAATCCTTTCATGTTGAGGATGATTGGTTATTGATGCGAGATTAAATAGTTAATAATGTTTATTTTAATTATTTTGATTTATAGCGATTTGATTATTTGGTTATCTAATGCTTAAATTAATTTATTGGATTCTTGCCTTTTGGGCATTTAATTACTTAATATTTAATTGTTTACTTATTTAATGATGATTTAATATTTATTGTTTAGCTTATGTTGTGGTTTTACATTTATTTGTGATTTGACCCTTTTATTGGTATTTAATTATTTATTTATTTATTTAATCGTCTATGGTTTAATATTTATTTGGTATTTAATGTTTGTCTGGTTCTTTAATTCATTTATGAGCCTTTGGATTATTTTCCCATTTGATTTATTTAATTGTGGCTCATGTTTTATTTATTAGTTGACTTTTATATTAAGTGGGTTGTATAAATACACTTCATAATAAAATAATAAAATATTCCCACCTAATTGTTAAAGCATGATTTATATTTATCTTACCTACCCTCTTCTTTTATTGGTTGAATTTAAAAAGGAGGTAAAATTATATTATATGGTGGGGTTGGTAAAATATATTATAGATTAGAATATTTTGATTGGCTGAGATTGAGGCTAGGTTTTTGGTTAATGTTTGTCTTTTTATTTTCTTTTCCGTGAAGTCTTCGATGTTAGTTCTCCTCTGAAAATTTTCTCCAGCAAGTTTTCTTCTTGGCTTTGAATTTTTTCTCTCTTGGTTTTGGCTGGAGCTTGGTTTGGATTTGGTTTGGCTTGTGGGAGCTCTTCTTTAGCTTCAATCCATTACTTCAAAGTCGTAGGTTGGAGTTCTTCACTTTGTATTTTGGTTTCAATGACTTCTCCATGTATGCATTGTGTCTGTATTGTTTTTGGGTATTGGGTTGAAATAATATTATATGCTATAGTTTTATTATTGCTAAAGGGAAATATTTGGGGAGAACTTTATATTATTTGGGTTTTGTATAGTTGCTGGAAAATGAGTATTTGGTATTTTCCTGTGTATGGCGTTCCTGGTTCTGTGAAAACTCCTGTGAAGATATTTGATTAAATCTTGATCTATAGTTTGAGATATTTTATTGTGTTTATATCCAAGTATTCCTTGTTTCTGGGCGTCTCTATTCATATGTTTTTCTTGGATTTTTGTAAAGTCTGGATTTTATCATTTTACCCGAAATTTTCTGAGATTTCCGTAAGTCTTGCAGAAGGGTTGTCTTTCTTTTGGTAGAAGCGTTGTCTTTCTTTCAGCAGAAGCGCTGTCTTTTCAGCAGAAGCGTTGTCTTTTTCGGTAGAAACTCTATCTTTGTTTTCGACAGAAGCATTGTCTTTTTGGCAGAAGCGTTGTCCTTTTGGCATAAGCGCTGTCCTACTGGGCAAACATGCTAATCTGCTTGTGTGTTGTATTTTGTGAGTTTTGGGTCATTTATGAAGTATTTTCCCAAATGGATTATTGTACCAGAGGCTATTTTTGAGGTCTGTTAATACTTTCCAGATTTGGCTTTTATCAGTCCTGATGTATTTTGATGGTTTATGTATATTTATCTCTCTATACCATTGTGGGTATTTTAGACTCTCTTCCATGTGAATAGGCCATGGATGATTGAGGTGAATATCTATGCTATTTTGGACCAACAAGTGAGTAGGCCTTGCTATGATGTTATCTTTTATTTGATGGCAACATTTGAGGGCTTGATATGCCTTTGTTTATTTCTAGTCAAGAGGCTCATTTTGTTATATTGATGTTGGTGTAGCCTTGCATATGTTGTGAGAGTATGTGTGGAAGTTATTGGCTGCATTGAGTATTATTTTCAAGTATTTATGTTGGTAGAGCCACTTGTGATGTGTTGTTGGGCCATGTTAGGGGGAGTGGGATTCCTTGTGATGACTGGGGTCACGAGAGATAGGCTTGCATGAGGTTCCTTGTAAGGATGCATGAAGTATAGACCGCCAGGGCACATTAGAGTTTTCCATGATTTGTAAACAAGTGATAATATTGATAATGAATTAATTGGGATGGGAAATTATAACTAATTTAAACAAGATAATGAATAGTTTTGGTGCCTCATGGCTTAGTCCTAGGGAGGATGTTTTAGGATAAGCATGAGAAGGCCGTGAAGATGGTAAGCTAATCTCCCTTGGTTTCTCATAGGTTGAGATGGCTCCACATGTCCATCAGGCTAGTGCCTTGTGTTATTATGTTATTATGTTATGTGGATGGCATGTGATGACACTGCACTCCTACATGTGTTCCCCCTTTGTGATTTATGATTATGCTTATTGGAGCATCTATGTCTTGATGAGTTTAACACCTCTGGGAGTGTATTCTTGTGGTTCTGTGTGAGTTCTTGCTTGATATTCCTTGTGTGACTAGTCTCCTTGTTTATAAGTGTCAGCCTAGATGTAGAGAGTGTGTTGGGACCTTGCGTCATCTCCTAGCATGGGGGGTGGTTCGTTTGGTTCCACATGGTCGGGTGGTTGGTGCTTTTAAAACTATTGGGATGCTCTTATCTTTGGATTCTTCTTACATGAATTAGGATGCTTCTTCAGATTGTTCATGGATAATAATTGCAGCAAGAAAATAAATGATGATGCGATTTATGTAATGAAATTCTTACGTAATAGTTGTAAAAGAAGTCATGTATATGAGAAATGACTATGTTGTTCTAGTTATAGTGATAGCTTTTGATTATGGTAGATGATTGTAATGTTGAACCTTGAGTTGTAGTATAACACATTTGTATTAAATGAAATAGAAGCCTGATATGCGGATAAGTATTGTGGTTTGGAATTAAATGATGCATTTTGTATTCTTGATAAGCCATGTAAAAAGAAAATAGTATAAATGTTATGATAATGGTATTAGAATTAAATGATGTCTTAAGCTAATGCTTGACTAGAGGAAATGTTATGCCTTGGTAAGATGTATGAGTATGAGTAATATTGGAAGGTATCTTAGGACATGTTTATGAGTTATGATTAATGAATTTGAAATTATAGTATCATACTTCGTAGACAGTGATCTAATGGTTGGATTGAAATCTTATAATTGTTTGGGATGTGACTAAATGTTCCTTATGAAAATATTGTAAGGATATTCTTAATGAATGGATAACTAATCTTATTAATGGAAATTTCTAGTAAGTGTATGGGTGGATGGAAAAATGAATTCTTGTCTTTTAGGAAAGGATTAAATGTATCATGTGTTATGGTTTAAGATTATTTCTCCATTTGGTGGATGCTATTAGTTGTTATGGAATTAGGATATTGTATCTTAGTTGTGTTGATATGAATTCGTGTAGCTCTTAATTTGTAATAAGATGATTGTTGGTTAATTGATGTAGTGTAAGAGATTTTATGAAGATTGAATGGGCTATGGATTAAATGGTTTGTGAGTATTGCCTTATGTACTTTAGGAATCATGATGAAGTAATAAGTATGCTAGAAGCATAGAATCATAAATGATTATGTGGAAGTTAATCGTAAATGGAAATAATGTTAATGTAATGTAAGGGTTAATCTTGATATATGAATGGTGATGTCCATAGTCGAAGGTTGGTTAAAGGTAATAGGAACATTTGGACTTGGTGTATAAAATGAATCTAAGTGAAAAGGGAAATAGATTTGCAATGAAAGATAGAATTCTCATGTTAAATGAAAGATTAAGTAGATTGCATATCATGAGTGTTGGGTATTGCTATGTTGCAACTATGTGTGTATAATGATTAATATTATGAGGTATTGAACTGGAAGAAAGTAAATGCTTATTGCTTATGTAGGTAGATGAAGTAATGGCATTGAGATACCCTAGGGAGTTAGTAGTAATGATTTAATGTATTCCACTTGCGTAATTGTTTGAATAGCTTGAGTGAATTGTTCTATGTTCATAACACTTAATTGTTGTTGTGTGCTCACTGCATTGCTTAAGTGATGTTATGTGCTGTATTGTTTAAAAAAAATAAAAAATTAGCATGCTTTAGCTATATTTATCTGGGGTATTTTGTCGGGCATTACATGTTGTTGCTATCATTAGTTTCCTGTAGTCAGTTTCTTTTCTATAACTGCAATTTATTTTGGATAAAGTGTTTCTTTTTGAAACAATATGTAAGATAATTGTTTTAGAATCTAGCAACTTAGAAAATATCATAGTGCACATAAAATCCTGACTCATTTCAAGTATATGTACCTATATTAACAAGTTAAATGTACCTTATAATCCATTATAGGTTTCTCAGGAAAGGATGAGTTCATCCTTGAGTTGTAAAAGCTTATATAGTTAGCCTAGATTATCAAATGGATATAGGGAAACCTACATACTTTCTCCTAAAAGGGATGATGATCATGCCATTCAACTAGTGCTAAGGATCCAACCATCCAACACTAGGCCTTACAATTACCCATATACAAAAAAGTGAGTTTTGAAAAGATTGTTTAAGGGATCGTAGAGATAAGAATTGTCAGTCATAACCAGAGTGCTTACTGCTTATCCGTGGTGATGGTCAATAAGAAGGATCAAACCTAATGTATGTGCCTAGACTATTGAGTTCTCAACATGTACACCATCAAAGATAAGTTTCCTATTCTTTCCATTGATGATTTAATAGATAGATTGAATGGAGCTTTGTGTTTTACAAAGTTAGATCTTAGATTAGGTTATGCATCAAATTTGAATTAAGTGAATATTCCCAAGACAAAATCTAGGATTGATGAAGGTTTCTATGAGTTTTTGGTGATGCCATTTGGTCCTACTAATGCACCATCTACATCTCAAAGTTAGATGAACTCCATTTTTAAGAAATTTTTGAGGAAGTTTGTATTACTGTTGTTTGATGGTATATTGATTCATAGAAAGACATGGGAGGAACATTTGTAACTTGTAGATCAATAATTACAAGTTTTCAAAGATCACCAACTCTATGCCAAGAATTTAGAGTGTGATTTTGGTCTTAAAGAGGTGGAGTACTTGGGGCTCATAGTTTCACGTGAGGGACTAAAGGTGTACCCTAATAAAATTAATGCTATCACGTATGACCTATTCCCAAAACAATTAATAAATTGAGGGGCTTCTTGGAATTGTTTAGTTACTATCAAATATTTGTGAATAAAAATGGTCATATAGTAGCACCCCTCACAAATTTATTGAGGAAGGATTTTTTCAATGGAATGATTTAGCTAATGCAACATTTGAGAAATTGAAGTAGGCTTTGTGTACTACAATTCTTGTCATTCTAGACTTCACGATGGATTTTATCATGCAATGTGATACTTTAGGAAATGGTATAGGAGTAGTTCTCATGTAGGACAATTGGCCCAATGTTTTTTAGAGTCGTCAATTAAGGGGTAGGAGTTGACTCAAAACTACCTATGAAAAGGAAATGCTATGTATACTCATGTTATTAAATAATTGAAGCATTATCTAATGAGAAAACACTTCATAGTTAAGATAGATCATGATAGGCTAAAGTATTTTTTGGAACAAAGATTATCTTTTGAAGAGTAACAAAAATGGGTCACTAAGATGTCAGGATATGACTTTTAGATTGTATATAAGAAAGGGGAGGAAAATATTGTGGAATGATGAGAAGGATGAAACTTTACTATGTCCCGTCTCAATATTGTAAGAAAATTAGGTAGAAGAATCCAAAGTAGAGTGGAAAAATGATTATACTACAAGTAAACTCATTCAATAGTTGTAGAGTGATCACAATAGTTCAAATAAGTTCTATTGTAAGGGAGATGCCTTGTGGTATAAAGAGAGATTGTACCTATACAAGAATTCCACTCTAAAAAAAAAGATTCTTAAAGAGCTTCACGAGTCTCCAATTGGTGGTCATTCAATATTTTTGAAGACATATCATTGAGTAAAGAAAGTCTTCTTTTAGGAAGGGCTAAAATGGGATGTTAAAAAATTTAAGGTCAGATATTGGATTTTCCAAAGAAATAAAGGGGAGATTATCAAGGCACATGGTCTCTTGCAATCCTTAGTTATTCCTAGCCAATGTTGGGAAGAGGTCTCCATAAAATTCATCATGGGGATTCCAAGATCTAAAGGAAAGAATGCCATCATGAAAATGGTGTATCACCTCACTAAATTTGCACATTTTATTTCATTATCACATCCTTTTATAGCAAGTACAATGGTAAAAGCATTTTTGGAGGATATACACAAGCTACACATTACAACTAAGATTATTGTTGGTGATTGTGATCCTATTTTTACAAGTAACTTTTGGATAGATTTACTCTCATCTTTGGGTACTCAATTGGCTTATATTTATTCATATCATACTCAATTTGATGAAAAAACTAAGACTGTTAATAAGTGTTTTGAAGGATGTCTATGCTATTTCACTTCAATTTAGCATTCTTAATGGGTAGATTAACTACCACAAGAAGAATAATGGATAACACTTGTTTTAATATCTTATAAAAATGTCTCTATTTATGACACTATATGGATGTCATCCTCATTCTACCACATAATCATTGAGGGTGTCACCAAGAGTTAAAGCTATGGAGGACTACATGCTTCATCACCAACAAGTAGTTTCAGGAGTGAAGGAGAATCTATTGATGACACAATCAAATGAAGTAAGAGGTAGGTAAACATTTTGGTAAATAAGTTTTGAAGTAGGGGATTGGGTTTCCTTGAGATTGCAACCTTACAAGAAAATGCATCTAAAGAAATAGAAAAATAACAAGTTGTCTCCAAAATATTATGGTCCATACCAAATCATGGAACATATAGGCAATATAAACTACAAGATTGAGTTCCCACCAACAACAAAGGTACATCCAATTTTTCATGTTAACCGGACATAATATTCTTACATGGACAATGCTACCAGATCTAGATGAAGAAGGATAAATCATATTGAAATCGGAGTTCATTCTTCAAATATGCACAGAAATTTTGAGGACTAGAACATTCACTGAGTATCTCATCCAATGGAAGAATTTTCCAGGTGAAGATTATAGATGAGAAGATGAAGAGTTCATTTAGAAGCATCCACATAATTTGATTAGAATTGAGGACAATGCTTCTCTAATGAAGGGGACATGCTATGCCCTTAATATTAGAGTATACATAAGGTTATGAGTAGTTGGCTTGTGGCTAACTTAACTCTTAATTAATTCATATGTATTATCATTATTGCATTGTTATTTAGTTAGTTAGGTAAGCCTAGGACATATATGTGCTTACCTAAGTTAGTTTGGGTGATAACCCAGACATAAGTAGGGTGTATATAGGAGGTAGCTATTCTTATTTCATCATTAGATTGTGAATTATGTTCTCATTGGAGATATTTGGATGTTTCCCCCCTCAAAATGACTTTTTATTCTAAGCTATTATAAAGATTTTCAATATATTTTATATTATATTCATCTTTGTGCAAGTTATTTCATAACATTGTGCAATCCTTAATTTGGAACACTCTATAATAGACCTATTATCTTGGCAGGTATGGTGGTTTAAAGTACACATCTTACAATCTCAACCTTGTAGAAGTAGTTGTATATTAATTAGATAATTATTGCTTCTTTATCACTGTTTGTTATATTTGTGATCTTTCTTTAAAAAGTCTCTTTTTTATATACAAGGGTTTGGGTATATTGCCTTCTTTGTTTGAGATTGAGTAACGATCAATACTTCATTCTTTTTTCTACATCAATCATGTTGATGTTGAATTTTTACTTTGGGTTTCAATGGCCTTATGACCTCTCAATCCACACCATTTACACAATAATCTCTCTTTTCTTTGGTGGTTGTTTTGGATGTCTCTTGCAAAATACCTCCATTTATTATATCGTCAACATTGCATGATAAGACGTCCTTTAAACTCAAATTAGATTTGAATCCTACCTCCTCCATTATTAAATTATTGTTCTTAAATCTGTTATCATTATGACTTCTATTTGATAGCCTCCTAGAGATGCATCATTGTTGTTATATGGCTTTGACAATGTATTGGGTGGAGTAGGATGCTCTCCTTGTGTACTCTTTCTCTTCAAATCACATGGGTATTCTTTTTTTGACTAATAAAAAACTTGAAAAATTTCATAGATAATTTATCCGGGGCAACTGGTTTTGAAGTGACCTACATTTTTATAATTTGCACATTAAAGTTCTTTTGTTTCTTTCTTATTGTTCAATTCTTTCATAATTTGAATCATGCCCCTTCTTAGGGTTTGTATTGATTTTAGTTCTATTTTTTCTACTCCTAGTTTTTTTAATTTTAATCCACTTTTATTTTAGTTTGTGAGGACATTTCATTTTCTCTCTTTATATCCACTATTCTATTATATGCTTCTACATAGGATGAGGGTGGTACCACTTTTAATTTTTTTCTTAATGAAAGAATAAGATGTGTGATAAATCTTCTTTTCTTCAGACCATTAACAACTTCCTTTTCTAGTTTTACCAATAATTCTTTGAGCCTACAATTATATGCTCTTATTCATTTTTATCTTGTTTTGTATTGTAGATCACTGCTACAATTTCATTATCATTTCACAATATATTGGAATCTTCTTCAAAGTATTTATTTATTTTATATCATTTACTTAGGGAGTTTGGTTCAATTTTCATATAGCAATCAATGGATATACCTCTTCAAGTGGTTGAAAAATATTTTAGCTAGTATATTTCATCATCTTGGTTTTTTGTTGTCCAAATCATCTCACAAGTGTTGCAATTTCTTATGGGATCCTTTGATGTATTGCTTATAAAATTGGATATTATTTTTCCTTTCTGTGTTGGGGCTTGGTGTTGGAGTCATTTTTTTTTATTGGTGTAAACCTTGTGCTTGTAACCTACTCATCAAATGGTTTTGATTTTAACATTTTAGTTCTCTCAAACACCCTCAACCACATAAGAATCCTCAACTTGTCCTACAAATTCAATAGTTTTGTGCACTTGTATCACATTTAGGTTCTCTTTTATATACCTTTAACCTTGGGTTTTTATGGCTTGGTCTCTTCTTGTTCAATTAACATCTCTTTGATGTCTTGAATGTTATTCTCATACATTTCTCTTCCTCCACAGGTGAAGGAATATTTAGACTCTTATCTCCCAACTTCTCTTGTATAAAGGGAGTTGTCTTGACTTTTCAAGTTCGTCTAAAAGATCAACCCACACTTTGTTTGATAGTGGTAGGTTCCTTTCTATCTCCTCTGCTTTCCTTCATATGCTTCTTTGTAACATAGTGGGAATATTTTGATATTTATTATTTGGACTATGAATTCAACTCATAATTTGAATTTACTTCTTTCTCAAGAGGGACTTTGAATTTGGATTTATACTATTAGGTTGGATTCTCATATTTGTCTCTTCCATTCTCTTTTTTTCATGGTCCTTGGATTCTCATATTTGTCTCCTCCATTCTCTTTTTTCCTTGAATACGTAGTGATCTCTTCTCATTTTTATTTGTTTACACGAGCATTAGTATTCGAAAATGTGATGTTTGTTAGTGTTTCATTCTTTTCCCCTTCATTTTCTATTATGATAAAACTATTGTACATGTTGTCTATGTGTTTCCTAGTCTCATTCAACTCACAGGAACATTCTAGTATTATAACATACTATTTGAGGAGTTTGGAAAGACAATCAAGAAGTGTGTCTACTTATTCATTCTTAGAGTATCCTAGATGGCCTCCTATAATTTCTTTCTTTCTTTTGGATTCCTTTTTTATATGTTCCCTTACAAGATATATCCCACAAATAGACTAGATCTTCCAAAAGATAGCATTGTCTTGCTAATTGGATTCCACTAGTTCTTCAAATGGATATTCCATTTAGATAGTACCATTTGTTCTGCCTAACTTCTTAAGGCAACAATGTCAAATTTTTACTACTCATTTGATAAACAACCATCTATTCTATGCTCAAATTCATCATTGCTAAATAGGAAATAAAGAAAATCATGAATCCCTTAACTATCTAAGCAATTCAAACACAAACCAATGAAATAGATGCAAAATAGACCAAAATTAAAGAAAGTAAAACTCCCTATTGTGAATCATGGCTTCCATTGTTCTTCTCCTCTTTGTGGTGTGGTGGTTCATGATTGTTGCAAATGACACAAAGACTCCAAGTTCATGATTGTTGAAAATGGAGATTGAATGCTCAATTTATAGATAATTGGAGAGGATTGATTGAAAGGTAGAACATATTGATCAAGAGGTGGAACTCAGGTGAGATCACATATTGATTGATAGTTGAACTGCTGATTTGGAGGTGAAACAGAATAGATTGAATAGATTAAATGAGTTAACTGATTGAGAAAAAGCTAACTGAAGGAAGACAAAGAATGATTGGAGGATAATTAATTGATGACAAAGAAAGCTTCATTTAGAAAAAGCTAACTTGAAGATGAAAATAGAGATTGGAGAGATAAATGATTTAATTGATTAATTGATTGAATTAATTAATTTAGCATGTTCTTGCACTTTGACTTAGATTTTGAATTTAATCTTTGTATGAGATTTATTCAATAATTGAATTTATTTTAAATTCAATTTAGTATTTGAATATATTTAGAACTTGACTTTGATTTTTGAAATCATGCACATGCGATTGAATTTAGAAGAAATTAGAAGAATTTGAAAGTAAGTGAAATTATAATTTGGGGATTTGGAAATGGAATTAGAATAATTAATTAGCTAATTAAATAATTTAGAGAAACTATTTAATTATTTTAGAAATGGAATTTAATTAAATAATAAAGATTATTTAATTTAAAGGATTAAATCATAATTAATTAAATAATAAATATTTAATTAATAGTTAGAAAAGGGTTAATGATTAATTGATTAGAGTTAGAAATTGAAAATAGATTTTTTAAAAAAATTTAAAGATTATTTAAATTGGGGAGTTAATCAAAATTAATTAAATAATAAATATTTAATTAATATTGGAAAATGGTTTAAATGATTAAATAATGATAGAATAAGAAATAGAATAATTAGCAAAATGATGGGGAAATATGAAATTAGAAGAATATGTTTAATTAACTTAATTAAATAATTAAAGAATTATTTAACTAATTAGACGAATAATTAGTACATGATCAATGAAACATTTTTAGGTGTCTACATTTTCCCCTCTTTGAGATAAAGTCAGAATGACATTGTTGTGAAGAAAATGAAAAATTATGGCCCGATATGCCTTGGTAACACTGTATAGTGTAAATATGCCCCCTCGAGAGATTGTTTATGCATTAAAGGTATGAATGGTCTTTCGAAAGAAGAAAAATATGAGATAGAAGAATAGTTAGTTGATTAGAGATAGAGATAGGTGATGTGAAGATGATATTGAGATAGAATATTAGAGAATGAACCTTAGAATGAATAGAATAATGTTAGATGATAGAAAATGATTTAAAAAAGACATGATGAGAAAAAAATCAACAAACTAGCAATAAGCAAATGAGATGAAATGAGAATGATTGATTCATGAACCTGTGTCATTATTATATTGCACAATATATATTCATCAATGAGCCTTATTATTGAACAATGAAGCTTAGCACATTAGGGTATAAGGAACCAAGATGTAAAGATATCTCATTGAAGAAACAAACACGTAGCAGACAAAGAGTGAACCCCTCAATTATGGAAAATACACTAGGGGTCGAGTTATGTATAGCATTCAATAGCTGAATGCTCCTATCACAGATACCCACTAGAGAAATTTCCCTAGAACTTCATCGGTTCACACCACAAACAACAAACAAAAGAAAAAGATAATGCCCATCATGGCTCCTCTAGTCACTTGTGGACATCCTTGAGTAGCATAGGAACATGATCTATTGTCAAATGATAAAAGATAAAGATTGACCCAGACAAAATTAAGCAACTATATTGACCTTGTGCCTTCGTTCTCAGTTGATTAATGTGATGGTTGATAATGTCTGATCTCAAAAAGTTGTAGACCCCGTTTAAGACCAACATGTCTAATTTCAAGTGTATCCTCTTCTGTTTAAGACAAGATAACGATCACTTGATAGGGATATGATACGATTGATAAGACAATTGATCAGTTGATTGCAGATGTTTGACTGGATAGTCATATCCTTTGTTAACTTCATGCGAAGCGTTTGCTGGATATCTGCTAGGGTGTTTGTTTCTTGTGAGACATTTTATTGCAAGTTTTTTGATTGATTTATTTTCAATTTTTAGTTCTTTTCCAAGAGCTTTTTCGATGTTTTTGGATTATGTGGATCGATATTTGAATGTTTTTGATTGATTTTTCACTACATTACGCAAATGTTTTTGATTTTTTGAAGGATTTTTCAATGTTTTTGGATTTTTTTCAAGACGTTTTCCAAATGTTTTTGGTTGATTTTTTTTTAGGACGTTTTCTAAATATTTTTGGATTTTTTAAGTTTTTTACTGTTTTGGGATTTTTAATGAATGTTTAAGATTTTTTCAGTTATGCCCCTAGTGTGCAGACTTGTATGACATGATGATCTGTAGAATGCATGTGGAGATAATGAATTTTTGATATGACCTATGCTAATGCAATATGCACGATGAAGATGCATTTCATATTCGAACAAGGATAACTATTTTTTGTTTAGCATTTTGTAATACACCCATTGAATTGGAGATACAAAACATTTAGTAGATAAGAGGTCAATCCATCTTTAAGGTCCTTTGGAACATCCAAATTAACACACTTAGTGACGAGGATTTACAAATGGAGACGCGGAAAACTTCCCCATTGGTTCTTGAAACTTTGATCTTCTTTTTCCCATGTGTGTGCAAATGAGTTAATTCCCGCTCTTGTGTTCACTAAATAGCCTTAGCATCCTATATGACTAGCTACGTGGATTATCCTAACTTCAAAAGCATCCCGAATAGAGCCTCGCTGCCAGCAAGCTTTTAGAGCTCTGACAAGGTTATAGACTGTAATTTCTCAAATATTGCTCCATTGCCAGTAGGCGTTCATAGCCCTGATGGAGTTACTTGCATGTTCCCATAGTCAAGATTTTTGTCACACTTTGCATGCATGATATTTTAGTTATATATCATTGCTCTTTTTCCTTGAGATGAATATTTGGCATAACACTTTTTTCCCTTTTTTTTGTAATTTTTTAATTTTCTTGCCTTGACTTGTAAGTAATGAAACCTAGTTGGGTGTGACAATTACAGTGGCGGTGAAGAGGAATTTTAGATTTTTCACTAGTCATATGATCAAATAGGTGTCTAGAATGAATTATAGATTGTGTTAATGTGTTTGAGATATAGCAACTGATAGATTTTGGGTTAACAAGTCTCAAATAGTGAAATCACTACCCAACCATAAGTAAAGCGTCATCACATGGTAATGTTGAAAATGAATGACCTTAGGACCTCAAAGACTTCATGTCTAAATATCTAAGAAAGGAGATGACCCTTATTTCTCTTGAATGCAAACAAATGACCAACTTAGACAGTTGCCTTGTTTTATTGATGCTGCTATATGCAAATGTAGAAACTATATGCCATGAAATTTTGTGAATATGATGTGCTTGAAAAAGAAACTATATGGGATGCAGTGCTTTGAAAGTCAATGATATGCAATGCAGAAAGTAAAACCTAAACTAACACAACCCTTAGGTATAATATCGTTTAAGGTGCATGTTGTTCATAGGGTCAGAGAGTGGATCTCCCTCCATGGTAGCCAAATTATAGGCTCCATTTCCTACAACCCTTGTTATGATAAAAGAACCTAGCCAATCAAGTTCAAAATTCCCTAGCTTTTCTCGTTCCGCTAGGTTCCTTTGGTTCTCTTTGAGAACTAGATCTCCCACTTCAAAAGTTCTTGGGCGGACTTGTTTATTGTAACTCCGTCTCAGTCTATTATGATATCCTTGCAAATGATTGCAAGTAGTTTGTCTCTTTTCATTGAGTGTTTCTAGCTCTTGTAACCTTGCAACCTGATAGTCTTCCTTTGATATGATGTTTTTTAAGGAGACTCTTAAAGATGGTAGTTCTATTTCAATAGTTAATATTGCTTCTGTACTATAGACCAAGGAATATGGTGTTGCTCCTGTAGGGGTGCATACTCCTATTTTGTAAGCCCAAAGAGCAAGATTTAACTGGAGATACCGGTTCTGTCCTGTGTCAATGACAACTTTCTTAAGGATATTCAATATTGTCTTGTTTATTGCCTTTGCTTGTCAATTGCTTTGCGGATAATATGGTGTTGCAAATCTCTTTTGTATTTGAAATTTGTCACATAATTCTTTCATTTCTTGATTTTTGAATGAACATCCATTGTCTGTCACTATGCACATTGGAATCGCGTATCGACAGATAATGTAATTAAGCATGAACTTTTCTATTTGCTTTCTAGTGGTGTATGTAAGGGGAATTGCCTCGACCCATTTATTAAAATACTCAATAGCTATTAAGATGAATTTGTGCCCATTGGAAGAAGTAGGATTGATTTTACCAACTCGATCTAATCCCCATTGTGAAAATGGCCATGGTGATGTATAGGTTGAAGGTTTTGTGCCGATGCATGAATGAAGTCTCCATGCATTTGACATTGTTTACATTTTTGTACATATTTATAGGCATCCTTTTCCATAGTTGGCCAATAATATCTAGTTCTTAGCGATTTCTTTGACAATGGCAGACCACTTTGATGCGCCCCACAAATTTCATCATGGACTTCCTTTAGGGCAAGTTGTGCTTCATTTTCGTCAAGACATTGGAGAAGTGTTCCATCAAAGCCCTTTCTATACAATGTATCCGCAATAATAATGTGTCTAGATGCTCGATGAATAAGAGTTTTCTTTTGATTTCTAGACAAATCCAGAGACATGTACTGAGTATGCAAATATGCGTATATCTTATTGTACCATGGGGATTTTGGACCCATAATTGCACATACATATTCTATTGAGGGAGTCTCATCTGCCTGTATCATCAATTGTTTTATAATAAACTCAAACTGAGTTTCATTATTAAGCATATTTATAAGAGACCCTAGTGTAGCCATGGCGTCAACTGCCTTGTTCTGTATCCTTGGAATCTGCTCAAAAACGATTTTACTGAAATGTTATTTGTAATCTTCTACCATTTGTTTATAAGGCAATAGTTTATCGTCTTTCGTGTTGTAGTCTTCATTGACTTTACAATCAGTTGCGAGTCACCATAGACTTGTAATTATTTTACTCTCCACTACACAACTGTACGAAGTCCTATGAGGAGAGCTTCATATTCGGCTATATTGTTTGTACAGGGAAAATTTATCCTTAATGACTTAGGGATAGAATCACCCTAAGGGGTGACGAAAAGAATCCCAGCTCCAGATCCATGATTTGTATATGACCCATCAAAGTATAATTTTCACATTATAGATGTTGTCAATGTAAAAACTGATTCATCTGGAAAGTCTATGAGCAATGGGTGACTATCTTGTAAAGGAGCCTCTACTAACTGATCTGCTATAATTTCTCCTTTGATGGCCTTTCTATCCACATACTCTATATCAAACGCACTCAAAATCATGACCCAGTTAGCCAATCTCCCAGTCAATGTTTCTCTGCTTAATAGATATTTGAGTGGATCAAAGCGTGCTATGAGTTGTACCTTGTCACTCATCATGTAATGTCTAAGTTTTTGATATGCAAATATTACTGATAAACATGCACATTCTATAGGAGTGAAATTAAGCTCATATTTGATCAAGGTTCTACTTATATACTAGATAGCTCTTTCTTTTCCTTGTTCATCATGTTGTTCCAACAAAGCTCCCAAAGCTGAGTTTTTTGCTGACATATATAGTAATAGAGGTTTTCCCGAAGTAGGTGGAACTAACACTGGAGTGTTCAGAATATAATCTTTTAGAGACTGGAAAGCTTCTTGGCATTTTTCTGTCCATTTAAAAGTAACTCCTTTCCTGAGTAAATGCTGGAATGAATGACATTTATCTGCCAGCTGTGCTATGAATCTCCTTATGGATTGTAGTCTTCCTTGTAACCCTCTTAATTGCTTAAGTATTGATGGCGGTTGTGTATCCATGATTGCTTTGACCTTTGTAGGGTCTACTTCAATTCCTCTGTTAGACACAATAAACCCTAACAATTTGCTTGCTGTTACACCAAACACACACTTTTTGGGTTTAGCCTGACATTGTATTGCTTTAATCGATCGAATAAATTTGCAAGGATTGGAAGGTGACCTTCTCTTGTCTGTGATTTAGCCAGCATATCATCCACATAATCTTCCATTATGTTATGGATCATGTCACAGAATAACATCATCATGCCCCTTTGGTATGTTGCTCCTGCATTCTTAAGACCAAATGACATCACATTCCAGCAGTATGTCCCCCATGGATAGGTAAATGCCATTTTATGTTGATCTTCCAGTGCAATTATGATTTGGTTGTATCCCGAGAAACCATCCATTAATGAAAGGATCTCATTCCCAGCAGTTAAGTCAACTATCATATCGATGTTGGGTAATCAGAAATCATCCTTGAGACAAGCTCTATTTAGATCTTGAAAGTCAATACAAATTCTTATGCCTCTGTGGGCTTAGTCACAGGTACCAGGTTGGATATCCATTCTGCATAGTCAATAGGTCGAATGAAACTTACATCCTATTGGCATTTGCATGAAGATTGCATTAATGATATGTTTTGTCTTCATTGATGTCAATTGAATCGATAATAATATTGTTGATATTATTATCATATTGTTACTATAACTAGTAGGACGAATTTATGAGGAGAACCGGTAACTAGTGTAAAGGTGTAAACCTTATCTATTGTTGTAATCAGTAAACCCTACCAGTTGTTTTTGATAAACCCTAACCGATTAAGTCTAGTGAATTGGTTATATTGGTTTATGATCTAATGATGAGCGGTAATGATGATGACACACATGGTTATTGTATGAAGACAATTCCAAGAGATTTTGGTGAGTTGTTGTAACGGTTTTTGTCTAGGGAATGAGAAAATGTATTGCATCTAATGCAAATAACGTGATGAGTTACTAAGTTCGATGAAGCGGTGATCAAGGAGAGATCAAGGTTTTCTTGATTGATGTGCAAAGATTGCTATGTAATCCAATGGTCATAATTGAACTGAATTTGTTTGTAATCTCGATAAGAGTTAGGTTTTTGTTGTGTTACCGACTTGATTGATTTGTATTTAAGGACAATGAAGTTCTTTAGTTTTAGAGAGAGTTGACAAAGAGATAGACATAGTTCAGTTGAGTGTGTGGTTGCCTAACCATATGATGTATCTGTAGTTTGAGTAAAGGCAGATAGGAGCATGAAATGGATCTGATCAAGCAAGTGTAGTGCTATTCAGATAGATCAACAAACTCTTATTTTTTTCTAACAATTACAACAGAATTGAAATCCCCTAACTGAGTAATCTCTAACAAGCTTGGTGCTATTCAAATCCTCTAACAAGGTAGTCCATTAGATTGGATTTTCAAATCCTCTACCGAGGTTACTCCTTACAGGGTATTACTTCTAACAAGGCATTGTAGTCAATCCCTTAACCGGTTGATTCCTAACAGGATCAGTTCTTAACAAGACTTTTTGTAAAGCTTTAACAGGCTAGGGTCCTAACAGGGTGAACTTCAGAAGAGTTTAGATATTATCTTGTGAGTCTCATCTCACAGTGGTTTTTACCTATTTGGGTTTCCACATCAAAAATATTTGTGTCAAGTGGTGAATGTTTACGTGGTTATGTTTTCATGGTTAATTTACTTAACTACTTAACTATTTCTAACAAGTCATGGTAACCGGTAGTATTGAGATATGAAGAAGTTGTTTACTGTTAAATTGCTGTAACAGACAACCAGTTTTATCTTATGAGTTTTTATCTTGACAGATTTATTCTAAGTTTACTTTGAGAGATTGATTGATGAAGTTTATTATTAGTTTTTCTATCTACTGATTCACCCCCCCTCTCAATAGCTGACCGAATACTTATTCTTTCATCATACCATCAATTGGTATCAGAGCATTACAGGTCCTCTAAGGTCTAAGCCTAATAGTTTGAGGAAAAGATCTACTGATCATGATGAAGAAGGAAGGTCCAAAGTTTAATAGAGAGAACTACAAGATATGGAGTGACAAAATGAAAATTTATATCAAGAGTCTGGGAAGTCAGTATTAGAAACATGTTGATTGTCATGCCCAAAATTTAGGGCAAGAACGGGATAATAATTTAAAAAAAAACAAAAAAAAACATAACTGATACGAGCATTAAATTTACCAATATGATTAAAAACTACATGTTTTGTCTTAACTATGTTTGGATTAGCTTTATCTACTAGCTCCATTTGCAGAATTCCAATTGAAGGGTTTTAATGTCAACTCGAATTTAATAAGACAATTAAATTTATATAATTAATTTATGCGGGCAATATTAATCATGGATGGCTATTAAATGATTTTTTTTTGAACGCTAATTAAATTTATTCTCCTAGCATCCCTTTAGTCCATAATTAAAATTTACTAAAGTTAATCCAGTTTAATCCAAACTTAAGATGTGCTCAAATTAATTTAACTAAGATATAATTAAGCCCATGACGAAAAAACGTCCCATAGGTTTTAAATTTCAAAACCTATATCCAAGTAAGACAATTAAATTACTATTTATTGAAATACCCTTAAAATGATTAAATAAATACTATTTGCCCACTTGATTTTATTTATTTAAAAAAAAAAACTACATTAAATATATATTTAATCCTATAGACCTGCTTCCCCTTTTTATTTTTATTTTTTTAACTTCAACTTTCTAATTCTTATTTACATATATGTGTATGTAAATAATTATAATTATATATATAAACACATATATTGAAATATATAATTTAAATTCAATATAATGTTTTCTTTCCAATTTTATTAAGACCAACCCATGCAAACCCTAATTACGGATTTACATTATAAAATTCTTCTAAGATTATAATTTCTTTTTATTAATTCAAATATCATAACCGTAACCCTACCTGGGCTAGGGTTTTATACTGTTATCTTTTTTTTTCTACAGGGCCAAATCGAACATCCACGGGCTAGGCAGCCATGGCGGAGGAGGAAAGCAGTTGAAGTGGGGGGGGGACAGCGTGACCGACGCCTTCCACTGTGCAATACACAGTGGGCTCGGCCCTGCTGACCACTGTGCCTTGCACAGTGGGAGGCGCCGCTTACCACTGTGCGATGCACAGTGGGGAGGCGCCGCCGACCCCTGTGCAAAGCACAATGGGTTCGACCGAGGCAATACACCTCCTTGTTTTATTTATTTATTTATTTATTTTATATATTTATATTATATATATATTTATATTATATATATATATTTATATTATATATATATATTTATATTATATATATATTTATATTATATATATATTTATATTATATATATATATTTATATGTATATTATATATATATATTTATATGTATATTTATATATATGAATATACATATATATATTTTTATATAATGAATGTATAATGCTTAGGCCAAATTTATCTTGCGAATATATATTAAAGTTATAAACATTTACTTAAAAAAAACCCGAGACAAATTAATTTAAGTATCCAGATTTTTATCAATGTTTATTATTTTAGATTTGATTATGAGTTTGCTAAAATCTGAGATAAGATATATAGTCATAGGTTTATTTCCTGCAATTAAATAATGGCAGGTTTAAATAAATTTATACAACATACTATTTAAATATTGTTCTATTTAAAGTAGATAGCCTATTTAATTCTAGTTCTACTTTCGGCAACAAAAGTAGCTAACATAATTTATTAAACATAAAACGACAACTATAGCACTACGAATTCATTTAAATCGAATAACTATTTACTCTAGATCTCTATTTCTGCAACTAAGTAAATTCTAGAAGTCGATAAATTAAACAACAACTTAATAAATTCAGAGTTTATTAAATAAAAACCATAGAAATGATTATAACTACTTTAGGATTTATTTCTGCAATTATATTCATGATTTAGTTTTCTACCACTTTATTTAGAATCCTTAAACTTAAATCATGAAAATAGGAATTTAAACTGCAATATTTCTATTCAAAACAACATGCATACAACCATTAATTTCTTTCTTTATTTCCTGGGTTTATTTCACATGCATCAAGGGGTAAAATAAATTTAGTTGCTTCCCACACTATTAATAGACTCAACAATAATTAAATTCAGAAAATCGGACTTTAGAATACTGTTCCAGAATTATTCATTTCATCTTTTGCAATATAACAAATAACTATTACATTTCTAGGAATTACTTTAAAAGACACTATAGTCATTTTACAAATAGGTCACTCAACTTTTATAATGAGGACATTTTAAAACAGAATAATAACATATTTTCCGAATGGATTCTAAAACAATTATCTCCATCAAATTTTTCCACTTGTCCTAATTCTTTTCTTTCCACAACCTGCAAATAAGATCAAGGATATGACCATGGAGTGCTCACCTCCTAGCCTAGGCTAACTGGTAGCCACCCCCGAGCTCGGAGAACCAAGCCCTAAACGAGAAACAAACATGCAAACACCAAGGATAGAATGCACACAAATACAAACACACTCCCATCCCGGTTACACTATACCACACCTTTGTGATGACCTTTTTAAGGGTGGTAGTGGACCAATTACCCAGAGGAGAACTGCAAGTATGGAAAAAGAACATGTAGCCACCTCATGGCAAACCATATACATCAAGTATAGCAACCCCTTAAATCCTTATGCCCCCCAAGGCATTCATGCCTTATTTCCCTCCTTATGACCCCCATTGCACAAACAAGCCATGCAACAAGGGTCACACAAAATCCCTTGTGATCTCTCTCATAATGAGAGTCTCTCACTCGAGGGCTATCACTGCTACCACCCACAAGATCCTCCTCTCTCCCAAGAGTAAGAGGTCTTGATGACTCCCAAAAATACATACAATACATAACACAAAATACCAAATGAAATTCCCAAAAGAACATGCAAGAAAGCAAATCTTTTACACCAACATTACTTTCAAACACATGCAAAAAGAAGCCATTTTAAGAAGAATGCAACCAACCTTAATCTGCCCAAAGGTAGGTTAGTTTTGTTGAGGATGAGCAGCCCAATTCCACGGTTCTTCTCCTTCTACCCTTAGCCAAAATTCTCTATTCAAAATCTAGTCTATTCTTTTCAAAATTTCTCTTGTCTCCAAAAATGGATTCTTGCTTAAGAAGCCCATTGTGAGAGTTCTCACAAGCTTCTAAAAACTAAAGAGGAAGGTAAGATAGAATGGGAAAAGAAACTCTCATTCGAAAAGGAAGGTTTACAACTGGGTTCAAATTTTTTAATTTCAATTTTCGTACAACTTAGAAAAGTCAAATTTTAGGGTGTCTAAAAGGTCACATGGGAGTAGAAACTTGCCTTAAATTACCCCTAACCTTTAGGTATACCTTATGGGCTTTAGGAAACCCTATTAAACTACCCCTAGGTGCCCATTTAACCCTTTTTAAACCCCTCTGAAGTTTATTTTCGGGTCAAACCTATGTTGACCATCCCAAAGATTCTTTACCCAAGGCATTTATGACATCACGTTACATTAATTGAAAAGGCTATAGTTAAACACTTTTCCACCAAGAGACAAATTTAAAAATTCAAACTTAAATCCACACGTGTCAAGTGACACAAAGAAAACACTTTTACAAATTAATACATGAAATCGTCTGTTGTGGATTTTACATAATTCAATTAAATAACACTCAACACATATGCATCATTTACTATTACGAATAAAATACAACACAAACGGGGTGTTGTCTCTCCAAATAGACAAACCCTGGCTTATGAACATACATAGGTCTAGGTTTGGTTCTCCGTATTATTTCCATGGTCACATGGATAATTTCCTGCGCATCTCAATTTACACATTAGTAACTTTTAAATATCCACATATAATATAATTCACAGGAATAATAATACACATCATCACTTGCATACAATTTACATTTGAACAATTTAAATACATCTTTTATCCAAGCAATTTCACATAAGCAATTCATCCTAATTCTCATAATGTTGATCCACACTTAAACATACATCATAATTCTATTATCATAGTAAAGTCCTGCAAATTCAATAACGACATTTATCACCGCAAATTCATCTTATTCAAAAATCATGTAGTGTTCTATCTCATAAAGAATATAAATAAATCATCAATATATAGCAATGTTATCCAAATCTTTAAATCATATAAGTTCTAAATCCAAAATGCATAAAAATAAAGCATGCATAATAGTTTCAATATAAAAACTACTGAAATGTCAGACTGAGTCGAGGTGGGGCCTCACACCCTCCCCCTCTAGGCATGAACCTCCTCCTGGAGTTCATCAAAGAGGTGGGGGTACTCTGATCTCATACGTGCTGCGTCCTCGTGAAGCCGTAAGCTCATCATAACAATCCCACTGGACCCTAACCTGGTCCAACTCTCGACCTCGAAGGGCCAACATCCGGTGTGCCAAAATGTGAATAGGCTCCAAAGCTAGCTGCCCATCCGACTCCACCTGCAAGGCATCCCGATCTAAAATATGAGACACATCATAGATATATTTCCTCAAAACTGATACATGAAACACATCGTGGATGTGTGACAGGCTAGGTGGCAATGCTAAATGGTAGGCAACTGGGCCTATCCTCTCAAGAATCTCAAAAGGTCCTACAAAGCGAGGTGCGAGCTTAGAACCCTTTCCGTAATGGATTGGACTCTTATGCAGTCGCACTCTCAAGAAGACTCTATCTCCAACCAAGTAGCTATGATCTATCCTCTTTGCATTAGCATATTTCTTCTGTCTATCCCGAGCCTCTCTAAGACGCTGCCTAATCAAATCCACCTGCTGTTCCATATCCTGAACTATCTCAGGACCAATATAAACTCTGTCCTCTATGCGATCCCAACTCAATGGTGTCCTGCAAGGTCTGCCGTATAATGCCTGATAGGGTGGCATCCCCAAAAAAGTGTGATGCCCATTGTTATAGGCAAACTCCACTAAGGGAAGGTACTCTTCCCATCTGGTCTGATGATCCATGATGTACATGCGAAGCATATCCTCTAACACCTAATTAACCCTCTCTGTCTGACCATCCATCTTTGGGTGATAGGCTATATTGAAAAGTAGGCCACTTTGGTCAACTTGTCAACTATCACCAAGATAGCATCATGGCGACGAGAAGACATAGGAAGATCAATGATGAAATCCATGGATATAGTATCCCACTTCCACTCTAGTATAGCATGAGACTGGAGCAACCTACCTGGATGGCGGTGCTCCGCCTTTACTCTCTGACACTTGAGGCATCAAGCTACTATCTCAGCAATGAGTTGCCGCATTCTTGGCCAATGATATAACTGCCTCAAGTCAGCATGCAATTTTTTAACTCTGGGATGCGCTGCATAAGGAGCTCTATGAGCCTCCATGATAATGAACTCTCGCAATCCCCCGGAGGAAGGTACATAAATGCGCCCTCTGTGGCGTAATAGTCCATCGGACTCCAAAGAATAATCCACATATTTCCCCTCTAGAGTAACCTGAGATCGTATTACTTGACCAACCTCTGCATACCATCCATCCTTTGGCAAGTGCTGTAGTATACAGTCTCTCAAATCCGTGCCCATAGATATGGTGTAAACCTCATGACGTCTCCTACTCAAAGCATCTGCAACTTCGTTTTCCTTTCCTTTGATGTAGTGAACGTCAAAATCATATTCGCACAAGAACTCCATCCATCTCCTCTGACGTGCATTAAGGTTCGGCTGAGTGAAAATGTACTGAATACTCTGATGATCTGAATGTAGCTTGGAGTGATGACCTAAAAGGAAGTGTCTCCACCTCACAAGTGCATGCACTACTACTGCGTGGTCAAGGTCATGAGTAGGATAATTAAGTTCATGAGTCTTAAGTTTCCTAGACTCGAAAGCTATAGCCCTACCATCCTGCATAAGAACTACTCCTAAACCCTCTAGTGAAGCATCTGTACAAACCATGAAGTCAGCTGAGGGATCTGGTACAACAAGGATAGGAGCGCTAGTAAGTGCCTTCTTGAGTTCCTGAAAGGCCTTCTCGCACTTCTCTGTCCACTCAAATTTCTTACCTTTATGCTGAAGAGAAGTAATAAGATGTGCGACTCTGGAGAATCCCTCGACAAAATGTTGGTAATATCCTGCTAAGCCCATGAAACTCCTGACCTCTGTCACACTGGTTGGTGCTGGCCAATCCATAATAGCCCTAATCTTTGATGGGTCAATTGAGATCCCATCACCAGAAATAACGTGCCCAAGGTACTTGACCTCTGATCAAAAGAAAGCACACTTTGACAAACTACCAAACAACTGGTTATCACGCAAACATTGCAATACCTGTTTCAGGTGCTCCTCATGCTCCTTCTCATTCTGAGAATATATCAGTATATCATCGAGGAACACAATTACAAAATGGTCCATAAATGTACGGAATAC
The DNA here is from genome assembly GCF_030272615.1 of Cryptomeria japonica. Classification (NCBI taxonomy): domain Eukaryota; kingdom Viridiplantae; phylum Streptophyta; class Pinopsida; order Cupressales; family Cupressaceae; genus Cryptomeria; species Cryptomeria japonica. The sequence goes on from NC_081415.1 coordinate 616,575,280, forward strand.
CCCATTCATGAGGCTCATAAAAATAGCTGGGGCATTCGTAAGACCGAATGGAACTATGGTGAACTCATAGTGACCATATCTAGTGCGAAATGCGGTCTTGTGGATATCACTCTCCACTATTCTCAGCAGACGGTATCCCGACTTCGGATCAATTTTGGAAAAGACTTTGGCACCCTGAAGTGTTGAAATGTGGCGACTAATTGACGAAGTACTGTACACTTAGCACGTGTCCTCGTCGGAGTCCGGGCCCCGAGCAGGGGTTCGGGGGTGGCAGCCCCCGAGAAATTTTTTTTTTGCTGTTTTTTGTTGATGAAAACCGACATTGTAATAAAACCCTAAAAAGGTCGACTTTGTTCAAGCGGAAAATCGCGATCGAACCCTAGTTGCTCTCCCCTCTTCCAACTCCGAGGAGAGAGAAGGGAGGTTTGCTAGGGTTGATGGTTTTCACTTAGGGGAGAGACTTTACATTCAAAAGAGGGGTTGAAACCCACAAGATCCAATCCCACACAATGCAAGATTGGATGCTAAATGTGTTTCAAGGGTTAAGAAAGCAAGGCTACCCTCTTTTGTAAAGAATGTTGATAGAAGAATTAAGCTAGGAATGCATAGAAAGTGACAAAGATTTGCTTATAAACTAAGATAGGGATACAGTATGAAGCCGGGGACCTGGAATTAGCAGTAAAATGTCGATACGGCGCTGTCCTGCAAATTTGAGTGAAAGTTGCCAGGACGATGGCGCCCGGTGCCACGGTCCTCCGAAAAATCCGCGAAATGAAGGGGGATCTGTTCGTCTCTGCACAAGGATTCCAGATCTTCAATTTCAGCCGCGTACCTGCAACCTACACACAGAAAAGCGAAGACGATTGGGGGGTTAGGGATTAGGGGTTTGCCTTTAGGTCAAACCCCGGTTTTGGAATTAACCAAGAAATGAGCAAGTGTTGTAAATGTAAATAACTGTAAAACAAGTACTAATACCTTGTTCTAAGGATGTTTGTATCCTTATGTGCAAAGGTATAGATGTTGTATGTTGTTGTAGTATGTAGTATGTGATCTCCTCTTCAATGGTTGAATCCTTGTCTTGAATGCAACACTTAGCCTTGAATGGAGACTTGAAATGATCAATTGCTTGAAGGAATGCTTGAATGCTTGAATGCTTGAGTATAATTTCCATGCCTTGTACACATATGTCCTTCTTTTTTTTCTACCCAAATGGGAGAGGAAAATGTAGTTTATATACTTGCCAATTAGGGTTAAAAGACTGATTTTCCCGACCTTAGGCCGACCAGGAAAGATAATTTCCAATTTGCAAACTAAAAAGACCCGAAGTCCCATAGGAGACCGGGCCCAAAATAGGGCCAGGGACCAGGGAGCTGGGCGCCATGGTCCTGAAGGACCAGGGCGCTGGGCGCTCTGGTCCCACCTCCCGGGACAACAGGGTGCAAAGGAGGTTCAGGCCAGGGTGCAAGAAAATGCAGTTTTCAGTGTCATGAGCAAGTTTCGGGGTCTCCATTCAGGTTGCGTGTTGCGTCGCCATCGTGAAGACCGAAATGCAGTCGAAATTGCAAGTGTCGCAATTTTAGGACGCTACATTTAGCCCCCACTTTAGCGAGAGTATAAGCGTACGCTCATACTTCCGGTAAAGTACAAGGAAACAACATTGAAAGACTTTCACCACGTCAAGGAGGCAAGATACACCAAGCCCCCAGTGGACTAAGGATCTTACGATTTCGATTGACAAAGTAAAAGGGAAGATCACGAGGGAGAACCATGACTGTCAGTAGTAAGGTTCCCTCACTATGAGTCATGCAAGAGAAATACCGAAAATTTTCAAGGCAAAGCTAAATTTGTCAAGAAATTTTCAAGTATCTTGAAAAGATATGGACGGGATGTATGCCCCCCTACGTTAAAGCGATCGCACATGCCTCACCGGGGGTGATTGTTTTAACGTAGTGATACACATAAGAAATGAGAAAGGAAAGGAGCACGTTATCGCAAGGATTTAGCCCCCAAGTGTGAGATAAACCCAAGGATAATAGACACAAAACACAAAGCACGAGGTGACTTCGCTTTCCTCGGGGTCAGTATGCTGTATGATAAGTCATGTATATATATCATATGTATGTATGCATAATTGTTCTTCATTCCCCAATCAAGGAAGGTCACCTAGAAGAAGGGAACACATGTGTCTTTTGAGTCAACATGAGAGAGACCAAAAGAGATCTCAATGCTTTGCATCGTCCTCAAGTAGAGAACACTAAGGACGACAAATAGAAGAATGAGAATAACATATAGAAGAAGTAACAAAAGAGAGGAGGAGAGAATCTGCTATGCTAATGTAACTAGTCTAGCACGTCATCTACCCCCCGATCTTGCTGATCAATGTTTCGGGAAGGCAGGGAACACGCTAGAGGACGAAAATTCAACATAGCAGATGGAGCTATCACAAGATCCAAACAAGGGCTATGTTCATGTTCCAAGCCACGCTGTTCTTGTCTAGGAGCTAGGATAAGTGCTTTAGAAAATTGATTAGATAAATGGTTATCAATATCAACAAGTTCATATTCACTATCAGAATGAACAGGAGAAGTAGCATTTTCATCATGAATAACATTTTCATCTATATCATCATCAAGATTTATAAAAATAGGATCTTTAATTCGCACAGGATCAAGACCATCATGCATCTTATGTTTTGGAGATTTTGGAGAAAATGGAATAATGCTTGTTGAAGGTGTTTTTGGAGATTGCAAAGTTTGAGAAGCAACTGCTTGAGCCCTAAGATGAAGCTTTCGTCGGCGTTCACGTGCAGAACGATTTCGTCTAGTCTTAGTAGGAAGTGAAGAAGATTGAGGAGGAGGAATGTTCTCATCCTTATCACTTGGGTGTTTAGGTTGTGGTCTCTTAGGCTGGATAATAGGAGAAGAAGAAGGTCTCTTCTCTCTATAGAAGGAAGGAGGAGGAACTGCTCCATATAAAGGAGGAATTTTTGGTTTAGGAAGGAGACCAAGTCCATCATGACGAGGAGGTATAGGTCTACTTTTAGAAGGTTTATTAGGCATAGACATAGTCACATCCATAGGGATGGGTTGGGAATCTTCTTGAGGAAAGACATTAGTTTTATCTTTCAAAGGAAGAAATTCCTTCTCAAGAATGATTGGAATGTCAAGTTTAGGTGTTCTAGGTTCACTCAAAGAGAGGATCATATCTGTTTTCCACTTTTGATAAGATTTGAAAAGATGATCACTTCGCGGAGGAAGAGATTGAAATTTTTTAGGCCAAAAGTAATCAATAGGAACACTAGAGGTTCTTTCAGCTAGTTTAAAGAGACTATGATTGACAGTAACAACTTCACCATTATGGGGAAATTTCAAACACTTATGTATAGGAGAAGCAATAGCTTTCATGGAAGATAGCCAATGATAGCCAAGCTTCACACGAAATTGTTCGGATGAAGGAATAATAGCAAAGTTCACATCAAGGGATTTGTTATGGACCTCAATAGTCAATGTAATAGAACCAATTGCAGGAGAAGAAAATGCATCAAATAGTTTCACAATCACATCTGTTTTGTCATATATCACTTGATTCAATTGCAAAGTAAAAAGAAATTCTTCAGTAATAACATTAACCATGCACGAAGGATCAATAAGCAATCCACGGCAAGGTGTATTCTTGACTTTTGCAACTATGTATAAAGGACCATCAGATGCCCTAATGGTTTCACTGGAATCAAATGTGATGGAAGGTTCTTTAGGGATTTCTTGCTGCTCTACAAAGTTAATCACATTCGGAGCCATAAACACAAGACCAGCAGATGAGAGAGAGGAATCATTAGCCTCAATCGCATTAGAGGTATGGGAAGGTAATGGATCAGTAAAAATCTGAAGATTTTGGTTAGGAGGAGCTACAGATGTGTTGCCTTTATCATTCACTCCAAAAACAGAGATAGTATTATTATCAATCAAATCTTGAATTTTACCTTTTAAAGAAAAACATTTTTCAGTATCATGCCCAGGCCGACGATGAAATTGACAAAAAGATTTGTTATCAAAATAAGGTGAAGTAATCTTTGCAGGATCAATTTGCCTTATAGGAGGAAGAGTAAGCACATTTTGTTCCAATAACTTATTCATAATACTATGCAATGATTCATTCAAAGGAGTAAACTTTCTTTCTCTTTTGAAAAACTTAGAAATAGGAGACACACCTGATGCTGCATTCACATTGTTGTTGATGATGTTTTCATTGAATTTAATGGAATCTCTGTTCGGTTTAAACTTCCCAAATGGTTGTTGACTGCTATCACCCTTATCACTCGGAGCCATAGGATGTGATTGTTCCATTTGACTCACAGTCAGTTGATAATTGTGAAGAGTTGCACACAACTGTTGGAAAGAAGTAAACTCAGAAAACAGAAGTTTGTCTCGAATATCTTTTTGTAAATTAGAAATAAAGATTCTTTGAATATCATTGTCAGGCACTGGAAAAGAAATTTGAGCATACAAATGCTTATATCTACCAATGAAATCAGTCACTTTTTCCTTAACACCTTGTTTACAATGCATTAAATCAATCAAAGTAACTTTAGGACTTATATTGTTTTGAAATTGTTGAATGAAAGCATTTGCAAGTTGTTCGAAAGAAGTAATAGAATAAGAAGGCAACGAGCAATACCATTGTAGGGCTTTGTCTCTTAATGTTCTAGTGAACAGTTTTGCAAGCAACCTTTGGTCATAAGCAAAATCAGTACATATTGTTTGAAAGGTCTTAACATGTGTTAGAGGATCTCCTTTACCATTATAAAGTTCCAAATGCGGGATTTCAACATGTTTAGGAGGGATAGCTCGAACAATGTCAAGAGAAAGTGGGCTCGCAACATCAAATGTGGGCACACTAAACTTAGATTGATTTATAGAGGCAATTTGTTGCTGTAAAGAAGAGACAGTTTGTGCAAGATTGTTAATGGTCGCTTCAGTCGAAGAATTCATATTAGATGTGTTAGATTGAGATGGAGGTGTTATGTTATTGAAAGAAGGTAAAGAGTAAGGTGGTGGGACTCTATGATAATTATTTATAGGAGATGATTGGACAGGAGGAATACTACAAGGAGGAATGGAATGATTGAAGGAATTGCCCCCTTGCGTCATGTTCATTTGTGGAGATATAATAGGGACATTCATTGAAGGAATGAATGAAGAAGTCGGATTAAATGAAGGAAGAGGGTTAATTGAAGAAGAAGGGTTGCCCCCATGACTGGTGATCACAGGAGGAATGTCTTGTGTAGAAGTAGCCATTATGTTTGATGTAAAGGTAGGTACGCTAGCAATAGAAGTCATCAAAGGAATAGAATGATTGACTTGAGTAGGAGGTTGTGTATAACCCAAATTTTCAGCACAACTCTTCATAGGCATCACATTCGAATCCACAATGTGTGCAATACCACGCAAAATATCAATTCCATTCTTATCACTTTGAAGCATATGTTTTAGACCCTCAATTAAAGGAAGAGCTTGACTATCGGGATACTCATGAGACATCCATTGGTGAAAATCATCAAATTGGTTATCCAATTTTGAAATTTGTTCTACAGAAACCTCATGGAGAGCTTCTTCATCATTAGGAGGATTAGAGGAATTACCCATGTCCTCGTTAAAAAGGCTATTCAAATTAGGTTCCATCTCCTCGGTAATTAAACCTCGGAAAGACTTAATTCTACGGCTTCGTCTAACGGGAATAGTGGAAGTAGGGCTTATTGTTGTAAAACTCATGCACTAGAAAGAGAGAGAAAATTTTGAATTCAGAGGTAGCAATTTTCAGTAAAATCAGCCAATCTTCTGGATTTAAGCTGTTAAATGCAATCACGACAGTCTCCCGAAATTTCAGAAAAAATGTCCGGGACCGTGGCGCTCAGAGTGCAACACGGTCCTTGCAACTTTTTTCGAAATTTGCAGGGATGAAAGTTATGATGATTTTAGAGCTAATCTGAAAAAATTGAGTGATTTTACGATCTGTAGGTAGGCCAAATTAAAGTTGCAATCTCAAAATTGAACCCTACCAATATTGTCGAAAAATGCAAAAATTTGAATTTTGAAAAAGAGAGGGAAACTGAAATTTTGAATGTTATGATTTTAGAGGGAATGTCAAGAGCAATGCAAATTTTGAAATTTAAAAATTGACTCAATTTCACGCAAAATTCAATTTTGAAAGCGGAAATTAAAGTTGTTGTAATTAAGCACTTAATTTCAAAAGTCACAAATTGCAAGAATTTGAATAAAGCACTGAAATTTCGAATGAATGTAAACACACTTTTCAGATTTAGGATAGTAAGAACACAATTTTGACACAAAATTTCAATTTCAATGATTTTTGAATGATTAGGAGCCCTAACCCAAGCAATCACAAGACCAACTTTGACTGTAATTTTGAAAGTGTTATAATTGATAAAATCAGCCAAAATTTTGGATTTTAGCAGGAAAATACAGTAAGATCTTGCTCCCGAAATTTCGGAAAAAATGTCGGAGACGATGGCGCTCGGAGTGCACACGGTCCTCGCAACTTTTTTCCAAATTTTCAGGGATGAAAGATATTGTGATTTTATTGCGGAATCCAAAGTTACAGCTGATTTGGAGATGTTTTGATCAGTGAAATTGTCGGACCAAAAATTAGGGTTTTGACACTTAACCACTTAATTTTCAAAATTAAAGCACAAATATGAATTGATAATTTGTAATAGAAGGGCAGATCTGAAACAAGCATTAACAATTAAATATTTCACAAGTTCAATTACTAAAAAGAAATTTTAGGGTTTTTATGCAATCACCTCTAAAATTTTGCAAAAGATCAAACATGGAAATGTAATCAAAGAATCAAATTTCAGATCTAATCATGAATAATCAGAAAGGATGTTCACGTCGGGTTCACCAAAATGTAAAGCGGAAAATCGTGATTGAACCCTAGTTGCTCTCCCCTCTTCCAACTCCGAGGAGAGAGAAGGGAGGTTCGCTAGGGTTGATGGTTTTCACTTAGGGGAGAGACTTTACATTCAAAAGAGGGGTTGAAACCCATAAGCTCCAATCCCACACAATGCAAGATTGGATGCTAAATGTGTTTCAAGGGTTAAGAAAGCAAGGCTACCCTCTTTTGTAAAGAATGTTGATAGAAGAATTAAGCTAGGAATGCATAGAAAGTGACAAAGATTCGCTTATAAACTGAGATAGGGATACAGTATGAAGTTGCGGACCTGGAATTAGCAGTAAAATGTCGATACGGCGCTGTCCTGCAAATTTGAGCGAAATTTGCCAGGACGATGGCGCCCGGCGCCACGGTCCTCCGAAAAATCCGCGAAACGAAGGGGGATCTGTTCGTCTCTGCACAAGGATTCCAGATCTTCAATTTCAGCCGCGTACCTGCAACCTACACACAGAAAAGCGAAGATGATTGGGGGGTTAGGGATTAGGGGTTTGCCTTTAGGTCAAACCCCGATTTTGGAATTAACCAAGAAATGAGCAAGTGTTGTAAATGTAAATAACTGTAAAACAAGTACTAATACCTTGTTCTAAGGATGTTTGTATCCTTATGTGCGAAGGTATAGATGTTGTATGTTGTTGTAGTATGTAGCATGTGATCTCCTCTTCAATGGTTGAATCCTTGTCTTGAATGCAACACTTAGCCTTGAATGGAGACTTGAAATGATCAATTGCTTGAAGGAATGCTTGAATGCTTGAATGCTTGAGTATAATTTCCACGCCTTGTACACATATGTCCTCCTTTTTTTTCTACTCAAATGGGAGAGGAAAATGTAGTTTATATACTTGCCAATTAGGGTTAAAAGACTTATTTTCCCGACCTTAGGCCGACCAGGAAAGATAATTTCCAATTTGCAAACTAAAAAGACCCGAATTCCCATAGGAGACCGGGCCCAAAATAGGGCCAGGGACCAGGGCGCTGGGCGCCCTAGTCCCACCTCCCGGGACAGCAGGGTGCAAAGGAGGTTCAGGCCAGGGTGCAAGAAAATGCAGTTTTTAGTGTCATGAGCAAGTTTCGGGGTCTCCATTCAGGTTGCGTGTTGCGTCGCCATTGTGAAGACCGAAATGCAGTCGAAATTGCAAGTGTCACAATTTTAGGACGCTACAGTTTGTTGCCCTAAAAATGCATGTTATAAGCGGCTGGGATGCTTAAGGCATTGTAAGGTTGATGTACTATTTTTGCTGGATAATAAGAAAGATTGGACGACTGTGTATGGTGGACGTAACCCATTCTGGGTGAAACACGTTAAATCTCTGTGTTATTTGTGTCCTGTTTTATTTCTTTATCTTTTTGTATTTAAATCTGCATATAATTGTTAGTTCATATTTGCTTCGGATCTGCTTGAAACCCTAACATGAAGTTGGTTGAATAAATCATCAATTTTGGGCAAAGGATATCGGTTCTTGATGGTTACTTTATTTAACTGCCGATAATCCATACATAATCGGAGAGATCCGTCCTTCTTCTTAACGAAGATGATTGGTGCACCCCAAGGGGATACGCTAGGATGAATATGACCCTTCTCAAGGAGTTCCTCAAGCTGTATTTTGAGTTCATTAAGCTCATTTGTGGTCATCCTATAAGGTGCTCTAGAAACTGGCTCGACTCCTAGTACAAGGTCTATATGAAAGTCAATCTCTCTACGAGGCGGCATTCCAGGTAACTCTGAAGGAAACACATCTGAATACCCCTTAAGGAAAGGATGGTCATCAAGCGATGTTTCATTTTCTTCCTCTTCTCCTCTATCATTGATAGTGATAGCAAAAAGCTGACATCCCTTTCGTATGCTCCGCTTAAGCTGCATTGCGGAGATCATACGAAGAGACACGGGTCTTTGAATCCCGGTGATAACTATGGGCGAACCATGATCATCCTCACACTTGATCTTTTTTAGGCGGCAATCTATCTTGGCTCTATGGGCATAAAGCCAATCCATGCCAAGTACAATACCGTAAGATCCAAGTGGTGTCACTCTAAGGTCTACTAAAGTGGTGGTCTTGCCAATTTGCAGCTGACATGCCCTAACCTCTGATTCCACTAACACTCTAGCCCCTAAAGCTAATTCCACTTCCCAACTGACACCCTTTCTAGTTGCAACTAGCCCGCAATGCTCCACAACCAATGGAGATATAAAGGAGTCAGTAGCTCCTGAATCAAACAAAATAGATACATTGTTACCTTTGATCATACCTGCAGACTCGATGACTGTGGCCTGATGCTTAGCCTAGCGGTTGTCATCCGCTATGGATACTTTATGGGACCTGCCCATATCACCAACTGTTGGTTCTGAAGCGGCCATCTACTGATTCCCTACCATCTGACCCTGAGGGAAATCCCTCTCCATATACCCCATGGCTCCACATGTAAAGCAAGCACCCCGTGCCTGAAACTGGGCACCCTGAGGCCTAGAGAAAGCCTGTCCTCTTGTCCTACTGGATCCGCTGTACCCACCCCTAGAGGACTGCTGAGTCCTCGCCGGAGGTGTGTATGGCACCTGCACTCTCTGATCTCATCTCTATCCCTGAGTTTGCCACTGCTTGGGCTTGGTGCCCTGCTAATACTGTGGAGGCTTCTGCCTCTGGTTCTGTGGTGTCTGTTGCGGAGGAGGAGGTTTGGTGAACCCCTATGAGTTTCGGTTGTTTCCCTTCCAATGTGGTTTTTGGAATCCATAAGTCTGAGGTGTGGGGTTTCAGTTCTGAAACCGATCCTTATTGTCTTGTGGTTTGACCTAAATTTCCTTGGCTATCAGTGCCTTCTCCACGGCAACCCAAAGGCTCTCTAGAGCGAACATCCTCACTGTCCCGACTATACTGGCATTTAACCCTCTGATGAAGCGGTTTATGAGAAGTTTCTCATCCTTTAGATAATCTACATAAGGCAACAACTCAAAGAATTTGCTCTCATATTGGGTTACTGATAAGCCCTTTTGTTGGAGGTCATGAAAATCGTCTATACGATGCTGTCTGAAATGTTCTGATAGGTACCTCTCTCGAAACCTCTCTGTGAATATCTCCCAAGTGAGAGTATCAGGGACTAATCCGCATTTGTACTCTTCTTGTCTCCACCAAGTGGAGGCCAACCCTCTCAACAGATGGACTGTGACACATGCTTTTAGGTTGCTCTCGTAAGAACGCAACGCAAAGCACCTCTCAAGACTCAAAAGCCATGCCTCAGCCTCTACCCCGTCGATAGAACCTCCAAAAGATGGTGGCTGAAGGCACATGACCTCCTTGATAAGATCCTCTAGATCCTGATGAGCTCTCTCAAAATAAACTGGTTCCACCACTGGAGGTGGTCCTGGTATGTGCACAAACTCTGGCTCATTTCCACCCTGACTCTTTACAGGAATAGGAGTTGGGCTCCTGCTTCGTTCTCTATCAACTGATCTATGACTCCCAGAGTCCGGATTTCTAACCTAAGGGTTCTCTGCTGGAATCCTTTCCTGAACTATGCTAATTAGATTCTAGATTGCTTCTAAGAGGTTTCAGTTAGGTTCATTTGGCTATTCGGGAGGTGCTTCTAAGATCTCTTCTAGAACTGATTCCTCCCTAGCTACCTCTTCGTGTGCTATGCGCACACGCCTAAGACCCCTTCCATGCTTGCGAGCTTGTCGCGTCGTCGGAGGCATCCTAAGAGGAAAATAAAGTAAAATAAATAACTAATTTCTTTTAGAATAATATTAATTCAATTAAATTTAAATGTCTTATAAAATCAATTTAACAAAAATAATTTAAATAATCTAAAGTGAAACGTAAGTGGAGTAAGGTTCCTAGTGTGGAAACCTTGCTCTGATACCAAAATGTCATGCCCAAAATTTAGGGCAAGAACGGGATAATAATTTTTTTTTTTTTTAAAACATAACTGATACAAGCATTAAATTTACCAATATGATTAAAAACTACAACATGTTTTGTCTTAACTATGTTTGGATTAGCTTTATCTACTAGCTCCATTTGCGGAATTCCAATTGAAGGGTTTTAATGTCTACTCAAATTTAATAAGACAATTAAATTTAGATAATTAATTTACGCGGGCAATATTAATCATGGATGGCTATTAAATGATTTTTTTTTTGAACGCTAATTAAATTTATTCTCCTAGCATCCCTTTAGTCCATAATTAAAATTTACTAAAGTTAATCCAATTTAATCCAAACTTAAGATGTGCTCAAATTAATTTAACTAAGATATAATTAAGCCCATGACGAAAAAATGTCCCATAGGTTTTAAATTTCAAAACCTATATCCAAGTAAGACAATTAAATTACTATTTATTGAAATACCCTTAGATTGATTAAATAAATACTGTTTGCCCACTTGATTTTATTTATTTTAAAAAAAAAAACTACATTAAATATATATTTAATCCTATAGGCCTGCTTCCCCTTTTTTTTTCTTTTTTTTTTTTGAACTTCAACTTTCTAATTCTTATTTACATATATGTGTATGTAAATAATTATAATTATATATATAAACACACATATTGAAATATATAATTTAAATTCAATATAATGTTTTCTTTCCAATTTTATTAAGACCAACCCATGCAAACCCTAATTAGGGATTTACATTATAAAATTCTTCTAAGATTATAATTTCTTTTTATTAATTCAAATATCATAAATCTAACCCTACCCGGGCTAGGGTTTTATACTGTTATCTTTTTTTTTATTAACCCTTTTTTTTTCTATAGGGCCGAATCGAACATCCACAGGCTAGGCGTCCATGGCGGAGGAGGAAAGCAGTTGAAGTGGGGGGGGGGGATGGCATGACCGACACCTTCCACTGTGCAATACACAATGGGCTCGGCCCCGCTGACCACTGTGCATTGCACAGTGGGAGGCGCCACCGTCCACTGTGCATTGCACAGTGGGAGGCACCGCCGTCCACTGTGCCTTGCACAGTGGGAGGCATTGCTTACCATTGTGTGATGCATAGTGGGGAGGTGCCGCCGACCCCTGTGCAAAGCACAATGGGTTCGGTTGAGGCAATACACCTCCTTGTTTTATTTATTTATTTATTTATTTATATATATATATATATATGTATATATATATATATATGTATATATATATATGTATATTTATATATATAAATATACATATATATATATTTATATAATGAATGTATAATGCTTAGGCCAAATTTATCTTGCGAATATATATTAAAGTTATAAACATTTACTAAAAAAAAAAACCTGAGATAAATTAATTTAAGTATCCAGATTTTGATCAATGTTTATTATTTTAGATTTGATTATGAGTTTGCTAAAATTTGAGATAAGATATATAATCATAGGTTTATTTCCTGCAATTAAATAATGGCAGGTTTAAATAAATTTATACAACATACTATTTAAATATTGTTCTATTTAAAGTAGATAGCCTATTTAACTCTAGTTCTACTTTCGGCAACAAAAGTAACTAACATAATTTATTAAACATAAAACAACAACTATAGCACTACTAATTCATTTAAATCGAATAACTATTTACTCTAGATCTCTATTTCTGCAACTAAGTAAATTCCAAAAGTCGATAAATTAAACAACAACTTAATAAATTTAGAGTTTATTAAATAAAAACCATAGAAATGATTAAAACTACTTTAGGATTTATTTCTGCAATTATATTCATGATTTAGTTTTCTACCACTATATTTATTTAGAATCCTTAAACTTAAATCATGAAAATGGGAATTTAAACTGCAATATTTCTATTCAAAACAACATGCATACAACCATTAATTTCTTTCTTTATTTCCTGGGTTTATTTCACATGCATCAAGGGGTAAAATAAATTTAGTTGCTTCCCACACTATTAATATACTCAACAATAATTAAATTCAGAAAACTAGACTTTAGAATACTGTTCCAGAATTATTCATTTCATCTTTTGCAATATAACAAATAACTATTACATTTCTAGGAATTACTTTAAAGACACTATAGTCATTTTACAAATAGGTCACTCAACTTTTATAATGAGGACATTTTAAAATAGAATAATAACATATTTTCCAAATGGATTCTGCAACAATTATCTCCATCGAATTTTTCCACTTGTCGTAATTCCTTTCTTTCCACAACCTGCAAATAAGATCAAGGATATGACCATGGAGTGCTCACCTCCCAGCCTAGGCTAACTGGTAGCCACCCTCGAGCTTGGAGAACCAAGCCCTAAACAGGAAACAAACATGCAAACACCAAGGACAGAATGCACACAAATACAAACACACTCCCATCCCGGTTACACTGCACCACATCTTGGTGATGACCTTTTTAAGGGTGGTAGTGGACCAATTACCCGGAGGAGAACTGCAAGTATAAAAAAAGAACATGTAGCCACCTCATGGCAAACCATTTACATCAAGTATAGCAACCCCTTAAATCCTTATGCCCCCCAAGGCATTCATGCCTTATTTCCCTCCTTATGACCCCCATTGCACAAACAGGCCATGTAGCAAGGGTCACACATTACTTTCAAACACATGCAAAAAGAAGCCATTTTAAGAAGAATGCAACGAACCTTAATTTGCCCAAAGGTAGGTTACTTTTGTTGAGGATGAGCAGCCCAATTCCACGGTTCTTCTCCTTCTACCGTTAGCCAAAATTCTCTATTCAAAATGTAGTCTATTCTTTTCAAAATTTCTCTTGTCTCCAAAAATGGAGAGTGGGTGATTACCCACAAATTTTCTAATTCTTGCTTAAGAAGCCCATTATGAGAGCTCTCACAAGTTTCTAAAAACTAAAGTGGAAGGTAAGATAGAATGGGAAAGGAAACTCTCATTCGAAAAGGAAGGTTTACAACTAGGTTCAAATCTTCTAATTTTAATTTTCGCACAACTTAGAAAAGTCAATTTTTAGGGTGTCTAAAAGGTCACAAGGGAGTAGAAACTTGCCTTAAATTACCCCTAACCCTTAGGTATACCTTATGGGTTTGAGGAAACCCTATTAAACTACCCCTAGGTGCCCATTTAACCCTTTTTAAACCCCTCTGAAGTTTATTTTTGGGTCAAACCTATGTTGACCATCCCAAAGATTCTTTACCCAAGGCATTTATGACATCACGTTACATTAATTGAAAAGGCTATAGTTAAACACTTTCCCACCAAGAGACAAATTTAACAATTCAAACTTAAATCCACACGTGTCAAGTGACACAAAGAAAACACTTTTACAAATTAATACATGAAATCGTCTGTTGTGGATTTTACATAAATCAATTAAATAACACTCAACACACATGCATCATTTACTGTTACGAATAAAATACAACAAAAACATGGTGTTGTCTCTCCAAATAGACAAACCCTGGCTTACAAACATACATAGGTCTAGGTTTGGTTCTCTGTATTATTTCCATGGTCACATGGATAACTTCCTGCGCATCTCAATTTACAAATTGGTAACTTTCAAATATCCACATATAATATAATTCACAGGAATAATAATACGCATCATCACTTGCATACAATTTACATCTAAATAAATTAAATACATCTTTTATCCAAGCAATTTCACATAAGCAATTCATCCTAATTCTCATAATGTTGATCCACACTTAAACATACATCATAATTCTATTATCATAGTAAAGTCCTGCAAATTCAATAACGACATTTATCACCACAAATTCATCTTATTCAAAAATCATGTAGTGTTCTATCTCATAAAACATATAAATAAATCATCAATATATAGCAATGTTATCCAAATCTTGAAATCATATAAGTTCTAAATCCAAAATGCATAAAAATAAAGCATCCATAATAGTCTCAATATAAAAACTACTGAAATGTCAGACTGAGTCGAGGTGGGGCCTCACATTGATACTAAGTATGTTACACCTACTAGGATGTTGAATGATGATCAAAAGAAAGAGCAACAAGAAAATCATCAAGCATTGGAGGCTATTATTAGTTCTTTGTCCGATGCAAAATATGTAGATGTTCATGATCTTGAAACTGCATATGAGGTATGGAAAAAACTTGAAGAGATTTATAGCGGTAATGAACATGTTAAGATTGCTAAAGAGGAGAGTCTAAGAGGAAAGTTTGATGACATACAGATGGTTTAAGGTGAGAATATCCAACAATATGGTCAAAGGATAAAAGAGATAGTCGGTGAAATTAAGAGTGCAGGAGGTAAAGTGGAATATTCCACAGTGATTAGTAAGGTACTGAGATCCCTGCTACTGGTCTACGGTATCAGAGTTGCAGTTATTCAGGAGCTAAAGTCTATTGACAAAACTAAGGTAACTCTTGACTCCATCATTGGCAAGCTTACTGCTTTTTAATTAAATGGTTATGATGGTAGTGTACAAAAATTTGAGTCTGCATTTAGAGCTTCTATTTCTAATCCATATGTGAGGAAAAGTAGAGATGCCAGTCACAGTTATGAATCCAGATCCAACAGAGAAGCTGATGATGAAGATAGTTTAGTTGATCTTGAAGCATTGTTGGCCAAGCGGTTGCCTATAGGTACAGGTAAATATAGAGGCAAATTATCTTTAACATGTTTTGCATGCAACAAGATTGGACACATTGCTGCTAATTGTACTAATGGTGATAATGAGCACAAATGAGAGAAATTAAAGAAGTACAAGGGTAAAGGCAAAAGAGATTGTCTTATTGTTGTTGATGGTGGTATCATTGATGAGGAATCTGATGATGATGCTAATGAAGACAATGTGTTTGTAGCCATTAAAGAAGACATACCAGACCAGAAGGCATTAGTATCCAGGATGGATAACTCTAATGATTGGATCATTGATAGTGGTTGTTCACATCACATGACTGGTGATCGGAGAAAATTTCTTTCTCTGAAGGAATTTGATGGCGAAGTTGTAAGATTTGGTAATGACTCACCCTGCATGGTTAAAGGTAAGGGAACTATTTCTCTTACTGGAAAGAGTAGTGCATATGATGTCTACTGGGTTGAAGATCTAAAGCATAATATTTTGAGTGTGGCACAAATCAATGACAAAGTATACCCATTGGAATTTAAAAATGGTATGTGAAAGATGTATGACAATAAAGGTGAACTGATTGCAATCGGGATGCAAACTAAAGGTAACTTGTTTCATCTTAATCTCAAAGTCAGCAACTGTTTAATTGCCAAGATAGATGATAGTTGGCTTTGATATATGAGATTTTGTCATATAAATTTTGATAACATTGTTGAAGTGAGTAAGTCCAAGATAGTGAGAGGTTTGCCTTAGTTAGACAATCCGGTTAATGCTCTATGCAAAGAATGTTAGTTGGGAAAGATGACATCCTCAAATTTCAAGAGAAAATCCTTTTTAGTGGAACATTTGTTAGATTTGGTTCATACAAATCTTTGTAGTCCAATAAGAACAAAATGTAATCAAGGTGATAGATATTTCATGATCTTTACTGATGATTTCTCAAGGATAATGTGGGTCACATTCTTGAAGAATAAGTGTAGTACCCTCACTTGTGTGAACTGATACTTTGTTCTTATTATTCTCAGTAGATACATTATCATTGGTTATTTAGAATTGTATAACTTTGTTTCATGTTTTATCTGATTATGAGACATATATTTTATTTGCAGTATTTATGTATTTATGTTTTATGGCATTATATGGTTCATTGCTACGTACTGACGCTTTACTTCATCTATGCACTGTGTGTTGTGTATCTGCGAGTGTATGGGATGCATGGGGACGATTTTCCTTCACTCATCTCGGTGAGACAGGGAACGTCGCGAATCTCCTTCATCGGTGTGTATGTTAAAATTTTGATATATGTATATATGCATGTGTGGTCGGTGATGCAGGATGTTGCAGGTACAAGTACCGGGTAGGTACGGGGTATCGTCTCCACCTGGCTACACAGGTCTGAGCGTGCCTTATATTTTCCGATGGAAGTGAAGGAGATAGTAGTTGACCCTAATTTTAGTCAGTTACACTCGGGTGAGTGCCTTCAGTGAGTCATTCTGTCGATTGGTTGGGTTTTCATATTTTGTTGTTTGATTTTTATAAAAGTCGCTTGATGCTTTCTTAGTCTGCGTATCCAGTGTCCCAATTTTTGTATGTAATTGGTAACTGTTACGTTTATTACGTCCATAAGAGTAGTTATTTGAGTTGAGATAAGGTGATCGCATTATCAGTAGTTATATTGCCATCGGTTTACTATGATAGTGGATTATGCGTATATATAATTAGAATTATAAATATGTCATGTTTTATAAACTTTTCGAACGTATAATATATACGTAATTCAATTATTTGAAAATATATATATAGGAAAACGCCACTCGTTATAATATTAAAAAAATCAAAATACACATTTACAAATGCAATGGCTAAGGAAGGATTAATGTTTAAATAATTATATTAACAAAAGTCATTAATTGATTAATATTTAAATAATTATATTAACAAAAGTCATTAATTAATTATTTAAATATAACAAAGTAAGGGTATTTAAACGTAATAGTAAAAGTTTATTAAAGAAAACAAATAGAAATTGTTTCGACCTTATAAAAGGTGGCGGGTTTAGGTTTTGGTTGTTTGGGCTATGGTGGTCGATGGTAATATCGACCACCCCCCTTAATATAGGGAGGGGTCGGTATTACCACCGACTACCCTCCTCCTTCGCACACCACGTCTCCTCCTTCGCACATCACTCAGCAGATAGCACGCGAGGTGATGATTCATGCGGGTACACTGCAATCCGCAAGTAATGGAGGATACCTCTCGCAGTTTTAAATGATAACCATCACCTCTCCACGTTCAGTTTTCTCCACGAGCTCCAGTTTGTTGGCAACTAACAGCTGATAGACTGGTTTGAAAGGAGAATGAACTGGTGTGCAAGTTGGAAACTAAACTATAATCCTTAATGGACTCTAGACCTGGCAGTTTGAACGCTCAAGTCACTGTTTGCAGATGCATCAGTGAATGAAACAATAAGTTAACCTCTCCACCCAGCCGATAGGTGTCATAATCATTATCAATGGAGCGCTAAAGACTGAAGATAACAAGAGGTGAACTCTCTGCGTGGAGGAAGTAGAAGAGTTAATAGATTAAGAGTCTCAGTCGATAGCTATCACTCAGCTAGATTTAGGGGAGCGATAGATGTTTTCTTTTAGTATAAAAAGGGGTGTGGGTAGATAGCAGAAAGGGGGATTTTGGGGTGACATCCAAGGAAGGAAAAAGGAACGTAGAGAGGAGAGTAGAGATAGTGAGGGTAGCGCATGTTTTTATAGTGTCAAGTGTGTGATGTTTTAGAGAGGATAGTGGTTGATAGATTCAAGAGAGAGAGAGTTGTTTGCCCGTATCTTGATAGAGCTAGAAACATTGGTTTAAAGGATTGCAAGCAAGATATATTCATCAGCAAACGGGCGTCAAGGACTTGCAAATTGATCATCGCTTCAAGTAGGTCGGAAATTTCTTAGTGTATAATCATTATTATTTGCAATCTCAGTTATATATCATGCTTATGAAATAAATATGGTCATGTTTTCATTATTCGTTAGAGTTGTTAAATAAAATCGTTAGTAGTAGTTGTGTTTACATTAGGACTAAAGAAGTGGAATAGTTGTAAGTTTAAATTTCTTAATGGAAGAAGGGTATGATTACGTTCAACACCTAGATATTAAGGTTTATTTGACATAGCTCTAGGAGAGTTCTGGGAAGTAATAAGTTTACCATTGATACATTACAGAGATGGTACGAACCAAACAGACAGCTCACAAATCAGTAGCGGGTTATGCTCACTACCTAAAAGTCAAGAAAGACTCTTTGACTCTTGTCCAGCCCGTTGAGGAGGACAACCCTGCCAAAGAGAACCCAGCTCCAGAAGGGAGCAAAGAAATAGAAAAAGGTCCTATTCAGAGCCCAACCAAAGCAGCTACCACTGAGAAAGGAAAAGAACCCAAGTCAGAGTGTTCACCTAAAAAGCCAATAGTGATTAGTTTTGACTCGTCGGAGGGGTATACCCCCTTGAGTGATAATGAGTCTGTAGGGTACTTTCCCCGAAGTGAAAGCAAATCTGAAGGATATACTCCTTTAGATTAGGTTGAGTCTGACGAGTGTACTTCTCCGTATTTTTCGAAAGAATGATGTAACACTCTTGTGTTAAAAAGATAAATAAATAAAAATAAAGGCATTTTTCTATGAAGAATTGTATTACGTTTTATTGTAAGATTTTTTTGATGAATTGAATATTTCTATTTTAATCTTCGTTTATTTGTAAAAATGGAATTTATTAAGGTAACATACCTATAGTTGTTAACAAGAGTATTAGAACTCTGAAAACTTGTCATTAAGTGTAAAATTATGTGTTTTACCGACCATATTGTTCTTTGTGTCTTGACAATCATGTTTACGTTTTGCAAGTTAATTTTGTGATAGGTATTGGTACATAGGATTATCTTGTTTTATATGGTGGTCGCAACTAAGTACAATATGTCATGTTGTCAATTTGTCTTGTGTTGTGACTTGGCCAGTATATTTAGATGTATAACCTTAAGAGAGTGAGCCACTATGAGTTGTTCGTTATGGCCAAACCTTAGGTTAGTAATTTTGTATCTTTCATTTGAGGTAGGTCAAGTTTGGGAATGGCTATCTATGTCGCCATAGAGTTCTGTAGATAGAACTAACCCATAGTGTCCTAAGAGAGAGAGTGGCTTTCGAGCGGGAACTGTGCCGAAGAGGTAACAGGATAACTGTCGAAAGTTGGTTAAGAAAGTGAAAACCTAATAAATGACTAGGGAAGGGTAGAATAAAAGTTAAATGAAATAATGTGCCTCGCACATAGGTGAGTGCTAGTATAGGGCTCATAATGTAGCGAGAAGGCCTGGAATGGCAAACTTACCACCTTGTCTTCATGAGAGGATTGGTAAGGTCCGCATGAGTCTTAGTTGGAATCGGAGGCTTGGGAGAGGTCACCAGGATAACCCAGGATGGGGGCCGGGACCTATGGAGGCTGTACCATGGTATCCACTGTAAGACATGCGATGACACTTTCTCCTTAGAGTCACTAGTGTTCTGTGAGTTGGGTTACATGAATGTAAGTGGAGTCTTGTAGTCCTTTTGTTCTTGTATTGTTTTGCTTGCTTGAGGGTTAACTACTATCTCCAGCACGGTGGGGTGGTTCCTTTTCGGAATCACATGGTCGGGTGGTAGTGTCACTTCCCATCGGATGTTCTGGTACGTATCTTTGGGCGAGGAAGGACTTCGCTGATGATCTTGGATCGTGATTCATGTACCGACTCTTCTTCCTATCCATCTTTCAGTTAAAAACTAGAGGTTTTGAAAAGAAACTATATGTAACTTTCATTTGTTTCATTTTAGCTCATGATGTAATTTCATTTTGAAAACATGTATTTTTGAATATTGAAAGCAAAGAAATATTGTAATATATGCTACTTCAATTACTGATTTCTGATGTATATAATATATGATTGTTTGAAGAAATTTAGATTCTTTCATTGCGGAAATTTTATCTTAAATATTTAATTTATGAAGTAATATTCGTTGGCAACCCTTAGGAAATTCAGGTGTAAATCTTCCGCTATGTTATTAGATGTACTAAGGTTTAATCCATGCATTTAAAAAAATAAATAAATTATTTCACCTTAGTTGCATAGAATATGTCGTTTTTCCTTTAGGGTTCTTGACGGGGCATTACAATAAGACTGAAGCTTTTGGTAAGTTCAAGGTATTCAGGGCCTCAGTGTTGGCAAATGCACACTCCAATGAGAAATTGTAGATGATTGAAGGTATTGTCATTGATGGCAACCTTACAATCCTATGGCACCGATACCGACATAGGCAGTGGCAGCGACAACGACAAAGATGTTTACCAGCACCCCAGCTGACAGGATTTTGTTTATTATATTTTGTATTTAATTGTAAAATCTTTTTGTAAAGCTGACAAGGCGAATTGTAATAGGACTCATATAAGTATGAGATCTTGTAAATCATTTAAAAAAGTATGTATGGAATGTAATAGGCAGATGCAAATATTAAGGCAAATTTTGGAATAAGGTTTATGGAAGTTGTATGAGCTTAAACTGGTACTGAACCTGGCATAGCAGATGTTGAACCAAAGTAGTAAATGATATTGGATTTACATAATCCATTTTTGTAAGTCAGTGAGACTTCCCTTTTTGTATTTGAGCAGTGAGCTCTAGGCAGTGAGCCTTCTTGCATGTGTAGGCACCACATTTGTAAGTAATATTCATTTATTGGCTAGTGAGTGAATATTGTGGGTCACAAATCCCACCAAGGTTTTTCCCACACCGGGTCTCCTCATTAAAAATGTTGTGTTATGGTGTGATTTCTATGTTGTGATTATTGATCTTATTTATTGCATTATTTCTGGTTTACCGGTACACTATTTTGACATGCAATTCATTTAATAAGTTTAGAAAATCCATTAACGGGTTAGTTATTGATTCCCCCCCCTCTCTCAGTTTTTTTGGCAATCCTAACAATTGGTATCAGATCTCGGTCCTCTATTTTTAAAAGCCTAATAGCTTGAGGAAGTTTCTGACACTAGTATAAATGGAAAACCTGAGAAAGCAATTAGAAACAACTCTTGCAGATTATGATGCAGAAAAGTTGAAAAACATGAAACTTGAATATGATCTGAACGCTGCATAGGAAATCATTCAAGGACTTCAACAAAATCTCACTATTTCTAGGAACAAAAGAAGAGAACTTCATGAGAAGATACAAAGTGATGATGATGAAAAAGAAACTCTTAATGATCTTGTAAGCAAGATGAAGTAGGAAAACATGGCCTTGAGGAATGAGATGCAAGATATGACTATGAGGTTTTGTAAAGACATTGAAGACCGAAAAAAAGAATGAAGATGATTTGGCTAGGAGAATCAATGATGCTGGAAATGAAAATCTAAGACTCAGTCATGAAAATGATATGTTCAAGACAGATATAATTCACTTGGAGCATGATAAGACTGAACTCATGAGACAAAAAGATTTCTTAGAAAATGAGTTGGCTACTGCAAATCAACACAAAGAAAAAATCAAGAAAAGTTCAGAGGAACTTGATGACATGTTGAAAAATCAGAAACCTAATGGAGATACAAATGGCCTTGGCTTTGAATTTGGTGAAAGCTCTGGTACTGCAAACAATCATGATCATAGTAAACCGGTAAGACAACCTAATGCCTACAAATTCAATGGTAAATGCTTTAACTATAACAAGTATGGTCATAGAGAAAATCAATGTAGATCTAGAAACTATCAGAACACCAATGCACCCACCGATCAATGTTCTAAATGCAACAAAGTTGGTCATAATTCAGAAAATTGCAGAATGAATGTAAGATGTTATGTTTGTGGAAGATTTGGACACTTATCTAATCAATATAGAACACATACTGGAATAGGATATGGAAAAAATATATAGAAAAAAACAATGTGACTTGTTATGCTTGTAACAAGATTGGATATATTGCAAAATTTTGTAGAAGTAAGGCATCACTGACAAATAACAAAGGACTCAGTTTGAAAGGTAAAGAGAAGGTTGAAGAGGTGAAACAAGAATTCTCAAAAAAATGGATTAGAAAGTCAGATCAGAATGTTAATGAAGCTATTCCTTCACCGGTAGAATAGAGTATCACTCCACTGACAAGAGATTCTTCATCAAACTAAAAAGAAACCTTTTGGGGGTATGACAACAAATTGAAAAACATGCTAATTTACCCTCGGTTGATGATGAGAAGTTGAAATACTTCTTTATCGACAGATGTGTTAAGTTTCACTTAACCGACAAGAATTTATTGTGGTAGTTGAAGGAAATTACATTATAAAGCAAGTGTTTTGGCTCTTTTTCATTCACCGAGCATTCAAATTTCCTTAGAGTGCCAAAATTCCGAGCAAAGGCATCCATAGCGAGAAGTGAAGCAAATCATTCAAGCATTCAAACCTAAAGGCAAATTAAGGTATTTATACAATGGCTTCCTCCATTGCACCTGAATTCATTGCAAACCCTACTGTAATTGAAGTTGTTAAGCGCCCTAGACCCGTATTTAAAATCATTCCCAAAATTGCGAAGAAAGATGATACTCGAGGAGCATTTTCTAAAATACCCAAAAGGGTTGCTTATGCTAAGGATCCTAGAATTTATATACATTGTCATATTGAAGAACTAGGAGTTGAAGAGATAATGAACATGTATAGAACAATAATTTGTGATGTTAATGGAAATGTGAAATTAGAACATAAGATAGTTGAAACCCTAGGTTTTGTGGAGATTCTTAGTATCCGTGATTTTCCAAAGGATGTTATAAGGATTGTATTAAGAAGAGTACATGGGGAGTTCTTTTGGTTGGATTCCATTCACAAGATAACAAAAGAGGTAGTTAGGACAATGACAGGGTTACCTTCCACTGGTAGTAGGCCTGACAAAACTAAAAAGGTTCCAAATGACACTATAATGACCCTAACCGATGCAACCTTTGACAAGAGATCCCTAAGAGTAAATGATGTAAAGGATATCAATGTAAGATTCATTAGCACGATTCTTGGATACAAAGTTACACATGCCAACAGATTAAACTCTGTTTCTAGCTTATGTATCAAAAGTGCTTATGACATGGTAAACAACAATGCAAAGATTGACATATGCAAATGGTTAAAAGATGAAAATCAAAGGGGACAAGAAAGGGACATTTAGATTTGGAAACTTACTTGTATGCTTATTGCTATATATCACCAAAGAAGTTCCTAGTATTGGTAAAAAGAATTTTGGATTTGACATACCGGTAGGAAAACAACTTCTGGATATTCTAAATAACATGGGAGATGATAGGGAGAAGAACATAAATAAATTTTTTTAGGAACTAAAGGCTAGGATGAAAACCAAGATAAGGCTATCTCAAGCTATAGTTGATAAGTATCAAAAGGAGATATGCTTTGTGATAAAGAAAGATTAAATCTGGATGGACGCAGTGGTCCCAAGGATAGTTTGGGTTACAGAGATGGGATATGAGGCTGATGAAAATATAATAAAAACTTATGCAAAAGCCCTTGTAGAAGCCCCTAGAGAACCAACAGAAAAAGTATTTGGAAGTGCTGAAACAATTGAAAGCAAAATTTAGTCACAAAAAAGAATAAAGAAAACTGAACAAATAGTTAGAAAAGGAACAAGCTAGGCAAAAACAATCAAGGAAGACATATTGAATAAAAATGGTATTAAGGAGAGTGACTTGGAAGGATTACAAATGGAAACACATCTTTCACCGGTTGCTACCTCCTTTGATAGTGAAATACCAACAGAGTTTAAAAGGGTAGGTAGAAAAAGAAAACCCTCTCCTGCACCCAAGAGAACAAGACAAAAACAACATGCAGTTAGGCCTCCCACAAAGAAGATGACTCAAAGAAAAAGAAAAAAAGGTTATCCCTCCACTTGAAAATCTTCTACATGAAATAACTGAAGATGGTAACTTATCAAACATTACCAAGTTGTATAACACATTTTCAAATGAAGAAAAAGAAAGCATAGAAAATAGTGTTATCCTACACTTGGATATCTACAAGAAATTTTTGATTGAGGTTGTAGATGATTTACCCAATGACTTGTACATAAAGGTTAGATGCTAAAAGCTTAGCAATTGTGGAACTAGACAAGAAGATTAAGATAGAAAAACTACTTGCAGTTCACCCAGTAAATTCAACACAAGAGATTGATGAACTATTAAGTGAGGCAAACCAGACAGTATTTTCAATCGGTCACCGACATGTAGCATTAATGGCTGGCAGAGTAAATGAGATCACAGAAGAGACAACAGATAAGCAGGATATATTCTTTGTAGAAAAGGAAAAACAAGAAGAGCTTAAATGACCAAAGACTTTTAAAGTCTATCAAAAAGAAAAAGATAAAGGTAAAGGTAAGGTAGGTGGACCTTCGAGGATAAAGATAACAAATAACTTGCCCCCACCTTCTTCTGATACTCCACCAGGACAAACTGTTGATACACCACCGACAACAGATACTATTGAGAGTATGGAGACAATAGATGAGGACACAAATCTTGATTTAGAGGTGTTGTATACAATGAATATTGACACACATGAAGTCAACATTGTGGTTGATAAGGAGACAAGTGAGAAGAGAGATGTGGCAACTGAGCCACCGGTAGAAGACATTACATTTGAGATAAATGTTGAGGACTCCTTTGACAATATTGAAATTGGGGCTGAGCAACACACTGAACAATCAACTAACCCCCTGGACACAGGAAAGGGAAATACCATTAGTGTACATACTGATGTATCTACTGAGCAACCGACAACTGATAGCACTGAAAAATCTATTGAGATACTGACTGTGGACATTTTAGAGGTAAACACAGAGAAACCGGTAGAAAACACAGAGTCACAATTAGAAAAACCGACAGTGGAAAGCTCTAAGAAACAGACCGAGGTACATACTGAGAAATCAGAAGAGAAGAAGAATGAGCTAAAGGTTCAGACAGAGATTGTACCATCGACATCAGCTAAGAAACCTAAACCCTTTCTAGTAGAAATGTAGACTCAAACTGACCTACCAGAGGTCACCATAAGCAAAGAGGTTCCTCACACCGATGGATTACAGATTGTTAAGAAAGTTGGTCAATCATCTGATTCTTCACTGACAGAATTTCGGCCAACCAATGTAACAGAGGTATTGCTTGTTTAAATTAAGAAAATAACTAATTGCAATGCACTTGTATATAAGGCAATTGATGACACCATACCAATTTTGAAGATGATTGCACCCAAGTGTAACATAGAAAACAAAGATTCTTTAAATCAATTAGACACATTATCTAAGTATATAACCGACAATCTACTAACAATTGATTAGGTCAATGAGGAGACTTTCAAAGAGAAAATAAATAAAGAGAAGGAAAAATTCTTTGAGGAGACAGTAAAGAAGAGTAAGGAACATATTGATACATTATTACCGGCACTAGGAAAGATAATTTTGGACTTCAAGAAATTGTACAGAGATACATGTAAGACAAACATTTTGATAGAGAATATAGATACAAAGATCAGCAAAGCACAAAAGGAAATCAATAATATTGCTGATAATTTAATAGGTTCCTCAAACACCATATCGGTAGTAGAATAGGAAATTACCGGCTATGAAGAGAAAATTGAAAAACTTGAAAAAGATAAGGAGAGATTAAAGTTTAAGGAAAAGGAACTGAAATGCAGACTAGGTCCTAAACTAGATATCCTCATCTCTTTGAGAAAAGAGATTTTTGAGACTCTTGTTCTAGGACTTAAGACACCAGAAGAGAAAATGCACATACTCACCAGTACAATTCAAAGAACAAAAGCAATACTAAAGGATAGTGAGAGGTTCTATAACAACCTAAATTTTTCATTAGCGGATCCGTATCAGATTGTAACCCACCGGTTATAGGGATCTAGACAGGAACTACACTCAATTGACATTGAATGACAACCTTTGTCATTGATGCCAAAGGGGGAGTAGTAGAGGATGAGAAAAAGGAGTAAGGAGCACACAATTAATATATGATAGAAGAGATCAACTGCTCAGGGGGAGCACACAGTTTTGGAGTAGACAGTTTTGGTAAGACTTTTGGACAACACTTTTTGGATACAATTTTGGCTTTTTCTTATGAGTGTTGCCATCAATGCCAAAGGGGGAGATTGTTGGAAAATGCACACTCCAATGAGAAATTGTAGGTGATTGAAGGTATTATCATTGATGGCAACCTTACAATCCTATGGCATCAGCACAGGCACCGAAACAGGCACAGGTAGTGGTAGCGGTAGCGACAAAGATGTTTACCGGCACCCCAACTGACATGATTTTGTTTATTATATTTTGTATTTAATTGTAACATATTTTTGTAAAGCCAACAAGGTGAATTGTAATAGGACTCATATAAGTATGAGATCTTGTAAATTATTTAAAAAAGTATCTATGGAATGTAATAGGCAAATGCGAATATTAAGGCAGATTTTGGAATAAGGTTTATGGAAGTTGTATGACCTTAAACCGATACTGAACCTGGCATAGCAGATGCTAAACCGAAGCAATACATGATATTGGATTTACATAATCCATTTTTGTAAGTCAGTGAGACTTCCCTTTTTGTATTTGAGCAGTGAGCTCTAGGTAGTGAGCCTTCCTGCATGTGCAGACACCACATTTGTAAGTAATATTCATTTATTGGCCAGTGAGTGAATATTGTGGGTCACAAATCCCACCGAGGTTTTTCCCACACCGAGTTTCCTCATTAAAAATATTGTGTTATGGTGTGCTTTTTATGTTGTGGTTATTGCATTATTTCTGGTTTACCGGTACACTATTTTGACATGCAATTCATTTAATAGGTTTAGAAAATCCATTAACCAGTTAGATGCTGATTCACCCCCCCTCTCAGTATATTTGGGAATCCTAACACTTTGCTGAGAAAGAGAGCAGTAAGAAGATAAAGTGTTTGAGGACAGATCAGGGCGATGAATTTACTTTTGAGGAATTCACTAGGTATTATGAAGGAAATGGTATCAACTGGCAACTTTCTGCACCAAGGACACCACAACAAAATGGTATCACAAAGAGAAATAACCGATCAGTTGTTGAAGTTGCTGGGACGATGTTGATACAAGGAGGTGTAGCGAAAACATTTTGGAGAGAAGCTATCACCACAACTGTCTACACAATGAACCGGATTTTGGTAAAGAGAGGTAAGGACAAAACTCCTTATGAATATTGGTATGGTAGATCACCTGATGTTAGTTATTTCAGAATATTTGGAAGTAAATTTTTTATTAAGAGAGGTGATTGTATTAGCAAATTTGAGGCTAAAAGTGATGAAGGTATATTTCTTGGCTATTCCACCAAGAGTAAGGCCTACAAGTATTTTAACAATTAGACATAAAGAATTGTTGAGAGTGCTGATGTTCGAGTGGATGAATTTCCTGAAGTCTCAGAGGAAACCAGTTCAGAGAAAAATGATGAAGATCCTTGCATTTTGTTTTTGGAACCAGAAATTGTTAAATCTGAAACTAACAAAGAAAATATTGATGTACCAGTCCAACCGGAACAGATAAATTCAGAAGAAGATGATGATAATGGAGAAGCTGAACCTGAAGACAATGATCATGTTATTCCAAGATATGTGAGACTGAATCACAATCCTGAACAGATTATTGGGGATAAGGATGCTGGAGTACTAACCAGAAGAAGAATAAGAGAAAATTCTTGCGTGATCTCCACTATTGAACCAAGAACTACACTAAGGAAGCATTTGGTGATGATCATTGGGTTAAAGCTATGGAGGAGGAATTAGATCAAATTGAGAAGAACAACGCATGGACCCTAGTACCCTGACTGGTAAATCAAAATGTGATAGGGACTAAGTGGTTTTTCAGGAACAAATTGAATGAAGATAGTGTTGTGGTTCACAATAAAGCTAGGTTGGTTTGCAAAGGTTATGCACAAGAGGAAGGAGAAGACTATGGTGAAAATTTTGCACCAGTGGAAAGACTAGAAGGTGTCAGAACTTTACTTGCATTTTTTGCACACAAGAAATTCAAGGTATACCAGATGGATGTTAAGTCAACGTTTTTGAATGGGATACTTGAAGAAGAAGTATACATTGAACAACTAGATGGTTATGCTCTGACTGATAAGGAAGACATGGTATGCAGATTGCATAAAGATTTATATGGATTAAAGTAGACACCTAGAACATGGTATGAAAGGCTTCATACACATTTGATGAAGATAGGATTTCTAAGAACCGGTGATGATAGCAACATATATCTCATATCTGAAGGAGATCAAATACTAGTCAGTGAAGTATTTGTTGATGATATCATATTTGGAGGTAATGATGACATGAGAACATTTTTTACAGATGAAATGAAAAATGAGTTTGAAATGTCTTTAGTGGGGGAAATAATTTTTTTCATAGGCTTGCAAATACAACAAATGAAGAATGATATTTTCATCACACAATCTAAGTATGTGAAAGAGGTCTTGAAGACATTTGGCATGAGTGACTGTAAACCAGTTGGCACACCTATGGTTATAGGTTGTAAGTTGTCTAAGGAAGATGAGTCCAAATCTGTTGATGAGAAGGAATACAGGTCAATGATTGGAAAATTGCACTATGTTGTTCACAACAGACCAGACATAGCTCATGTAGTTGGCATAGTTGCTAGATTCCAAAAGAATCGTAAGGAAACACATATGATAGCAACCAAAAGAATTGTTAGATACGTGAAATGTAGTGTTGATTATGGGTTATTGTATCCATATGGAGGAAATTTTGACTTGAAGGTGTACACAAATGCAGATTGGGTAGGAAATGTTGATGACCGGAAAAGCACAACTAGTGGAGCATTTTTTCTTGGAGGAAGGCTTGTTTTAGGGAGTAGTAAGAAGAAAAGTTGTACTTAAAAATCTACTGTTGAAGCTGAGTATGTTGCAACTTACATGAATTGCACACAAGCTATATGGATGATGCACATTTTGGAAAGTTTTAAGATGAAGATTTAAGAACCTATAAAGATTTTATGTGATAACACAAGTGCCATAAATATTTCCAAGAACCCTATTTTGCACGCATGAACCAAGCATATTGAATTGAAGTACTATTTCTTAAGGGAAGAAGTTCAGTGTAAAGATGTTATCTTGGAGCATGTTTCTACCAAGGAGCAGCTTGCAAATATTTTTACTAAACCTCTGCCTAAGACTACTTTTGAATATCTTACACGTCAGTTAGGGGTTGTCCCTCTTCATGAAGTCAGTTAAGTATGATGTAGATCACAACAGTCCTGGAGCTGCTTGGAGAATTTTATAGGATGATTGGTGTAGAAGTGGATGTATTCCATAGGGGGAGCATTCAGTTGTAGATTGTTGATGATACATAGTGAAATTTGACATTACATGTTTTACTTTCAATTTGGCATTGCTGTCAAAGGGGGAGAAGAATTATGTGATTATGGAAAGCAAAATGAGCAACAAGCTAAAGACAAAGTGAGCATGGTGAATACTTGGTAATGTGAACCAGGATTCCTATTCACAATCACACAACAATCAATAGTATTGATATTTTTATTGCCATCAATGCCAAAGGGGGATATTGTTGGCATTTGCATGAAGATTGAATTAATGATATGTTTTGTTGTCATTGATGTCAATTGAACCGATAATGATATTGTTGATATTATTGTAATATTGTTACTGTAATCGGTAGGAAGAATTTGTGAGGAGAACCGGTAATTGGTGTAAAGGTGTAAACCTTATCTATTGTTGTAACTAGTAAACCCTACCAGTTGTTTTTGATAAACCATAACCGATTAAGTCTGGTGAATTGGTTATATTGGTTTATGATCTGATGATGAGTAGTAATGATGATGACACACATGATTATTGTATGAAGACAATTCCAAGAGATTTTGGTGAGTTATTGTAACGGTTTTTGTCTAAGGAATGAGAAAATGTATTGCATCTAATGCAAAGCACGTGATGAGTTACTAAGTTCGATGAAGCGGTGATCAAGGAGCGATCAAGGTTTTCTTGATTGATGTGCAGAGATTGCTATGTAATCCAACAGTCATACTTGAATTGAATTTGTTTGTAATCTCGATGAGAGTTAGGTTTTTGTTGTGTTACTGACCTGATTGATTTGTATTTAAGGTCGATGAAGTTGTTTAGTTTTAGAGAGAGTTGGCAAAGAGATAGACACAATTTAGTTGAGTGTGTGGTTTCCTAATTAGATGATGTATCTGTAGTTTGAGTAAAGGTAGATAGGATCGTGAAATGGATCTAATCAAGCAAGTGTAGTGCTATTTAGAAAAAAATCAGAAAGACTCCTGTTGTTTTCTAACAATTACAACATAATTGAAATCCCCTAACCGGGTAAGCTCTAACAAGTTTGGTGCTATTCAAATCCTCTAACAAGGTAGTGTTGGCATATTTTTGATGATGATGTTGTGATTGTCATTGATGGACACACACTTGCTTTGAGATCACTTTTTGTATGTATGAGTTATGCTCAACCAGTATTTGTACCAACCGGTATTATGTATTATAGTCCTTAGACTATCGGTGTTTTACAGTAAGTTCTTACTGATCTTAAGTGATATAAAGACCCAAGCGGTATGAAGACCTCAAGAAGTTTGAGGCTTCCAAAGTGGTACAAAGGAACAAAGCGGTTGTTATCATTTTTCCCAGTCTTCCTTTTGACAAACTGGTAATCGGTAAATGTATGAACCGGTATTACTTTGTGATGAGTTACCAACTGGTATTTCTATGATGAGTTATCATCCACCGACACTTTGGCGGTGATTTTGTGTCGTGTTACCAAATGTGTCCAGATGCACTGAACTGAGGAACTTGCAATGTAATCCTATTGGATCGACATGAAATCAAATTCCTTTATAAGGTCATCATGTCTAGGGTTTTAGTTTGTTGTTAGGGTTTTAGGTGGTTGATGAGGTTTTTGTATGTGCAATCACAGAAGTAGATAAGGTTTGTGTGAAGAAATAGAGTTTAGAAATATTGAAGACTAAAGTAATGCTGAAATGCATTAACAATGAGCTATCAAAGATCTAACCAAGCATACTGTGCTAGTATTTAGATCACTCACTTGTTGATTACTCACATTTTCAACAAGTTTGAAACCCTTAACTGGGTAGGCCTGGCAAAGCCTTTGTAAATCATCTAACAAGGTGGTTCACAACTGTGGATCTAAAATCCTCTCACAAGGTAGTCTTTAATCAGACTTATCTCCTAATAGAGATTGAGATTCCTAACAAGATCTGTTCTGGTGAAGAACATTGTATGACCTTAACCGGTCTGGTTACTATTTGGTAGATAGCTAATTGTGAGTTTCATCTCACCGTGGTTTTTCCCATTTGGGTTTCCACATCAAATATCTTGTGTTATGGTGATTGTGCTCATGTGGGTGAATGCCTTATTTGTTGTTTGGTTTGTATCTGTCTTAACCAGTTTGTTAGTAAAACTTTTATACCGGTTTACTGCTAAACTGTTTAAGTGTTTGAGTTCAGTACGAAGTGGTATACTAATTCACCCCCCCTCTTAGTATTCATCAATTTGTATTAGAGCCAACCTTTCTATAAGTTTAACCACTTGGAAGGAGATATGGGGGAATACACTGTGAGGGAGCTTACTCATTGTCTCACTCAGACTGAGAAAGCCTTTGATGAACTCATAGTCAAATATAAAGCCTCTCTAGCAAAGAGAAGAGATCATGCTAAGAAACTGATGGAGCTTACTGAAAATAGTTCTTCTAATGAAGAAGACATGGAAGCCCTAGTTGAAGAAGTTGAAAAACTGAATGAATCTAATGCTAACCTAAGAAGGGAACTGGAAGGACTGACTATCAGAATGTGTCAAGAGCTTGAGAACCGGAGGAAAGTTGAAGATCTGGTAAAAGACAAAGATCATGAGATCTCCAGGCTGAAGCAAGAAATCAGTGCTTTTACCTCTCATCTCCAAGAGAGTAAAGTGGAAAAAGAAGAAATGCAAGGTGAACTAAACATGTCTATTTCTGAGAATACAACCTTGAAGGAATCCAATGCTGCTATTTCCAAAGAACTCACTGAGTCAAAGGAAATACTTGCCGAATTTAGTAAAAGCACTGTTAAGCTAGAACAAAAGCTTGAATCAGCAAAACCGGTAAAAAATACCACTGGACTTGGTTTTTCTAGTTATGAGGAAGGTGAGACCTCTGGAACAAAAGATGGAGCATCAAAGAAGCAACCGACACCAAAGGATAAAGGTAAGAAAAAGTTCAAACCTATTTGCTTTAATTGTCTCAAGGAAGGACACATTGCCACTGTATGTAGAAGTAAGGCTTACAATAATTTTCCCTACTTTCTAAACAATAAGCCTAGATCCAATAGATTCAATGGTAACTATTATGCATGGAAAAAGTTTGGGCATAGAGCATTTGAATGCAGGTCTGTTATACACAACACTAGAAGATATCCTCAAAGGAGTCAAGGAGTTTTTCCTGAATCTTTTATGAACCGTAATCTAAACCGGTATAATACCCATGACCATCAGTCAGGTGGTGGTGGCTATCAAGCAACAACCGGTTAGAGAGAAACCTGTTTGATTTGCCATGGTAGCGGTCACAATACTGCAACATGTAGGAGGAAGAATGGTAGAATGAACAATGGACCATGGAGAACACCTGGAGTGGTATGCTATCATTGCAACAAACTGGGACACCCTGCCAGAACCTGCAGAATGAGAAAGAACATATCAGATGATATATCGGTCACTCTGGAAGGAAAGATTGATGTTGAAAATTTTCAAGCAGATATGAAGACAACATGGAAGAAGAAACCTGAAGTAGTGTCACAAGAAAAACCGATTTCTGCACCTAGTGTGGATGTCACTGAACCGACAAACTAAGCTTCAAAAAATCTTAGGGGGAACAAATCGGTGAAATGTTTTGAACCCTTAGTCTACACCAGTAAAAGACCTTTATCGATATGTGTTACTTGTTAATCGGTAGAAGACAAAAAATGGTAAAAGGCAAAATTAGGGTTTATAACCTAATGGTGGAGCATTTATTATGGTAGGTGAAGAATTTGTTTAAAAGGGATTTTCAAGTTATTTTCACTTATCAATTTGTGAGTGAAGAAATTCTCAAGTGCAGAGCAACCAAAGGTGATTTGTTTTGTGATTCTGAGAGATTTCAAAACTTTGAAGTAGAATCCGGAGATAGTATTAATCAGTCAAGTGAAGAACACTAAGATGTGTTCCAAGCGACTGAAGTGGTGTGTTGCAAGCTATAGTGTCAAAGCCCTAAATATCGATTCGTGAAGGTATTTTTCAAGCTTCTTTGTTTATCATGGCTTCTGCATCGCACTCCAGTTCAAGCGCACCTAGTGATTCAACAGATTTCATACAAAGGAAGATGAAATACAATGCCCTATCCTAGATACCTGCTAGTGTTATAGTTGAGGAAGGTATTTCAGATTATATTGATTGCAAAATAGAAGACCTAGGATCCCTAGTGATCCATTCTTAGTTAGGTTTATTCTACAGGAATGACAAGAAGATCAAACCGGAATACAACATCTTGGAAAGAAAGAAACTTCACAATGCGGTCTATTTTCTTGAAGAATTTATAGAAGATCACATCCGCATCATCCTAAGTAGAGTGCATGGTGACAAAATATATCTTGAGCAGACACATGACATCACACCAGAAGTGATTCATGCTGTCATCGGTTTCTATAATGTTGGAGAAGTACCAGCCCTAAGGAAAGTCATTAAGATGGAAATGACCAAGCTCACTGGTTCTATGAGCGACCAACGAGGAATGATCAAACTAACACCATCAAAGATGATTTTGTCAAATATGCCTGCATGGTGATCGGATACTGGACATTCTATGCTAGCAGAATAAACTCTGTCTCTGCAACAGTGGTGAATGCCGCCTACAAAATGATCATGGAAGATGCATCATTTGATCTATGTACCTGTATGCAGATGCAACTTCTGATAAACCTGAAATCTATCAAATAAGACAATGCCTTAAGATTTAAGTTTGGACAACTGCTAGCAGGTTTTTTTTTCTATTTTCAAGGCTATTTTCTGGGAGTCGGTGATATACAATGGTTTGTTGACCAACCGGTTACCAAGCAAATCAGAGAAAGTCTTCAAGCGGTAGGAACCAGTTATCCGAAAGTCCTGAATAAATACTTTGATGAATTCAGACACAAGATGAGCCAGAGGATGAGAATATTTGGTGATATTATCAAGAAGTATGAAGAGGACATCTACTTTATCACTAGAGTAGATGAGTGTATAATGGAGGCAGTTGAGCCCAGGAAGGAAGAAGTGGAGCCCATGGGATATGAGGTGATGTATGACTTGCTTGATGGGTATGCCTCTACCCTACTTGCCTCACCTCTTGATCCAAAGAAGAAGAGAACCAACACCTACTTGGAGAGGGTAACACCTGCTGAAGAACCTTGATTGAAGAAAGGAAAGGTAGTGCCATCGGTATCGACACCGGTTACTTCAGCAAGTCCTAAAGTGACCAAGCGGTCACCGGTCAAGAAGAAACCAGAAGTTGCACCTGCCAAGGTCTTTGAAAGAAAGCAGAAAACTAAGAACACCTCACTAGATTACGAGGATAGAGAACCTGAGGTACAACCTAAAAAGACTAGGCAAACGAGGAAGAAGATAAAGACAACCAGCAATGAACCGACATCATCAACATCGGTAAATATAGACATTTCCTCTTACAAACCATTGACACATTGTCAAAGAACTATCAAGAATATTAGGAGAAAAGTGCTAAGTGATTTAATAGATCATTTTGATGTTTTTAATGACAATGAAAAGGAGGAAGTTGAACAGGAAGTTATTCAATATTTATGTATTAATGACCGGTCTCCATCAAAAATTAGATCTGTGACACCAAATTCTTTATATAATTCTTTAGATAACAAATGGTGCATTGCCATAGAAAAGGAACAAGAAATAAGAAGAAATTTTTGCACAATATTGTCCTGATGTGTCAAATTCAGAGCTATATGAAGTTATGGATAAATACAAAGGTCTCTTCTTCATGAGAAGAAGAAGACTCTTGTTACTGGAAGGAAAAGTCCTTGAGGTGGTAAAAGATACACACTCACATGCCAAAGCCACTTTGAGATTGCACCAAGTGTTTGAAGCAAACAAGAAGACTGAACAAGAACCGAAAACCAAAAAACTGGATGAGGTATATGACAGTGAAGGAGAATCAGTTACTGAACAGAAGGACACTATTGATGTCGATGCCTTAGATGTTGAAAATGTCACTCCGGATGCAGCAAAGGAAAAGGCTGATAAAGAGAGTATGGACAAAGAAAAATAGGACAAAGAAAAGGCTGACAAAGTGCAAGCAGAGAAAGAGAAAAAGGAAGAGGAGACAAGAAAAAAGGAAGATGCGGAGAAGAAGAAGCAAGCGGAAGAGAAGAAGAAGAAAAAGGAAGAGGAGAAAAGGAAATAGGAAGAGGAGAAGAGGAAAGAGGAAGAGGAGAAGAAGAAGAAGGAAGAGGATAGAAGGAAACAGGAAGAGGAGAGGAGGAAAGAGGAAGAGGAGAAGAAGAAAAAGGAAGAGGAAATAAGAAGAGGAGAAGAAGAAAGAAGAAGAGAAGTAGAAGGAAGAAGAAAGGAAGAAGGATGAAGAGAAGAAAAATAAAGAAGCAAAGGAACAAAAGAAGGAAGAAGAGGAAAAGCAAAAAGCTGAAGCGAAGAAGGAAGCGGCAAAGAGCACACATGTGGAGACACCAAAGGCAACCGGTAGTCAAGACAAATCAGCTAACATTACTAGTCCCATTGACCTCCAATCTGCAAATGAATCAGAGCTACTCCAAAGCATTAAGCTTGCTTAAGAGCGACTTGAAGCTTTAAGGAGGAAAAAGGAGCAAGACGTTATTCAAACTGCGGTGGATACACTTACTAGTTTGATTCCCGATACCAACCTCCCCAGTACCGATTCCTCTTTTGCCTAGCTAAAACTTCTATGCACAGTTGTGGAGACTAGGTACAAAGCCTGGAAGAGGTTGCTGAAGCTAATGCACAGAAGAAGCATCAAAAGGCACTAAACATTGCCTTAGTGAAGAAATTGAACGAGCTCCGATGCGAACTTCAGAAAGAGAAGAAAGTCATAAGAGATGCTATGGATGAGGGGAAATTACTGCTGAGTAAGATAAGCCAACCCCATCTATTCTGTGATGATGTGCTTGCACAGAAAGAAAAACTGCAATCTGATTTGCAGGTATTTATAAGCACCTTCAAGATGCCCTATGATTCCTTTACTATATATGGGCAAACTGTTCATCAGTTTCAGCTCCAGTTTGCCAGAATAGAGTTGGAGATCACTAACTGGACCAAAGATTTGCAGGAACTTCAACTGGTTCTACTACTAAGACTGCAAATACTTCAAAAATGCTATCTCAATCTGGATGCCTTAATAGTCACTCAAGAGATGAGAACCATTGATGCCATGGAAGACTAGGTATCCCAGATGCAAACAGAAAGTGAGGTGGGTACCTCATTACTTGAATCATGGTCCTTATCCATGAAGACCTTCATGTAGGATTTTAAATTGGTTTTTGATAAGTTTCACTCATTATTGTCATAAACATTAGTTATATTAATGATAATGAGAAACGAGGGTTATTCTGCAATACTTTGTCATTGTTGGCAAAGGGGGAGTAGTCTTTTGTATTTAAAATTTTGGTGAATGCTATGTATGCTATGTGTGCTTTCATGTTATCTCCTTAAGGGAGTAGTATACATTGTGTTTTCTGCAAAAGGGATAGTGTATATGCTTAGGGGGAGTAATTTTGATTATGACATATTTTTTTTGTAAAACACTTAGATGTCAACATTTTTCCAAAGTGTTGCCATCAATGCCAAAGGGGGAGATTGTTGGCATATTTTTGATGATGATGTTGTGATTGTCATTGATGGACATGCACTTGCTTTGAGATCACTTTTTGTATGTATGAGTTATGCTCAACCGGTATTTGTACCAACTGGTATTATGTATTATAGTCTTTAGACTATCGGTGTTTTATAGAAAGTGCTTACCAATCTCAAGCGGTATAAATACCCAAGTGGTATGAAGACCTCAAGCGGTTTGAGGCTTCCAAAGCGGTACGAAGGAGCAAAGCGGTTGTTATCATTTTTCCTAGTCTTCATTTTGACAAACCGATAATCGGTAAATGTATGAACCGATATTACTCTGTGATGAGTTACCAACCGGTATTTCTGTGATGAGTTATCATCTATCGACACTTTGGTGGTGATTTTGTGCCGTGTTACCAAATGTGTCCAAATGCACTGAACCTAGGAACTTGCAATGTAATCCTATTGGACCGACATGAAATCAGATTCCTTTATAAGGACATCATGTCTAGGGTTTTAGTTTATTGTTAGGGTTTTAGGTGGTTGATGAGGTTTTTGTATGTGTGATCACAGAAGTAGATAAGGTCCATGTGAAGAAACAAAGTGTAGAAATATTGAAGACTGAAGTAATGCTGAAATGCATTAACAATGAGCTATCAAGGATCTAACCAAGCATATTGTGCTACTATTTAGATCACTCACTTGCTGATTACTCACATCTTCAACAAGTCTGAAACCCTTAACCAGGTAGGCCTAGCAAAGCCTTTGTAAATCCTCTAACAAGGTGGTTCACAACTATGGATTTGAAATCCTCTCACAAGGTAGTATTTAATCGAACTTATCTCCTAACAGAGATTGAGATTCCTAACAGGATTTGTTCTGGTGAAGAACATTGTATGACCTTAACCGGTCTGGTTACTATTCTGCAGATAGTTACTTGTGAGTTTCATCTCACCATGGTTTTTCCCATTTGGGTTTCCACGACAAAATCTCTTGTGTTATGGTGATTGTGCTCCTGTGGGTGAATGCCTTATTTGCTGTTTGGTTTGCATTTCTCTTAACCGGTTTGTTAGTAAAACTGTTTGACCGGTTTACTGCTAAACTGTTTGAGTTTAGTATGAAGTGGTATAATAATTCACCCCCCCTCTTAGTATTCATCAGGTAGTCCATTAGATTGGATTTTCAAATCCTCTACCGAGGTTACTCCTTACAGGGTATTGCTTCTAACAAGGCATTTGTAGTCAATCCCTTAACCGGGTGATTCCTAATAGGATCAGTTCTTAACATGAGTTTTTGTAAAGCTTTAACAAGTTAGGATCCTAACAGGGTGAACTTCAGAAGAGTTCAGATATTATCTTGTGAGTCTCATCTCACCGTGGTTTTTACCTATTTGGGTTTCCACGTCAAAAATATTTATGTCAAGTGGTGAATGTTTATGTGGTATGTTTTCATGGTTGATTTACTTAAATACTTGACTATTTCTGATAAGTCATGATAACTGGTAGTATTGAGATATGAAGAAGTTGTTTACTGTTAAATTGCTGTAACAGATAACCAGTTTTATCTTATGAGTTTTTATCTAGACAAAGTTATTCCAAGTTTACTTTGAGAGATTGATTGGTGAAGTTTATTACCAATTTTTCTATCTACTGATTCACCCCCCCTCTTAGTAGTTGATCAGATACTTATTCTTTCATCATACCATCACATCGAACATCTTTTGGAGTTCTTTTTTGACCAGTAATGCAATCTGTGGATGCATTTTTCTTTATTTTTGTTTGTATGGTTTAACTCCTGGTAGCAAAGGTAAATGATGTAACACCAACTCAGGATTGAAGCTTGGCATATCCACATAGGACCAAGTGAAGTTGATAGGACGTTGTTTGAAAAAATGTATGAATTTGTCCTTTTCTTCCCAGTTTAATGATTTTGCCAGGTGGATATTATGTACAACTTCTCCTTTTGTTATATTTACCTCTTTGGTTTCTCCCATGAGTAATGCTAAATTTTCTCTTTCAATATGGAGGTTTCCTAACTCAATCTTGCCATTATGGTTATTTTGTTCCATATCTTCTGTTATAGAGGTACTTGCCTCTCCAAAGTATGCTGTTCTATCCAAGTCTACAAAAATCCTCCCTTGTGATCACCTTGTGGAAATCCCTCTCTGACACCAAGGAATTCTGCAATGGCTTCATCATTTTCAAACCAATCTAGAGTTGGTTTTCCTTCTCGCTCGTAATCAATCAAGTGTGAGTTTACAGGGGTTAATTCATTACTCCCTTATGTCATAACAGATTTTGATAACACAAAGACTTGATTGTTTGAGTGACTTGGTACATTTTCATCTTTTATAGGCGGTCTTTGATACCTAATCATGTCACTTATTCATGGGCTAGAATCATGGAGTGATAGGAAATCATAGTTGTGAGAGTTTGTCTCACTTTCAATGTATTTTTCAGCTTTTGAGGTTGTATCACTTATCTCCTCTTGTTCTTGCCTATGATTTTGTTGCAGATTGGTTGGTCTCCTTTGTATAGTAGTTACCCTTCTTAAGCCTAGTATTAGTCGTTGTAGTCTCTCTTCATCTAATTCATTAGGTGGAGCTTGAGTTGTTTCCCATGGCATAAGTATTGACAATAACCACATATTAGGCTCATTTGTTGGTACTAAACCTATGTTTGTTACTACATTTGCTTGTGCGGTTATTTCAGGAACTGTATTGTTGTGTGACTCAGTGTTAGGTTCTTGCAGGAGTTGTCTCAAATCTTCACCATCTGATTCCGCACTAGGTGATGTTGGTACTTGGTTGTTTGTTTGAGATGAAGAGGGAAACACTCGCATAGATAATTGCCTTTGAGATATGTAGTCTGATGGTATCCTTGGTCTGTTCAGTATATCTAGTGTGCGTTGTCTTGCTTCCATTGCATGTGGTATATGTTTATATCCTAACCATTGATTCCCTGGATTGTCATTAGGTACAATAGGTTCTAATCTTCCTCGTTTCTATAATCCCAAGCTTGTGATGCCATCATACCCATATTTTTGGAGCATTTTGAACCCACTGCCATACTGATCTAGAGGTAATTTGGGTATTGTCATGTCATCTTATTCTCTGTATATCCAATGATTGACATATTCATTCAAATATTCTTCTTGTAAATCACCCCATCTAATGAAAAAACATGAGTCCGAGTATCTGACAATTTCCTTTCCTTTGTCTTGTTTCATTATTGCATTTTGAGGTTTCCCAAAAGACCTAGGAGAGAGAGACAAGTGTTTTCCATTTTGAGGCACTTGAAATAGAATATTCTCCACAACCAATATCTTTTATCTATAAAGAAGATGTTGTAGGCACATTCTTCTGTGTTTATGTGATTGTCAATGACTCCATTTGTGTAGTGAGAGGTGCTGATTGATTAATTGGTACCTGATTATCCACACTTTCTTTTAAGTAATTACATTGTTGGAATGGATTTGGATCACCTTTTATGGTGATTTCAATACCGTTATACGGGAATTTGACACATTGATGAAATTTTGAAGGTAAAACTTGCATGCTGCGAATGCATAGGC
Source organism: Cryptomeria japonica (assembly GCF_030272615.1). Taxonomy (NCBI): domain Eukaryota; kingdom Viridiplantae; phylum Streptophyta; class Pinopsida; order Cupressales; family Cupressaceae; genus Cryptomeria; species Cryptomeria japonica. The sequence goes on from NC_081415.1 coordinate 616,616,301, forward strand.
CTTCCAATAACATGTTGTATCCTAGTTCTCTATCCAACACTTGAAAATTGACCTCTATTGTTATAGGTCCTATTTGCACTGGTAGCATTACTATACCTTTTGAGGGATGTTCTTCATCATCATATGCTTTGATATTTATTCTCTTTGATGGATCAATATAAAGCTTTGAATATCCCAATGCCTTAACTAGCTTTAAAGTACAAATGTTGAGTCTGACTCCTCCATCTATGAGTACTCTTATGATTCTTCTCTTATGTATGTAAGCTTCTAGATGTAGCGGGTCATTATGGAGAAGTCTATCACTAGGAACATCTTGTTCTGTGAATGCAATGCGGGTTCCCTGTGCCAAATTCCCTACCATGGATTAGAAGGCATTTTCATCTATATCTCTATCCACTTCTGAATCTTGAAGCGCTTTGTCAAGAATGGCTTTATGAGTGGGTGAAATACGCAAGAGTTCAAAAAGTGATATCTGCGCTGGGGTTCTATTGAGTTGCTCAACAATATTATAAGTCCCTACTACTGGTGGTAGGTTTGGTGGTACTCCTTGTAAAGTTACCTTTGATCCGTGAGTAACTAATCCACAATCTCTGTCTCTGGGAGTTATTGTGATTGTAGTCGTGTTGTATAATCTCTTATGCAGGAACTGTCTGTACCATATGCTGTGTTGTCTAGGTTTATTCTATATCCCTCCTTATAGTCTTCATGTGTAATTTTGACATCCATGATATGTGCTATAAGTTCATCTTCAAACCATCTCGAATGAAATGGTTCGTCATGCCCCTAGTCCATGAGACCAAGATTTTTGTCTTCATCATATTTCAGTGCCTTTGACAACATGGAAATTTGGTTATCATCTTTGTGAATCTCTGGATATTTCTCATGTTTATCAAGTGTTTCTTGTGAATCATCTTTTACTACATCTCCTGAGCTAATGACATGAATAGTATAGTCGTATGAGACTTTTGTGTAGTTAGCTATATTCCCTTTTTCATGTTTAACAAATGGATCCTTAAATATTTTGTGATTCGTGTTTGCTGAAGTTTTATCGGTATCAATCGCGATGTCACCTTGATCGATCATATCTTGGACCAAGTTTTTCAACTTATAGCAACTCACCATTTTGTGACCTTTAGTACGATGATAATCACATAAATCATTATCATTCCACCATGTAAGTTTGAAAGGACCTGGTTCATATACTCTTATTTCCGGCAAAGTGATCATGTTTGTCTGTATCAACTTTTTTAGCACTGATTCAATAGGTTCCCCTAGAGGTGTGTAATTTATTCTTGGAGCATTTACCCTTGGATATTTTGTGTTCATATTTTGCGCAACATTCATGTTGGTTGAGACAAGGTTATTCTCCGTATGTGGATTTAATGATTGACTTGTGCCTTGTAAAGATAAAATTGGTTGAGTTCTATTCACCGTACGAATGTCTACAACACCATCGTTGGTCACATTTTTATTTTTCGACCAAAATTTGGATTTATCATTGTTGTTGTTGTTTCCATACTTAATGAGACCTTGTTCCACCAGTCCTTTCTCACACTTGAGGGCTTTTTCAGTGATTTGTTTAAATATGGTCAAACATTGCATTTGTATCAGGTACTTGATCTTAGGGATTAAGTTTTCTGTGAACATATCCACTTGCTCTATTTCTAGAATAATAGTCTTGCACCTCCTATAGAGAGCTCTCCATCATTGTATGAAGGATGCAAACATTTCATTCTCATATTGTTTCATGACGCACAAGTCCATCAAAGTGACTGGGGTTTCAATGCTATGTGAAAACTTTGCAATGAAGTATTCAGCTAATTCTCCCCATGATGTGATAGTTGGTGCTAAATGTGAAAACCACTCTAAGGCTGGGCCTCCCAGACTTTTAGGAAACAATCTCATTAGGTAAGTGTCTTCAGTTGCAACCTCTATGCATGCCGTAAAAAACTCTCTGATATGGTCTCTAGGATCACCTTTCCCTCGATATCTGTCGAATTTCAGTGTTTCAAAATGTGGTGGGAAAGATGACATGTATAATGTATAACCAAAAGGATAAGGACGTAAGTCCTGCATTTTGTAGTTCTTTTTATCGTTACCCGTTGTTGCAAATTCTGTAATTGTTGTGACAGACTATCTGTTTGAGTCAAAGGTACACTTTATGCATGTATATTTCCTACAAAAGGATTCATGGTAGCATAACTGGGAGGTTGTTGGAAGGTACCATAATTATAATTTTGCGTGTTGTACGTTCCACTAGGTACTATGAAATAAGTGACATGTGAACCCATGTTTGGCTGAGTTGTACTTGTTGTATTGGCAAGACCTAGATTTACATTTTGATGACTATATGTTGATCCTATAGAATAGGAAAGTGGAGGTTGGGTTGCACTTGTTGTATGACGAACTTGTGTTTGAATAGGTGATGAGATACTTGATATTATCGGTATGGTCTGTGTTGGTGCACTAACATTTATTGTTGAAGATGATGCACTTGACTGAGAGTTCGCGTTTGAAATTACATTTGTTTGTATAGATGATGTTGGTGCATTCGTGAGGAAAACTTGAGATCGTTGCTTGTGTTTGTGTCATATGCGGTATTTGACTGCTATCTTGACCTAGAATATTTCCTAGTGGTAATATTTTTCTGATATCAAAATATTTAGGTAATTTTGCCCCATTTTGTAATAACAAGGAGAGATACTTGTCCCTATCACTATGTATAAGTGCATCTAAGATCACAAGGACATGTGGGTCTTGTTGAGTTGATTCAATCTCTTCATGTGTTAAATGTTGTTATAGTTCATGTATTGTGGGCATTGCCTGAGAATTTGACTATTGACTAGTTGATATGTCCATATTCCAAGTTGGGTTTACAGACTGGTCGTTGTTTGGGTCTATTGTACCTTTCGCCTTTTGTGACCTTGTGACGGGCATTTAAGACTTCTATATGAGGGTGGTTTGAGAACTTTATGTAAGATGGCAAATAATTCTAGACTGTAGACCTAAGTATGGGGTATGCAAGATCAAACTAGGCCATCTATTTAGGATTTGGATGTGAGACTTGTTGAGTATTTCAAGATTTCTGCAATGCAAGTTTTTCAAGTTCTACTCTTAGACGTTCTACAACAATTTCTCTATCAATCCTACGGGAAATTTTATACTTGATATTTATCTCATACTCGGCTCCTATATATTGGGGTGTGTTTCTCCTTGATTCCCAGGCTAAGTTAGCTAGACCATCAATAATTTCTCATTGATCGCCGCTTGGCACTAGATTAGGTTGCTCGAAGGGGAGCAAACCATCACTCGGGAAACCCATTAAGATGCATGCTAATACTTTCTAGGATGATTATGCAAATGATGATGTACTAAGATAGACATATATGAGGTCTAAACAAGGACTTAAATGAGGACGTAAATAGAGAATATGCAACTTCTAAGGGTAATAATAAGGACGTAAATGAGGACTATGCAAGGACTTAGGATGATGTAAAATTTTATCATGATCCCATATCCTTTTGCCAATATCATCGTCAACCCGATCATGATACTGAGAAGTGTTATACCTTAAGGAGTAAGATTCAAGACTTCATTGATAACAATATTGTATCTGTAGCTGGTGTCAATGACAAAGGAAATAAATCTGTACCTCCTCCTAATTAAAACCTCCAAATCTTTACTAATCCTTTGTCTTTCCATTCTACTAATGTGGCTAAGTCTGAGTCTCGTACTTTTTCTCCCAATGACCTTGGTGTTGAGTCCAACAATATTGTGAATCTTATTGAAAAACCTTCACCTCCTAAGGACCTATGCAAATTTACCTTTGATCCTAGTGAGACTATTGTTGCACTTGATGGCCCACTATATATCACTATGAAGATCAAAGACAAAATCTCATGAGGAGTTTTCATTGATCTAGTGTGTATGGTGAATGTGATCACTGAAGAATATCTCCATAGTTTACAATTGCATCAAGTAACATATGATAAATCTGATGTTATGGTCAAGGTGTATGATGGTTTCTCTTGTCCTACTATTGGTTCTATTACTCTTCTTGTTGAGGTTGGTACTAAGTTCTTAGATGTGACTTTTTCTATCATTCCTACATTGGATCAATTTCATGTGAAGTTGGGACATCCTTGGCTCTCTTCCACGAAAGAGATCCCTTCTATTATTCATAAATGTCTAAAATTCCCTCTACAATGGCACTATCATAACAATTAATCATAGCATGTACCAACCCACGAGGAGGCGTGAAAATTTCACCCTTGATTACTTTTGGTCTAAATAATTTGAGCCTCTTAAGCCTTGAAGTGATACTCTCTTTCTATCTTATCAAAAGTGGAAAAATGAGATGATAGTATCTTTGAGTAATTCTAGAGACCCTAGACCTATTCCTCCTCATGATGGACTTGGTATCCTTTCTACACCTTCTATTCCTCCTATATATGTTGCAGTCTCACATCTTACATCTTACAAAGGAAAGCACATGACATATCGTATTTCTCAACCTAGTAGAACCTAGTAGATCTTCTCCTGTTCCCTCCCCCCCCACTTTAAAGAAAGAAAAATAACGTATGTCCATTGGTCCTCAACCTCCACAACCCTCAACTAAATCTAAAAGAAATGGTTGTGAGAGAGAACTCCAACAATTCGACGTCATGCTAAGGCTCATGAACTTGCTTTTGAAACCATTTCCTCCCCAAAGACACCAAATGTTGACTTGGTCCCATTTGTCCATCCTTCGCCTAACCCTAGGGAGGAAGTTCAACCTAAATCACCAAGATTAAAAATGCTTCATAAAAATTATGGTTCATGCTCTTTTCGTGTTTGAGATCCTATTTTTATTAATCTTGATGAAGAAATGGATGATGATGTTGTTCATGCTAACAATGTTGATTCTAATTGTTCTGATGATATGTATGAGCTTGTTGATGTTGACAATGGTTTATCTAAACAATATTCAAAAGCATTAATCCTAGCTCCCAGTGACAACAAAGTGACTCATCATTAGAGCAAGGTCCTTGTTTGGAACTTGTAGTAACTCCATCTATTGTGCTCGAAGTTGCTCCTCTTGCATCTTGTCCACCTTCCCAAAACAATGTTTAGCAAGATTGGGAGGCAGATGATTTGCTTGATTAGCTTCATTTGTGCCATAGATTCTCTCTCTACTCTTGCTTTTTCATAATGTGTTTCCCTCATGATGTGTTATGTTAGGTTCTATTTAGATGACCCTTGCCATTCTGTTGGTGCAAGGTAATAAATAGGTCGAATTTGTTGTGACATTCTTCTATTTGTTGTCCCTTGTGTTGTCTACTTGGAGACAATGCAAAGCATTAAGATCTATTTTGGTCTTTTCCATGTTGACTCAAAAGACACATATTCCCTTCTTCCATATATTTAATCCTAATTTCCAATTGTCAAACACAATTAAACATCTTAAAACTATCTTGAATTTTATCTCTTGATAGGACAAACAAATATTTATCCAATATATAATTACCCTTTAATTTAAAATAAATATGTATAAATTAATAACAACTTGAAATAAAAGTTTATTTTTAAAGTAAAGAAATATATAAGTATAATTCAAATCATTGAGAATAGGGGAAAGGATCTAATAATTGATTATGTTTCAATAATAAGATTTGTTGATTTTTTGTCTAATATTTTAAATAGTATAACACTAATTCAAAATTGTCAGTGTTGATCATAAGAACTCATAATTGAATGAAATGTCTTCCTTAGATCTACAAAGCAACAAACCATGTGATGTCATATTGACACATCAATAAAAAATGATCTAATGCACAATTATTATAACTTAATGCACAACTTTTATCTATCATTTTTAAAGGTCTTTTAGGATAACTCAACAAAAAGTATGCTGATGTTACAACATATTTGATGATGCCGACATGAAAAGCCTAGTTATAAGAAGGCTCCTTACCATCAATTAAATTGTTGCAAATAATTGAAATTGATTTGAAATCATCACATAAGATCTTTAAGAAGTACACAATTAAATTGCTCACTATTTTTTTTTTAATAAAACTAAAAAACACATTAACAAATCCAAACTCTACCAAATCCAAACCCTAATAAAAGAACTTCAAACTATTAAGTTGGAACATGCCTTTCTAATCCCAATAAATTGAGCTTTTAAATTACTTTTGACCATGATAAATAAAAGATGTACATAAAAACTTTTAAAACTTTGCAAAAGCTTCACATTAACTTTAATCATTTCTCATTAATTGTGATTATTATCAATTATGTTGCAATTTAACCATAGACTTTACTATTTAATTGTCTTTATTATCTATCCATTGAATTATGCATGTTAGCATTTAAAAGTCCTCCTGTCTCGTGAAACAATTGCACTCATCAAAGATGAATTGCATTTGCCCTCTAATATCCAATTTTTTAGTTCAGAAACAGGTACAAATACATGTAACCAGATTTATCCATTGGGCTCAAATACAACGATAACTTGACATGATCAGATCTTCATATTGTGATACTAGAATGAACATCTTATAGGCCAAAATTTTATCATATCAGTCTTAAGACCCATTTAAAACTAGCAAATATACTACAATAAAGCAGCTCTTTTGTGTGCCATTATATGACTGACAGGCTAACCCTAATTATGTGGATTCAGACAGAGATGAAGCCCAGCCTCCCTTGCTCTTCCTCTCTCTTCAACAGTTGTTGACACAGATTGCCCATCTGATTTTGGACTCCAATTTTCATGGCGTATGGGAAAAAGCTCCAGTGTTTCCACATGCCGAATACTGTCTTGTTCTGAAACATTATTTCCATAATCATTGTTTGTGTTGAGAGAAGAAGCTTCCTTGGAATAATACTCCCAATTACCTTGCTCCTTATAAACTGGAACAAACATTGAACTCGAATTTCCCTAGAATTTACAAACAAAGCAGAGATCTTCATCCATCATCTATAAATCTAGGGTTTTCTAAATAAAGTTGAAATGCATTGAGTTCTATGTAAGAAACATTAGTTATACTACAAGTGGGGATCTGAAATATGTATTTTATGAAAAAATTAGTAGGGATAAAGTGAAAACCTTAGCTTCTGCTATCCGTGTATTGCTATCAAAGAACTTCCCTTCATAGGTAGGCTACACCACACAATTCAAAGAAACATTATGAGTTCCATGTTTCATTTATATAAGAATATGGCCAATAACAGTTGGGTTACGCTGGATTGACCAGTGGCACCCTATATTAATTTGAAAATTTCATCTAAAATTGCTATGAGGCTAAGAGGAGAAAGAAAGAATCGTGATGCCCACCTCAGAATATTGGTATCGTGTGTGGATCATTTGATTAGCAGAGGAAGAAGAGTCTCCCATGTCATACGCTAGATTCTCTTGCGCTGAAAGAAAACCATTTAGAATTTGATTAGAAATTGTTCACAATAAATCTGATAAAACATCTGCATGGATTGAAGGCAGTTTATGCAGATGACAGTTACAGTGGTGTATGTTTCGTATCCATTGAGTATTGATTCCTTTTTTAAAGAAATAAAAAAAATATTTTTTTTCTCACAACCACAACACACTAAAATTGATATAAATGTATAATACCCCTTACACAATCGATATTTTATCTATGCATATAATATCAGATACTAAACCATCTTCCCACAATCTTAAAAACAGAACTAGTGATCACTGTTTAAGTGCACTGCCTTACCTATTATTCCATGCTATATATATATATATATTTCCTCAAATCAATTACTTTACATAGCTAAAAACCAGATAATCAGATATATCTCGAAATATATAATACCCATTAAACAATTGACAGCAATTTTATATTTTATCTATGTATATAATCAAATACTAAACCATCTTCCCACAATCTTAAAATATATCTTTATCCTTCAAATCAATTACTTCCATAGCTAAAACTCCATAGCTAAAACTCCTGGCGTACAAAATTTACCCACCAATGACATAAATTTACAAGCTCTCTAACCTAAAAAACCTCAATCTGATGAACCAATGACTACTTTTTTCAAAGTAAAAACCCATCAGGATAACAACCATTATCAATTCAAAAAAGATGGCTTGGAGCTCTGCTAGAATGCAAGAAAAAATCCTTACCAGCAGCCAAGCGTTTCTTCTGCCTCTCTCGAGCTTTATGGTTTTGGAACCAATAGAAGACATTCTTCCCTTCTATCTTTCCATAGCGACTCAGCTTCCAAACTATTCTCTGTATCTGATCTGCAGTGGGGGAACGGATTCCAATGGTGGAGTAAAGTTCTCTCAGAATCCTCAGCTGCTCCGCCGTTGGATTCCAGCGTGTGGTGCCATTCTGCTGCCTGTATGCCTGCTCACAATTCTCCATCCTAATAAAACAACTTACTTTAACCCACTCATCTCTAGCCCATCCTCTCTTTATACACAAGAGTTGTCATGATACCTAACTGGGTAGTTGAGTAATGAAATTGGTTTTGTATGGGAAGTAAGAGATCAAGAAAATCCATGCGAGAGCGACTCTCTGTATTTCCACAAGAGTGCAAAAGACAAAAGGCAAGGAGAAAGTTCAGTTGCAGAGACCCCATTCGGCATTTCTTGGAAATCAAGGCAGGCATGGGATTGAGGTTGGATTTCAGTTGAAGGCGAAAGATGAATGAATGACTGACTCACTTGAGATTTACAACAAATGAGGTAGAATTGTTTTGTTTCTGAGATCATCACAATATCCAACAACAATTACATGACGATGGGTTTTTGTATTTGGATTTCTCGAAGACAGAGAAGCTTTCGTCATCATTATTGCCCTCCATGTAAGGTCGTCCTCAAGCAAGATCCAAATCACCCCTTCAAATCTAGCTCTGCTATGTTTACAGCTGCCGACCAAATCCAAATATAATTAGGTAAGGCTGAAAGTTAGACTTGTTTCGGGATGATTGTGACTCAATGTTATGGCAAGTCAAACATAGGTTAGACTTTACAGTTCATTTACTCACCGTATGCCAGAAGAACCAAATTCAGATTTTTGGCTCACGCAACACTGTTTTTCGTATTAATGATTCTGAATATGACGTCTTCACTTTCCATGGCTTCTCATCTTACCACAGAAGATATCGATTTCAGGTTTTATTTAATTTTCCAACTTTGGGCATCATTTCACTTTGATTTCGTTTGGAAGTCTTCTCAGGTTTGTTTAATTTTCCAACTTTGGGCATCATTTCACTTTGATTTCGTTTGGAAGTCTTCTCTACGTTTGTCTTAGCTTAGGCCTAGCAAACCGCTATACCATGGTGAAATTATGCTTAGGGTTCTATTAAAGCCTTCCTTCTAGAAGAAAAAGATAGATTATCCATACAACATAATTTTAAAGGTCAAAATACAAACATATTTCTAATACAATTATAAAGTATTATTATTTTATATTGATGATATAAATATGATATTAAAATATGTTAAGTATTATTAAATTATTATATATTGATGATATAAATATGATATTAAAATGTGTTAAGTTCTTGTCAATAGTATGGTTAGTTAAGAGTAGAAAACAAAAAAAACATTTAGTATGACTAAGTAAAATATTTATAGAGAGCAAAATGTGTGTAATCTACGACTAAAAGAGATTTAAAAATATGTGTTGCATGGTTAATGGAAGTAATAGGCTCTCTTATTGAACCCATTGTGCAGTTGGATTTGATTGTAAACCATGTTTGTAAGTTAATGTTGATATGACTAAGTAAAATATTTATGGAAAGCAAAATGTGTGTAATCTATGACTAAAAAAGATTTAGAAACATGTTTGGAATGGTTAATGGAAACAATAGGCTCTCTTATTGAACCCATTGTGCAGTTAGATTTGATTGTAAACCATGTTTGTAAGTTTGAAAAAAGTGTGTATATTGTATGGTACCAATTTGCGGGTAAATACTGCACCAAGATGGTGAACAAAAAAGTGGCCACATGCAGAAAAAAATGAATTTTTCATAACCTATGCATGTTCTATGAAATTAAAAAATGTGCTAGGCTTGGTAGCCAATAATAATAAAAAAACAAAAAGTTCCCCAAAACACGTACGGGTTATGCAAACCTAATGGGAACGTTCACAATTTCTCATAACACGTACGGGTTATGCAAAACTAGAAGTTTTGGACTTAGTTCTGCATAAACCGTACGGGTTATGTAGAACTAAGAACCAAAGAGGAAGTGGAGAGAGAGAGAGAGAGAGAGAGAGAGAGAGAGAGAGAGAGAGAGAGAGAGAGAGAGAGAGAGAGAGAGAGAGAGAGAGAAGGGGTAAGAGAGAGTAGGGGGAGAGGGGGTAAGAGAGAGAATAGGAGATAGGAAGAGAGGGAGAGAATAGGATATGGAGAGGGGGAGGGAGAGAGAGAGAGGGGGAGAGAGAGGAGATTGGGAGAGAGGGAGAGGGAGAGGGAGAGAGAGAGGGTGGAGATGGGGATAATAGGATAAAGAGAGAGAGAGAGAGAGAGAGAGAGAGAGAGAGAGAGAGAGAGAGGAGGAGGAGGAGGAGGAGGAGGAGGATAGGGTGAGATACATGAGGTAGAGAGAGAACGAGAAGGAGAAGAGGGTGAGAGACTCGACATAGAGAGAATTGTGAGGGGGAGAGAGATGAGATATAACTCAGGGAGGATAATTAGGGCTTAGAATAGACAAAGACAGTGATGAGGGAAGGAAGTTGAGAGAGAGGAAAATAAGAGACATGCATGCATACAAACATATATACATATATCTATATAAATATATGTATATATAACTATATATATGCATATAAACATACATAAACACATATTATATGTATATCTATACATATGTGTAGTAAATGCTAAGTTTACAAGCATACATTTTGATGTCTTCATAACCCGTACGAGTTTTGTGAAACTCAACATGATGGTTTTAGTTCTACATAACCCGTACAGGTTTTGTAGAACTATAAATGGTACTTTTTGTTTTTCAAAACCCAAGCGGGTTATCTTGCACATCAGAACCCGTGCAGGTTTTGGCTTGGTAAGAGCATTGGAAAATGACCCTAAGGCTTACAAGCTCATTTTCCCTCCATTTTTGTCCCTTTACACATTTTTTCATCTTCCAACATGATTTCTCGACTTCGTCGTCATCAAGTTTACAAATAATCAAATGGGTATCTCTAAAATTACCACCATAATCTCACATGTCTTCTCAATTTTCTGACCATATAATTTTTTCTATTTTTGGAAAACATTAGCATAGTAAACTTTAATTTTTTTTACGGGTGCCTTGACAGTCCTCACATACATATGTCTAACATTTTTTTTTTGATATACTTGACCAAATTCAAAATAAATTACATATTATTGTTCTACACTAGATTTTATACACTTTAAAAAAAGTAAGTTTGCAATTTCGATTATTTTGATGCAAGTTATACCCAACGCAGGAATAGGTACCAAATTTTCAGGATGCAGTCACTTCAAAAAATCATAAAAAAATAACTTAATGGAAAATTATGAAAAAATACAGAACTTCTAGATCTCACTCTTACCTATCATCCTAGACAAAAGGTTTTGCAAAATACTAAATCTAACTATATATTTTGTGCAACACACAAAAATAGCTATGTTATGTTTTTTTTGAAAAAATCAGGAACAATTTTTTGTGCGCAAGAGGTTTGACCCTCTTAATCTTATCCAATTTAAAAATAACTTTAGTAGTTTAGAAACTATATTCATAGTACTACAATTCTAGTTCTTATTCTTTTCTCAAATCCTAGTTTTGAGTGCACATGACCTTCAAATATCTCTATGAAGTTCAGGTTTACCTATTTTCAGAAAAAAAAAGTGGCCACTTATACCCCCTTTTTGTTCACCATCTTGGTGCATTTACCCTTGCATGCGATCTATGTTTTCAAATCTTGAGAATGTGGGTAAATTTTAATACCAATTATTAGTTACATTTAATTGTGGGACATGATTACAAGTCTTAGTAATGTATGACAGGTTGTAGTGTATCAATTATGGAGTACAATTTATCATATGATCAATACTTACAAACTTAAGACATGGACCATAATACATAATACCAAATTATTTTTACTTTGTGTTTAAACACTTTTGAGTGTGACAGTTGTATGGTAATGACGATGAATTATATTTGACCACGTTCGATGTCAAAAAACCTTTAATATTTGATTGTGATCCACAATTACAAACTTTAAGTATATCAAGTGAAATATCATCTACCAATTATGGGCTACATTTGATTTTTTATCAATATTTACAAATCTAAAGAACTTGATGTAAATTGAACGTTATTGCTTGTTTATTGTATTCAACATTGGTCCATGTTTACAAATATTAAGAATATTGGGCTGGTTTTAGTCTATCAAAAACATGGGTTTGATTTTTTCCAAGCATTATCCACGCTTTAATGTAGAGTAAGAAAAGTAATGTAAGAGAAATAATAAATATATAAGATATTTAATACTTATATCGATTTATTATTTAATCATAAATCTATTTTATTATAAAATATATATCACTATTAATGATGTTTTTATATACTATTAAAATTTAAATATATTTAAAATATAAAATAATATTATAGAATAATATATATTGAATTATATATTTTGTATAATTAAAGCTTTATAAAAATTATCTTTATTATTTATTTTATATTTTATATAATTAATTCTATAAATATATATAGTATAAAATACGTTTAGTTGTATAGGTTTGTATTTCACATTTTAATATAAATTGTTAAATCAGGGTTGAAGAATTATTAAAAATCATACTTACAATAGAATAAAAAAAAAAATTTATACTATACATTCAATTTCAAAAATTTCATCTAATCATTAAATACATTATATTACATCTTTAATATTTAGAACAATAATAAAAATCACTTAACATTTATTGTTACGTGGAAATCTACTAATGTTTAAAGGGTGAGTTTATTTCTTGTAAAAAATTCGACACATTCTGTATTCAAAAAATGATATTATATTCTTGATAATAATTAATATTAAATTAAATTAATTTTTTGATTGATAAAATAGTTTATTATTAGTAATATATCAAGTTTTAAGCCTAACCCAAACTAAGTGGGGCTACATATAGGGAGCTACCTCCCCAAGATCACAATGCACCTATGTGCTAATACCCATTAATAGGTCTTAAAAAGTACTTTTTCAAATTTTCTTCTCCTTTAGTGTGAGATTGTAGAAGCATATTGGAAGATCCCTCCCTCTTTAAAGTGTTGTCTCTCCTCCCCTTCACTACTTTCCAACCTTCCTTTTCCTATGCTACACCTTGCTGCCCCATAATGCTATCTCCAAAGGAAAGCCTCACCCCTTTACCTGAAATTTGTGGGCTAGCAAACTTACCATCCTCCTTCCCACCTTTGCTGCCTCTAGCAATAACAATTCTTTGATTCAAAGTTGTTGTACCACCTGAGGCCTTAACGATTGATTTTTCCTTATTTTCCTTTTCTTGATTTACACCTTTCATTGTTGTTTTGTCCATAGAGGCCTTTAAATTATTTGAAGGATCCATGATCAATTTATCCTCTTTAGCACCATTTTGATTTAATGGACACTTACTCTATTTATGCTTTGGAGAAACCATTTCATTGGAGACCTTTTGGGGTCCATCTTACCCTTCAACCTCCTTCTCCACAGAATAATGCTAGAGGGAAGCCTCCCTCCACCATGTTTCCTATTTCTTCATTCTTTACACATTTGGCTACAACATGCTCTTAAGAAAGTATCTTCGATATCTAAAGGGAAATCCTTCATAATCTACTAGTTGCAACTAGATTTCCTTTATAGTTTATAGAGATATTTCCTCAGGAAGAGCATTTTTCAGATCCATCTCTACTAAAATATGGGTGTAGGTGGTATGAAGAAAACCCGAAGAGTCCTCATCAACACCCATAAATCTGCCTAATGATTTACCTACAACTTTAAAGAAATTTTCAAACCAAAATTGTAATGGAAGATTTGAGAGTCTTACTAGATTGGATTCTTGTCAAAAGACTCAATTACATAATTGAAAGCTTCAGACCATGGTTTTAGGAATAACACGCACTTACTTCCTAACTCCATTGACATTCATTAAATATTTTATTCTTGTCCTATTCATTTTCAAAGACTAGCACAAAAAAAACCCTTGAGCTCTTAGATAAATTTGAACATCACCATCTAAAATGGGACTGCTAAACTCTAATATCTATTTATGTACAACTGACATATTAGGATTGGCTAAGAGCCTTTATATCTTCAAATCAAAACTGGATATGCATAATACTTCTCATTCTCCAATATTTCATTTGAAATCTTTTCTCCTTGATTCACTGTTAGCCAATTTGTTGCAGGCAAAACCCAACAATGGCCCAAAACAACATCATCGAGTTTACTTTTTCCTTGCCTACTATCCCTTGTATTCTACCTTGGAAATTTTTTCTTCTTCTCTAGTTGATTCTGCACAAAATACCCTTTCTTCTTAATCGTAGAAGATTTATTACGCAACCCATCAATGAGAGTGGAGTTTGGGCAAAAGCCTTGATCTATTTGACTAAATCTCCCATCCCGTAACATTAGCCTTCCCCATTATAGAAAATTTAGAAGAGAAACTAGAACCATCATGCATTGGCATATACCATTCAGAGGGTCATTGCGATCCATGATCAGTTTTTCCTCAATTCAAACTTTTCAACAATAAAATAAAATTAATTACTATATTATACAATTAATAAAATTCAAAAATTAATTTATATGATGTATAATATACATTAAATAAAAAATTAATTAATATATTATACAATTAATAAAATTACCATAATATAAATAATATTATTATAAAATTTAAGAATTTATTTTTACATTTTTATTATTTCACAATAAATATCTTCAAAATAAAAGAAATATATTATATTACTCCAAAAAAAGATAATAATTAACTATTTTTTTATTAATAATAAAAATCTATTTAATATACTGTCAATCTTTAATCAACTATACAAAAATAAGAAAAAAAAAACTAATAATAATAAAATAATTAAAATAAATTTTAAAAAATTAGGATATTAACCTAATAATAAAAAAAAAGTGCACCCTATATATGTGCCTCAGAACTTGGGTCCACTGTCATATAAACACTTAATTATTTTTTGGTCTTTTAATTTTAAGAAAATATTGAAGCATTTATTTCAAATGTAATTGTGGGTCATAGATTATTCTCTTTATTAAATAACAACACTCCAACTCAAAATAATTTTAGCTACTATCTTAATTGAAGGTCTACTTTATGTATCACATTGGCCATGTGACTAAGCTATCATCAATATCGAGGAGTTAAAAAATGAGGTGAAAAAAGGTGAAGTTAAAATCTATGACATTTGACATTTCATTTAAGGCATAAGATGTGTATTTTTTTTTTCAGAGAAAATTGAATTTTGCACTTACTGTTTTCAATATAAATCAATAGTAAGAAAGATAATTGACATTTTTAGAATCATTTAGAATAAATATTAAATATAGACTATATACATTTTTTGTTCAATTTTTTTATTCTATGCAATGATTGGTTAAATTAATGAAAGAATAGAATTGAATGAATGCAATAGTATCTTGCCTTGGCAATAACTAGAAATATAAAAGATATATATTATGAAAATAAAAAATATTTAATATATGTTATCTTTTCACAATAATCACTTGTATCACTTTAACACTAAATCTTGTCATTCACGACTTTTTGTTGTTCCATCTCTATCCTCCACAAATTCCTCTACACATGCCATTGAACTAGAAGCATTGTCTTTATGAATATTGGTTGAGTATCTACTAGAAATCAAAGGAAAGCATACGACAATATATAGTTCCTTGTGGAAATGGGTTCAATTAGTGCAACGTTGTAGAAAAAATATGATCATGTAGTCACTCCCAACCTTTGCGCAACCACGCTGATGATATATTTTCAACCTAATATCTCCAATACCATAACATAATATGCTAAAGTAAATAATCAAGATAAAAAATCTACAACACACAATAACCTTCCACACACAAGAAAGAAGAAACAACAAAAGATGTTATACAAATCAAGAATATGATATGTATACAATGTTTACATGATTCTTAAGATGCAAGAGAAATATTGCTTATAAAGGCTGGGTGAGACATAAGAAGGTATAAGATTAGGACATGTGTCATAATCATATGCAATGAGACAAAAAGATAAGTATCCTAGGTTTACTTTAGAAGCCGCCTAAGTAACTTAATTACTAGGTTTTAATAAGCCTTATAAGGGAATTGGTTAGGGAATAACCCTTTTCACACAAAAATGCTTTCTTAAGTGTAACTTAGGGGGAAGTAGACAAATGCAAGAATATAAAAAAATGTCATGACAACAATGCCCAATGACTAGGTATCGATGTATAAATAATCTCTCATAAATAGGGAAAAGAAGAAAAACCTTGTGGAAAAAAAATCTTGTCTAAAAGAGATAAAATCATACAAAAAAATGAAAAGTGAAGGAAGGAGGACTCAAGAAGACCTTGCAAGGATAACTTCCTTCACCCCCAAGTATGGATCAAAACTGAAGATAACATGAGGCGATGCCAAAGGTTTAGTGATAATGTCTACATCTTTCTCCTCAATAAGGATGTACTCCAAGTTGAGAACATAATCCTAGATGATTTTATTGATGAAGTGCATGCAGATCTCAATATTCTTAGTATAGTAATGCTCCATTGGGTTACATGAGATATGAATGACACTTTCATTATTACACCAAAGAGTAGTGAGATGATTAGGACAAAATATAAAGTTAGTCATTATTTGATGAAGTCAAGAAATTTCCCAAATAGCCAAGATTGCACGTCAATACTCAACCTTTGTTGAAGATAATGAAATAGCTATCAAATTATTACATGATTATACAATTAAGCTAGAACCAAGGCAAAAGAAAAAAGAAAAAATTAGACTTCCAATCATCAACATCATTGGCAATCTAAGCCAGTGTAGCCCATAGTTTGAGATGATCTTGATATATAATGAATGCCAAAGTGTCATATGCCTTGAATATATGTCTCAATATATATTTGTTTTCCTTCCAATGACTCTCACGATATTCTTAAGAGAAATGAAAGACCCTTCTAACTATAAAGTAAATATTAGTATGTCTACATGTTAAGTATAAAAGAATACCAACCAGATGCCAATACAATGTAGCATCGACCAAGTCTAAAGAAAACTTCTGGTAGAAAATGAAGATCCCCTAAGAAGTCCCATGAACTTGAAGTCCAAGATGGATCATATAAAAATGCTTCATCAATTCTTGTCAAACAATATAAATCATTAAAGTAAAACTCCATATGAGAATAAAATCATCCACATATACCACGAGACCTAGAAGATCCTCCCAATTTCTTTAAGTATAAATTATAGGTTTGAAATGACAATTTGTAAAACTAGAAGCAATTAAGAAAATATCTATCTTCTAATACCAAGCCATAGGGTCCTATTTGAGACCATATGATAAACATGAAAAAGTTTGTACAAAACTAGTAAAGGTACCTACACAAAAGTAGGAGGTTACTCAATGATGATCTCTTCATGAAGATCCCCATACAAGAAATCCCTCTTCACATCCATCTGGTACACTAACCATCCTTGAGATGTAGCTAACAAGAGTACAAGATAAATGAAATCAACCTTGGTGATAGGGGAAAATGTATCAAATTTATTAACTCCCTCAACTTGAGAAAACCTCTTAACAACAAGATGGGTGTTATACTTGTTAATAGAATAATTCACTACATATTTAGTAAAATGCACCCACTTGCATCAAACCAAATTTCTTGCCTTAAGAGGAGAAACAAGATGCTAATTATGATTTCTTAAAAAGGAGGAACACTCCTTAGCAATAACACTATCCCACTCAAGAATACTAGAAGCATCTTAAAATATCTCTAGGATTAGTTGAAATGGCATGAATCAAAAGAGTAAATCTAGAATTTTATGAATGAGTATGATAAGTATCCATGAGATCAATAGAAAGAGGTCTATCCTCCTTGATTATTGAGAGCAATATGAGCCCAATGTGGGTCAAGATAGATAATCTATATCACTATCAAGAAGCAACATATCCTTAGGTGATTAAGAAGTTCAAGTACGTAGTAAAAAAGAAGTAAGGGATGAAGCATACATATATATGAATGATTAATTAAAATAAATACCATGAAAAAATTAGACCTCTTATGTGTTAGGATTGAATAACCAATATGCCTTAACATCCTTATGATAAAAATAAATAAATAGAAGGTTGAGTATTCTTCTCCATTTATTTACATTGACCATTTGGAATGAATGCCTAATATTCACCATTAAATACTCTAAACAAGGAAACATTAGGATTGAGATGTGACCAAGCTTCTATCATGTTTTTCACTACCTTATGAGACATACAATTTTAAATATATTTAGCACAATTGATAGCTTTAACCCAAAAGGTTGCATCCATGGACCTAGACTAAATTATATAATTGACCATCTCCCTTAAAATCTTGGCCACACCATTCTATTGAGTGTAAGGAAATGTGTATTGATGAATAATACCATGCTCTCTACAAAAGCCTTGAAATGATTGATTCAAATTTACTCCAGGATCCATTATTGGTGTGTATTCATTAAAGAGAAATACCTAATTACTCCACAAATGCTTTGAAGGTCCTAAAAGTGTTGAAAATATTGTTGGCATATGGACACTCCAATGAGACATTGTGTGTGATTGAAGGTTTTGTCATTGATGGAAACCTTGCAATCCTATGGCACCGGCAAGACATTATACCAACAAAGCATTACATAGGCAACCTTGCAATCCTATGGCATTGGCAAGACATTATACCAACAAAGCATTACATAGGCAACCTTGCAATCCTATGGCACCAGCAAGACATTCTACGAGCAAAGCATTATTCAAGACCGGCATCAACAAGAACAATCTACACCGGCATCAACACAGAAGAAAAGATGTACACCGGCACAAAAGAAAAGATGTATACCGGCATAGAGGCCGACAGGATTTTTGATATGTAATATTTTGTTTATTATTGTAAGCCGACTTGGCAAATTGTAAAATGACTCTTGTATATAAAAGAGATCATTGTAGACATTTGTGAGATATGTATAGGAAGCAAAAAAAAGAAAATTGTAATGCAGACCTAATGTGCGAATTATAGGTCAAGGGTATATGTAAAGAACAAAGCAAGAACTGGTATTGAATCTGGCATTGAAGATGCTATTGTAAAGTAGTACAGAATATTGGATTTGTATAATCCTCATTGTAAGTCAGTGTGACTTCTTATTGAGCAGTGTGCTCTAGGCAGTTGGCCTTCTTGCATGTGCAGGACCCTATTGTAAGTAATATTCTCTTATTGGCCAGTAAGTGAATATTGTGGGTCGCAAATCCCACCGAGGTTTTTCTCGCACCGGGTTTCCTCGTTAAACATCTTGTGTTATGGTGTTCTTTTCATGTGGATGTTTTTGATTCTGTCAATTACATTAATTCTTGCATACCGGTATACTGTTACTTTATGTTCTGCATGTTCTATCTTAAGAAAATCTCATTACCGGTCAGATACTGATTCACCCCCCCCTCTCAGTATCTATGGGAACCCTAAAAAATATCACCTTTGTACTTCACAAAGTATATAAGCTTAATATCACATTTTGATAGATAGTTAACATAGAGATTGATAGAAATATGCAAATAGGGTTCATATATCCAATAGGTGATATAAAATTGGTTTCACCTCTTATATATATACAAAAAGAAAGTTGAGATTTTTGGAGATTATAGGTCATTTTTGCTGCTAGGATATGTTATTGTCATTGATGTCATCATATTCATGTGATTTGCTCTGGTGTTTGCAGATTGGGAAGATCTTATGATCCGGTTTTGCAGTTTTGTTTTGTTGATCACTATTTTGTAGAGTTCAGTATTTCCTTCGATATATTCTGGTGTGATAGATCTTGAGCTGAGATTTTGGGATATTGTTTAGGATGGTCTTGTGTATCTTCATTTTATATGGTTCATGATTTGGTTCTATGCAAGTTATCTTTCTTCGTGACATTTGCTGTTGTTTGAGTATTCCTAAGTTTCAAATGTTGATCAATGAAGATTTGATAAGTGGTGTTGGTGCAGCTATTTCTGATGATTCTAATGTGCTTGCTGGTGTTTCCTATTTGTTCCCTATTTGGTTTGATGATCCGTATTTATCATTGTGCAATTTTTTGATGGTTTCTATGATTCGTTTATGACTTGCATGTTATGCAGTTTTCCTAGTGGTGTAGCATGTTGCAGTTGATCTTGGCATGATTTTCGGTGGAGCTAAGCATTTGGGAATTTGATTTAGGTCCATGTTATGTCATGTAAATAATTATATTGGTCTAGTGGTCGATCTTTGTATCATGTGATGTAATTTTTTAATTGAGAGTTGAGGGTCTAGCCGACCTTGTTATCAAGGTTGATGAATTGTATAAATAGGTGATGTTGTCATGCAATTATTGTGTTAATATTGTGTCAACATTATCAGAGAGTAGTGTATGTGTGAACAAGTGCTTTATCCTTTGGTGGTGTAATTGATGAGAGATTGGTGTTGCTGAGTAGACAGTTGTGCTTAACCGAAACTGTAATTAGGCATTTGGAGATGCTATTCTTTTAGTTCGTTTCTTTTGGATTGTAGTCCAAATATTGTTGTAAGTCAGTGAGACTTCCCTGAGGGTTGTAGCCTTCTGGGTCATTATATTTTGAGTAATGAGCTCTAGGTAGTGTGCATGAATGCATGCACATTCCTCATTGTAATATTTTCACATACTACTACAAAGTATCATCTTACTGTGGGTAGGTTCCCACTGTGGTTTTTCCCTTAACCGGGTTTTCCACATCAAAATCTTGGAGTTGTGTGTTGTCCTCTCAATTTTCTTACCTGTCTCATTGTTGCAGTTTATCAGATCTATGTTTTATGATTCGGTTTGTCAATCCAGTGAAAACTGATTCAACCCCCTCTCAGTTTTCCTCCTCTTTGCTACTAATAATTGGTATCAAATCTAGATCTTTTGAAAGAAGCTTAACCACTTGAGGAGATCTGTGATGGTAGCTCCAGGTGTTATCTTTAAGAAGGACAATCCAATATTTGATAGAAGTAACTATGATATATGGAAGAATTGGATGGAAGTACACTTGAAATGTCTTGGAGAAGACTACTGGAAGATTACAAAGAATGCCTATTCTGTTCCTCCGAATGGACCTACTAATACTGATGAGAGCAAGGAAGGTGAACATAATATTAGAGTGAAGGAAGCATTTCTTAGTGCCCTGACTAATTCTGAGATGATGAATGTTATGGGACTTCAGAATGCACATGAGATCTAGGGGAAGCTTGAAATCTTGTATGAAGGTGATAAACAAGTGAAAGTTACTAAGTTGCAGAGTTTGAAAGGGAAGTATGAGATGTTGAAGATGGGAGATGATGAGAATGTACACTCTTTCATGGCTAAGGTGAATGACCTTATCCTAGGTATTAGATGTGTCGATAGAACCCTTGAAGAAGATGAAATTGCTACTAAGATGGTGAGACCTTTGCCTCCTGCTTATAAACATAAGGTTGCTGCTATTGATGAGATCTGGAGCGTGACTACAGTAACAAGAGATATGCCACTTTTGAACTAAGCAAATTTGGAGAATCACATGGAAAATATGAGACAAAATTTAGAGCATCAACATCTGTATCTGGTAAGCAGAAGTATGATCCTTATGAGTACATAATATCTAGATATGAAAGAGAGAGAAGAGAGATGGAAGAACAAGAAAAATAGCTGGATGAGCTTTGAAGCATTGATTGCCTGAAGATTTCCTAAAGGAGTCGGTAAGTATGATGAAAAATTACCTTTCAAATATTTTTCTTGTAATAAAATAGGACATTTTTCTTCTAATGCCTAAAGAGAATGGCTAAGTGTGACAAGCATGACAAGTTTTATAAGCATGATATGAATGATAGATACGAGAAGCATGAGAAGTATGATAAGCCTTACAAGTCTAATCAGAAGTATAGGAATCAAAATAACTATTATTATGCTGCTAATGAAGGGGTTACAAATGAAGAATTAGAAGGAGATGAAGTTGTTCTTATTGCCATTAAGGAAGATATATCAGTACTTGTTGATTCCACAAACTGCAATATTGAGGAGAAAGCTTTAGCTGCTAAAGTTGAAGAGAAAGATGAATGGGTGATTGACAGTGGTTTTTCACATCATATGACCGGTGATAAAAGAAAATTTATGAATATAGAAAGGTATGATGGTGGAATAGTAAGATTTCGAGATGACAAAGCCTATGTGATCGGTGGAAGAGGTTCTATTTCTTTTGATGGTAAGCATAATACTAATGATGTCTTGTATGTTGAAGGTTTGAAGCATAATCTTTTGAGTGTTGGATAGATGGTTGATAAAGATTATGATCTACAATTCAAGAATGGAAAATGCAAGATCCTAAATGCCTCTGATATAGAAATTGCATCTGGAACTAAGACTGAAGGTAACATTTTTCATCTGAATGCTGGTGAGAAAAGTTGTTTGATTGCTCAGATTGATGATAGTTGGTTGTGGCATAGGAGAACGTGTCATGTTAACTTTGATTCAATGATTAAGGTCAGTTCTACACAAGCTGTTGAAGATCTGCCTATGATTGTTAAACTTGCTAATCTGGTATGTAAGGAATGTCAATTAGGTAAGCAAACAAGAATTTCTTTCAAGAGTAAATAGTATACATATGTTGGATTGCTAGATCTTATGCATACTGACCTATATGGACCTACAAATGTTAGAAGTGTGCAGGGTGATAGATATTTCATGTTGCTAATTGATGATTATTCCAAGATGATATGGGCTGTCTTTTTGAAGGAGAAATCAAAAGCATTGGACAAGTTCAAGATATTCAAAGCAAAGGTGGAGACTATGTCTAGACTGAAGGTGAAAAGTTTGAGATCTGATAAAGGTGGAGAATTATGTTCTGATGAGAAGAATGGAATTAGAAGACAATTATCTACTCCTAGGACCCCCAATACAATGGAGTTGTTGAAAGAAAGAACATAATTGTCTTGGATGCTGCAAGAACTATGCCGATTGAAGGAAATGTTCTGAAAATCTATTGGAGAGAAGCTAGTAGCACTGTTGTTTACACATTCACCATAGTTAATATTAAATATGATACCGGTAAGACCCTTTATGAGTTATGGTTTGGCCATGTTCCTACTATGAGATATTTCAGAGTATTTGGTAACAAATGTTATATTAAGAGAGATGAGGACATAGGGAAGTTTGATGCTAGAAGCGATGAAGGAATTTTCTTGAGATATTCCACAAATAGAAAATCCTACCGGTGCTATAATAAGAGACTGAGAAAGATAGTGGAAAGTGAAAATGTGAAGGTGATGAGAACCTTGGGAAAGAGATCAGAGCATGTAGATATGACGATGGACAATATGTTGTTTTAGCCCCTGTTTAGATTGAAGAACCTAAGGAGAATGATCTGGTAGAGATAGTTAACCCAGATGTTGTTGCTGCCAATGAAGAGGTGCATGAACCTGAAAATCTGAACAATCAAAAGACTCCGAGCTATGTAAGATTGAATCATTCTAATAATCAGATTATTGGTGATAAGAATAAAGGTGTGATAACTAGAAGAAGGCTAGCTGCTGAAGAAGTATGTTTGATTTTTAAAGTTGGACCTAAAGATGTTGTTGAAACTTGTAAAGAAGAAAATTGGATGAAAGCTATGGAAGAAGAATTAGATTAGATTGAAAATAATAATACATGGGAACTTGTTCCTAGACCTAAGGATAAGAATGTTATTGGTACTAAATGGGTGTCTAGGATCAAATTGAATGAAGCTGGTGAAGTAGTCAGAAATAAAGCTAGACTGGTATGCAAAGGATATTCATAGAAAGAAGGAATTGATTATGAGAAGACTTTTGCTCCGATGGCCAGACTTGAAGCTGTTAGACTATTGCTTGCTTATGCTACTTATAAAGATTTCAAGGTCTATCAGATGGATGTCAAATCTGCCTATTTGAATAGTGATCTTGAGGAAGAAGTCTACATTGAGCAACCTGATGGATTTTCATTATCAAATGATGGAGACATGGTATGTAAGCTCAGGAAATCTCTTTATGGATTGAAACAAGCCCCTAGAGCCTGGTATGCTAGATTGGATAAGTATTTGTTGAAATTGGGATTTAATAAAGGTGTTGCTGACAACAATTTGTACTTTAAGATTGAAAATGATAACATCTTGATTATTAAAGTCTTTGTTGATGATATTATCTTTGGAGGAGATGATGACTTGAGCATGAAGTTTGCCGATGATATGCATAAATAATTTAAGATGTCTATGATTGGTGAGATAAAATTATTCTTAGGTTTGTAGATTTCACAGACTAGAAAAGGTATATTTACATCTCAAACTAAGTATGTGAAGGAATTGGGTTAGATGATTCCAAACCGGTTGGAACTCCTATGGTGACTAGTTGTAAATTGTCTAAGAATGATGAATCTCCGAAAGCTAATTAGAGTTTGTATAGATCTATTGTTGGTAGATTGTTATATCTTACTCAGACTAGACCAAACATTATGCATGCTGTGTGTATGGCTGCTAGATATCAAGCTGATCTGAAAGAGTCATGTTACTGCCGTGAAGAGGATATTCAGATGCCTAAAGGGGATTGTAGATTATGGTTTGTGGTATCCGAGGAATGATGATTTGATGCTATGTGCTTACACTGATCCTGATTGGGCTGGTGATGTAGATGACCGAAAGAGCACTACTGATGGAGCATTCTTTTTGGGAAAGAAGTTGGTTTCATGGGCTAGTAAGAAACAAGATTCAATGTCCTTATGTATTGCTGAAGATGAGTATATTGCTGCTGCTAGTAATTGCACTCAAGTAGTTTGGATGAAACAAATGTTGAAAGATATCAGAGTTATCTATGATGAGCCTATCGTCATATACTATGATAATTCTAGTGCTATTAACATGTCGAATAATCTGGTGCAACATTCAAGGACTAAACACGTGTCAATCAAATATCATTACTTGAGAGATAAATTTAGTGAAGAGAAGGTGAAGTTGGAGTATGTACCTACAAAGGAACAAATAGTTGATATTTTCACTAAGACTTTGCTTGCAGATACATTTGTCTATTTAAGAGACAAGTTAGGGGTATCCACCCCTTTTGTTGAGAACTAGATGCATTAAGTTGCATCAATCCAGTGGACTTTAGAGCCTTATCCATTTATTCAGATTGGTGAGATGGTGCTGCTCCTTAGGTGGAGTAGTTTGTTGACTTGGTTGTGTGTCTTAGAGGGTGAGAGAATCATGTTTTGGTTATCTATTTTGGGATCTTTGGAATTTATATCAAAGGGGGAGAGAGATCATGTAAAAAACAACTTTATCTATCTTGATCTTAGGGGGAGTTTCCTAGAGGTATCTTCTTTCTTTGCATTGATTGTTTTTTATATTTATATATTGCCATCAATGCCAAAGGGGGAGATTGCTGGATATTGTTGGTAATTTCTATTGCTAGGATATGTTTTTGTCATTGATGTTAACATATTCCTATGATTTTCTCTGGTGTTTGCAGATTGGGAAGATCTTATGATCCAGTTTTGCAGTTTTGTTTTGCTGATCACTATTTTGTAGAGTTCAATATTTCCTCTAGTATATTTTGATGTGATCAGATCTTGAACTGAAATTTTAGGATATTTTTTAGGATGGTCTTATGTATCTTCATTTCAGATGGTTTTTGATTTGGTGCTCCGCAAGTTATCTTTCTTCGTGATAGTTGCTGTTGTTTGAGTATTCTTGAGTTTCAGATGTTGATCAATGAAGATTTGATAAGTGGTGTTGGTGCAGTGGTTTCTAATGA
Source organism: Cryptomeria japonica (assembly GCF_030272615.1). Taxonomy (NCBI): domain Eukaryota; kingdom Viridiplantae; phylum Streptophyta; class Pinopsida; order Cupressales; family Cupressaceae; genus Cryptomeria; species Cryptomeria japonica. Next base: position 616,642,297 of record NC_081415.1, read on the forward strand.
TTCTAATGGCTTGTTGGTGTTTCTTAGTCATGTCCTATTTGGTTTGATGATCTTCATTGACCATTGTGCAAGTTTTTGATGGTTTCTATGAACATGTGATGATTTGCGTGTTATGCGGTTTTCTTGGCGGTGTAGCGTGTTGCGATTGATTTTGGCCTTATTTTCAGTGGAGCTAAGCATTTTGGAATTTGAATAAGGTCCATGTTATGTCATGTAATTAATTATATTAGTCCGGTGGTTGATCTTTGTATCATGTGATATAATTTTTTAATTGAGAGTTGAGGGTTTAGCCGACCTTGTTATCAAGGTTGATGAATTGTATAAATAGGTGACGTCATGTAATTCTTGTGTCGATATTATGTCTGCATTATCAGAGAGTAGTGTATGTGAGAACATGTGATTTATCCTTCAGTGGTGTGATTGAGGATAGATTGGTGTTGCTGAGTAGACAAGTGTGCTTCACCGGAACTATAATCAGGCATTTGGAGATGCTATTCTTTCAGTTCATTTCTTCTGGATTGTAGTCTGAATCTTGTTGTAAGTCAGTGAGACGTCTCTGAGGGTTGTAGCCTTTTGGGTCATTATCTTTTGAGCAATGAGCTCTAGATAGTGTGCTTGAATGCATGTGCATTCCCCATTATAATATTTTCACATACTACTTCAGATTATCATCTTACTGTGGGTAGGTTCCCACCGTGGTTTTTCCCTTATCCAGGCTTTCCATGTCAAAATCTCAGAGTTGTGTGTTGTGCTCTTAATTTGCTTACCTATCTTATTGCTGCAGTTTATTAGATCTATGTTTTGTGATTGATTTTGTCAATCTGGTGAAAAATGATTCACCCCCCTCTCATTTTTCGTCCTCTTTGCTGCTAACAGTGATACAAAGCTCACATGCATTGATGATAAAGATCTCCATAGGGTAAGTGCAAAAAGATAGGGAACCATGTTGAATATAGTGTTGTCATTGATATATCAAAGGTCTTGTGAGTTGAACATAGTGTTATCATTATGTTGCAAATATCAACTGTTTCTATTTGTCTAACATATTTATGGAGCTCCAAAAGAGTTAGTGGTAGTTATTTGATGTCTATTTCTTAGAGACAATATGTCCACCTAGTTGCACTGTCTTGATGATTGGTACTACATTTTACCATAAATATTTATTATGGATTACTATTTGGGAATAAATTAGAGTTGCACATTAAGTTTTTTATTGTATATTTTTAGAGGATTTAGTCAAGTAGTCTAAAAGTTAGAGATGACAAATTATTCAGAGTGCTAGTTTGTTGACTATGTTGATGTTCCTAATAGATGTGCTAGATGCTGGTAATGCATGCCATCTAGAGGAAGTGCACAAAGGTAGTTTGGAATTAGTTGGTTTCATGCTAGTAATACATAACATGTTCCTACTTCTGGTGTAAGGTGTTGGGTTTAGGACTAAGCTGACTACACGTTTGGCTTAACAAATACTTGTGGCTGAATTGTTGATATTGTAAGTATGTTCTTGGCCAACATAAGATTGTAATTAATATTGGAATACATATATATTATTGATCTAGGTTCAATCTAGTGAGTGGTGGTTGGTAGAAGTTGCAAAAGTTGTGCAATCTATATACTCAATAGAAGATAAGTTGATATAACAAAGTGTGCAATCTATGATGCATATCTTGTACAAAATGTGAGAGTGTTTTTTAGTAGAGTAGATTTGAATGATGATGTATCTTGAGTTTGGATGGTTCACATGATTCATTTTTGTGTTTCATATATTATTTGTAATTAAGGTTGGTTCCTCTTCATCTAAGTTAGAACTTATCTCTTTGGACACGGGGATTGGTGCCTATAAATCTAATTGGACATTAGTGTCTCCATCTTATTTTGAAATTCCTATGGGCTAGTGCCTACAAAATATTGTAAGTTCATAAATTTGTGTGAGGCTGGATTTGGGTAGTAGATCCAAATAAATATTTTCACCAGAGTTTTTACCTTCTAGGATTCTATGTATATCTTGTGTTCTTATATGTTGATGTGTGATTGTGTTTATCCTTTGCATAACTACTTTAATGATAATATGAAATATGGTAATGGTTTTAATGTTATATTAGATTTGAGAATAATTTGGTATATATTGAGTCACCCCCTTCTCAATATATTTGTGTTCTCAAAAATTGGTATTAGAGATAAATTCCTTGGAGATGTTTAACAACTTGGGGTAGATTCAGGATGACACACATGCCAATTTTAAGATCTTTATTAAAAAAAACCATTGTTTGATGAACTCAATTACGCTTTTGAATAGTAAGGATAGAAGAATATCTAATGAATTTAGGGTTTGATGTTTAGGAATTTATTACAAGTGATTATGAGATTCCAAAAAAATCTCCAATAGGTCAGACAAGAAGGAGAGCACATGAAACTAATGTAAAAGAAAAAATACTATTTTATGTGGTTTATCTAACTTTGAGTTTGTGAAGATAATGCACTGTAGGATTCTAAAAGAGATTTGGGAAAAACTTTAAAATACGTAGTGAGGATTGTTTGAAAGTTTCAAGGCAAAGGAGGAAGAAAATATCACTACATACCTCCTCTAAGTTGATGAAGATATCAATACCATAAGAAGACTTGGTGAAGAAGTGAAAGAATTAGTGATTACAAAAAAGGTACTCAAATCCCTTTCCTCTAAGTTTGATTCAAAATTCTCTGTTGTAGAAGAAGCCAAAGATATAACTAGTTTAACAATGGAATGAGTAACATGGGATTCTAACTGCATATGAGATGAGTATTGTGAATGATAAAACCTCAAGAAAGGAGTTAACTTTTAGGGAATTAGATGAGAATGAAGATCCATATTACAATGAATATTTGGATCTAGAAGAAGCAAGTTTTGTAATTAATATTCAAATGCATATATAATGTTGATATAGGTTCACTCTAGTGAGTGATGGTTGGCATAAGTTGTAAAAGATGTGCAAGATATATATTGAATATAAGAGAAGTTGATGCAACAAAGTGTGCAATCTATGATGCATATCTTATACATAGTGTGAGAGTGCTTTGTAGTAGAGTTAGATTTGAATGATGATGTAGCTTGAGTTTCGATGGTTCACATGATTTATATTTTGTATTCCATATCTTATTTGTAATTGAGGTTGGTGCCTCTTCATGTAAGCTGGTGCTCAGTTCTTTGGACAAGAGGACTAGTATCTCATGTAGGCTGGTGCCTATAAATTTGATGGGGAATTAATGTCTCCATATTAGGTTGAAATTCATATGGTTTTGGTGCCTACAAAATATTATAGGTTCATAATTATATGTGAGGCTAGATTTGGGTAGTAGATCCAAGTAACTACTTTCGTACTACAGTTTTTGCCTTCTAGGTTTTCATGTATATCTTGTGTTCTCATAAGTTGATGTGTGATTGTGTTTATCATTTGCATAGCTACTTTAATGATAATGTGATATTTGGTAATGGTTTTAATTTTATATTGGATTTGAGGATAATTTGGTTCATATTGAT